>NC_064629.1:448354197-448979197 GCF_023864275.1 Schistocerca cancellata
CTGCTGAACCTATTTTAAGAAATTCTGACATTCAGTGGCTTACGTGGAAAGAAACAGAATATTAAAGAGCTATAGTATTTTAAATTTTAAGCGCAGATGTGGTTTGTAGAGTTTTGTAATACTTGCAGTCGAAAGAAGTAATACCAATAATTTCAAAACATTATATTTTTTAATCAAATGATGAGGGAAAGTATACTCTGAAATACAGTACTGAATGAATTGATAAGAAGTTAGTCATACTCACAGTGTAATGTGGCATCAAATGGGACAGCGATGTGTTGGGGATGTGAATTTATGAACAGCATAAAGGGAACTAGACTGAAACCAAGAGTATGTATAGAGACGACCATAAAAGTTTTCTAATGAAAAATGTTATGAAGTGATGATATCTTCCCTTGACTATTTTACCATAAACAGTTGCCTTTGTTATGGCCTTGCTACAAGCTACACTAGAGAATAATAAAAAGCTTCTTCAAACAGTATAGTTGCATTAATAATATATTTATACTTACCAGCATGCACAGAGTAAATAAGAATGATATAATAGTAATGTAGATATATTGGGTCAAAAGTGTCTATAATGACAGTTAATATCATGACAATATGCAGTGCAATTTATATGTTAACAGAGTGAAATTGGATGCATTAAAACAAATAGTATTTCCGAACAGTTATATATACTCAATGGTGCACAATGCTGTCAGACATGTCCCAGTTTCACATAATCAAATTCTAGAATACAGTACTACATTTACAACATTTTGAAAGGTTACAACACTGCACAAAGCTGTTAATCATGTCCTACTTTTACCTAATCAAATTCTAGAATACATTACTACATTTACAATATTTTGATGCTTACAGCCTTATATTGTGACAGAATTTCATTGTACTAATTGTGCCTAAATTTTATAAATTTTATAACTTTTCAAAACCTACTGAACGGATTTTCACCTGTAAAAAGTAACGGATAATTGTGACTGCCGCATCTTTTTAGTGTCCACTCAATGAAACTGTATTGTTACCGATCATGCACACGACGGCAATCTATGCAGACGACGCTCTTGGTCAATTTGATCTGTAAATTAGCTGTCACGCACTCTCAGATGAGTATGGAAATAAATACAAACGTATGTGAAAAGCCAGTGGTCTTGCTACTACTCCTGTTGAAAAGGACTACGTAGGTTGCCAAGCTTTAAGTGTTCATTCTGTCGACAAATCAATATACTTGTTCCCTCTGTGATAAACCTCGAGGTTTATTGATGAAGATCTCACTGGTATACACTCTCTCTTGTCAACAGTTAAGCCCCAAAGAAAAACACGATATTGGTTTAGTTCTTGTTCGAAGACCCTGAGTATGATTAATAAAGAGCAAGACAATGTTTCTGGAGCCACTTCTGCAGTCAGACAGAGTCTCCCAGAGCTTTCATAGCACAACAGTTAAAATAATGTACTGAATAAGTCTATTACACTGTAAGAAATTATGCCTTTGTAAAATTCATAAGTAGTTAGTACATTATTCGGCTTTTCTCAAAACTAGACAATATCTATTACCAACATATCTACAGAGTAGCTACACTCACTAACTAGTGAAGGCACGTTTGGGTGATACCTCTTCGTCTTATGGCAAATAACTACAGCAGTAACGATCTAAACACACGAAGACATACGAAATCCGACTACGTATTAAACTACTATGAATTCATTCATATTTTGAAAAATATTATTCCTCTAAAAAAAAACATGTTTTATTTACAATACGTTCTGCTCTCTACTTAGTTAGGCCTTTGGAAACCATGTAATACTAGTTTGAACCAATAATTAGTAAAATAAATATTCAGCTACAGTATCTAAAAGTTAAAGGAAACTATTTCTACCTAATGACCACTTTGCCACTTTTTAAGTGCATATATGACAAATAACTATCGAGTTCTTTGGCTCTGCTGTGAGTGAACTCCACTACGTCATTTAAAGCTATGTACCATAATAGATATCTGTTACAGTTGTAAGACTGATACAGACACGTTTACCTGTAACTTTGTAGCAGAAATACGAACTTCTACGTAAACGTCTAAAACTACAGACGCTATGAAACAGAAAATAGGTCTAATTCGAGTGAGATTTCGCTTCCTTTCACTACTGAAACTTTCTGTGTGTCCTCTTTGCTTTAACAGCGTGTGTACAGTTTGTTTTATGATTCGACAACCTATGTGTTACGAAACAACTGACATCTTTCTGCCACATTGCCGTTATAAACAGAAAAATCATTGTAACAGTTTTTTTATTGTAATAAAATACAGAAGAATTCTGAAGTATTACGTATTACTGCTGAAGTTCAGATAATTCAGAGCGATCCACCTTTTAGACTGTTAAAAGTAGAAGAAGGAAGAAGGAGAAGAAGTATGTGTGTGCATGTGTGTGTGTGTGTGTGAGTGTGTGTGTGTGTGTGTGTGTGTGTGTGTGTGTGTGTGTGTTTCGTGAACGGAAGAGAGTCACACTCTAGAATTAAGCCTTTGGAAAGCTATTTGCTCTGGGTAGAGATTTGTATCACAACGTCTTAGACTTTGTCATTACTGATATTTCCTCCAAGCGTCATGTCATCGTTTCTCGTTGTGGCCCCTTCGTTGGCAAACAGTAATTTTCAGTGAGAAAGTGGCAGTTTTTGTATATAACAGAAAAATAATACATTGCTTTTAAGGACATTTATCATTTTGGAATTGACCATTCTAGTTGAAACAGTGGACAAGAAGTTTTCACGATGCGTTGCTTACAATACCATGTTGCTGATCCAGAAGGTGGAGCTTTTCAAGTCTCTCTTCTTTTCTATCTGAAATTTATGTTTGACATAGCTTGTGATTCCATGGCTTACAAGGTTTCAACTTTTTCAGAATTCTAAGCTGAATCTTTAGCTTCTCGAGCCAGTTTTAATTCTCCGAGATCAGTAACAGTGTTACTTATAATTCACTCTTACTTCGTCCGTAACGGTTTCCTCTTTACTATACTTCTGTGTCCCTTCCTTCCATCTATTATTTGTTTCTTACTTTTATACTTTTCTGTTAGTTCTTCTTTGAAACCGAGTTATCAGCACCATCCTTCTCACCCAACTGATCCTTTCTGTTTATGTCACCTAAGCGCGAGAGTGCTCGTCTACCTTTGGTCACGTTCCTGTATCTCTACAAAAGCGCACTCTGACGTCCAATCACTAGTTCATTCCACTAACTTGTCTCATTCTTTACAATGGCATTGTGTGAAGTTCTCTTAACCCAGCCTATCTTCTTTACACCTCTTATTTAATGTCATTAGCGAAGGACTTCTCTCTGGAGTGAAAACATTGCTGACATCATGTTTTTATCTTAAAGTATTAATAGAAATGATATTAAAGTTACATAACCACTTAGTTTCTGTCTCTAGCACTGTAATTGCTGTGCAGCCAGAATAAATAATAGCCAACTATTCAACAGGACCAGAATAACTGATGACATCATATCCAAAGACAAAAACAGTCTGTTGTAGCTAATTGCCAACTTTGACATGTGTTGGAGATATATGAATAGATACTGTCGTTAAATTACTGTGCCATCAGTGGTTCTAACCGAATTATAGAAGCGGTTGCCAAATATACTTTTCCGTGCATCTCTGTGATAAAAGCAACGTGCGTTTCTCGCAGTTTTCAGGCGTAAGACGTAAATGAATGACCTAGGTCTTGGAGCAGTTTGGTCTCAACAACACTTACCTCATCTGTGTTTACTCCCCTCACATTACAATAATTGCCATAACGGTAACAATATCTCCTACATTTGACAATTAAGAAAAATAGTTCCATCTGTGGGAGTCGTCAGCCTGAGTTTACCTAGATACATCAAAGCAGCGATGGCGCTTTTAATATAATAAACGCTACGCTTTTTCGGATTTTATAGATTTTTCTTCAATGTAATTTGGAGGGATATTGTCGCCTGGAGCCAGCGACCTTTACTATATTACGTCATATAATAGAAGTGAGGAGATATCTTCTCTATGTGGCATTTACTTGCAAAACGGTCTTGATTTATAAATGGCTTTAGACAGCTGATATCAGTAAGTATTTGAATCGAGTATCTTTGAGGGATTGCAGAAGAATGATACTCCCTCTCCGGCGACAGCAATTCAGGCACGCACCTTGGCTGGGGAAGTGAAAATGAAAGGGCAGTAGCACTAACTCGGTTTAGGAGGCCAATGTAAACACCTAGCGAGTATCGATCCTCAGACAAACAAAGTCTCCAGCTAAATGAAAAGGAATGGTTCGCGGCCGACCGAGTCTAGACCACTGAAACTTCTGTTCTCGCATTCACAGGGCAGGAAATTCGTGTCCGTTGGTAATGACAGAATCAAAGGAGTGGTTTGGCAAAATATTTTAACCGATTTGGATTGTCGCTGGAGCTTAATTGTAACTGAGGGAATGTTAGGATTAGCAACTACTAAGGGAAGAGGTTCATTAAATAAAGAAGAACTATTTTCTCCCCGAGACGAACACTTACTGTATAATTCGAGGCATTCATTGAGGAGATGACAGTTGTATTCCAGCAATGTTGTGTTTCATGTAGACATTGGACAACGCTAGCATTGAGAGGAAAAGGGTAGGGGAATAATTTCGTGAGAAAATATTGTAGTTTATTTCCGCTTCAAACATGCATTTATTCCTCATTTTATGTACTGAGAAACCTGTGCAAATTACGATTACTGAGAAATGTAGCTGCATCGTGACAAAACTGAAAAATAACTCAGCTATGTTGCAAAAATAGTACTATTATTTCCGATGTAATAGTCAAAGTTTTTGCAGTTCGTGGAGTATGTTAGGTGGTTTTTCAATTAATTATTGGAAAGGAGGAGAAATTCTGAGGTTATTACTAAGTAATAGCGATACACTAGAAACTCAGGGCTGGACAGAAAGTACGACTCCCACAGATGGAACTATTTTTATTATTGTCAAATGTAGGAGATATTGTTACGTTATGGCAATTATTGTAATGTGAGGGAAGTAAACACAAGTGAGGTAAATGTTATGTAACTGACGATTGAAGAGTACAAAAAATAGATATCCCATTGTACTGTCGAGCAAAGTGTTTACAGCATCCTGAGTGAACTGTCAGGAGCGTGTGAGATTTACTTGACGTATATTTGCATGAAAATTAAATTCAGAGAAGTATGGCCGAAGTTTGGAAGATATGTAGAGAGGCTTGTTGTGTGCTGAGAGCCTGAGTTCGTTCGACAGATGCGTCTTGGTAGCGCAAATGGTTATGTAGGTACCGGATTCAAATATCGTTTTAGCACACTATTTTTTTACAGAAAGTCAAATATAATCAAATTTCTGCCGTCAGTATTATTATAAGATGCCATAAGCGTAATAGTACCTTCTAGACGCCAATCCGTGGATGTAAGCTGCATTTTATGTATTGCTGGGGTAATGCGTGGAAGATAATTTAGATCGAATTCCATCGTTTACTCGTATTGTCTACCAGGAGAGTACGCCGCACCAGTAACAACTGACCACAAAATACAGGCTGCCTGGGAATGTATGAAAAAAATGAGTTTTTTTTAAGATAGTAACAGTGATAGGATGCAAAAGTCTTTGCAAGGAATGACGAGGAATGTAACTGTGCTTCAAGAATGTGAAAAGCGCATCCACCTCACGGAAATATTCCTCTACTTCAGTTACTGAAATCTAAGAAAAGCTCCCTGCGAACATCACATGAACTAACTGAATAACCTGAAGTAGATAGAGTACGGTCGTTGAAAGCAAAATGTCCCCAAAACTATGGGACGAATGACATTTTGGAATGTTTCTCCGACGAAAAGTGTGTCATGTGGAAAGCTTTGAACAGACTGAGGACAGGAGAAAACAGGTCCATAAACAAAACAGCAACCTGGGGCTACGTCGATCTCAACATCGAGTGGGAGCGCTGTCAAAACAATACCATGGAAAATGTGCTCGATACTTTTTTTTTTCATACTCGGTATGGACTGTTTGACGCCAGGCTCAATACGCTTGATGTGGCAACGTATTAGTTGACAATTTTGTCATACTTCCTTTGTGTTTCATTTGTGGTGTTTAACAGCGTAAAAAGGTGTTTCTGACATAATAGTAATAACAATAATAATAATAATAGTATTGTTATGGTAATAATCATGGAACGTCTCTTCCCACTCGCAACGTACTGGCACTAGCTATTTCGTCAAATTAGAAATGTTGAATCACAAAAGCAAAAAATATAAAAAGCATGACATCGATTACGTTCAAATTCATTTTGTAAGAAATCAGAAGAAATCCACTATTACCACCGCTGTGCAGCTGGATATGCAAAAGTAAATGAGCAATACCGTCGTACACAAAGGCTTGGGTCTGCTGTTTCACAAATAGTAACTGCTTCAAACAGTTCTTCTAGTTGATCGACATGACGCCGACAACTGTACTCAAAATTACGCTGCAACTTTGCAAGGTTACCTGCAAATAATTCTTTCAGACCTGGTCATATTACATGCCTGTGGGAATGTGCACAAGGACAAATACAGAGGTTCTTGCAATAAAAATCCGCATGTCATGAACGAGTAGGACGAATGGTTCAAATGGCTCTGAGCACTATGGGACTCAACTGCTGAGGTCATTAGTCCCCTAGAACTTAGAACTAGTTAAACCTAACTAACCTAAGGACATCACAAACATCCATGCCCGAGGCAGGATTCGAACCTGCGACCGTAGCGGTCTTGCGGTTCCAGACTGCAGCGCCTTTAACCGCACGGCCACTTCGGCCGGCAACGAGTAGGACGTGAATACGTGGTGTTACCTACTGAAGTCTGTCATAACTGGATCATCCTTCTCTGACGACACCATACTGATATCGAAACACGTACATGCATATTTTGCAAACTTAACGCAGCTTTACACCTGCAACATGAGACACGATACCCCTACGCGATAGTGAAATGCACCATATACGCACACATTTTGGAAAGTTATGCTGTGCTACGATTGTCACAGTAAAGTTATATATCGCTATAACATTATAGTGAACATAGAGGACTTATACTTCAACACGCCGGCCGAAGTGGCCGTGCGGTTAAAGGCGCTGCAGTCTGGAACCGCAAGACCGCTACGTTCGCAGGTTCGAATCCTGCCTCGGGCATGGATGTTTGTGATGTCCTTAGGTTAGTTAGGTTTAACTAGTTCTAAGTTCTAGGGGACTAATGACCTCAGCCGTTGAGTCCCATAGTGCTCAGAGCCATTATACTTCAACAGCATTGAGGCTATGTGGACCATACAGAAGAGGAGCATGTACCACAGCACATGGAAACTTAATTTAAGTAAATCTTTATTCATGAATAAAGAACCCAGTTATTAACTGCGTGCAGTTTGTGTTTTAGAACGAGGATACTGGCCAGCATCCAACATGCTCTCCGTGCTTCCCATGTTACAGCTCTTCAGAGACAATGAGACAGCATAAAAGCGTCTAAAGAGAATGCAACATACATATCGCAAGTGTGCATCCAATTTTGCAGATTTGACGCCTGGATCATGGTATAGATCGCACTGGTCACATCAGTAATACTTCAACCTTGTCTTGGATAATCGATAGCTGCGTTGACATGGTCGGCGTTATAAATGACAATCAGGTAAGGGTATAAAATCATAGATAAGCGCTCCTCATTCATGTTGATCACGACAAAATAACGAAAACGGCTTGAGAGAAATGAGTCCTTATTTCTAATCAGTTCACTTTTGGATATTTGGCATTATGTCGATGAATGTCTGGAAAACGCTTAAGCCAAGAAAAAATCATTTCACGTACAAGATGTTGGATTTCCGAACGCCGTTCTTGCGGGGATTGCCTTGTTGGAAGGTAGTATAGGAGATATACATAATGAAGTGTACGACATCGCCCACTGGAATTTCCTGGTCCAAGTTGCCTGGAAAGTGAAAGCCTTTGGAGGATACCGTTTGTTCTAGCCACTCGGCAGGTTTGAAACGGCATCGACCAAAACCTGTAGTAATCTCGCAGCAGATCCACCAGTGCCCGCCATAAATCTGATCATATGAGTTATATATTGAGATCTAAAACGGAGAGTACTTCTGACTTGACATAAAGAATACGTAAATCGTTAAGGGGTGTCACAAAAACCAATGTAATCATTTCCACATTTGGTAAGTGTGGCCTAAATTTCCTGCATACGTGATGATTCCATCTGTCTTGAGATGCATGTGCGGTTTGATGCACTGAGGAACATTGACCACGAGCAGATGATGTTTCGTAGTCATAAAGGAATGGAAGAGTCACGAACTATGCTTTCGCTATAAAAACGATTTAAAGAAAGATATTTTTAAAGTAGCGCGGACAAAAACGTAACCTTTTTGCGTTATGGCGTCATGTGTCCGCAAAACAGGCTGTGGACTGAGGAAAGTGGTCGGGGATTACAAACTCTGAAGAGAATCGATAAATTCTGTAGTTGTGCCATATTCTAAAGAAAGTGAATAACAGTATGGCGAAAATCACGGTCTGCGATATGTAACAAGCAATAAGTGATTTCAGTGGCAGACTGGACGAATACCTAGAGGATATTGGATGCAATTTGTCGACGATCTTAATTCAGAGTACCGTCCTCTTAAGGACAAGTCATAATGATTATATTTCTGATAGGATCCACACATCGCCGCGTTTTTCAGTCTTTGTATGAAGGATAATCTCTGCAACTACTATAAGAATTCTGCCGAATATTCACACAACAACTGACTGACGAGGAAAGTTTGTAGATGTTATTTATTACCGCTACACCAGACAAGTCCTTCTGACGTAGATAATTAGTGCTACAGGTATGAATCCAGGGCGGGTTGCTAATAAGTTTATTTTTTCGTAATGCTTCTAGTTTAAGAGTATATTTGAGAAGTTACCATTTCTTATTGTCAGCCTGTACATTACATTAGAGGTAGGTATGTATAGTTATTGCAGGAAAAAAATATCTCGAATAACTATTCATAAAAGAAGCATACTAGGAAGAAAACTATGGCATCCTCTACAATGCAATCTTAAGCAGATATATGATAAATCACTTACAATAGCAAGACCGCTAGCTGTATAACTGTGCAATGCATGTCTTATTACAAGCTATTTCATAGCACATATTCTAAGAGTTAAGAGATACAGAGCCTAATGAAGCTAGTCCTAGTGCAAACGACGAATAAGTAAACATGACCGAGAAAAAGGAAAATTTCAATGCTTCCGCCGCTTCCTGACGCATGTCACGGCGGGTTGGAAGTATCCCAGGCGGTTGGCGATCATGCGCATCACAATGAGGAGTGTAAGCAAGAGGCAGCAGTGCAGCGTGCCCTGACCGTCAGTTGAGGAGGAGTCGTTGGTGACGAACAGGCGCTGCAGGTGCTGCGGCGCTGACGCCGCCAGGCTCACCGCATCGCCCACTGCCTCCTGCAGTGCCGACGTCGCGCCCTCCTGCAGCACATCATCACGTCGCTACAGAAAAGATATGCAAGCTCCCAGGGTCGACACAGTTAAATGTATCTGCAACATTCTACTGCGCTATTTTCGAGTCGACAGTATAAACAAGATGACAAAAGTCATGGGACAGTGATACACAGATGTACAGATGGAGGTGGTATCGTGTACACAAGTTATAAAAGGGCTGTGTATTTCAGGAGTTGTCATTTGTAATCAGGTGTTTCACGTGAAAAGGTTTCCGACGTGATTTCGGCCGCACGGCGGGAACCAACAACATAGAAAGCAGAATGGTAGTTGGCGCTAGAAGCATCGGAAATTCTTTCACCAATGTAGTGGCCGACGACCATCACTTAACGGCCGAGAGAAGTGGAGTTTGCGTAGAGTTGTCAGAGCTAACAGTCAAGCAACACCGTGTGAAACAGCCGCGCTAATCAAGATGGGACGTACGTCGAACGTACCCGTCAGGACCGTGCGGAGAAATGCGGCGTCAATGGGTTATGGCAGCAGACGACTGCCGCGAGCGTCTTTCCTAACTGCACGACATCGCCTGCAGCGCCTCTCCTGGGCTCGTCACCATATCGGCTAGACATCTACATCTACATCTACATCCATACTCCGCAAGCCACCTGACGGTGTGTGGCGGAGGGTACCTTCAATACCTCTATCGGTTCCCCCTTCTATTCCAGTCTCGTATTGTTCGTGGAAATAAGGGTTGTCGGTATGCCTCTGTGTGGGCTCTAATCTCTCTGATTTTATCCTCATGGTCTCTTCGCGAGATATACGTAGGAGGGAGCAATATACTGCTTGACTCCTCGGTGAAGGTATGTTCTCGATACTTCAACAAAAGCCCGCACTGAGCTACTGAGCGTCTCTCCTGCAGAGTCTTCCACTGGAGTTTATCTATCATCTCCGTAACGCTTTCGCGATTACTAAATGATCCTGTAACGTAGCGCGCTGCTCTCCGTTGGATCTTCTCTATCTCTTCTATCAACCCTATCTGGCACGGATCCCACACTGCTGAGCAGTATTCAAGCAGTGGGCGAACAAGCGTACTGTAACCTACTTCCTTTGTTTCCGGATTGCATTTCCTTAGGATTCTTCCAATGAATCTCAGTCTGGCATCTGATTTACGGATGATCAACTTTATATGATCATTCCATTTTAAATCACTCCTAATGCGTACTCCCGGATAATTTATGGAATTAACTGCTTCCAGTGGCTGACCTGCTATATTGTAGCTAAATGATAAGGGATCTTTCTTTCTATGTATTCGCAGCACATTACACTTGTGTACATTGAGATTCAATGGCCATTCCCTGCACCATGCGTCAATTCGCTGCAGATCCTCCTGCATTTCAGTACAATTTTCCATTGTTACAACCTCTCGATATACCACAGCATCATCCGCAAAAAGCCTCAGTGATCTTCCGATGTCATCCACAAGGTAATTTATGTATATTGTGAATAGCAACGGTCCTATGACACTCCCCTGCGGCACACCTGAAATCACTCTTACTTCGGAAGACTTCTCTCCATTGAGAATGACATGCTGCGTTCTGTTATCTAGGAACTCTTCAATCCAATCACACAATTGGTCTGATAGTCCATATGCCCTTACTTTGTTCATTAAACGACTGTGGGGAACTGTATCGAACGCCTTGCGGAAGTCAAAAAACACGGCATCTACCTGGGAACCCGTGTCTATGGCCCTCTGAGTCTCGTGGACCAACAGCGCGAGCTGGGTTTCACACGATCATCTTTTTCGAAACCCATGCTCATTCCTAGAGAGTAGATTTCTAGTCTCCAGAAAAGTCATTATACTCGAACATAATACGTGTTCCAAAATTCTACAACTGATAGACGTTAGAGATATAGGTCAATAGTTCTGCACATCTGTTCGACGTCCCTTCTTGAAAACGCGGATGACCTGTGCCTTTTTCCAATCCTTTGGAACGCTACGCTCTTCTAGAGACCTACGCCACAGCGCTGCAAGAAGGGGGCAAGTTCCTTCGAGTACTCTGTGTAAAATCGAACTAGTATACCATCAGGTCCAGCGGCCTTTCCTCTTTTGAGCGATTTTAATTGTTTCCCTATCCCTCTGTCGTCTATTTCGATATCTACCATTTTGTCATCTGTGCGACAATCTAGAGAAGGAACTACAGTGCAGTCTTCCTCGATGAAACAGCTTTGGAAAAAGACATTTAGTATTTCGGCCTTTAGTCTGTCATCCTCTGTTTCAGTACCATTTTGGTCACAGAGTGTCTGGACATTTTGTTTTGATCCACCTACCGCTTTGGCATAAGACCAAAATTTCTTAGGATTTTCTGCCAAGTCAGTACAAGGCCTCTCGCATAGCCCTCCTCACTCTACATTTCGCTTCGCGCAATTTTTGTTTGTCTGCAAGGCTTTGGCTATGTTTACGTTTGCTGTGAAGTTCCCTTTGCTTCCGCAGCAGTTTTCTAACTCGGTTGTTCTACCACTGTGGCTCTTTTCCATCTCTTACGATCTTGCTTGGCACATACTCATCTAACGCATATTGTACGATGGTTTTGAACTTTGTCCACTGATCCTCAACACTATCTGCACTTGAGGCAAAACTTTTGTGTTGAGCCATCAGGTACTCTGAAATCTGCTTTTTGACACTTTTGCTAAACAGAAAAATCTTCCTACCTTTTTTTAATATTTCTATTTACGGCTGAAATCATCGATGCAGTAACCGCTTTATGATCGCTGATTCCCTGTTCTGCGTTAACTGTTTCAAATAGTTCGGGTCTGTTTGTCACCAGAAGGTCTAATATGTTATCGCCACGAGTCGTTTCTCTGTTTAACTGCTCAAGGTAGTTTTCAGATAAAGCACTTAAAAAAATTTCACTGGTTTCTTTGTCCCTGCCACCCGTTATGAACGTTTGAGTCTCCCAGTCTATATCCGGCAAATTAAAATCTCCACCTAGAACTATAACATGGTTGGGAAATCTACTCGAAATATTTTCCAAATTATCCTTCAGGTGCTCAGGCACAACAGCTGCTGAGCCAGGGGGCCTTTTCAGATGAGTCCCGACTTCAGTTGGTAAGAGCCGATGATAGGGCCTGAGTGTGGCGCAGACCCCACGGAGACGTGGACCCAAGTTGTCAACAAGGCAACGTGTAAGCTGGTGGTAACTCTTTAATGGAGTGAGCTGTGTTTACATGGAATGGACTGGGTCCACTGGTCCAACTGAACCGATCATACATTGGAAATAATTATGTTCGGCTACTTGGAGACCATCTGCAGACTTCATGTTCCCAAACAACGATGAAATTAAATGATGACAATGCGCCATGTCAGTTGGAGACAAATATTCACGATTTGTTTGAAAAACATTCTGGACACTTCGATCGAACTATTTCACCACCAAGATCGCCCGCCATGAATCCCATCGAACATTTATCGGACGTAATCGCGAAGTCAGTTCGTCCACAAGCTCCTGCACTGGCAACACTTTCGCAATTATGGACGGCTATGGAGGGAGCATAGCTCAATATATCTTCACAGGTCTTCCAGCGACTTGTTGAGTCCGTGCCACGTAGAGTTGCTGCACTACGCCGGGCAAAAGGAAACCGCACACGATATTAGGAGGTATACAATGACTTTTTTCACCTCAGTATGTTTTGCTGCCAGCGTATGGGCACTTAGACTCTGCACCGAGCACAGCACCATAGTGGTAAGTCGCCGACAGAGGAGTGTTCTCCTGGGGCAATCGCGGGTTTTCGTCACCACTTCTCTCGGGTCTCAGCTCATGATTCCCGGAGTATATCAGACCGACATTGCTATTAAGTATCGTATCTCGAAATATTTGGCGAAAAGTGGATGAGTAGAGACAGTGAGAGATACACTCCTGGAAATTGATATAAGAACACCGTGAATTCATTGTCCCAGGAAGGGGAAACTTTATTGACACATTCCTGGGGTCAGATACATCACATGATCACACTGACAGAACCACAGGCACATAGACACAGGCAACAGAGCATGCACAATGTCGGCACTAGTACAGTGTATATCCACCTTTCGCAGCAATGCAGGCTGCTATTCTCCCATGGAGACGATCGTAGAGATGCTGGATGTAGTCCTGTGGAACGGCTTGCCATGCCATTTTCACCTGGCGCCTCAGTTGGACCAGCGTTCGTGCTGGACGTGCAGACCGCGTGAGACGACGCTTCATCCAGTCCCAAACATGCTCAATGGGGGACAGATCCGGAGATCTTGCTGGCCAGTGTAGTTGACTTACACCTTCTAGAGCACGTTGGGTGGCACGGGATACATGCGGACGTGCATTGTCCTGTTGGAACAGCAAGTTCCCTTGCCGGTCTAGGAATGGTAGAACGATGGGTTCGATGACGGTTTGGATGTACCGTGCACTATTCAGTGTCCCCTCGACGATCACCAGTGGTGTACGGCCAGTGTAGGAGATCGCTCCCCACACCATGATGCCGGGTGTTGGCCCTGTGTGCCTCGGTCGTATGCAGTCCTGATTGTGGCGCTCACCTGCACGGCGCCAAACACGCATACGACCATCATTGGCACCAAGGCAGAAGCGACTCTCATCGCTGAAGTCGACACGTCTCCATTCGTCCCTCCATTCACGCCTGTCGCGACACCACTGGAGGCGGGCTGCACGATGTTGGGGCGTGAGCGGAAGACGGCCTAACGGTGTGCGGGACCGTAGCCCAGCTTCATGGAGACGGTTGCGAATGGTCCTCGCCGATACCCCAAGAGCAACAGTGTCCCTAATTTGCTGGGAAGTGGCGGTGCGGTCCCCTACGGCACTGCGTAGGATCCTACGGTCTTGGCGTGCATCCGTGCGTCGCTGTGGTCCGGTCCCAGGTCGACGGGCACGTGCACCTTCCGCCGACCACTGGCGACAACATCGATGTACTGTGGAGACCTCACGCCCCACGTGTTGAGCAATTCGGCCTCCCGCATGCCCACTATACGCCCTCGCTCAAAGTCCGTCAACTGCACACACGGTTCACGTCCACGCTGTCGCGGCATGCTACCAGTGTTAAAGACTGCGATGGAGCTCCGTATGCCACGGCCAACTGGCTGACACTGACGGCGGCGGTGCACAAATGCTGCGCAGCTAGCGCCATTCGACGGCCAACACCGCGGTTCCTGGTGTGTCCGCTGTGCCGTGCGTGTGATCATTGCTTGTACGCCCTCTCGCAGTGTCCGGAGCAAGTATGGTGGGTCTGACACACCGGTGTCAATGTGTTCTTTTTTCCATTTCCAGGAGTGTATATTATTGGAGGAAATACTCACCTGGAAAGAGCACAAAAACTGAGGAGTGAATTCATGGCAACGGGACTGGGGCAGCTGCGGAACGGACCTAAGCGTTTATACTCTGAGGTAGGAAAAATCACAACAGGCAGGAGCTGTGCGACATAAAAGAAAGGTGTGTTTCTACATCTGTAAGATGAAGTTTGTTTAAATTTCGCGCCAGTCGCATAAGAATGGCGCTAGTAGCGTTATTATGAAGATGAAAATCAGGTTACTCGCTGTAACGGTCGTGACGTTGGTTACTTTGGAGATTGATGTGGTTATCTGATGCCTTTAAGGCGATAACGACTTCATTATCAACAATTCACACGAGGTCACGTAATAGGTGGAGGATGGACGTTCATTCTGCGACACTGCAGAAACACTTGGCAGAAATGTAGCTACTGTACATGATTGCTGGCAGCGGTGGTCATGAGATTGAGCGGTCGCAAGGAGACTGGGCTGCTGCAGATGCCACGTAGCATTACCAAGAGGGAAGACCATAATGTGCGGCGCATTGCTATGGGTGCATCGTACTGTCTCTGAAGCAGTAATCTGAGCAACAGTGGCACCACAGTGATACAACGAACTGATACAAATGGGTTACGTCAAGGAAAACTCCGAGCCAGACACCCTGTAGTGTGCATTTCACTGGCCCCAAACCACCACCATTTGCGACTTCAGTGGTGTCAGGCGAGGGGCCATTGGAGGGCATGGTGGAGGTCTGTTATTTTTTTTTGATGAACTCTGGTTCTGTTTCGGTGCCAGTGATGGCAGTGTGATGTCCAGCTGAGGGCTCCAATAAACCTGTTTACGTGCTGGTCATACTGCACCTGCACCTGGGTTTATGGTGTCGGATGCGATTTCGCATGACAGTAGGAGCACTGTTATGTTTATCCCACGAATCCTGACTGTAAATTTGTATGTCTATCTTATTTTTCGACCTGTTGTGCTGCCATTCATGAACTGCATTACATATGCTGTTTTTCAACACGATAACGCCCACCCACATACTGCTGTTTTAGCCCAAGATGTTCTGAAGAGTGTTGACATATTACCTTAGCCTGCGCGATCACCAGGTCTGTCTTCAGTCTAGCGCATATGGGCTGTCATCGAACGACAACTCCTGCGTCATGCACAAACAGCATTAACCGTCCCTATACTGATCGAACAGGTGCTCGTACCTCCCACAAACTAGCATCCGGACTTGTACAACACGATGCATGCACGTTATCATACCTGCGTTCAACATTCTGACGGTTAAGCCGGCTACTAATGTACAGCATTTCATATTTGCAATGGCTTATCTCGCTCTTACATTAACCTGTGATCTAGCAATTTTAATCACTAAAATATGTTACATAGGGAAATGTATTCGCTAAACTTCACTACTCTACGTTAATTACTTTTTGATGTTGCGATTTTTTCCGTCACTGTATATTTTTCCCCAACAGAAGGGAAAAGAGGAGGATAAAACATTTAAATGACAGCTGGAACATTTGCTGCGTGTAAAGTTCCGTCAGGAGGGTGATTGTGACTATGGGAGAGAGAGAGAGAGAGAGAGAGAGACAGACCCCAGAACACGTACTTCTACACAGCGACCGTTGGTCGCAGGAAAGCTGACTAGCGTGCTCGCACGGGACCTAAAGCAATTACTTACAGACCAGATGTTGCAGACCGACCTCAGCGACAGTGAAGGTAGAACATTTACAGTGTTACATAAGGATTACATAAGAATAAACAGTAAGAAATAGTATATCTTGATGAAGAAAGTATTGTAGAACACTCAGTATAATATCGTTTTTTTAACTGAACTACACTTCTCGAACAATCACTATATACACACAAAGAAAACAAATAACATGTAGACGACTATTTATTAAGAGCGTCGGTAAGGTCCGTCGGTGCTGGTCCTAGCTCGGCGAGGACCTGGCTGTACTGCTGCTGCGCTGGCCTTATAAAGCCGGCGTAGGTCGGCGGAGTACTTCAACTTTCCCTGTGTTTGTGAGGCGACCTCTGCATAAAAAGGTTCGCATTAGTCTCTAGCAAATTCTGTTTATTTTGAAGAACTGGTTTCCTCTTGGTTGCGCCTGCAAGTGCTTGTGTATGTTATATGGTACAGAGGGTTGTCTTGAGTGTAGTCTGCCTGGCAGGGGCCGTCTGTGGCTGACCTAACACTTGCTCTTTAATCTTAGAAGGCCCGTGACTAGAGAGTTTACGTTAACTGCACACAGTCAACTTACTCCATTCCACGTGTGGCGGCTTCGCTATACACAGACCGATATTTGTAACGAGTGGCCCTCGGTCACATAATGTAATTTACCATGTTCTATGTTGAATCTATTAACTTTTCTTGTTGTAAAGTGGTATAACGCATTGTATTTCCGTAGTTCTGAAAACACTCGCGGTGATTAAGTGAAACACGTGAAATAAAGAAAAAGATACCTGCACCTTTTGACGGCTCTACAATTTTAACAAGCTACCATGTAGAGTAGGTGGAACGGAGAAATTAATCTAGATGCAGAACTACCCCATCTGAAGACGAGAAGCTTAAAGTATTGTTTTAGCCCTTACCATTCGATTACAGTAAGTAGCAGATCGCGCGGTAAATGTCGCGGAGCGAGAGACTCCCAATTTTTCTGAGGTATTCCCTCCTGGACACCGTCGGTGGTAGCATTCTACAAATCTAAACTCTTATATCTTACTTTTATCTAATCTTCTACTTTCATAAATTGTAAATTTTAACAAACTCCTATTCCTAGTTAGTTTTAAGTTTCCAAGTATACAAAGCTGCAACTTTTTTAAAACACTAATGAAACAAATAAACTTAATTTCAGTCATACAGTATATACGATTTAATACTGAGAAAACACGAGCCTCTATTAATCAATAGGTGGCAGGTCAAATATAAATTGCAACAAATAAACTTGCCATGAGGAGCTCTAATCTCTTTCCTAGCGTTTATCCCGTAGTACGCGGGCGCTATTTTTATGATTTAGCGAACGTGATTTTTATTTCAACTTAGTAGCCATGTTTCCTTCCTGTCCTCCAGCCATCAGTTAACCCAAGAAGGGAAGCCAAGTGCACCATCTGTTTATGAAGCGTGTAAACATTGTTCTGTGTGTTACCTTACTTCTAACTGTGTCTGTGCCTTAAACTATCAGCTATAGTATTATTCATTCTCTTTAAACAGCACAATGGTAGCTGTAGATGATGTAGAAGCGGTAGCATTCAATCATGTGATTCCACTGCTGACGTAATTCACGGCAGTAAAATGTTGTGTTCGTGTCAATCAGATCTGTCGAATCAGCGCAGTAAAATGGGTCGACCTGAAGACGTTACAGGATAGCACAAAGCAGCTATCGGGTATGGCCGTGCTCATAACCGCGCCATAGGTATTACGACCAATTGTTGGTGTCTTAGCCGCGCGGTTTGTGTCTCCATGTCACGGAATGCGCGGCCCCTCCCGCCGGAGGTTCGAGTCCTCCCTCGGGCATGGGTGTGATTGTATGTGTGTGTGTGTGTGTGTGTGTGTGTGTGTGTGTGTGTGTTGTTCGTAGCATAACTTAGTTTAAGTAGTGTACAAGTCTGGGATCCGATGACCTCAGCCGTTTCATCCCTTAGGAATTCACACACATTTCAACATTTGTTGGTGTATCAGTGCGGTCTGTTCAACATATCCACTAGACGTGACATCTCCATTATGTCCCACAAATGTTTGATGGGATTCACGTCGGGCGATCTGGGCGGCCAAACCATTCGCTCGAACTGTCCAGAATGTTTTTCAAACCGATCGCGAACAATTGTCGCCAAGTGACATGGTCCATTGTCACCCATAACAATTCCATCTAAATGGTCTCCAAGTAGCAAAAATTACCATTGCTAGTAAATGATCGGTTCAGTTGGACCAGAGGATTCAGTCCATTCCATGAGAACACTGCCCACACCATTATGGAGCCACCACCAGCTTGCACGTTGCCTTGTTGACAACTTGGGTCCTCGGCCTCGTGGGGTCTGTGCCACGCTCGAACCCTACCATCAGCTCTTACAACTGAAATCAGCACTCACCTTACCAGGCCACAGTTTTCCAGTCGTTTAGGTTCCAACCGAAGTGGTCATGAGCACAGCAGAGGCTTTGCAGGCGATGTCGTGCTGTTATCAAAGTCACTCGCATCTGTCGTCTGCTGCTATAGACGATTAACGCCAAATTTGGCCGCACTGTCCTAATGGACGCATTCATCGTACCTCCTCACTGATTTCTGCAGTTATTTCACCTAGTATAGCTTGTCTATTAGCTAATGACAACTCCACGCAAACGCCTCTGCTCTTGGTCGTTAAGAGATGGGGGTCGACCACAGCGTTGTCCGCGATTTTCAAAGCTGTACGAATAGGATTCCGGTTTGATGAATGCTGATGCACCTTGTTACACATCAACTATCGGAACTCAAATCTCCCATATACATTCGGGGAGTACTTGGAACGGAAGGTAAAACGGAGCAGTCAACAAACCCGCAATTTTGCAGGTCAACGGAATGTAATCATCAATGAGTGTTATCCAGAATGAGACATCCCCCAGGCTGTGGCTAAGCCATGTCTCCGCTATATCCTTTCTTTCAGGAGTGCTAGTTCTGCAAGGTTCGCAGGAGAGCTCCTGTAAAGTTTGGAAGGTAGGAGACGAGATACTGGCAGAAGTAAAGCTGTGAGTACCGGACGTGAGTAGTGCTTCGGTAGCTCAGATGGTAGAGCACTTGCCCGCGAAAGGCACAGGTCCCGAGTTCGAGTCTCGGTCGGGCACACAGTTTTAATCTGCCAGGAAGTTTTAATGACTGTTATACTGGAGAAATCTGTTAACTCTCTTCCTCACCGGGCTGAGGTCATTATCGATTCAGGAGGCGCAGTTACACGGCGAAAGTGTGAAGCTTCCTAACGTGATATACTTATTTTATGAGGGCGATATTGGGGACCAGCCCAGCATATCAGTAAACGAATGTGGGAAACCACCTAAAAACTATACTCAGGCTGATAGACGAACCACAACAATGGCCGTCAGCCCATCACGTGGATTTATCTGGGTCTATTCCATCTTCCTGCATCGCGAGCTACCGCGGAGCACATTAATCTGTACGAGCAGGTCATCGACAAGATTCCTTGAGAGAACCAAATAATGAAACATACACATTATGTCTTTTCGATATCTACGATAAATCAGTCGACGTCAGATTATACTGAAAGACGTGTAACATTTTTTTACGCAAATCAATATTTCCGAAGCTATTGCTACTTTTCTATAGCTTGCAAGTGACAAGCTGTAAGACCATAAAAATAACTGATTCGAGCGCAAAATGATCATTAAATATTTCATGGAGCTGCTTGGCCTGAACGAATCACGATGGTCGTAAAATGCACGGAACGGCGAAAGTCTACAAGACACGTTACCACTCATCACAGCGTTATGGACACTGAACTCCTTCATGTATTGAATACGAGTTAGCATCCCTAAGTTCCTTAGAATGTAGTGATTCTTTACTTAACTAAAGCTTTCAATACATAATAAAAGACAGCGTGTATTAAGCAAACAAACAAAAAAAATCAATATTAACAAACAGCATGCAAAAAGCGAAAAGGAGATCATTTTTGTAGTAAGCTCTAGTTCTTAACATTAATACGGAAATGATATTTTTGGGCGATAGACGAGAAAGTGACTGCACGGTAATCGGTTATAGATAGTGAAAGAGCATTACACTGAACTGTTAAAAGTGGTAGCTTCACATTTCATTATTTACCTTCTCAAATTAAGGAAACAACTGGAAAACTAATTCTGCGTTATGCGACGAGTATTTGAGCCTTACCCCTCATGTGAATGAACCCAGTCTCTCAACCAAGTGCCGTAAAACTGTCTACAGTATTGCTGTAATGGTATGCTTAGTGCAGCTGTGTAATACATGTTCCATTTCAGACCCGCTGTTCATTCCTGCACATAAGTTCATAAGAAATATTTTGTCCTCTCAGTTTGAGGAATGAGCTCCTAAGTTTTGTCCCTATAGTTTCAATATACCATGTGATGTTTCATTTTTAGGCGACTTCCAAACACAGGTTGACTATAGTAACATTCTATATGGCAGGTGTGGCCATCCTTATAGCTTAACTGGGCCCCAATGGAAAAGACAAATGTTTTTGGGCCGCACGTAGTATACTTAACGCTAACAACAACCTCTGAGGCAAAAAAAAAAAGAATGGGGACGGTCGGAGTTTTATAGTTAACACTTATTAATTTACAATTCATTATTCTAAAAAGCAAGATGGAATTAATTTCACATTTTATGCATGAGATTTCACTATTATGCTCTCTTCTTCGGCCGCTTTGTTTCTTGCTTTGGGCCACATGCGTTTCACGGGTCGCGGACTGGATACCTCTGCCTTAGGTCAAAGGTAGTTACATGTAGCATATCTTACCCGGAAAATAGTGGGCTGATTTTCATATGCCATGTAGTACTCAATGTGTCCCATCTCATGGTGGATGACTTCATAATCTTCTCTTGAGACTTCTGCGCAGTAAAGCATTCTGCAGAAAAGTAAAGTAAATCTGAAATTACTTTCCATTGTTTAAGAATCAAACTCGTCAAATTCTGAAAAATAAACGAAATTTCACTCCTATTGGAAATCTAAGTGATTCTTCAAATGCTTGTCTCGAAAGCAGATTATTTTCCGGCACAGTAACACAAATTGAAACAAGAAATTAGATGTTTCGGCCATGCCACGCCATCTTGAGCAGTGGTGCAGGAAAATTAACTACTTTCAAAACTAGCCTTGAAGTAGGCAAATTCATGAGTACAAAAGCTCTAAAAGCTCCTAGGAGTAAATATAAAACAAACTGAAATTTACAACATGATGAAACATTGTTGTGTCCAATTAAAGGTATATTTATTTTTCAATATAAATGTAGTGTTAGTGTCATATTAGTCTCTTGAAGGAATATGGAAGGGAACACCCGTGTGCGCTTAACGTGAAAGGATGGAATTCTAGCAAGAAACCTCAGCACCAGCCTTTCTACTAACAAAGGAAGTGCGTTACCTTGAACGCTCAAAACAGCACAAAAATATCCTTAGAATATAAATCGCTCATCCCTAAAACAGTGGAACGAGCCATTTGTGTGCAAAACTGCACGACTTACGTCGAGAGACGTGTGGATAATCACCTACTGAAGGTCTAAAAGAGGAACGTTGCTAACATAAGAAACAAAATATCAATATAGTAAGACCAAAAACACATACATTTCAATATCATGACTTATTGCTTTATTTCCCTCTGCTTAAAATGATAACGCTATCTGAACAGTAAACTTTTTCTATCGACCTGATAGAGTCGCACAGTTATTCAGTATTGAATGCGCTGATATGAGATATCGATAAAGTGGTCAAAGAAAAGTTGAACAGAACAATATGCACGTCTGACTAAAGCCACTTTTTCACATTCAACCTGACTTTTGCATTCGAGCAATCCAGTGTCAAATGCCACACTAATTACAGTTTTAAGCAATGACATTGGTATGTCAGTGACATATTCTATCTTTCTCAAGCATATTGTAACATAGGCTAGCATTTCATCACAGAAATATGATTATATAGCGCAGAGTGAAGTTTGATGATGAAATGACGATCGTGCAATTTTCTTGCTGTTTTTCACATTCTTGTGTTACAAAATCAACGGCTCCTCTCAGCAGAGATTATATTGCCTAAAGAAGTAATCATCAAGAACTTGGCAATATTTTGTTGTCTTCTGCGTGTTTTTGGTCTTCTTATATCGATATTTTCCTTTCTTCTTGTTATCAAAGTTCCTCTCCTGGACCTCGAATAGCTCATCATTCAAATGTCTCTTGTGTTTTGCATGCGAGTGGCTCATACCATTGCCTATGGGACGAACGATTTATATTTTAAGCACACTTCCGCGTGGTTCTGAGCTTTCGAGGTCACGCACTTCTTCGTAAGACTAAGAGGGTTAGTGGGCTATTAAGTTCTGGGTTCCCCGTACAGGGCAACTAAGTGCAACTGCATTTGGCTTGGAATGAGTTAAACAGTTTCACTCCTTTTGGGGGCTGTGAAAGAGTAAGGTGGCGGTATAACTTTTGTACGTACGGCGTACAACAGCTTTCCCGCTAGAAGATCGCGGAGCTTAATAACATTTTGCTAGTAACGTTAAGCTGGTATCTGGAAAATCTGTAAACTTGTTTGGTGAGAGAATTTAATTACTGAACCAATGAACATTAACTTGATGCATAGTGGGTTATAAAAGCATTCGATTACTGGTATCTGTTGCAACTACCGAATTTAATGAAGAGTTTTTGCATATATCTACGTGTGAATTATGTAAAAACATTTCAATTGAAAATATAAACTCTCGTGTAGTCTTGCAATACATTTCCATCGACTCTAGCTGTTTTTAGTATTTTTCAGTAGTTAATATTTATGCTAATGTAGTTACGATATCACATTTCTAAAACTGGATCTACTTTTGCACTGATTACTAATCTCTACACTGTGTATCAAATGAGCCAAAGACTTCAAAATCCGACCGCTCTTTCTGAAAGATGAGTACGTTCAGGTGGATGGTGTAGTTTTCCCTTTGGCCTCTGTGTGAGCTTCTCGGTTACTTGTTGCGCGTGCAGTGGCTTACCTGTAGTCGTGATCCTGGAACATGTTGGCAGCGGTACCGTGGCAGTTCACGTTTCCGAGGGCGGTGCGCTCGAAGCGCGACCGCTTCCAGAAGGATTCCGGCATCTTGGGCAGCCCCATGGACACGTACATGTCCTCAGCGGAGCGCACCATCGACATCACGGTCATACCGTGCTGGCGCAACATACGGCCGATATCGAACCGGCTCGCCGACGGCATCACCACGTCGGTCAGTGCTGCCCAGTTCTGTGCCCACATGTTTCCTGCGAGCACACGGGTGACAATCGTTAGTAGTGAGGAGTTCTACCTCGACTGAGAAAGAATTTGAGGTGCCTGTAGTTAAAACGAGTTGTACACAGCTGAATCGTCAAAAGATAGCAAGAGCGCCCCGGTTTAATGCAGCAAGCGTAAAAATAGTACTTGTTCACGTCGCAACTGTTTTTATTTTCGCGTTGTGCTAAATTTATAATTTTCTTTCAGCTATCTTGTACTCGTATCTGTACTTATTACTGCGATAGTACTGCAGTTATTCCCAAGATGGAGAGGTATTTTGTTGTGGTTAGATCATTTTCTCGCTCTATGTCAGGATTGGTTATGAACTGTAGATTAAAACTGAAGAAACTGCAAAAAGGTGGGAATTTAAGGAGAAAATATAAAAACGCAGTAAATGAAACAGGCAAAAGGGAATACAAACGTCTCAAAAATGAGATCGACAGGAAGTGCAAAATGGCTAAGCAGGGATGGCTAGAGGACAAATGGAAGAATGTAGAGGCTTATCTCACCAGGGGTAAGATAGATACTGCCTACAGGAAAATTAAAGAGACCTTTGGAGAAAAGAGAACCACTTGTATGAATATAAAGAGCTCAGTTGGAAACCCAGTTCTAAGCAAAGAACGGAAAGCAGAAAGGTGGAAGGAGTAAGTAGAGGGTCTATACAAGGGCGATGTACTTGAGGGCAATATTATGGAAATGGAAGAGGATGTAGATGAAGATGAAATGGGAGATATGATACTGCGTAAAGAGTTTGATAAAGCACTGAAAGACCTAGGTCGAAACAAGGCCCCGGGAGTAGACAACATTCCATTAGAACTACTGACAACCTTGGGAGAGCCAGTGCCGACAAAACTCTACCATCCTGTGAACAAAATGTATGAGACAGGCGAAATACCCTCAGACTTCAAGCAGAATACAATAATTCCAATCCCAAAGAAAGCAGGCGTTGACAGATGTGAAAATTACCGAACTATCAGTTTAATAAGTGACGGCTGCAAAATAGTAACGCAAATTTTTTACAGACGAATGGAAAAACTGGTAGAAGCTGACCTCGGGGAAGATCAATTTGGATTCCATAGAAATATGGGATCACGTGAGGCAATGCTGACCCTACGACTTATTTTAGAAGCTAGATTAATAAAAGGCAAACCTACATTTCTAGCTTTTGTAGACTTAGAGAAAGCTTTTGACAATGTTGACTGCAATACTCTCTTTCAAATTCTGAAGGTGGCAGAGGTAAAATACAGGGAGCGAAAGGCTATTTACAATTTGTACAGAAACTAGATAGCAGTTATAAGAGTCGAGGGACATGAAAGGGAAGCAGTGGTTGGGAAGGGGGTGAGACAGGGTTGTAGCCTCTCCCCAATGTTATTCAATATGTATATTGAGCAAGCAGTAAAGGAAACAAAAGAAAAATTCGGAGTAGGTATTAAAATCCAAGGAGAAGCAATAAAAATTTTAAGGTTTGCCGATGACATTGTAATTCTGTCAGAGACAGCAAAGGACTTGGAAGAGCAGTTGAACGGAATGGACAGTGTTTTGAAAGGAGGATATAAGATGAACATCAACAAAAGCAAAACGAAGATAATGGAATGTAGTCGAGTTAAGTCGCGTGATGCTGAGGGAATTAGATTAGGAAATGAGACACTTAAAGTAGTAAAGGAGTTTTGCTATTTGGGGAGCAAAATAACTGATGATGGTCGATGTAGAGAGGATATAAAATGCAGACTGGCAACGGCAAGGAAAGCGTTTCTGAGGAAGCGAAATTTGTTAACATAGAGTATAGATTTAAGTGTCAGGAAGTCGTTTCTGAAATTATTTGTATGGAGTGTAGCCATGTATGGAAGTGAAACATGGACGATAAATAGTTTAGACAAGAAGAGAATAGAAGCTTTCGAAATGTGGTGCTACAGAAGAATGCTGAAGATTAGATGGGTAGATCACATAACTAATGAGGAGGTACTGAATAGGGTTGGGGGGAAACGGAGTTTGTGGCACAACTTGACAAGAAGAAGGGACCGGTTGGTAGGACATGTTCTGAGGCATCAAGGGATCACCAATTTAGTATTTGAGGGCAGCGTGGAGGGTAAAAATCGTAGAGGGAGATCAAGAGATGAATACACTAAGCAGATTCAGAAGGATGTAGGCTGCAGTACGTACTGGGAGATGAAGATGCTTGCACAGGATAGAGTGGCATGGAGAGCTGCATCAAACCAGTCTCAGGACTGAAGACCACAACAACAACAACATGTCTGGATGGGAGGTAGGCTAACCATTCCCTCGCGTTAGACCACACGGGGAAGTACGAACTACCTGTGTCCCAAATTTGTTCATTATTTACACCGATTCCAGTGTTAAACGTAACAGTACCCAGTGCGGATGATTGTGCAATTTTTGCTGCATGTATAATCTCTCATTTTACTTATCACTAACATTCTTGGCATTTAGTGAAAAATTATGAATAACGAGTACGGCCTAATAGAGCCGGAACTGTACCATGGGGAATGAGACAGCTGGAATTTATTTAATGAACGCTTAGTCTTAGCTCGGAGATATCACCTAAGGTAGGCTACATTCGGTTTTGTTTAGCAGTGTGGTACAGTGGGACATATACACTGCTTGACAAAGAACTGAAGCACACAGAAGAAGCGTCTGATGTCAGTGTAACTTCGTACACGAACACACCATCAGCGGGTATTAACCGATCACAGTTGCGATTCACTGTGACAGGTATAATAGCCACCGGCGTACCTTTGTGATGTTCTTGTTCGGTGTTGTTCATGTTTAGTGTTGTTACCAGCCCTTGCCGAGTATATAAGGGATCCGAACAGTGTGAGGTGCTGTGTGATCACTATGGAGGACATAGAGATGCCGCATACTCGTTCGAGGCTACGTTATCAGTACCTGACAGAGCTTGAAAGGGGACGCCGTTTGGGTCTTCATATGGCCGCCTGATCAGATCGTGCAGTACCCAGATTTGTGGGGCATTCTGATGCGAGATTGGCTCAATGTTGGACTGTGTGGGAAGATGAGGACAGGCATACTCGTCGCCAACATTCTGGTCGACCACGGTTGACCACCACAAGAAAGGATCACCGTTTTGTTCACCAAGCACATGGTAACCCCTTCACATCTACGGCTGCCATCTGAGAACAAATAACAAACTCCCTGCTACATTTTGCGCCACTCCGCAAGACTGGTCTGAGATCAGTAGCAGCCGGACTAGGGAATTACCGTGACATGCGCAGCATGCCAGTAATCCCACAATTCAAACAGCTGCGGTTGGAGCGGTGCCGTGTCCAGGAAGCATGGATTGCTGACCAATAGCGCCACAGTGTGTTCAGTGATGAATCTCCGTTTGGCACTCTCCTGGATAACCATCGGCTGCGAGTATGTCAGAGACTGGTTGATGATCCTATTCTTCAATTGTTTTGAAGAGAGATAGCGGTGTTAATCATGTTGTAATGTTGTGGGGAGTCGTTGGGCACGACTTCAGGCCACAACTGGTAGTGATTGAGGGACCTGTGACGGAACAATCCCGACATCCATCGTCCTCATGTGTTACCTCTCATGCGACAGTATCGTTGTGCGATTTTTTTAAGCAGAAAAACCCGTGAAGACTATTTAGAATAATTCTAGTCTCTACGGACTATCTACGTGATGCTGAGGTACTCCCGTGGCCAGCATTATCTCCGGATCTCCAAAGCTATACAACATGTATGGGACCAGCTGAGAAGTCAAATTCGGCCCAGAGTCAGTATCCAGGATATCAAGGACCAGTTACAACAGGAGAGGTTACAGCGGTTTCATGCCACCTTTCCCAGCTGAATCAGTGCAAGCATCAAAGAAAACGCTGACGCAACGTCGTGCTGACAAATTGGATTAATTTTCATTTTGTTTCCCTCTCTTCTTCTTAGGGATTCTTACACAGGCAGTTAATATTTCTCGGTGAAGTGACCTGTCAGATTCGTGGTACCTTATACAGATAGTTATGATTTCTAAATTAAGTATTCTGAGAGTAAGGAACTAGTGGTCGGAAATAAGAGTTTAGTTTTTAATTGACATAAATTACTTACACTTTTCATCGCAGCATCACCTTATAACAACTAATTATAGTGACGACGGCCGGCCGCTGTGGATGCTTCACAACGGCACAGAAAATGTTTGGACATTTTCTCAAATATTCCTGTTTTATCTTGCACAATGGGACAGGTAGTTACGAGCCAACCGAGCGCTTCTTCTCCTACTTCACTGGTGTTTCATAAACCAGTGGCTTCATTTAACCTCATAAAGAAAGATCCACCACTGTTACAACATAGACCGATACGATCGCAGGTTCGAATCCTGCCTCGGGCATGGATGTGTGTGATGTCGTTAGGTTAGTTAGGTTTAAGTAGTTCTAAGTTCTAGGGGACTGATGACCTCAGATGTTATGTCGCATAGTGCTCAGAGCCATTTGAACCATTTTTTTGCTACAACATACACGATAGTGTATTGCTTTTCACGGTAATGCCTCCAACAACTTTACAGAAACATAGGCTGTTTACAGACACGTGCCTCACACACAATGCTCATTCGATACCTGTTACCACCTGAAATATTCATTCCCTAACTGTGGTTCCTTACCTCAAACTACTACGTTTAAGGCCCTCCCCTGTCTGTAAAATTTTGACCCTAAAATATTAAGGCATTCAGTTTGTGGAAGTACACGTTATCGATTTTTCTTAGCTACACTGTGAAAATGGTTCCAATGGCTCTGAGCACTATGCGACTTAACTTCTGAGGTCATCAGTCGCCTAGAACTTAGAACTAATTAAACCTAACTAACCTAAGGACATCACACACATCCATGCCCGAGGCAGGATTCGAACCTGCGACCGGAGCGGTCGCTCGGTTCCAGACTGTAGCGCCTAGAACCGCACGGCCACTCTGGCCGGCTAGTTACACTGTGACTACAATGAATTGATTATGACATCGTGGTGTTTGTAAGGGCTTACAGCTGCCAATACCCTTATTCAGCGAGAGAAGTCGCAAATATCTGATAATCTTTCGCAGTGCACTATCAGTATAAGCACACGGAAAGAAGAATACTAAATATATGAAGTCGGACTATAAATAATCTGCCCAAGCGACGTGGAACGATAATAAAACACTGGGGCGGAAGGACAGATACTGAAGCCATCATCTGGCCATTGGGATTTAGGTTTTCCGTAGTTTCCTTAAATCAATTACGGCATATAGCGGGCTGGGTCTTTTCAAATGACACGGTGGATTTTATTTCCCATCTTTCAGCAAAATGAGCATGTGCTCTTCCCCAAAAAACTTAATCGTGGACGGGATGATAAACCCTAGTCTCCATTCTCGTTCTACACAAAGACTGACGTTGGTGCAAAGAGCCTGACTAATTCGCAGGATATTTAACGAAGAACTAAATTTCCAGAGTAGAGATACGAATGCATCAAGCTACCGGTACATAATACCACCAAGCTGTCTATTCCGGCGGTAGACTCATCGGTGCTACTAGAGTCTGTAATATTTTTGGCTTTACAGCCATCATATTCAGTTACAAGAAGCTCTTCTTAGAGAAGATGAGAAGGCAGTAGTGGCAAGGTGACGTAATGTGGTGTCATGTACCGATGCAAGGTGGTTTGTTCGGTACGGGTATCATGAGAAAGACCGCTTAAATTCTGGTCCTTCTCCACGATTGGCTGCTGCGTTCGGAAGTTGAGCCTCAAAATGATAAACTTCTGGTATTAGTATTAGACAAATTAAACAGCGTATTTACTTGCATTTCAAATTACAACATCTCTCAATAGCGTACTATTATTCCATTATTTTAGAAGTATTAATAACCTTCAGAATAATAAGCAACTGCTAAACGAAAAGGCAGACGGCACTGAGGAGATCTTCGGATCGCACCGAAATTGGATGGTGGAAGAAGTGGTTCAAATGGCTCTCAGCAGTATGCGACTTAACTTCTGAGGTCATCAGTCGCCTAGAACTTAGAACTAATTAAACCCAACTAACCTAAGGACATCACACACACCCAAGCCCGAGGCAGCATTCGAACCTGCGACCGTAGTGGTCGCTCGGCTCCAGACTGTAGCGCCTAGAACCGCACCACTCCGGCCGCCTGCAAGAAGTGGTTCGGCTGTAAGATCATAGCTGGTTCGGCAGTGTCGGAGGGCAGACATGTTGTCTGCCGCGGCCGGCAGTTGAGAACACTCTGATAGTAGTTACGGAAATAGGGAGTTCATTATTTTGTTGAAGACTGGAAATTATTTGTGACTCTAAAGTGAAATGTAATTGTGCAGTTTCTCGTGTTCTGCCAATAAAAGCTAGTGGCATCCCATATACACAAACTAATTGGAAATTTAATTGTTCACATAATATCAATTCCTCGCTAAGAGTTTCTTACAGCCTCAAGATAACGGATTGACGACCTGCATGCTGTTTTCTGCGCAGGGGACAAGAACTGTAGAAGACTGTAGGTTGGTGAAAATTTATTAGAACTTATGCACTCCACTCAGGGCGGTGGCAGCGAATAGGCACTTCGCGTGTACTGCAACTTTAGTACAAATGGGATCTGTGACACGTATCTGTGGTAATACAGAGGAGGTATGAAAAAGCGAAATTTCCGAGAGAAAGAGGTTTATAATACGAATGTATATATACCCTCTTTTTCCCTGCGTCTCTCTTTCAACTTGCCGTAAGCTCACTTACCCATGAAAACGTTTCACCGTCAGTATACAGATTGCAGCACGAGCAGACTTTCGCGTGCATAAGCTATCAATTGAAATTAATGGGTGTAGTGAATAGTCCGGTTGGAGGACAGCTAGAATGCGTCTTCTGACTCATTAAGAAAAAAAAAGTGTGATATAACAACCGAAATAAAGTGCCGCTACCAGATGAAGAGGTATGTTTGTGCAACCTAGAGGCCACAGAGGGGAAACACCACCATTCACGGTGAACATTGTATACTAAAAAATCCTTCCAGAAAGATTTGGTGAGTTTTACAAAGAAATAAATCTGTACATAATCCAACGGAAAACTCCACTACTCCACTTAATCTTACTAGTGCTTTTATCAGCCTCGTTTCCCCTGGAACAATTGATGATCACTGTCCTCTCACACCAAAACTCCAGATCTCAGACACTCAGATCGATACCGAACGTTGTATGTCGATAGAATATCAGCCAAAACACCTACTTAGTGCGTGCTATGTGCTGCCGTCTATTAGAACGTGCATAAATGGTTGTTAAAAGGAACACAAGAACTACGGAACACAGGAAAAGCTTATCTGTGAGCAGTTGCGTTGTAGGTCTCGCGTGAGTGACTTGGTAGAGCGTGAGGTCGTCGTACAAAAGGTCTCCTTTTCAAACCCCACTACTGCAAATTTTTTAACTGTTTATGCGTGAAACTCTTATATGTGACAACACTTTCCTGACATGTAAATGCACTTTTCGGAGTTTGTAGCAATGTTCCTTTGGCAGTCTGCTTTCGCTTCGTTGGTTGAAAGTAGCAAACCTATAGGGCACATTTGTATAGATAGGTATGGTGTTCTATCGGCATGTGCGACAGAATATCACACCTTCCTATGCAAATGAACCCTATAGGTTTGTTTCTTGCAACTAACGAAGCGAAAGCAGACTGACAAAAGGACATGGCAAAAAACGCCAAAGTCCTTCCACATGCCAGGAAAATGTTTTCACGTATAACAGTTTCACTCCTGAACAGTTAAAAAAAGTTGTCATCTGTAGGGGTTGAAATCGGAACCTTTGATACTACGGCCTCACACTCTACCAACTCGCCCTCGCGACGTCTGCTAAACAACTCCTCAGAGATACGCTTTTCATGTCCTCCGTAGTTGCAGTGTTACTCTCAGTTACCGTTTACGCATCTTCCAACGGACGACAACACATAGCACCAACTAAATCGATGTTTTGGTTGTTACTCTAACGACATGCAACGTTTGGTACCTATTTGAGTGTCTGACATTTGGACATTTGGAGGTTTGGGTGTGAGAGGACAGTGATCATCATATTGTTCCTAGGGTAACGTGGGTGATTAAAGCGCTAGTGAGATTAAGGCCACACAAGCTCTTCCACCGACTGCATGCCAGGTTGTCTACGCGTATTGCGCATCGTGCCTGCAATCAACGAAGGACGGCCAGAACGCGCATTCCAGACAAATCCCGGTTCAGTGCATCGAGCAATCTGGCAAACTGGACGATATGCAGAGAAGGACTAACAAATTTTCCTCCCCGAAACGTACATGGTAATTGTTGTGTTGGCAGAAGCGCCAACACCGTGTTACGGGAAGAAGCCGAAATGCACACGTTTTACCTCACGCAGGCTGGCGTGAGGAGGGAAGGACTCTACTGACGTGAGGTCTGGAACATGACAAGGAATTAGAATTCAGAAAGCGGACATAGCTAATTTGATACTTAACTTTAATCCATTAATGATGAACGTCGCTCTTGACGGTACATGATTCACAATATTATCTGTTCAGAAGACATATAGTAACTGAATATGGTGCCTTGCTAATGACGTAACTGAAGGCTATGTTAAACTGTCGTCTCGGCAAAGGAGAGCGTATGTAGTCAGTGAATCATCGCTAGCAAAGTCGGCTATACAACTGGTGCGAGTGCTAGGGAGTCTCTCTCGACTAGACCTGCCGTGTGGCGGCGCTCAGTCTGCAATCACTGATAGTGGCGACACGCGAGTCCGACGTATACTAACGGACCGCGGCCGATTTAAAGGCTACCACCTAGCAAGTGTGCTGTCTGGCGGTGACACCACAGTAATAACAAGTATGGTGTAAGAAGAATGAAAGACTGTATGGGTATCACTAAGAATGCAAAAACATCACGGTAAACTTAACACATTAAGGTTGGTCATTGAATGATGGTAATGTACGGAGGCAACGGAGGAATGTGTTAGATTTATGGGCAGTGTCCTCATTTTCGTTAACAGTGTTAGCCCCCAGAGACCGTCCCATTTTGCAGGTAGGCCGCACTGTGCAGACAGCGTGCAAATTATTTTATGTATTCGTTGGGCCCGAATCACATAGAGCACTTTAATGCAGAGCTACCCAGTGTTTGACGTAATGAAGACGCCAGCAGTGTATGTGGCTTACCCATCACGTAGTAGATAGCACGCTACACGTCTTCAAACGGTGTCAGCGCGAATACATTTCCTACGCATAGCCGGAACGACAGGCAGTCGACACCATAATTTACAGTCATTATTGCTGAATCTCTATACGTATCCACAGCCGACAGACCTTTCCATTAATTGGTTATCTTAGCAGTTCGCGTTTCAAAAATATGGTGGTTGATGTCCTACGTGGAAACAATTAAGGAAAATATTAATTCTGTGCTGTAGAAGATAGAAACTGGCCGCTTATGTATTGAGGAAAAATACAAGTAGTCGAGTGAAGCATGACATATTGACATTTATTTTCCTTTGACGATATTATTCTGACACCACAGGGAGGACTCTAACAGCTTCTAACTTCTTAACTCGAAGCCTGTGAGAGACACTGATACTTTCTTTTGTCTTAATTATTATAATTACTCTCTTAAAAAACCACAATGAATATACATTGAATTGATTAAACTGTAAATGCTTCAGTTCATTAGACAGCCCACTTTTTCTTTCTGAAGCATCAACTACACATACAGAGCCTGAAAGTGATACACCATCAACACTTCATCGAACACTACCAAAGGGATACTTCAGTACTGTCAGACTTGCGGAATATGTTGATTAAAATTTCATCCTTATGCGAGTTCATTTTCTCTGTTTCCAATACAGGAAAAAGCCATTTCTACAGATGAGAAAAGGTGTGAATACATGATGGCTGTTAAATATATCTAACTTCACTGCAAAGTTTTGGGTTGTGATCCTAAAGCATTATGCCCTATGGATGAGCAATTGCAGTTTATCGCAGACCTTCAGAGTTTGTGGAATGTCGAATCATTGGCACGATTGACATGAGAGCATCATTCCGACAGCCGGATGTAATATAAATGACTGTAGAACAAGCGATAACAAGATGGATTCAAGGTATCATTGTGACAAGAAGGGTTGGCACGGCTCGTTTCAGAACGATTACACCATGGAAAGATCGTACTGTGGTTCGATTGGTTCCAAAGAACAGACAGATGAGAACAGCTGAAATCTGGGCAGAGGTTACGGGTGGAGTATCACCACGGCAGATTACTGGAAGATGGGTAGAAATCTCGAGATACCATACATCGTTTATCATTGACACTATACAGCAGACAACACAGACTGCGTGGTGTAGAGCCACAATCAACCAGAAAATCGTATGGCATTCTGTGGTGTTGAATTATGGGCCTAACTCCAGTTTGTGACTGTCATATCGATGTCAAGCATGTAGGAAGACGACCTGGTGCAAGGTCATAGGAAGTAGTGATTGTCGATATATGTAGCCTCTCCAATTCTTGGAATTGAGGAGTTGGGAGCTATTGAAATGACAATCGGAATGATAGCACAATTGAGGAAGAGAAGCTTCATGGTCGTGAGTATATAACAAAGATGGTAAATCCCATTTTCATGCTCTTCATGGCCAGGAAAACAAAGCATATTCACGCACGATGACGCAAGATCCCAAACTGCAGTTCACACTGCAAATGCGTTGGGAATGTGTGAATCTTTGACTAGCCTGCCCGGTCCCTTGATTTTCCACCAATTCGGCACGTCTGGAATGCAACATTTTCATACCAGCCTTCGGGTAGCAATATTCATGAACAGCCGCAGCATGTATTTCGGCCACGGTAAGAAATTCCTCGCGGTAACAACAAGAAGCTGTTTGCTTCAATGCCACAATCAGTTCAAAGTCTATTCGGGCCATTGGTGATCACACCTCATGTTTATGTTGATGATGAAGATGAGATTAGAATGGAACTTGCTGTGTGATGAACAAGTTCCTCAAACTTTGATTAATATCGGGCTGGCGCTTCATAGTGTGACACTTTTCATTTCCTTTAGTGAGTTAAATAGAATCGTCTTACTACTATACGGAAAACAATTTATATCTGAACATTATTCGTGTTGCAATCATGTGATTGTTGGCAAATATTCTTGTAACATAACCCTTTGCTCCGCAATTAGAAGTAGATCGCTGTCGCAAACCAAACTGGTATGACCGCAGTTGGACGTAATCCGACAAGAACTATGCAGCAGTGGGGTTATTCCTGATTTGTGCAATCACTGCATAGACCGGAACTTTGCAAGAACCCGTAGCATGTGTGTAATGTAACAGGAGTCACAATGTGCAATGTGATTCGACAACCTCGGACACTTATGCAACTGAGGCATATTACCTCTGAACAGTCTATTGGACATTTATCCAATGTCTTGCTGAGTGGGAATTGCCACATGTGCTTGGGAACGCTCGTTACTGATATGTCGCTACGCATATCATGGAGTAATGATAGTCCTGATCATCATAGTACTGTTAAGAATGAGATTTCTTTTCGCTCCTCGTTTTACTGTGGCTTTCCTTGGTGGAAAGAGTCATGTAAATAAAGTAGTCTCATTGAATGCTACCATGTCTTCACGTCCCATAACCTAACAAAGAACAACAACAATAGAGTTGGTTGTTCCTCAACAACAGTTAAGAAGTGTAGAACGACATGCGCGTCTGAGGAGATAAAATTTAATTCTGCACTCTGGGAATTAACGGTGAAAAGTCTTATAACTGAAGTGACCGAGGATAGATTTGAAACCATATCGTTCTGGCTGGATTGATGAAGACTACTACACAGACGATGACACTGCTCCCTTCACTTCGTGTCTATGTTGAAATGGTAGTAAATTGTTCGTTCATTGACGCTTTCGATTGGGTTCGCTGATATGACCCATTCCATCAAGTAGGAAATACCATTCATCCGAGAAAAGTATATGTTGCCAATCGATAGCTGTCCAATTTTGGTATCTGAGAATAAATTTTCGTCTTTTCAGTCAATCGAATGACGAAAGCATCATCCATCTGCATTGGAGCTCCATGAAATGATGTGAAACGCATCAGTTAACAGGATATGTATACATGATTACTTTCAGTGAATGAATACATGCTGCTCATTTAAAAATTCATAAAATTAACGAACATACTATTTTCACAAAACTCTTTTCTTGTAGATTACCAGTTTTAAATGAAAATCGACTATGTCACTGCTGTTGTCCATTAGGAATTATTTTAGGTTAGTCAATTACTATTGATTTTTCCGTCTTTAGCTTATTGCAATTAAAGCGTCTTTTCACCAGATGAGTTTCTTTTTTTTTTAATATATAAAGCATCTTCTGTGGGAATTCTGGAATTAAGGATACATAATATGTCGCTAAATTTTGGTGTTTGTGGATCAAAAATAGAATTTCCTCACAAAACTTGAGAACAATTTACTTACGATGTTTTTGCCTCTTGTTTACATATTGTGTAAACTGCTGTTTTTTCCTTTGTTGTTAGATGAGGTTGAGGTCGAAGTAACCTCGCCTTTACGTTCTTTCTTGGCTATTTTTCACCTTTTTCGAAACCATTTTATTTACGCTGTAGTTGCCACCAGATACAAAGAGCATATGAGATCACGGAATTACAGGAAAATCATTTGACTTTTGCCGAATACGAACACCAACACCAATAAAATATTACCACCAGAGACACAGCCATAGAAATTATAAGGCTAAACAACATAAAACATCTTCTCACCCTACAAGAAAACTACCAAATTTATAAAACTATAACACAAAAGGAACAATTCATAAATGATCACAGCAACCTGACAAACCACATACTTTTTAAAATAAATTACATATAGACATATGACCGTTCCTCTGCTTATACGCCCACTCACTACCACTCCTCCCCCACCCATCCATTTCCCCTTCACCCCTACTGTCTTGTGCCTGTTGCTTTTTCTATAATCGCTGCTCCCTCCTACAGTTCGAATCACCACTCTCGCCCTCCCCCTCCCTCCTCTCCACGCACATCTCTGTTGAACATTCGACACATCTCCACACACACACACTTTAGAATTAATTTTCTTTCTGCCCTCCCCCGCTCCACTGATCTAATCTCCCTGTCTACATCTATACATCTACAGCTTTGCAACATTCACAACGTACACAAAAATATGAGCAAAAAAACCCGCTCTGTTGAAAGGGGAACAGGTGAAACTAGAGTACTATTTATTTTGTGAAGTTTTACGAATATGGGGTGAAGTGGAAATAACACAAATGCAGAGTAAGAAAAAGTGAGTTCAAAAAAGGCGAAAAACTCCAGACACTGCAAGTGCAACCAATTTTTTTGCATTCTCAACCTCATCTAACAAAGCAGGAAAAAGCAGTAGTTTGCAGGATATATAAACAAGAGGCAGAAACAAAGTAGCTAAACTCTACATCAACTGCATAAGGAAATATTGTTTATAATCTATAAATATCAAAATGTATCTATGTTATGTAACTACATTTCCAAAATGACCGCAGAAGATGCTTTACAAGTAAAAGTGAAAAGTGTCTGGAGAAAAATACTCATTAACTGCACTAAGCTTAAGACAGAAGAAACATTAACAATTCATTTTAACAACTACTGTGGATTATGGTCATCCAAACATACATATTATTTACGGTTAGTTTTAAAATTAACTTTACTACCCGTCACACATTTTAGGTGTTTGGGCAAATGCTCAAAAATTTTTGTTAATGCACTCTCTTTTTTAAGCCCTCGCCAACATTAATAATGAACACTGGACTACCTAACAACTGTGGTCAGAATGTGATTTAATTAGGTATGTACTACATTCTCCCAGAACACCTCCAACAAACCTGTCTTCCATTCGCCTTACCTGCTACAGATTTTGCCTGTCCGTTCCATTTCACGTCTCTTCTTGGTACTACTCCTAGCTGCCGTAACTGTAGTTTCCCCTATCGAAACTGGGCAAATTAAAGTCATCACGTACTACTACCGTGTACTTGAGTATTTCCGTGTTATGTACACTGAAGCGCCAAAGAAATTGGTATAGCCATGCAATCAAATACCGACATATGTAAATAGGCAGGATACGGCGCTGGTCGGCAACGTCTATGTAAGACAAGTGACTGGCACAGTTGTTAGTTCGGTTACTGCTGCTACAATGGCAGGTTATCAAGATTTGAGTTTGAACGTTGTGTTATTGTCGGAGCTCGAGCGAAGGGACACAGCATCTCCAAGGTAGCGATGAAGTGGGGATTTTCCCTTACTACTATTTCACGAGTGTACCGTGAATATCAGGAATCCGATAAAGCATCAAATCTCCGACATCACTGCGGCCGGAAAAAGATCCTCCAAGAACGGAACCAATGACGATTAAAGAGAATCGTTCAACGTGACAGAAGTGCAAGCCTTCCGTAAATTACTGCGGATTGCAGTGCTGGGCCATCAACAAGTGTCAGGGTATGAGCCAATTAACGAAACATCATCGATATGGGCTTTCGGCGCCGAAGGCCCACTTATGAACCATTTATGACTGCACAACATAAAGCTTTACGGCTCGCCTGGACCCGTCAACACCGACATCGGACTGTTGATGGCTGTAAATATGTTGCCTAGTTGGACGAGTCTCTTTTCAAATTCCAATCGACATGTATGGATATGGAGACAACCTCATGAATCCATGGACACTGCATGTCAGCAGGGGACTGTTCAAGTTGGTGGAGGGTCTGTAATGGTGAGGGATGTGTGCAATTAGAGTAGTATGGGATCCCTAATACGTCTAGGTACGACTCTGACAGGTGACACGTACGTAAGCATCCTGTCTGATGACCTGCATCCATTCATATCCATTGTGCATTCCGACGGCCTTCGGCAATTCTAGAAGGGCAAAACGACACCCCAAACGTCCGGAATTGCTATAGAGTGTCTCCAGAAACACTTCTCAGAATTTAAATACTTCCTCTGGCAAACGAACTTCCCAGCATGAACATTATTGAGCAGATCTGAGGTGCCTTGCAACAAGCAGTTCAGAAGAGATCTCCACCTCCTAGTACTCTTAAGGATCTACGGACACCCTTGCAGGATTCATGGTGCCAGTTCCCTCCAGCACTACTTCATTTGTCGAGTCCATGCCACGTCGTGTTGCGGCACTTCTGCGTGCTCGCGGGGGCCCTACACGATGTTAGGCAGGTGTACCAACTTCTTTGGCTCTTCTGTGTAGTTTAGGCTACGTGTGACAAATCTACGACTGATGTGCCTGAATCTGCTTGTTGGTAATGAGGTCCATTTATTAATATAAATTCAATGACCGTGTTTACCCTAGTCTAAAGTAGTTTTCAGCAGGATGGACTTCGCACATCGCTAGGTAAGTTATTTGCTTGTTTATATGAAAACTCCACCTCGTAAGAAGTTTAATTAATATTTATGACAGGGAACCCGTCAGTTATTTGCTTAAACAAATGTGAATACCACCTAGAAGCACGATATGGCTAGACTGAGTGCCATATCCAAATGTTGTTAATTCGAATCTACGTCTCCTCTCTGTATCTCTAACTATCGCAGGAGTATTTTGTTGCAGAAGCAGGTAATTTGGAACGCACATCTAAAAATGAAGCTAAATGTATTTTTATAGCCATGCATAATCTACAGGGGACAGCGCTACAGCTGAATCTGTCACATGTCACGCTACCGGCCACACTCAGTTGAACATGCTTGCACCGAATGCGGCGATATATGGAGCATGCATCTGCCTGTTTGGTTTAATGAGAGAGTGCTCAAGGAGAATGGAATAATTACGTATACGAGATAAAAGCAATCCTTAAATAATTTCATTTTTTTTAGTATATGCGAAGTTTGTATTCAGTGATGAAGCCAATACAATGCTTTCAATTGATACTACGTTGAAGACGAATTTTGGGCGAAGAAAGACTCATTCCAACTACAGGTGCAATTTGAACGATCTGCATCACTTAAAAACATGTAATGACCGCGTCTGAATTACTTTCGACACAATCCTCACACTTTAGTATTTTCTGTTGCTGTTGAAAGTTTCTTTCTAACCTATATTTGGGATTATTTGCAATTTCGGAACGGTGTGATGTCATTATTTTATCCAAGTTATTTAATCCACAATAGCACGTTTTTTTACGATCGCTAACGTGCATCCAGGATAAAACCGAACTCCTGGACGGAGAGTGCAGATATTTATACAAAAATCGAATATTCCACAATGTACAAACATTAGAAATACAAGGAATTTCGAGGCTCGCTGTTTCAGAAGTCCTAATTGAAGCCGAGCTGAGCATCATGGATCTAGACCTTGTTAATGGTTCTCTGTATGGCGGTTATGGCGGATCCTCACGTTCCGGTCGTGGCGACACTCCCTCTTCACTACAAAGAGCATCGAAGGTAGCTCCCCCCATGGAAGCCCTCATCGTCAATCCGCAAATCAAGGCTTTAGTAGGGCTACGTACGGAGGATTTTTATCCTCTTGATGAAAGGTCATTGTCCTTGGCTTCATATGTGACGCGTGATAAACGACGAATGATACGATACGGCCCATCTTTTTAGATAGTCCCACTTTCCACACATGCATAAGAAATCCATACCAAGTCTTCAGGTCTGTAGCTACCTTACTAGGCGGTGCTTGGCATTAAAACGCTCTCGATCTTGCTCCTAGGCGTCCAGTGTCGGTATGCGAGTCAGGTTCCTTAGCTATCAAGTCCTGTTCATGAAGTGTTTTACTTTGTTAACCTGAGTATCGATCGGTTGAAACGATAACGCTGTACCCATTGTCGTTTCGTCCTTGCGACCGTGGAGCAGAAAGGTCGGTGAGAATGCTGTAGTGTCTTGCTTTGCTGTGCTGTAGGAAAATGTCATGATGGACAGCATTGTATCCCAATCTCTCTGTTCATGAACGACAATCATCGACAACATAGCTACCAGCGTTATATTTAAGTTACTGCGAAACCATTCGTCTGTAGGTGGTAGGTAGTTGTCATTCGGATGGTGATGTCGCAACGTGAAATTACAGCTGATACCAGTCTCGATTGGAAAACTTTTACACGGTGAGAGATCATCACACTGAGTGCTTCTTATTATACGTACTACAAAGCACCTTGCATTTCCCAGATCTTCGCCAGTCATAACAGTTTTGGTGGCAGTATTTCGTATGAGGTATTCAGTGCAGATTATTATCCCTCAGTTATCGTTTGTCGACGTCGGAGGTGGGGGGGGGGGGGGGGAGTCGATTACAATTCAGCGGATTGGTGGTGCTACTGCACACGGAATTGTTACCAGAAGTTACGAAGATAATTGCGGCACGTGATAATGTCGCTGATATTCTTTACAGTGCCTCACTTAGTTTCCAACGGCTTGGTAGAGATCCAGCCAGTGATACTTGTATCTAATTCTGTCTCGAGTCGGTACGAATTTCATATGAACAGATATTGGAGCGTCGTGGAAAAACTTCAGGACAACTAGCGAAACATGATCTAGGATGCAAGCAACGATTACGATCCCACAGATCATAATTCCCCTTGCACAGTCCTCCGTTTATCAATTTTTAGTCTTATATTGTCAGTTCCTCATTCTTCAAGGCTTGTACTGTTTACAGCAATGCTAGATACTCCCTCTCTTCATCCGTAACATAATTTAACGCAGCATTGACTAAGATATCGTTCAGTTGCTATGTGTCGGCACAGGTTTCACAGTGTGGCATAGGGCCAGAACATTGCGTATGTGAGAACGTGTCCTTTCCTATGCCAAACACATCACTCCGTGACGCCTGTAGTATACTGAAGAACAAAACAAACTGGTACACTTTCCTAATATCGTGTAGCGCCCCAGCGAGCACGCAGAAGTGCCGCAGCACGACGTGGCATGGACTCAACAAATGTCTGAAGTAGTGCTGGAGGGAACTGACACCATGAATCCGTCAGTGCTGTCCGTAAATCCGTAAGAGTACGAGGGGGTGAGGATCTCTTCTGAACAGCTCGTTGCAACGCATCTCAGATATACTCAACAATGTTCATGTCTGGGTATTCTCGTGGCCAGCGGAAGTATTTAAACTCAGAAGATTGTTCCTGGAGCCATTCTGTAGCAATTCTGGCGTTTGGGGTGTCGCTTTGTCCTTTTGGAATTGCCCAAGTCCGTCGGAATGCACAATGGACATGAATGGATGCAGGTCGTATTTAGACGGATCAGGGGACGCATATCACTCCAGCTGCACACGCCCCACACCATTACAGAGCCTCCACCAGCTTGAACAGTCCCCTGCTAGCATGCAGTGTCCATGAATCATGAGGTTGTCTCCATACCCGTACATGTTCATCCGATCGATACTATTTTAAACGAGATTCGTCCGCCCAGGCAACATATTTCCAGTCATTAACAGGCCAATATCGATGTTGACGGGCTTTGTATCGTACAGTCATCAAGGGCACACGAGTGTTACTTCACCTCCGAAAGCCCATAAAGATGATGGTTTGCACGCTGACACTTGTTGATGGCCCAACATTGAAATCCGCAGCAATTTGCGGAAGGCTTGCACTTCTGTCACGTTGAACGGTTCTCTTCAGTGATCGTTGGTCCCGTTTTTGCAGGATCTTTCTCCGGCCCCAGCGATGTCGGAGATTTGATGTTTTCCGGATTCCAGATATTCACGGTACTCTTGTGAAATAGTAGTACGGGAATGTGCAGCAGCAGTACCCGATCTAACAACTGCGCCAGACACTTGTTGTCTTGTATAGGCGTTGGCGACCAGCGCCGTATTCTGTCTGTTTACGTATTTCTGTAATTGAATACGCATGGCTATACCAGTTTCTTTAGCGCTTCAGTGTATTTGGTGACTTGGTCGTACCCTTTCAGCCATTTTGCTGGGTGCTGGCCAGTGTATCCGGAAAACACTGATTGATGCCTGATGTGCAGCTGACTTACTGCTGTTTTGGGATGAACTGGTCTTCCCTATATACGGACCGTGGGAACGATGTGCTGCTTGTATTCTGGTTCTTGTCCATGTACACGACGGCTTTTACGTTGCCCAACTAGAGCCAAGGTGATGTAGATATTCTGAAGTACCTACCGTATCCAGCAAACAGTACCACGTCGTAACGACAACCAAATCCCAGTTTGAAAGCAGTACAATGAAGTTCAACACTTAGCACTTAAAGCACGTTTATTACTGACATCACCAAACAACCAGAACAGGACTGAACTGGACAGAGTGTGTACCTATTTGCACAAACATCGGATATTCCAGAATATACAAACATTACAAATACGCTCTAAGATAAAAAAGACTCACCACGAAGGACGTATCGGAATGGGATAGAAATCGGTAGATCTGGTGTACGAGGATGTAACGTGCCAGTTGAACAGAAAACTGCACGATATTCCTCAGCAGAACGTCCAGCAACTCTATTAATCAGTGCCAAGCCTAATAACTGCTTGCATAAAGGTCCGAGGTGGACCAACGCATTATTTACTTGCTCAATTTGTGTAGCTCTTTCTCTTGAATCAATCATCCAATTTTTCTGAAATTGTAATCATTTCTTTTTCTGTACATAAGCATCACATCTGCTGATTTCCATCCCATTCTGATAATTGCTTCGTGGTGCGTACTTCTTTTCTTGTCTTTGAACTCAATTCGCGTGGAATTCTCATGAAGGGGATACTTAGATATGTGTTAATTAACATACACTTAATTAATTTTTATTTGAATGTCATAGGTATTAAAACTGAATGAGAAAAAATTAATGACTAAGTGAGAGTGGAACCAACGATTACCAGTCTCGACTGTCATCGATCTTTTTTCGTTTTAATGTGATTTTCGCTTACAGAAATACAAATAAAACATGCGGCTTTGTTAAAATATTTACATCGATCAGGAGCCGAAAACGGAAGCGTGTTCTAGGCAAACGGGAATTCTACTACAGTGCTACAAGCCCCATTGTAAAGGTTTCCTAGTTTTCGTCTCTTAAAGACGCTCGGATCCTTAAAACTCGATTTTCTCGAGAATGTTTGAGTGTTGCATTGAGTTGCTTGGGGTTATTGACATTTGAGTTCCGAATTCTAAGTACCACAAAAATAAAAATTATAAAAATCCGATTGCGGTGTGGTCTTCTTATAAAAGACAAATAACTGTGAATGGTCGGGTTTTAATTGGCAACCCACAGCGCGCCAGCCAGCGACGTTAACCGCTACACCACGCTGCTTGTAGCGGTTATGAGAGACGGATGAATGTTCCCGGTTTAATGTAGCAATATCTCGTTACGTAAAATGCATAAATCGAGGAACACTTAATTCAACTAAGGAAATTTTACTTTGGTGGAGTTTTCGTTGGCTAACGTTTCACTGCTGAATAGGACATCACACGTGAAACACCTATTGATTGACGCATAAAAGAGTCAAGGAAGTAATTATTAGTATTGAGAAGAATCGTCACGGCCGTGAAAGCGTTGTTGTTTTTGGTTACATTATCAACCCTAAGTCTGGCTTGATGCAATTCTCTATCACAGTCGTTTGTGAACTGTCCTCTTCATTTTATCATAATCGCTGCATCCCAGCCTCATATATTTATATCAAGGCATATCCCTTCAATTGTTTCCTTCCAGCAGTTCCTCAATCATAGTTACTCATGTCGTCATTTGTTTGTTGTTAGACACATTTACTCGTTGGATCGTAGCATGACGTCTTCACCCCCTACGTGATCACTACAACCGATTTTCAACAGTCTCCTGTAGCACAAAATTTCAGAACTTTCCAATTGCTTAATTTCTGTCATCCACATCACACTTGCCTTGCACCCATACAGAACTGCGCTACAGATGCAGCACTTTATGGGTCAAAAAAATGGCTCTGAGCACTATGGGACTTAACATCTATGGTCATCAGTCCCCTAGAACTTAGAACTACTTAAACCTAACTAACCTAAGGACATCACACAACACCTACCCATCACGAGGCAGAGAAAATCCCTGACCCCACCGGGAATCGAACCCGAGAACCCAGGCGCGGGAAGCGAGAACGCTACCGCACGACCACGAGCTGCGGGCCTTTGTGAATCCTTTCTTGGTCTATCTATTTATATTTTTGGGTGTTAGCAGATGTTTCATTTCATAGAAAGCCTTTTGCTTTGTCCAATCTTTGCTATAACGTTTTCTTTGCATCTTCGGTGATTGTCTGTCTAACTTACGTCCACCTCTTGAAGAGTCTTCTATCCAAGTTTGACATTTAGTCATGCAGCACGTCCACTTCCTAAGCACGCCTTACAGACAATAATCTGGATAGTCGATTTCATAAAAGGATGGTCTATTGAGTAGGAGGCCATTCACATTAATTATGTTTCAAATTTTGAATTTACGCAAATAATTTGAGAGCAGAAAACTGTGACCTTCACACTTTTCTCGGTAGTGTGTGCGACTGTCATTTTCGACATCCGCTAATAACTAAGATTAACGTATATACAGTCCCATTAAACGCCTTTCATTGCAGTGTCATATAGTGGCAATAAATTTTGACGCGCAAATACTATACAAGTATCATATAAACTGTCAAAGTTTTTTTTATTGTTTACTTCTTGTATGATGCATAAAAAAGATATTAGATAATAAGCATCTTTAAAGAATTGTTAGGAATAAGGCAAGCTTATGTTAACAAGAGAGCCATGCGTTCGACGAATTTGTATATTGATTTTATGATGGCTAAAGCTCTATTCGTTTCGATAGATTAATTCTGTGATGCAGCTAAGGACAATGTCGAACGGCTGTAATCAGTTTGGTTTGGGGAGATTCACTTAACAAATTTGGACGCACTGAGTCCGCGGTAACACTACAGCTGGTAGGATAACATTTCGGTTCCCTGTCTTGCCTTCTTAGTTATTTGTAGCTGACGTGCTACTGCCGTATTAAAATGATCACAGGTAAATAATGGAAGAATGGAGAGAGGAAGAAACGAATCCCTTACACTGTTCGAATAAAATCTTATTTAGCTTTAGGCAAGCGTTTCCGAATTCCGATTTAATTGATGTGGCGTCTACACTGGCGTGACTGGGAGACTTATTAGCATGGAGCATGAGTGTTACATGCGACTGGGTAACACAGTTTTCAAGAAGTCCATGTGGTTACCCCACAGACACGGATGCAGCAACGGAAAATATGAGAGGCTATGAAACGTTTAAACACTCCCACAGCATTAACATGAGGAAGGTTACGAGCTGCCGACCACCTGGTTGACAGTGATTCCAGTCCAACGGGCCTCGTGTATGCGCCAGCCAGCACCTACTCAATCCCCGGATGTAATAATATGAGCGAACTGTCACAAGGGAACTACTGCGTGGCAACGACGTCTTATTGCAAGAAAACGGTGGCCGTGGGTACAAGCTGCCGATTCGCTGTTCCCTGCCAGTCACCTCATACAGTAACACAGCGGGTAGCATTCTGTGCAACCAACCCTCCACAGGCCCCATGACTTTGAGCTAGTCACTGAATTTCAGGGAAGTGTCACCAGTTGGCTCATGGTAATTGAATTAAGACAGCGTATAAGGTATAATATCTTCACAAACCAGCGGTTTAATCGCCCTGAAGAGAACAGCTCGAAAGAGGGCCGAAACGTCCGGTTCAGTAGTGGTTTTAGTCCCAAAATGACTTGACACGTAGACCAGAAAGATTTATTCAAATACACTCCTGGAAATTGACATAAGAACACCGTGAATTCATTGTCCCACGAAGGGGAAACTTTATTGACACATTCCTGGGGTCAGATACATCACATGATCACACTGACAGAACCACAGGCACATAGACACAGGCAACAGAGCATGCACAATGTCGGCACTAGTACAGTGTATATCCACCTTTCGCAGCAATGCAGGCTGCCATTCTCCCATGGAGACGATCGTAGAGATTCTGGATGTAGTCCTGTGGAACGGCTTGCCATGCCATTTCCACCTGGCGCCTCAGTTAGACCAGCGGTCGTGCTGGACGTGCAGACCGCGTGAGACGACGCTTCATCCAGTCCCAAACATGCTCAGTGGGGGACAGATCCGGAGATCTTGCTGGCCAGGGTAGTTGACTTACACCTTCTAGAGCACGTTGGGTGGCACGTGATACATGCGGACGTGCATTGTCCTGTTGGAACAGCACGTTCCCTTGCCGGTCTAGGAATGGTAGAACGATGGGTTCGATGACGGTTTGGATGTACCGTGCACTATTCAGTGTCCCCTCGACGATCACCAGTGGTGTACGGACAGTGTAGGAGATCGCTCCCCACACCATGATGCCGGGTGTTGGCCCTGTGTGCCTCGGTCGTATGCAGTCTGATTGTGGCGCTCACCTGCACGGCGCCAAACACGCATACGACCATCATTGGCACCAAGGCAGAAGCGACTCTCAAAGCTGAAGACGACACGTCTCCATTCGTCCCTCCATTCACGCCTGTCGCGACACCACTGGAGGCGAGCTGCACGATGTTGGGGCGTGAGCGGAAGACGGCTTAACGGTGTGCGGGACCGTAGCCCAGCTTCATGGAGACGGTTGCGAATGGTCCTCGCCGATACCCCAGGAGCAACAGTGTCCCTAATTTGCTGGGAAGTGGCGGTGCGGTCCCCTACGGCACTGCGTAGGATCCTACGGTCTTGGCGTGCATCCGTGCGTCGCTGAGGTCCGGTCCCAGGTCGACGGGCACGTGCACCTTCCGCCGACCACTGGCGACAACATCGATGTACTGTGGAGACCTCACGCCCCACGTGTTGAGCAATTCGGCGGTACGTCCACCCGGCCTCCCGCATGCCCACTATACGCCCTCGCTCAAAGTCCGTCAGCTGCACATACGGTTCACGTCCACGCTGTCGCGGCATGCTACCAGTGTTAAAGACTGCGATGGAGCTCCGTATGCCACGGCAAACTGGCTGACACTGACGGCGGCGGTGCACAAATGCTGCGCAGCTAGCGCCATTCGACGGCCAACACCGCTGTTCCTGGTGTGTCCGCTGTGCCGTGCGTGTGATCATTGCTTGTACAGCCCTCTCGCAGTGTCCGGAGCAAGTATGGTGGGTCTGACACACCGGTGTCAATGTGTTCTGTTTTCCATTTCCAGGAGTGTAGAAAGGGGTGATGGAAGCCTTCAGACTTACATAGTTTACAGTGTTGCTTGGTGACAGGTGACTTTCAGTCTTCTAAACAAAGTTTGCAGCTGCGTGTTCGGATTAAAGTTTATTAACGGGAAAACTTTTGAAGTGGCGGTTCTCAGCGCTTTCTACCGCTCTGCTGGCTGACACCTGTTGCGGACTGCCTCCTGCCATCCACCAGGGGGGAAAAGATACAGCCCCACAGCGCTTCAATCTATAACAAGACTAAACCGACTTATTAAAATAATACGTGATCACAGACAACAAGCTACTGAAGCATTATAAGTACAGCGGAGGAATATTGCACGCTCACAACCGCTGATATATTTACAAGCTCTGCATGATACATGCACCTGGACATTCGATAGACGTTTACTACAAATAACGGACGAGTGAAGTAAAGAAAAATCTATTTATATTGCTATATGTGAGCGGAAATGACGATAAAGGACGTTGGAAGCTCCATAAGGCTATTCACGATTGATGCTTTTGTCTACAAGATAGTAACAAAGTTACAAAATTGTGGTCAGATTCAAGGACATTAACAGTGTAGCGACGCCTTGTGCATGGACTGGCTGTTGACCATCAACACAAATTCAAATAACGTATTGGTGAAAAAATCGCCGTAAACAGTCAAAACCGTTAAACAACTTGGAGTGTGCGTCCATGTCTGTGGGAGTCGTTAGCGTCTCTTGACCACTTGATGCGCTATCCCGCTCTGAGAAACCATGGCGCATGAGGTAGTCCATCGGCGCGAAGCCATTGGTTCTCTCAGAGGCTAAACTGTTGTTGTGTGTTTGAGCACTGATCTGGAAATTGCAGCTGATGAGTAAAAAAAAAAAGAAATGCCTTTCGTTTGTAGCAATTGTTTGTTAAAAGAACTTTCTCTCTTGTAAAAATATTTTATAGTACTGTTCACTAAACTCGAGTTTTCCTGAGTTACGTGGTATACTCTTCTTGTCAAAAAGCTGTCAACAAGACCCCACAAAATTTCCTCTTATCTGTGGCCTTTCCAAGATCACGAGTTGATCACTCACATTAATAGACGTTGGTTAATTTGGGGGCTTGATTTGATTTGATTTATTGCTCATTTAGAGACCTGTTGCCTTACGTTTTTTAACAGGTTGTTCATTTTACAGTTTTTAATGTTGATTACAAAACATTTTCCATATTACAAGCAGCAATTATTTCTCAGAAATTACAATGGAAGTAATAATAAATAAAAATACATTAGAAATCGAAAAAAAAATATTCCAATTTTAAGAAGATATGAAGTTAGACGATAGGAAAGACTTGGATAGTAAGAGAGAGAGAGAGAGAGAGAGAGAGAGAGAGACAGCCAGCCTGGTCTGAAAGCCTCGGAACTACTTCGAGCCTTGCAGTCCCGGTTCGCTACAGTTTAGTTTACGGATTAGTATTTCTAAACACTATTAACAAAAACACCATAACTATTATGTACATATAAAGTATGTTATTTCTTGCGGTTATTAATTAACATTCAGTTCCTATATTACACTATGTGATCAAAAGTATCCGGACACCATCAAAAACAAAAGTTTTTCATATAAGGTACATTGTGCTGCCACCTACTGCCAGTTACTCCACATCAGCGGCCTCAGTAGTCATTAGACATCGTGAGACAGCAGAATGGGGCGCTCCGCGGAACTCACGGACTTCGAACGTGGTGAGGTGATTGGGTGTCACTTGTGTCATATGTCTGTACGTGAGATCTCCTCACTCCTAAACGTCCCCTAGGTCCACTGTTTCCGATGTGACAGTGAAGTGGAAATATGAAGAGACACGTACAGCACAAACGGGTACAGGCCGACCTCGTCTGTTGACTGACAAAGACCGCCGACAGCTGAAGAGGGTCGTAATGTGTAATAGGCAGACATCTACCCAAACCATCACACAGGAATTCCAAACTGCATCAGGATCCACTGCAAGTACTATGCCAGTTAGGCGGGAGGTGAGAAAACTTGGATTTCATAGTCGAGCAGCTGCTCACAAGCCACACATCTCGCCGGTAAACGCCAAAGGACGCCTCGCTTGGTGTAAGGAGCGTTAACATTGAACGATTGAAGTGGAAAAACGTTGTGTGGAGTGACGAGTCACGGTACACAATGTGGCGATCCGATGGCAGGTGCGTGTATGGCGAATGCCCGGTGAACGACATCTGCCAGCGTGTGTAGCGCCAACAGTAAAATTCTGAGGTGGTGGTGTTGTGGTGTGGCCGTGTTTCACATGGAGGGGGATTGCACCGCTTGTTGTTTTGCGCGGCACTATCACAGCACAGGGCAGCATTGATGTTTTAAGCACCTTCTTGCTTCCCACTATTGAAGAGCAATTCGGGGATGGCGATTGCATCTTTCAACACGATCGAGCACCTGTTCATGATGCACGGCCTGTGGCGGAGTGGTTACACGGCAATAGCATCCCCGTAATGGACAGGCCTGCACAGAGTCCTGACCTGAATCCTATAGAACAACTTTGGGATGTTTTTGAACGCCGACTTCATGCCAGGCCTCACCGACCGCCATCGATACTTCTCCTCAGTGCAGCACTCCGTGAAGAATTGAGTGCCATTCCCCAAGAAACCTTCCAGCACCTGCCTGAACGTATGCCTGCGAGAGTGGAAGCTGCCATCAAGGCTAAGGGTGGGCCAACACGATACTGCATTCCAGCAATACCTATCGAGGGCGCCACGAACTTTTAAGTCATTTTCAGCCAAGTGTCTGGTAACCTTTGATCACATAGTGTATGTGTCTTGAATTTTGCCTGTTATGTTGCTTTCATACCAAGTGGTCAGTTACAAATGTTATAACCAACAGCGGTGAAATGACCGCGGGATGGATATACCTGCTATTTATACTTAAGCTAGAAGAAGTTTACAGCGTTGATTGCATTACACTGTTTATTGTGATACAGTTTAATTATTTGAGATGTTGTGTAATGTTGCCTGTGGTACGTGTCGGTGAAAGTGTTTGCTGTTTGAGCGAGTGTGTGTTTCGGTACTGCTCTATGTGTTGGTGCATCAATTCGACTGGTGTCTCACGTGATTGTGTATGCTTGTATTCCTCATGTAATGTCCTTGAGCCATCATCAGCAAATTTGTTTCCTATATCCTACTCATCTTTGTCTCTTATTACCCGTATCATGTGATTGTTGTACTGCGTTGGTGTCTAGTGTGCTGCTCTGTATCGGTGACAGTGAAAAAGTGTATGTTCTGGAGATCCATGTTCCCCACATGTACAAGCAGCGCTCAGGCTGTTGCCTACGCGATGTAAATGCGAAGGGTAAGGGCCGCGACCTGTCAGAAAGTGAACTATACCCCGGCCACGATTGATATGGCTCTGTCTCAGACGTTCCCTGACGCCCGGGAAGAACTGATATACCCTACGGTCCTTATCGCTTGCCACCCATTCCCTTTGCCAGGTACCCACTCGCCATTTAACGATTTGGCGCTTCGCGGTAATATCCTGTCCGGTAACCTCGATTACCTTATCCTGTCTCCCCCTCCTCAGCCAGTACATTGCAGCCTGGAACTGAATGGTTATGTCGATAGGGAAGGTTCCAAGCACCACGCAGAGTAATTCTATTGACGTGGTGTTGAAAACTCCTGGTAGCCTTACCCGAGCACTTCTCTGCCCTAGCCGCACGATGTTCCGATTCGTCACCGGCCCATGCACTGGCTGCAAAACAGCCCACAGACTCAAAGAGCGCACAATGGTAAGTTCTCAGTGTGTGGAATGGTACCCTGAAGTGCGTTATGTTGAATCTGGCCAACTTTTGAATGATCTATGCTGCCCTGTCAGTCGTCGTTCTGATGTGTTCCTCAAATGATAGTCCTTCGTCGAGTTGCACACTAATATATATTTTTTCCCTTGTCTGCGTGTGCTAATGTCATGCAGTTATATGGTATAATTACTTTTTAGTGTTGTTTTGAGTAGCATTTAAACTGTTTTGTGTAGAGCCATCTGCAGTTTATTATATTTACACCAATGGGTGATGCTTGTGATCAGCTGTGTTGACCGGCGTTCAAGTTGCGCTCTTCCGTCCGCGGAGACCACCACCAGAAGGTCATCTGCGTATGCTATCGCCCCGTTCGCACGGTCATCCCCATCCGGTTGATGTAGTAGGGGTTCAAAGGCGATATCCCAAAAGACGGGGCCACAGATTCATCCTTGCGGACAATCTTTGGTGATTCTTTCCATCACATTCTGATTACCCGCACGCCATTCAACCACTCTGTTTCTACAGTTTTCCGAGAGGCTATCGTAGAGGGCCTTGGGTACCTGCATCTCTCTGAGTCTTGCAAACATTGCAAGACCTTCCCAGATTCATACGTTCATATGTCTTTTCCATGACTACTACGATCGAGTTAGGGCAGCTAAACGCACATAATAGTAGACTGGTCATGCAGGAGCTCCGAAGGTGGTTGAGGGGATGAGTCTTGACGTACTCTGTTTACAGGAGCCATACTCTCTTGCGGGAAACATAGCTTTTGCCGCGGTAAACTGGCAAGTAGTAAGCTTCGGTAATGATACGAAGGCCACCATCATGATAATAAACAAATCCTTAAGAATTACAGTGTTTACACATCTCTCAGATGACCATTGTACTGTCTTTGAGCTCCAGTCGCCCGTGGGAGTCATACACCTAGTGAACATGTACTTTCAGTATGGTGACGATATAGAAGTGTACCTTGACCTACTTGTACAAATAACCAAGGCGCTGCGAGGTCGCAGGATAGTGGTGGTGGCAGACGTTAATACGAAATCCCCCCTGATGCACAGTGGCACTCAGGATGGAAGAGATGAGAAAATGGAGGAGACGATCGTGTCTCTGCAGTACATCATCGCCAGTAAAGCTGGAAATCCCCCCACCTATACTGGTGGGGATCGTGTAGGTACGAACATAGACATAACGCTAGTGTCAGCTAATATTGCTGGATACTTCCAAACTGGAAGGTCAGAGACCAGGTCACTACTAGTGATCATAACTTAATTACCTTCAAGCTTTCTGACAGAGTGTGCCTCTGGGACATAGGGTGGGAAGTTCAGCTTAATTCCAAAACAAAAAAAAAAAGAAAACTGCGAGCGTCTAGCAAGAGAGTTTGACGTCCTGACATGGCCAGATGGTGACGAAGACGCCAACAAGCATGCCGAAAAGCTAGTGGGAGCGCTTACTAGTGCGGTGAAGGCAACCGTACCAACTAGGAGGAGGGCCGTGGCGGCCTCCCCGACACCATGGTCCGCGGAACTAGGGCAGATGATTCAGTCTGTCAGGAGGGCGAGAAGGTACTACCAGCAAAGTGTCGTCTGGGAAGAGAAACAGCGATGGTTGCAAACGTACAGGGTCGCCAAGGAACAATTCCAAAAGGAATTAAAAAGTCAGGCTCCTGAGTTGGGAAAAATATGTCCAAAGGCAACTGGCTATTAATCCCTGGGGCATACCCTACAAAATAGTAAGGGAGAAGATACGGTGGCCATTGGTACTTTCAACCGTTAGGGATGGGAACCGGATGACGGGGTCTTGGCAGGAAACTGCCGAGGTCCTCCTACGATCCCTGCTCCCTGAAGACACGGAAGAGGAGGATACTGAAGAACAAGGCCTAATTAGGCAAGCACTTCGGGAAGAATATCTGAACAACAACGTAGTGTATCCATTCTCTGAGAACGAGGTGGCGACGCACATTAAATCACTCAAAAGAGGTAAAGCCCCAGGACCAGACGGCATTGTAGTGGAAGTGGTGGAATACCTCGCTCCTCAACTGGTAACACCTCTAACAATAATATACAATGAGGCCTTGAGCCTCAGAACGTTTCCCTCCATCTGGAAACAAGCCAACGTGGTAATCATCAAGAAAGGGCAGGATAAAGATCCAAAAGAACTTAAGTCCTACAGACCGATCTGTCTGTTGGATCTGCTCGGGAAATTGTTGCAGCGGTTATTAGCTGACAGGCTGATGGCACAGGGTGCTCTGTGGGATGAGCAGCAGGCAGTTCGGCATTCGGCTGGGGCGATCTGTGTCTGAATCAATTGCCATGGCGGCTGAGGTCTGCGGGTCATCCACACACAAGTACGTAGTTGGCATCATGGTTTATATCAGTGGCGCCTTTGAAAACCTGTGGTGGCCTTCGATCTTCTCCTGCTTGCGGGAGAAAGAGTGTCCAGAGCCGCTATATGGGTGTCTTAGGAACTATTGCATGGAAAGGGAGGTCTGGCTATCATCCCCTAGCGGGAGAGTGGGTAAGAGGATAACGAAGGGGTGTCCACAGGGCTCTGTCTTGGGGCCACTCTTTTGGGACATCAATATGGAGCCTCTCCTAGACAACTTGGAGAGCAGCGCTGATGTGCTAGAGGTGATAGCCTATGCTGACGACCTCCTCCTGTTGGTTGGCAGCAGAAGCCGAGAGGAACTAGAACCCAAAATTGGGAGAGCAATGACCATATTGTCGCAATGGTGCCACAGGACTAAACTTAAAGTTGTGCCAAACAAGTCAAGATACTTGCTTTTAAAGGGCCAATTGGCCAGGAACCCATCCATTCGGATTGAGGACACACCGGTTATAAGCCGTCACGAGGCACGATACCTGGGTGTTATTCTAGATTAGAGATGGTGCTTTGCCAGGTAAATTGAAGTGGCAACGCATAGGTCGTTAGAGGTTCTAAACAATCTTATCGTGATAGGTCATAGGCGATTTCATCTTCCTCCACAATTCATCAAACTGTACCACAATACCAACCTTGCTTCCATCGTGGGCTACGGGTCCGGAGTCTGGGCTCACAGGCTCACGAGCGTCGTGCCTGCCACGGCCGTGAGGAGGGTGCAGCGCAACATGTTATTGCGATCGATTGGAGCCTACCGTACATCCCCAAGGGGGGGGGGGGCACGGCAGATTCTCATGGGGCTGTGCCCCCTAGGTATTAAAATCGGGGAACAGGCAGCGTGGTATTGGACAAACAGGGGACAAGTTGAAAAGACTGAGGAATTCTGGGGGTGCGAGTGGGGGACAAACTTTCGATTAGAAGAAGGAGGGAAGAATTACGGCAGAAGTTCTGGGATAGGGACGAGACAGGGAGAAGAACCTACCAGTTGCTTCCAAACATCATAGAAAGGCTTCAAATGAAACATTTCAACCAAGTAAGGGACTGCTGCACTTCCTCACGGGACATGGTCCGTATCCGGTATATCTCTGCCGGTTCGGGAAAAGGGCGACTCCCTCGTGTGACTGTGGTGCTGGGATAGGTACACCGGACCACGTGGTCTACGTGTGTCTCATGTTTGATGACGTTGCTACCGAATTAAGGAACCAACTAACCAATACAGATACATTTCACTTGATTAGGAATCCGGTCACCTTCAACATCATTGACAGTCTTGCCAGCGAGGTATCTTCGAAGGTCCTGCGTGAATACCGGAGGGAGATTGAGTGATCGGTGAACAATGAATCGACGACATTCCACGACTTCCCATTCCGCCGGGACGTGAACTGGCCGACCGCCGTGGCGATTGGAATCCCCCACGTCCTGGATTAGGGGAAGGGTGTGAAGTTACCCAAACTAGACACCGCACACTGATGATGATCTTAATTGTTAGAATATATTAGTAGAATGTAGTTTTTGGATAACTTCGAAAGACCTGCAGCGATTTCCAGTTAAGGCCAGCCCAGTGGTAGGGGCACGCCCACTGGGTTTAGCTCGGTGGGCATGGCCAAGAGTTGGTAGGTTTGTATTTTGCTGGCACACCTGTAACGCTGCAGGATGTAGCTTGCTAGAGTAGATAGTACACTAGGGTGAATAGCAGGCTTGCCTATAGAGTAGCTAGCTTTCCATCCTGTAGTTAAGATTAAGTAGATAAAAGAAAAGTAAATGCTGCTTGTTAACTAACACATTGTATGTAATTAGGACCCACTAATGTTTCAGGTGGTGGGTTATCATGTATAATAATTGTTTTTGATGAATAAAGAATTTAAAAAAAAGACATTGCGGTCAACCAGAGATTATCAAAGGCGCCCGAAATGTCTATAAGAATACCAACTGTGTATTTGTTTCCTATGTTATTAACAGTGGTTAGTACCTTATTTAGTGCGTAATCTATTGATTTTCCCACCCTGAAACCGAATTGGTGCGGACCAAGGCCAAAGAGCTCCCTGTGTGCTTGCAAGCGATCGCACCGAAGTCGTTCCTGGACCTTGGCCAGGGTGTTAATTAAGCATATAGGTCTATACGTTTTTGAATCTGAAGGATCATTGTCCTCTGAGTTTTTAATTATGACAGCATTTGCTGTTCTCCAGACAGCAGGTACCCGTCCCAACTGTAGCGCATCATTGAGTAGATCCGTCAGGTATGGAACAATCTGTAGAGTGACATTTTTACATGTCTCGGAGTGGATACCATCTTCTTTGTTCTTTGGATTGACAGTCACAAGCGCGACCTCCTCACATGCAAAGGGAATAATGACGTTACCATTTTCATAGCAAGAGTTGATTAAAGTCCGTTGCCTTGTATGAATCTGTTCATCCGACTGTTGCTCGTCATCGGGGAGGAGTTTGTTTAGCAGAAATTCAGTAGAACTTCTCCATTCCTCTGTTATGGTACCATCATCTCGTCTCAGCGTTGCTAAGACTAGTGGCTTCTTCAGACGCTCCGTTTGTATTTTGAAGGGTATCCCCCAAATGTTGGTGTGTTCCAATGTTCCTCCAGAGTTTTCTTGTAACTCTTGTATGTAGCTGCCCTGAACTGTATGAGTCTGGCATCTCTATCCCTTGCCGTTGTCACTCTTTGATACCATTTCCGTTTGTCTCTTGCTTCTTTGCGCAACCTTGTTAGTTTTCTAGTCCATGGTATGTTTAGCTTTCGTCCTGTGGCAGCGGTCGGAGTTGCAGCCCTTTGTACTTTTTGTAGTAAGTCAATCAAAATATGTGCTTTATAATCCACTGGCTCCTAAACTGCATGTAGGGGGAAGGCCTCAATTATCTAATTATCTGCCTTAGTTTTGCCCAGTCCGCCTTAAGAAATAACAATCGCTGATGTGTCTGTCCTGAGTAGGTGTGTATATTTGCGTGTCTGTGTTCATGATGATAGCATTGTGGTTGCTGTGAGCGGCGCCATCCATGACCTCTCACCCCGTTATAAGTGGAACTGCATTTTCAAAAAATGGTTCAAATGGCTCTGAGCACTATGGGACTCAACTGCTGTGGTCATCAGTCCCCTAGAACTTAGAACTACTTAAACCTAACTAACCTAAGGACATCACACACATCCATGCCCAAGGCAGGATTCGAACCTGCGACCGTAGCGGTCGTGCGGTTCCAGACTGTAGCGCCTTTAACCGCTCGGCCACTCCGGCCGGCCGAAGTGAATTTTCATTTGCAATTGTTCTGTCAATCCTGCTGCTGGCTCCAGATTGCGCTATATAGGTGTGTGGCTAATCCGGAGTGTTGACGATGTATAGGCTGAGTTCATTTAACACCTCTTGGACTTGATGACCCCAGTCGTCCGTTGTGTCAGAGTGCCATTTACTCGACCTAGCATTTGTGTCTGCCGCTACTAGTAAGTTTCTGTTATCTGTATATTCGACAATGTCTCTGATGTAAAAGAGATGTGGTTCAATGTCTTGCGAGTACTGCGTATATAACGACGCAATAATCCACGTTTTGCTTTCGTGCACTATTTCCACTTTTGCGAGTTCTCGGTACATAGATGAGCTATCTGTGTAGCTGTAAAGCTTTAATTTGTGACAACGCCTTAGCATTGGATGTACCTGTTACGCTAATTTGTTTGCGGCCAGAATCTACTAGTTTGAATTTCCTGGTGGAGGGTTCCTGCAATCAGACCACTTCCGTGCGCACTTCATCCACTAGTTTAGGTACCTCCACACAAACTAGTGTTTGGTTGTTCGCATTCAGCTGTACGAGTTTCATGGATATCGGGTATACACAAAACATTTAGGTTCCTCTTCACTGTAACCGAAGTGTACTCATCCGTGGGCCCTCGCAAAGGTCATTGTAGGCCGGCCGGGAAGGCCGAGCGGTTCTAGGCGGTACAGTCTAGAACCGCGCGAGCGCGACGGTCGCAGGTTCGAGTACTCCCTCTGGCATGGATGTGTGTGATGTCCTTAGGTTAGTTAGGTTTAAGTAGTTCTAAGTTCTACGGGGCTGGTGATCTCAGAAGTTAAGTCCCATAGCGCTCAGAGCCATTTGAACCATTTTTGAAAGGTCATTGTAAACATTTTATAGAATGAGCTTTTCGCCCCTTCTTGTGCAAGCTTTGTGTAGTAGTGCAGTCAGTTCTTTAATGTCTGTCGGTATATTGGCTGATAACAGCAAAAGTCTGTCTATCTGTTCGGTCGTCGGATAGCAGATTGTGGCACAGTTTGTGTTGCCAATTCCAGTCACAAGTCGCAGTGCTGTTTGGAAGCTGTCTCTGCTTTCTAGCCTAGAAAGGCGTATACTTTCTTCCAGCTTTAAAATGTCGTCTGTGCCCCAAGTTCTGTGTTTTTGTCTGGGTCTGATCGTTCCGTCGCTATCTGCTAGGGCTGCGAGTGTGGGTGTCTGTATTTCCTGTGTTGTGTCACATTCTTGTATACGTTCGAGCATATGTGGTTGACGTTGTGTTGGGTAGTCTGTTCGTTTGTGTTGTTTTGGAATCCTCAGGTTTCCACTTTGTTTCCCTCCATGTTGTTCATTACCATGCGTTGTGATATTGTGTGCTGTGTTATTCGTGTTTGTGACCCCCCCTGATATGAACGTCATTGTTTTGATGTAGGTTTTGCACTTTTCGATCTTGTATACCCTGTTGTGTTTCAGTGTGTCATTTTTCTGTTCTGTCACGATGCTGTTCCCTATGACTGTGTTTTCGTTGTATCCTTGGCTGTTTGTGCAAGTTTCGTGAGCTATGTAGTTTTTGGTGCACATTTCGTCATTAATATGATGTTGCTCTTGTTTGTGATGTATACACTTTCCCCAATCATGACTAACTAATTCTATTTCTGATTCTCCTATTCTTAACAACAAGCACGTCTGCATGGTAGCCCATTGGGCCATTTCACGTTTTAGGTGCCTGGCTACCTCATAGTCCATGGCACCTTCCATGCACAAAACATCGATGTCTTCCGTTGTCTGTAAGTCATGACGCTGAACAGCGTCGCTGGCAACCAATGACGGGAGGATATCAGTATCATCGAACGTCTCCGAGAGGAAGCCCATTTGTTGCCGCCATGAATATGCGCGGCGCCAATTTGAGAGAGGAGACCAAACAGCGAAGTCATCGGTCCCAGAGAATTAGGGAAGGATGGGAAAGGAAGTCGGACGTGCCCTTTCAAAGGAACCATCCAAGAATTTGCCTGCAACGATTTAGAAAAATCACGGAAAACCTAAATCAGGAAGACCGGACGAGGGTTTGAAACGTCGTCCTCCCGAATGTGAGTCCAGTGTACTAACCATGGCGCCATTCGCTCGGTCATAAATAGGTATGACCACTCCAGTTTCACTGGCGAATAATTCTTGTACGTTTCAGAATTTCCCAAGTTTTAGTAGCTATTTCTTCATTCGTCAGTTACATAAAACAAATGTTATAACTTTAAGATATCATTATAACATCAAAGAAAAAGCTGCAGAGCTTCCAGAGATAACGACCTCAAAGGGAACAATGAGAGGCACCACCATCAAGCGTTACACGGCTAGTGTACCACAACAGAGGCAAATGAACAACTCTTTCACGCAAATTTGTTCCGATCACTGAGAGTTCGAGGCCTTGCTGCCTATCAAAGCTTCAATCTAGACCACTCACAGCATGCAACATGGCGTAAGAACAGTTGTCGCCAAAAGATCGAAACCCAACAGGGACACGATACCAGTGTCACACATTGTCAATGACAATCGGTATGAAACCCAACAAGGATTGCTATTGCTAGTGAATGCACCAAATTTCCGAGCGAACACTGTAAAGGCTTGCAGCGCAAATATAGAGTCGGGTACCTGACAAAAGGCTAGTTATCACAGCACGTTTTCAATCGGTCAAAGAGCGCAGTAACTGTACAGCAGCTGATTGGGGCGTGTAATGTGGTCGGGTGAGTTGTTATTTTGCCTCTTTTCAAATGCCGCAAGGAGTCGAGTGCAACGACGGCCAAATGAGGCATTTATCCCGCAGTATGACGGTGAAGTGCAGGCTGGAGTTCGTTCTGTGTCGATTTGCGGATGATTTTTCTTATCATGACTTGTTCCCACTCAATTATATTACCGTGAACTTCAACAAGAATGCTTCAACATTTCCGGTTACCAAGTGTTGCCCTTGTTCTACGTTTCAATGATTACTGTGCTCTGAATGTGGAAATCATTGTGTGACTTCACCTAGTCGTCACATACCTGAAGAAACTGTGGACTGTCTTTCTTACCAAATTCAGATCATTAGCAAAGCTAGAGGCGGTGTTACGGGGTATTAGCATGATGTATATTGGGTGTGACTAATTTTTTGTCCGCTGGTTACTTTACAGAAAGTTCTTCATATGCCGTGTTTCACAAATTACTGTAAAATCAGTCTTTTAAATTTTATTCTCATAAACATGTCGCTACTAGAAAAAAATACATTGGAATATCTTCGAGATCTGTTTATTTTCTTCTAAAAACATTGCCAAAGCAGCGATCTTAAGGGATACGTCTAAAGTATCGCTTTACATCGAAGCATACACAGCCGGGCCCTATCTGTGTAACTGAAAACAAGAGAGTGCTGTCCGCTTATCAATAAAGGCTTCCTTTATTAATACATTTATATGAAATAGAGAATAGGGAAAGAAATGTAATGGATGGGTGTGAATTCGTGACTTCCAGTCGCACAGGACACTGTGGTAAAGCAATGGTCGGAGTTGAAAATTTGAGCCGGGCGGAGAGTCGAACCGGGATTTACAGGTTCTCATGAGTGGTTGTCTTATCCGCTCTCGCTCTCTCTCTCTTTCTCTCTCTCTCTCTATTTCTATCTCTTGTGCGTAAGGATGTGTGTTGGGTGGCGGGAGGTGGGGGGGGGGGGGGATGTCGAAACTCGAAGCATGGCCACGATGCGTCCCCCTTCCCATTCCTCAAAGGCCCCCTCCGGAATTTTTTATTTACTTAATTGGAAGACTTTTATAACTTAGCTTATATAATAGTCATTACCTTTGCATATGAAAGCCACTGAGTAAATATATGTATTTAATGCTCCACTATAATAATCAATTAAAACATTAGACAGACAAATAGTGACAAAAAATAAATCAAAGTTAAACAGTTAGGTCAATACAGTGACTCTTTTGTTCTTAAATTTTTTTGTTTTATATCTTTACAAAAAGAAAAAAAAGAGGTAGAAGAAAACGGAAGCTCCCACAAGCAAAAACAAAACATTTTCTATGGCCACAATATAATGAAAAGAATTAACGAATTGTAGATCCCGTGTGCATGGCTGGTGCATGGTCGGTCACACCTTCTGGGCAAATATATTCGTAGTTTCCTGTTCCATGTCAGCATACGTAACAAGAGAAGCATCATTCCATCTTCTTTTGCCAGGCACGCCCCAATTGCGGGAGAGGGAGCGGCGATGGAGGATCCGTGAAAACATAAACCAAATAACTGGCAAAAAGCTGGCAGTATAGCGAAATTTCATCATAGAGTCATGTCGTTCCTATAATGCCCAACAGTCGAATACATTCTTTACACTGTCTCGGAAAAGATAATAAATTGATGGACCCTTGATCTGCTCAGAGCTTGAGCCTTCATAGATGTAAAATAACTGCCTTCCGTGGCTTAATCTCGTGTGGCGCAGTTCGAAGATAAAAAGCAGGAATCCTCTGTACCAGCAGCCACACGTCTGCCGACGTTCCGTATACATCAAGCAACACTGCGAGAACATGGGGGAGTCAACCATACCGATATTGTGCAGTAGAATCCGCATCTAGCATCTCTTATTAACGACAAGGTACCAGGGGGAGCGCACCGCCGTACCAAGATAGCCACGGTGGATGTAACGTCGTACCAATGGCCACAGAATCGCGGGACGCCGACTCTCACTCACATTCCTGGCATGGTTCCTCATCACTAGACGATATACGTTCCTCGTCATTGGTGCTCTGGCACTGGGGAAGTCAGCATACGCATAGCTATATTCAAAGAAAACGGTCTTGATACGTGCGAGAAATGGTGCCACGTGTGCAACGGCGATGGGTGGAAGGTGGGACACAGGCGTCAATGGTTCAATCAGGAGACCAGTGATATTGTGACGGAGAGTCTACAGCTTAACTATTGTGCTGATATAAAGTGCCGCTGCCATCTCACGGACGTTGACAGGTACCAACCCAGAGTCAGAGTGTCGCACTATATCTTGACGATACGTCCAGCGCTGACGAAATAACTGAATGCAGCCAGTAGTCGATGTGCCATCACGGCCGTCATAAGGAAAATATGAGCCAGGTGCCGTATGCTGGATACCATGTGGGAGTTAATGTCGTTGGGCCATATCCAATGCTCGCAAAAAGTGTCTCCTGACACTCTTTGGGACTGCCTTGAGAAACTCATCTATAATTAATCATGGACGTACGAGGACATTACGGATCAAGAGAATGCCCAGGCATTTAAGGGTGTCCATCATTTGCAAGGGCGCTACACTGCCTTCCTGAAAGCCCCAGACTTGTCCATGTTCATACAGTTATTCGCCACTGTACCTTATTATGCAATCAACTCCAGTGCCGACTTCACGTCATGGCCCTACCAAGCGAGAAGGACCAGATCATCCACATACGTCCTGCAACGAAATGTGTGCCCCCATAGCGTAATCCCGGAAAGATAACGTTTCAATCCACATAGAAGTTATACAAGAGCAAGTGCGTATAAGATCGTTGGGAGCAGGCAACCCTTACGGATCGATCGCGATATTGACAGGGGGCCTGCCACAAGTCCATTAACCAGCACTTTGGATGATGCACCATGGACAAGTCGTAGAATGACACTCATAAAAGCCGGGAGCAATGTCATGCGGGTCATCAGCGCCGTAAGGTTTCCATGGCTCACTCTCCCAAAAGCATGCTCGAAGTCCACCGTGATCAGGGCACCTCGAAGGCGACAAGCTGCTGTGAGGGCTACTACATCGCGCTAGGCACTAAGCACCGTCTGCATGTTATTAGCTCCCCCATGGACGTTTGGTCCGTACTAAGTACTTTGGTTAAGAGACTCTTAATGGGCGCTGCAAGAAACCTTGTGAAGATTTTAAAGTCGCTGCAGAGCAAGGTCAGTGGCCGGTAATACTCAATCGCTCGTCTCCTTGATGGCTTGGGAATCGGGATAATCTGGCCTTCAACAAAGAGCAGAGGCAGTGGGACAGTAGGTGTCACCAGTTCCTGGTCAATCGTCTTACATCTATGAGTCTTCATATCTTGAAGGCCCAGTACAACTCCAAGGGGTTACCTTCAGAACCAGGGGACTTGTTGCTTGCAACCTTTTCTATGGCTTCCTAGATGCCTGCACGGGTAATTGTCATAATAAGAGGATCTACTGCCGGGTCATAGAGGGTACCTGATATCGATTGTGACACTTCAGTAAAAGCTGCACCATCGTGATGCACCTCACGGCAAAACTGTCCGAAGTGATCAACGTCCATTCGCATTGTCTGCTTGTGCAGTCAAACGAAGACGATCTGGCAGGTCAAGAACGTGGATCATCGATAGTCATCACTGTTGCCGTTCGAGAAGAATGTGGTGTATAGTCGGAGGTTCAACACCAACCTGATCTTGACACCGTGCTCGTACCACACATCTTCGAGACGACGACGCGTATGTGTGATGATCTTCGCCTTGATGCGGCTAATCTCTGCCTGTCGGTTAGGGGATAGTGGGCTAGCCATGTGTTCTCGGAGCAACGTAAAGTAACATTCGGTCGTCTGGCGATACCAGAGGGACTGTTCTCTACCATACTGTATCATCGCGGACCGTAGTGCCGGTATGGCTCATTCGAGCCACCATTTCCGCGTGGAGAGGCAGTGCAAATGCATGTGCTATGATCGGAAATCAATAATTGCTATCTTTTGACGTCCATTGTTACTGCCGCCATATCAGGGGAGACAAAAATGCGATCCAAGCGAGTCGCAGATGGACTAGTGACGTATGTGTATCCTGTTCGGTCGCCAAACAGCTTTTCCAAAATGTCTAGAAGACGTAGTTCTTGCACTAACAGACAGAGTTCAGGACACGTGGTATAAGTGGGGTATTGATCTTTCGAGCTAATCACGCTTTTGAATCCCCAGCCAACGATATAGTTTTCGTAGCGTCCCAGGAAGAAAGGCGTGATATTCTCCGAATAGAAAAGCGATCTCTTGTCCGTGCCAGAGGGGCACAGACGTTTATAATCCGAGAATCTTGTGTCCTTATCGTCAACAGTCTAGGTGACGACAAATGCGTAATCCTCGTCAATCTCCATACTATCTCGCACCAGTATGGCGGTACCACAACCAGCATCATCAGCAGGCGTAACGTACGAAGCATAACCATAGAAGTCTGCAAATGCCTCCAAACGAACGTCTTGAATGAGCGCAATGTCCACATATGACATTTTTAGCGTATCACGCAGGAATTGCAGCTTCACTTTCGAACCTAGGGTGCTGAGGTGGATGGAACCAATCTGGTAGGCCTGCTGCAGGTCTGCAAGCGCAAGGACACATTGCAACAGATGGATGCGGTACTTTGATATCTTCTTTAGTGTCCACGCACGCGTCTTCCTCTATTTCACAAGAAATTTATTAATCATGGGCAGCCGAGATCTCAGGCGCCGGCACAACAATAGTAATTCGCGGAATGTTTGTCATGAACATCCCCCTACAGAGATGGGCAGGGATTGGCATCAGCCGCTGGCGCCTCTGAGGGAGTAAAGGTCGGCATCGACGCTGCAGTGACAGGGGATCATTGTTCACCCCGTCGATTATCGTGAAACTGACAAGGGCGCATCAGTGTCCCTTCTAGTTTGTGGCCATAGGTTGCGTGTTTACATGGCTTCTACAAGCTAGTTATCGTTTGGGTGAAGTGAAGCATCATCTGCCTGCGACTGTGTCACGCGGTCATCAGATGTCCTCCGTTTCCTCTTGCTTTCCTTCGGCGGTCGCTGCTTAAGTGAGTGGGCTTCCGTAACGGATGATGGCAAAGAGTCCCGAGTGTCTGGCACGAAAGCTGACGTGTGCACTATCATGGTGTCAACATTTATTCTCAACGGGCACTTTCATCCTCCGTCGACATACTATCAGGGCAAGAATGGACGTCAGTGTCACTTCTTTCCTCCGCGGTGAGTTACTCGTCTGCAAAGTGTCGCTAGGGCCCGTCAGAGCACTACAACATACAGTATGTCACAGGTTGGGACGTCCGCAGCGGAGGAGGGATCGTACGCGCAGGTGGCAGCTGTGCTATCCTGCAGTGCAGACATTCGGAACGGACGTGGCTTTCATGCCACAACCTAAGCACGTTTTCGGTTATCCGTCGTAAATGATGACGGCTCCTCATCTCCTAATAATCTAATGCACGAATAGGATGCGACACGTTTATTTAACGTAATACGGACCTGATGCATGCCATTAATGATGTGATATGTGTTGAACTGAGCCCATTTCTCCGCAACATGTCCGTGCACCGTGCCGTTAGGGCGAGGTGCAAATATAACTTCGTCTGCGAGTAGTTCGAAAGGAGTTCGAAGATCCGGATCTTCTGTAATCCCATCCCAGCATGGTGACCCTTCACAGCACCCACATTACCATTCCAGTGGCAGAAGGTCGTCTTGTCTCTATCGAAGAATCCCGTCGCAGACTGCATCGTTGAGAAGGTTGACACACACTACATTAGCTCACTGTCGAAACGCTTAGACCCACTGGTTCATCACTCGGGAATTTTACTTCGTCTCGGAGAGAAAATTCACTCCTGGAACTGAATTTCAACGTTGATTTTCTGTAACAGTTGACTATTCTAACAGATGAAAACACTAAGACGCGAGAAACTGGCGGAGCAAGTAGACAAACAACGGACACGCGCTCGGCGGCAAGGATGTAAACAACTCGATCGATCCGCATGACTCCTCTATAAACACCTCAGGTGGGGCAAATAAAAGTGGTCCTGACGAGTGAATACGATTTGACGTGAATGTATGCATATAACCACGCCCCGTGGCGCGCACATTACGTGTACGCCCGCCACGCTCAGAGCGTAGTGAGGGCTGTGTCAGTCTGAGTGGAGCAGGGAGCAGTCCAAAGCAGTGCAGAGTTGTTAGCGCAGGTCAGTCTGGTCGCGGCCATATGTCAGCGAGCGATTACTTTCTGTGAAAAGCCTTGAAGTCTAAGGTGTGCCGCAACAACTGTCGTAGACTTCAAATGCAGCAGAACATTTCGTGTGAGACTGCAGCAATTCCAGCAGCCCAACTGCTATTCGGCTTCAGCAACTTGCTGACCATGGCCCAAAAGTACCAAGAGATGAATGGTGGTCACTTTTAGCATCTGTTATAGTCAGGTTATTACTGTATTTCCTCTCTCTTGCTGTTTTCCTTTTTACCCCGGAACTCTATTCTCCAGACCACTTTTATTTGCCCCATCTTGTATATACAGGGTGAATCACCTATATCTTGCACGGCAAAATTGCAGAAATGGAAAGTGATATTGATGTGCGGTTTTCACAGAACGAATTCGTAGTCAGGGGCTCGTATTGTTAACCAATAAACAGAATGTAATAACACTCATAAGGTGTATTTAAGTGCAAACATACCCTTTTTAAGTGGAACAAAGACTATCGTCCTCAACAGACTAAAAGATTTGGTAACCGTGATAGCGTTACGGAGATGTTTAGCAAACTCAAGTGGCAGACTCTGCAAGAGAGGCGCTCTGCATCGCGGTGTAGCTTGCTCGCCAGGTTTCGAGAGGGTGCGTTTCTGGATGAGGTATCGAATATATTTCTTCCCCCTAATTATACCTCCCGAGGAGATCGCGAATGTAAAATTAGAGAGATTAGAGCGCGCACGGAGGCTTTCAGACAGTCGTTCTTCCCGCGAACCATACGCGACTGGAACAGAAAAGAGAGGTTATGACAGTGGCACGTAAAGTGCCCTCCGCCACACACCGTTGGGTGGCTTGCGGAGTATAAATGTAGATGTAGATGAAGTAGGGTTAAGTAGAATGTCAGTCGCGTTTTTTTCAGGATTATAGTGCAAGTCGTTTTCGAGATATCGTATTTGGAAATTTTTCCATACCAACGGTTGTTTGTGCCATTCAACCTGAACAGTTTGTAGATACGATGTTGCTAAGTTTGCTAATAGTGTGCTTATGTGCTCCTTGAATGCATTGCGACTCGCCAGTCAGTTAGTGTTGAAACGTCCCCTTAGAAAAATTAGTGAATTACTGTGCTCGTAAACCCCTTACGTTATTTGATTTTCAAACAGCTGAGCAAAACTGAACGTACTCCGACCTTTCTCTCTTTACTTATTCTGATCATCACTAAACTGACACACAATATTTTCAGCGCAACGCAATCTGACTTTTAATAATCCCTACAAAAGAATGGCCCTGACTAACAATAACCTACACCTTTCATGAATCACTTACCTCACAAAAATCTTCGTTACTCGAACTAATGCAATACAGCGAGCGCCAATACTGCCAGCTAAATAAAAGATTCTAACTACTGATAGGCATAGTTAGCAAATGAAAGTGTTTGATAAAGAACAAACAACGTATTTACCTTAATAGTGTTCAAAAGTCATAAAATATATATCAGTTCATGACATCCAATCTTACAAATTTACTGTCTCTGATGGACACACGTCCAGATCATCCGCTCTCAAAACTCCACCATCTCTCTCCCCACATCCACCACTGCTGGCGACTCACCTCCAACTGCGTAACGCTACGCGCTGTTAAAAGCCAACTGCCGAACACTACAATAGCAAATACCAACAATGCAAACGAGCCACAGACTGCACACAGCACAGCCAGTGATTTTCATACAGAGCACTAGATGACGTTACCAACATAAAAACCTAAACAGCCCACTTACAGTGTGTGACAGTAAAAGCGGTAGACGATGGGATTTACCAATGTAGAAAAAGCCGAAATGCTCATGGTGTATGGACAGAGTAGAAACAATGTCAAGATTGGTAAATGTGGCGTCATTACTAAATTAGATACGTGATACGACTGGAGTACCGTGCCTTAATGCTCATGTGCAGATGTTAATACAATTCATATAATCGTTCCCCAGCAGCTCTGGATGGAGAGGGATGTGGTAGGGATGGAACCTATATCGATGGAGAATGAGTAGGACATCAGAACTGCTTCATGCCGCTTCCTCGTGCGATTGCGCGAGAGCTAACGTGTGAATCAACTGCAACCGCAGGAAGAACATAAATTTCCACCTCTTATGTCATCACTTGTTTCCTTCTGTTACATTGTCCATGTGTTAGCCGGCCGGTGTGGCCGTGCGGTTCTAGGTGCTTCAGTCTGCAACCGCGTGACCGCTGCGGTCGCAGGTTCGAATCCTGCCTCGGGCATGGATGTGTGTGATGTCCTTAGGTTAGTTAGGTTTAGGTAGTTCTAAGTTCTAGGGGACTGATGACCACAGTTGTTAAGTCCCATAGTGCTCAGAGCCATTTGAACCATTTTCGATATGTTACACTACCATTTTCACGTAACTGGTTAAAGAGGTTGATAAATGTCTGCCGTCTGACGTCTGTTGGGATATCTTCCCGTATACACCGTACAAGAAAGAACTGCGTTGTTCCTACACTCTCCATATACCATGACAGTGTCGGCTTCTTCTACGTTGGTAAATCCCATCGTCCACTCACGATCTACTGCTCGCACTGTCACACACTAACTGACTAGCAGGTCGCAATGCACTCAAGGGACACATAAGCACACTGTGAACAAATATAACATACCGTACCTAGGAAATACGCAGGTTGACTGGCACATACAAGTGTCGGTGTGGAAAGATTTGCACATACGATATCTCGTAAGCGACTCGCACTATAACCCTTCAACGAAATCGCTGACATTCTACTTAATCTTACTTTTAGTGTGTTAAGGACTACAAACTTTGTTCCACTTGAAAAGTGTATCTTCGCACAAAGAATACTTTCTAAGTGTTTTTACGGTTTGTTGATTTGCTATCAGTACGAGCCCTTGACTTCCAATCCACTCTATGAAAACCTCACATAAATAGCACTTCTCATTTTCCCAATATTAGCGGTGGAAGTTTTAGGTGATCGACCCTGCATATACAGGGTGGTCCCTCCGTAATGACCGGGCCAGCCGGCCGGAGTGGCCGAGTGGTTCTAGGCGCTACAGTCTGGAACCACGCGACCGCTACAATCGCAGGTTCGAATCCTGCCTCGGGCATGGATGTGTGTGATGTCCTTAGGTTATTTAGGTTTAAGTAGTTCTAAGTTCTTGGGGACAGATGACCTCAGAAGTTAAGCCCCATAGTGCTCAGAGCCATTTGCACCATTTTGACCGGGCCAAATATCTCACGAAATAAGCATCAAACGAAAAAAACTTCAAAGAACGAAACTTGTCTAGCTTGAAGGGAAAAAACCAGATGGCGCCATGGTTGGTCCGCTAGATGGCGTTACCATAGGTCAAACGGATATCAACTGCGTTTTTTTTTTTACAGGAACCCCCATCTTTTATTACATATTCGTGTAGTACCTAAAGAAATATGAATGTTTTAGTTGGACCACTTTTTCCGCTTTGTGATAGATGGCGCTGTAATAGTGAAAAACGTATAAGTATGTCGTATCACGTAACATTTCGCCAGTGTGGACGGTATTTGCTTCGTGATACATTACCCGTGTTGAAATGGACCATTTACCAATTGCGGAAAAGGTCGATATCGTGTTGATGTATGGCTATTGTGATCAAAATGCCCAACGGGCGTGTGCTATGTATGCTGCTCGGTATCCTGGACGACATCATCCAAGTGTCCGGACCGTTCGCCGGATAATTACGTCATTTAAGGAAACAGGAAGTGTTCAGCCATATGTGAAATGTCAACCACGACCTGCAACAAATGATGATGTCCGAGCAGGTGTTTTAGCTGCTGTCGCGGCTAATCCGCACATCAGTTGCAGACAAATTGCGCGAGAATCGGGAATCTCGAAAAGGTCGGTGTTGAGAATGCTACATCAACATCGATTGCACCCGTGCCATATTTCTGTGCACCAGGAATTCCACGGCGACAACTTTGAATGTCGTGTACAATTCTGCCACTGGGCACTGAAGAAATTATGGGACGATGACAGATTTTTTGCACGCGTTCTATTTAGTGATGAAGCGTCATTCACCAACAGCGGTAACGTAAACCAGCATAATATGCACCATTGGGCAACGGAAAATCCACGATGGCTGCGACAAGTGGAACATAAGCGTCCTTGGCGGGTTAATGTATGGTGCGGCATTATGGAAGGAAGGATAATTAGCCCCCATTTTATCTATGGCAATTTAAATGGTGCAATGTATGCTGATTTCCTACGTAATGTTCTACCGATGTTGCTACAAGATGTTTCACTGCATGACAGAATGGCGATGTACTTCCAACATGATGGATGTCCGGCACATAGCTCGTTTGCGGTTGAAGCGGTATTGAATGGCATATTTCATGACAGGTGGATTGCTCGTCGAAGCACCATACCATGGCCCGCACGTTCACAGGATCTGACGACCACGGATTTATTTCTGTGGGGAACGTTGAAGGATATTTGCTATCGTGATCCACCGACAACGTCTGACAAAACGCGTCAGCGCATTGTCAATGCCTATGCGAACATTACGGAAGGCGAACTACTCGCTGTTGAGAGGAATGTCGTTACAGTATTGCCAAATGCATTGAGGTTGACAGACATCATTTTGAGCATTTATTGCATTAATGTAGTATTTACAGGTAATCACGCTGTAACAGCATGAGTTCTCAGAAATGATAAGTTCACAAAGGTATATGTATCACACTGGAACAACCGAAATAAAAAGTTCAAACATACCTACGTTCTGTATTTTAGTTTAAAAAACCTACCTGTTACCAGCTACTCGTCTAAAATTGTGAGCCGTATGTTTGTGACTATTTCAGCGCCATCCATCACAAAGCGAAACAAGTGGTCCAGCTAAAACATTTATGTCCGCAGCTCGTGGTCTCGCGGTCGCGTTCTCGCTTCCCCAACACGCAGTCCCAGGTTCGAGTCTCGGCGGGGTCAGGGATTTTCACCTGCCTCAAGATGACTGGGTGTTTGTGTTGTCCTAATCATTTCACCATCATTCATGAAAGTCGCGAGAATGGGCTGAGCAAAGGTTGGGAATTTGTATGGGCGCTGATAACCGCGCATTTGGGCGCCCCACAAACAAAACATCATCATCATCATAAAACATTCATATTTCTTTACGTACTATACGAATATGTAATAAAAATGGTGGTTCCTATTTAAAAAAACGCGGTTGATATTCGTTTGACCTATGGCAGTGCCATCTTGCGGGCCAACCATAGCGCGATCTGGCTTCCCCCTTCAAGCTAGACAAGTATCGTTCTTTGTAGTTTTTTCGTTTAATGCTTATTTCGTGAGATATTTGGTCCGGTCACGATCAATGGAACACCCTGTATATATAAGAGCGAGACGGCCCCTAGACGTTTGTTTTAGCGCGAATGCCTTAATATCGCCTGGCCTCCTACGGGGAATCAATAATTTGCGAATAGCGGTTTATGAAAGGGGTTAATGAAAGTGTGACGCTGCTTGCGATAAATTGGTAATTTAAGGCGGTGAGGGACAGTGTCCGGATGGCCGAAGCGGTTAAGGCAGTCACTCATGAGAAGCGATAAGTCTCGGTTAGAGTACCGATACGGTTGCGGCTACGGCACAGTGCCGTAGTTACCAAGGTAAAGCAGTGTTTCGACATACATTGAAACCTAACACACCTTTACGCTTCCCCCTTTCTCCCCAACTAGCTAGCAGCCACAGACGCCAGCTACAATTTCCACGTTTATAGTTTCCACTGCAGGATCAACTGAATTATTTTGTACAGGTGGCAGTGCACTAACATATTTGCTCAAAAAGATTTATTAACAAATAGCCTACACGGAATAAAAAAAATACCGTTCTTTTGAAACACAACTACCTGTTTGTTCTCGAGGAGTAATTAGAGCTATCGGCAGGGGAAGTCAAATTCATTCCATACTTTTAGATATCCAGAAGACTTTTGACACCATCCCCCACACGCGGCTTCTAATTAAACTGCGTTCCGATGGAGTATTGTCTCATATTAGATACGAAAGTCATTGAAAAACACGAAATCCATACGTATTGTATATAGGTATGTATGTACGTTCCGTATCCACCACAAAACAATGGACAGATTTCTACCAAATTTGGTACAATATCGCATACTATCTGAAAATCTCGCTGTTGGGATAAGAACCACTTACCTATCTAAACTGTGAGGGTGAGGGTGAAAAGCACCGTAGCCCAAGACACGCTAATACCCATACTTTCGTCATGCAGTATTTGAGAATGAGAGTTCTTAGAGACTTATAACAGATATAAATTCAAACGTTTATGGAACTTCTCGCTGACGACCCCCACATAATAATGAAAGAAAAAAAAGCTTATCGGTTAGTACATTTTCGTTTTTCATGCAGTAAAACTGCTACATGAAGTACGACGTTTTAATTTATTACTTCTTTACTACTAACTTCGTATACTAGCCACACATTTTTCGGACGACGTTATCATACAATACTGGATGTAAAAGAAAAATTATATGATTGTACGACACAGAGTTAAGAATATATGACGTCATAAACAGTGAGATGTGTGAAAATCTACAGCATCATGCAAGATTATTAAATTTATTACTTCGTTGCTACTAACTGTATGCGCAACACTTTTCGCAAGCAGTATACAAGTCTGCCGCAGTATGTACGTAGAAAAATATATCATCGAACGACATGTAGTTCAGGAGATATGTCGTCAAATACTGAGTTGCGAGAAAATCGTTTTAATTTATTATTTCTTTAGTTCTAACTCTATTCACAATTCATTTTGCAGACAGTAGCCACACATTCCACTGGATGTACCTACAAAATTATATCATCGTACGGCTCACGGTTCAGGTGATACGACGTCATAATTATTGATCTCCACCAAAGAGAAACTGCAGGGCGAAATTCGTTAGAAATACAGGTGAAATAGGTGTACATATACTTGTGAAATCTTTTAAATGCATGTGAAACATGTTTCACATGTGCTTACATGGACAAAGTCAAGGCTCACAAGTTCATCCATTAACCCCTGTAACGATTTCAACCAAATTTAGTAAACATAGTAGTTACACTCTGGAAAGGTATATTGTTGGGTTAAGAATCACCAGCCTTCTATTTGGGTGAGTGTGAAAACACAGAAAGAGAAGACGGGAGCAGGAGATGGACAGACAGTGAGGGATAAGGACACAAATAGGTGGGAGGAGGAAATGAATAGAGAGAAGGGTTTGGGGAAATGGACAGAGAGAGGGGAGCGGAGGAGATGGACAGAGAAAGGAAAGAGGAGGAGGTTGACAAAAACTCGGGGAGGGATAGACAAGCACAGGGGCAGGAGGAGATGAAAAGACAGAAGGGAAGGAGGAGATGGACAGAGAAAGGGAAGAGCACAGGACGGACTGAGAGAGGGCAGAGGACGAGGTGGGCAGAGAAAGGAAAGAGAAGGAGTTGCACAGAGAGAGGGGGGAAAAGGAAATGGACAAAGAGAGGAGGGAGGAAGGGAAGGACAGATGGGAACGAAGCAGATGGACATAGAGGGAAGGAGTAGATTGATAGAGAAAGGGGTGAGGAGGGGATGGAAGGAGTTAGGGCCAGGAGAAGATGAACAGAGGGGGTGGGGTGAAGAAGGTGAACAGAGAGTGCGGGTGGAGAAAATAGACAGAGATGGATTGATGGAGGTGATGGAAAGAGAGACAAGGGGAGGAGGTCTGGTACCGCGCGCCTCGGAATTTGAATCCGCGCCAGGCGTCATGGACGTCGAAGACCCATAGAGGTCTCTGCACCATCGCGCAGTAAGCTGTGGCGGCGCGCTCCTCCTGAGCCGCTTTTAGTGTGAGGGCGCCACAGTGGAACACGTTGTCCCAGCGGCTAGTAGCGGCGCCCCCGATAGCGTACTTAAGCGCCTGCCTGTCGATCAGCCACCAGGCAATCATTGTAGGTCGTACCACTCGCTCCTTCCGGCTCCTGGATTTCTCCCTTACTGTCTGCGCACGTCCTGTCCGCCTCACCCCCACCCTCACCTACCTTGGCCTCACCATTGACCGTCACCTCACCTGGATCCCTCATCTCCGCTCCATCCAATCCAAAGCCCACAACCGCCTCCGACTCCTCAAACTCCTCTCTGGCCGGACGTGGGGCTTGCACCCCTCTACCATCCTCCACACCTACAAATCCTTAATCCGTCCCATCCTCTGTTATGCCAGTCCTGTCTGGATATCTGCCCCCCCCCCAAATTCTATAAGTCCCTCCAAATCCTTGAGCGTCATGCACTCCACCTCACCTTCTGTATACGCCTCCCGTCCCCCACGCTGGTCTTCTATGATCTCATTCCTTTCCCCCATCTGCTCCTATTCCTCGAACGTATCTGCATCCTCTACACCTCCCGGCGTCTTGAATCCCCTCACCCCCTGGTTGCTCCTCTCCTCTCCCATTCCCACCCCCTGCCACGTCTTCACCGTTGTGTCCCCCCTACCATCCATCTCTACACCCTACATCTCCTTTCCCAAGGTGGCTTCCATCAGCTCCCCCTCCCAGATGATGCCCTCTCTCCCTCCATTTATCCTTCCTATCAACTCTGATCCTCAACCCCCCCTCCTTTCCTCCGTCCTTTCCCTGGGCTCCCTCTTCCTCCCCCCTTCCATCCTGTGTTTTCTCCCCGCCTATCATCTCCTTTCTCTCCCCCCCCCAAGTCCTTTTGTACTCCCCTCTTCTGCCTTCCCCAATCCCTGGCCCGTCTGCTCAGCACCCCCCACCCCTCTTATGGATCCTCCTCTTCCATTGGCTCCTTTCCCCCCTCCCCCTTCACTTTTCCTCTCCTTCCCCCGCCCTTTTTCCCGTCATCTGACCGGTTTCCCCCCACCTGCTCTCGGGTGTGGTATGTCGTATTTGTGCCAACTTTTAGCGCAGTGTTTAAGTGAGTGTTCGGTGTTGTGCGTCCTTCCACAGTGTTGCGAACAGAAATCATGCTGTCGCTGGGTGTGCTTTTTATATTTCTTGCTAACAGAACCCACACTGTCGCCGTGTTTTTTAATTGTCTGTCTATTGTTTTTCTGCTTCCTGTGTGTTTTATTAGCTTCATCGACCCTGTGTTTTATGTTTTACGCTCCAGAATTTTCTGCCATTTTTACCTTTAAGTCACCGATTTTATCGCCAACTGTTATTATTTTTTATTATCTTCATCTTTTTAAAACAAATTCTGTAGGCTGAAGAGCGGCGTAATAAGCTGCTGCCAGCCCGCCCCCTTTAGGGGGAATCGAAACCCAATAAAGGAAAAAAAAAGATCAGCCAACCAGTCTAATCTCGCGTACGTCGGCTTACACCTCGCTTCGCGCTAGACAGCTTACTTCCTTGTTCTGTGTACGAGTAGACGTGTTTGTTTCCTTGTGACTCCGTTGTTCGATCCTGTTGTATTCGTTCTGTCCTTCGTTGGTCGTGTCCGTCCTCTCCCATTGTGTTGTTGTTCGCGGGCCTCTCCGCGGGTCCCGCCGCGCTTTCCGTCATTGCTACCCCGTGACCTTCCTGGTCGCAGTTACAAAATTTTTGCGACGAGATAAACGGTAGTCATTTTTGTTATGGAGGCGAAGTTGGTCTGTCTGCTGGAGCAACAGCAGCAGCTCATGAAGCAGCAGCAGCTCCAGTTTGACATCTTACAAAAGTCGTTGTAGTTGCTAACGGACAAAGTCGATGCCCGGGATGCGTTACCACACCAGCTTCAGAGTCCTCGGGTGTCCGATGCTTTCCCGCGTCCGCCGTCGTTTCCACCCTTTAATGACACTAAAGAGGACTGGGAAACCTACTTACAACGGCTGAAACAACATTTCACGGCTTTTCAAGTCACGGACGACTCCTTGCAGCGGTTGTTGTTTTTGTCTCGGGCCTCTCCGGACACGTTCTTTCTTCTCCGCAAGTTGGCACTGTTGTCCGATCCTGTGGCTCTCTCTTTCCAGGAGATCTGTCTTTTGCTGACAAACTATTAATCCCAACGCTACCATGTAGTCGGCTCTCGCCTGGAGTTCCACTAGTACCATAAACACCCTGGTCAATCGTATCGTTCCTGGGTCACGGACTTGCAAGGTCTCAGCCGTCAATGTGATTTTACGTGCACCAATCAGCAGTGTAAGGCTTCGTATGCCGACTCCCTGATCCGGGATGTGGTGGTTCAGCTGGCTCCCGACCCTCAGGTCCGTACTGTGGCGTTGAAACTCGACAACCCCTCCTTGGAAGAGATTCTCCGCATTGCCCACTCCTTTGAAATTGCTCAAGCGGCTAACGAGCGTCTTATGGCGCGACCGCAGGTGGCAGCGATCGTGGCGTCACGGCGTATTCCGCCCTCGCGACGTCGACGTGGCCCGACCGACAGGGGCCAGCGCCGTCGGGACTCCTCGTGTTCCGACATCTCTATGGCGTCGGCGCCTTCGGTCGCCCCTCGTCGCCAGTCGCACGGCCCACTGCCATCTTGCCCACAGTGCTTTACTGCCCATTCTCGGGCTGATTGTCCCCACCGCTGGAAAACGGGCACGCTGTGTAACAAGGAGGGCCACATCCAATCGGTTTGTCGTAGTCGCTCGGCTCGATCCAGTCCTGCCCCTCCTGGGCCTCAAGATACCGTCCATGCTCGGCAATCGGTCGTCCCACAGGATGACCCATCAACGCAGAAGCTTTCCCTCACGCACCGCATTTTCACAGAGGATGTCAGTTTTCAGGTCGACACTGGGGCCACCGTCTCCCTGATTGATATGGCGACATATACACGGTTGGGCTCTCCTGCGTTGTCGCCTCCCTCCTTCCGTTTGGTCGCCTACGGAGACGATTCCATTCCCCTTCGTGGGCAGTTCGTCGTCCAGGCGACGTACAAGCGTGTTCCCTGGCTCCTTGCCCTGTTTGTCGTCGACCATCCGTCGGTTTCGACTATTTTTGGCCTGGATGCGTTTCAACCTATTGGGCTTTTCAATTTCCGACGCAGTTAAGGTCGTTTCCACGGCTGTTCCCTTTCAGGACTTGGACGATCTGTGCTCCGCTTTTGCGTCGTTGTTTGCACCGGATCTCGCATGTGCTTCCGGCTTTCAGGCGCACATCAACCTATGGCCAGGTGCACAGCCTCGCTTTTTCCCGGCCCGGCCGCTTCCGGTGGCCTTACGGCCAGCGGTCAAGCAGCAACTTGATCGGCTCCAGGCCGCTGGCGTGCTGGAACTTGTAACTTACAGTGCATGGGCGACAACACTGGTGGTCATACGGAAACCGAATGGGTCTCTTCGGCTGTGTGGGGACTTGGGCGCTACAGTCAATGCTCAGTCCCTGGTTGACACTTACCCCATTCCCCGACAGGAAGACCTTCTTGTCAAGCTTGCCGGGGGAGAGTATTTTTCCAAGATCGATCTGGCTGAGTCATACCATCAGTTGACCTTGGATGCCGAATTTCAGAACATCATGTTTATCAACACGCCTTTCGGATTGTATAATGGCAAGGAAAGCGCTTCTGAAGAAGAGAAATTTGTTAACATCGAGTATAGCTTTAAGTGTCAGGAAGTCGTTTCTGAAAGTATTTGTATCGAGTGTAGCCATGTATGGAAGTGAAACATGGACGATAAATAGTTTTTACAAGAAGAGAACAGAAGCTTTCTAAATGTGGTGCTACAGAAGAATGCTGAAAGTTAGATGGGTAGATGACATAACTAATGAGGAGGTATTGAATGGAATTGGGGAGAAGAGGAGTTAGTGGTACAACTTGACAAGAAGAAGGGACCGGTTGGTAGGACATGTTCTGAGGCCTCAAGGGATCACAAATTTAGCATTGGAGGGCAGCGTAGAGGGTAAAAATCGTAGAGGGAGACCAAGAGATGAATACACTAAGCAGATTCAGAAGTATGTAGGTTGCAGTAAGTACTGGGAGATGAAGAAGCTTGCACAGGATAGAGTAGCATGGAGAGCTGCATCAAACGAGACAACAACAACAACAACAACAACAACAAGTACAAGCGCTTTCCCTTTGGTGTCTCTTCGGCGCCGGCCATTTTCCAGCGATTCCTGGAGCAGCTTACACAGCCTAGCCCTGCATGTGTGAATAATCTGGATGACATCTTGGCCACCGGGCGTTCCCGCCAGGAACATTTGCAAAACTTCAGCGCCTTATTTCACGCTCTGCAGTCTGCTGGTCTACGCTGTCGGCTATACAAGTGTTGTTTTTTTTCAACCGGAAGTGGAATACTTAGGTCACTGGCTTAGCAAAGATGGCATTCGCCCTTTGGGTCGAAATGTCGCCGCCATTGAGGCCCTTCCTCGTACCAAGGACTTATCTGAACTGCAGGTGTTTTTGGGCAAGGTTACTTATTACTTAAAGTTATTGCCCCAGGCTGCCTCCGTTGCTCAACCCCTCAATCACTTGCGTCTCAAAGGGCTGCCTTTTGTTTGGACTCCTGCCTGTGACCAGGCTTTTCTCCATTTAAAGGCGATGCTGAAGTCCGCCCCTTGCCTTACTCCCTTCTCTCCGGACCGCCCCTTGGTTGTGGCAGCTGATGCGTCGGCGTACGGCATTGGGGCCGTCCTCACGCACCGGGATGCTGATGGCTCCGAACAGTCCATCACTTACGCCTCTAAGTCGTTGACCCCAGCACAACAGAACTACTCCCAGGTTGAAGTGGATGCCCTGGCGCTCGTGTTCGCCGTCCAAATATTTCATACCTATCTCTTTGGGGCAAAGTTCACCCTCCTGAAGGACCATAAACCCTTGGTTACACTTTTCGAACCCCACTCTCACCTTCCCGAGCGGACGGCTCAACGTCGCCAGCGCTGGGCATTGTTTTTACATAATTACGCTTACACCATTCGGTATAAGCCCACTGCCACCATGCTAATGTGGACGCTTTGTCACGTCTCCCAGCAGGCCCCGATCCTGCCTCTGACCAACAGGAGGTCCTCTGCTTTCACATTGATACCGCCCGCCAGGATGCGCTGGACAGTCTTCCTCTTATGGCTGCTGACGTTACTGCGGCTACCCGCCGCGACCCTGTCTTGCAGCAGGTTCTCAACTAAGTGGTCCACGGGTGGCCATCCCATGTTACTCGTCAGATGCAGTCCAATTTCAGCCCCTGGCGCCACCTGTCCCACAGGCTCTCCATGGTCGATGATGTCCTTCTGTTGGTCACGGAGTCGGATACCCACCGGGTGGTCATTCCTCCGGAATTGCAGCTTCAGGTGCTCAGTTTGTTACACCGCAGGCACTGGGGTATGTCCCGTATGAAAGTTTTGGGTCGCCGGCATGTGTATTGGCCCGGCTTCGATGGCGATATTAAGCGCCTGGTCCGTGGGTGTATTGTCTGTGCGCGTCACCAGGCAAGCGCCCCTCAGTCGTTTGCACCTGGCCTGTGCCTCGCCGGCTCTGGGACCGCATCCATATCGATTTTGCGGGCCCATTTTTGGGGTTCATGTGGTTACTCATCGTTGATACCTACTCCAAGTACTCATATGTCGTCCGAATGGCGTTCACCACCACGGAGGCTACACTCACGGCGCTGGCCCAGGTTCTCGCCACTCAGAGCCTTCCCCACACGTTGGTCTCCGATATTGGTCCCCAATTCATAGCATCCTTCTTCCACGACTTCTGTCAGGTCAATGGTATCAAACATATCCGTAGCCCCCCTTTCCACCCTACGTCCAATGGCGCGGCGGAGAGGCTTGTCCGCAGTTTTAAACACCAGTTGACTAAGGCGGTCGACACATCTTCAACCACGTCGGCCCTCACCCTGTTCTTGAGCGCCTATCGCACTACGATAGGGACCAGTTCTTAAATTGTAAGGCATTTCCAGGGGCAGATGTGGACTCTGACCACAATCCATCTATTGGTTATGAACTGTAGATTAAAACTGAAGAAACTACAAAAAGGTGCTAATTTAAGGAGATGGGACCTGGATAAACTGACTAAACCAGAGGATGTAGAGAGTTTCAGGGAGAGCTTAAGGGAACAATTGACAAGAATGGGGGAAAGAAATACAGTAGAAGAAGAATGGGTAGCTCTGAGGGATGAAGTAGTGAAGGCAGCAGACGATCAAGTAGGTAAAAAGACGAGGGCTAATAGAAATCCTTGGGTAACAGAAGAAATATTGAATTTAATTGATGAAAGGAGAAAATATAAAAATGCAGTAAATGAAGGAGGCAAAAAGGAATACAAACGTCTCAAAAATGATATCGACAGGAAGTGCAAAATGGCTAAGCAGGGATGGCTAGAGGACAAATGTAAGGATGTAGAGGCTTATCTCACGAGGGGTAAGATAGATACTGCCTACAGGAAAATTAAAGAGACCTTTGGAGAGAAGAGAACCACTTGTATGAATATCTAGAGCTCAGATGGAAACCCAGTTCTAAGCAAAGAAGGGAAGGCAGAAAGGTGGAAGGAGAATCTAGAGGGTTTATACAAGGGCGATGTAATTGAGGACAATATTATGGAAATGGAAGAGGAAGTAGATGAAGATGAAATGGGAGATAAGATACAGCGTGAAGAGTTTGACAGAGCACTGAAAGACCTGAATCGAAACAAGGCCCCGGGAGTACACAACATTCCATTAGAACTACTGACAGCCTTGGGAGAGCCAGTCATGACAAAACTCTACCATCTGGTGAGCAAGATGTATGAGATAGGCGAAATACCCTCAGACTTCAAGAAGAATATAATAATTCCAATCCCAAAGAAAGCAGGTGTTGACAGATGTGAAAATTACCGAACTATCAGTTTAATAAGTCACAGCTGCAAAATACTAACGCGAATTCTTTACAGACGAATGGAAAAACTGGTAGAAGCGGACCTCTGGGAAGATCAGTTTGGATTCCGTAGAAATGTTGGAACACGTGAGGCAATACTGACCTTACGACTTGTCTTAGAAGAAAGATTAAGAAAAGGCAAACCTACATTTCTAGCTTTTGTAGACTTAGAGAAAGCTTTTGACAATGTTAACTGGAATACTCCCTTTCAAATTCTGAAGGTGGCAGGAGTAAAATACAGGGAGCGAAAGGCTATTTACAATTTGTACAGAAACCAGATGGCAGTTATAAGAGTCGAGGGGCATGAAAGGGAAGCAGTGGTTGGGAAGGGAGTGAGACAGGGTGGTAGCCTCTCCCCGATGTTATTCAATCTGTATATTGAGCAAGCAGTAAAGGAAACAAAAGAAAAATTCGGAGTAGGTATTAAAATTCATGGAGAAGAAATAAAAAACTTTAAGGTTCGCCGATGACATTGTAATTTTGTCAGAGACAGCAAAGAACTTGGAAGAGCAGTTGAACGGAATGGACAGTATCTTGAAATGAGGATATAAGATGAACATCAACAAAAGCAAAACGAGGATAATCGAATGTAGTCAAGTTAAATCGGATGATGCTGAGGGAATTAGATTAGGAAATGAGACACTTAAAGTAGTAAAGGAGTTTTGCTATTTAGGGAGTAAAATAACTGATGATGGTCGAAGTAGAGAGGATATAAAATGTAGACTAGCAAAGGCCAGGAAAGCGTTTCTGAAGAAGCGAAATTTGTTAACATAGAGTATAGCTTTAAGTGTCAGGAAGTCGTTTCTGAAAGTATTTGTATGGAATGTAGCCATGTATGGAAGTGAAACATGGACGATAAATTGTTTAGACAAGAAGAGAATAGAAGATTTCGAAATGTGGTACTACAGGAGAATACTGAAGATTAGATGGGTAGATCACATAACTAATGAATAGAATTGGGGAGAAGAGGAGTGTGTGGCACAACTTGACAAAAAAGGGACCGGTTGGTAGGACATGTTTTGAGGCATCAAGGTATCACAAGTGGCTCTGAGCACTATGGGACTTAACATCTTAGGTCATCAGTCCCCCAGAGCTTAGAACTACTTAAACCTAACTAACCTAAGGACATCACATACATCCACGCCCGAGGCAGGATTCGAACCTGCGACCGTAGCAGTCCCGCGGTTCCGGACTGCAGCGCCTAGAACCGCACGGCCACCGCGGCCGGCTAGGTATCACAAATTTAGCATTGGAGGGCAGCGCGGAGGGTAAAAATCATAGAGGGAGACCAAGAGAGGAATACACTAAGCAGATTCAGAAGGATGTAGGCTGCAATAAGTACTGGGAGATGAAGAAGCTTGCACAGGATAGAGTAGCATGGAGAGCTGCATCAAACCAGTCTCAGAACTGAAGACCACAACAACAACAACGTCGCACTACCCCAATTGACGGACGCAGTCAGATAGAAACCCTTCATGGGCGCCAGCCGCGGTCCCTGCTCCATTTGCTGATGCCGTCCTCCTCCCGCCCCCACTCCCGGCCCTCGCAGCGGTTTGCCCCTGGCACGGCCGTGTGGGCCCGCGAGTACGGGCGCAAGGCGGGTTGGACGCCCGCCACGGTCGTCGCGGCCCACGGGCGGCGTGTGACGTCGGTGCAGACGTCGAAAAGGTTGGAGCGCCGCCACATAATCAGCTCCGCCAGCGTGCCGCCACGGGACTTGCGCAGCCGCCTCTTTCCCTACCTCCTTCAGGTATGGACTTGGTCCTCGAGTCACCGCTCCAGCCCCCGGTTGCCGTCTCCCCACGGGCCTGTCGCCGGCCCTCTCCGCCACCGGGTGGATCGGTGGCTCCGTCCCCCGGCCTGGACTCTGAATCGGCTGTCATGGATACCTCGGGCGTCCCTTCCTCCCCGCCAATTGCGGGTGATACGCCCAGTTCCTCTTCCCACTGCCGCCCACCTGGGCACCGTCCGGGGCATTTCCGCCCCTACGCGCGAGTTTCAGGGGGGAGGGATCTGGTACCGCACGCCGCGGAATTTGAATCCGCGTCAGACGTCATGGACGCCAAAGACACATAGAGGTCTCTGCACCATCGTGCCGTAAGTTGTGGCGGCGCGCGCCTCCTGGCCCGCTTTTAGTGTGAGGGCGCCACAGTGGAACACGCGTACTTAAGCGCCTGCCTCTCGATCAGCCAGCTTCTCCGTTTATGTATCCACCATGTTTCTTCTCTAAATGTCTTCGTTTGTCTATTTGTATTTCTCTGCGGCCAAAGAGCGGCGTCGTATGCTGCTGCAGGCCTGCCTGTAATACAGGTTTCAAAATAACAATAAAGAAAAAAAAAAAGATCAGCCAGCCAGTCTAATATCGCGTACGTCGGTTTACACCTCGCTACGCGCTAGACAGCTTACTTCCTTGTTCAGTGTACGAGTAGACGTGTTTGCTTCCTTGTGACTCCGTTGTTCGATCTTGTTCTATTCGTTCTGTCCTTCGTTGGTCGTGTCCATCCTGTCCCGTTGTGTTGTTGTTCGCGGGCCTCTCCGTGGGTCCCACTGCGCTTTCCGCCATTGCTACCCAGCGACCGTCCTGGTCGCAATTACAACAGGAGATTGGCTAATAGAAGATTGTAATAAATACGTACTAGAGCAACGCTCAGTATTCAATTAGTATCTTAATAAAGGAGATATTGAATAATGCGCATAAGTCAGTTGCAAATCGTTTTCGAATAAAGAAATTGTATTTCTACTTTTTTCGATGCTCCGTGTATTCGTGAAAATGTGTATTCAGCCACAAAAAAAGACTTAAAAATTCATAGTGAAGGCACACTTACCTCGCAAATCAATATTCTGTTCTCATATCATTAGAAAATTTAGATCCAATTACCAAGGCAAATATTAAGTTTATTTTTTAGAAGTACAATAGTTTCAAATTATTGACTTTTTGGAGATGTGTATGTTTCCGTGACAGCATATTACATCATATTTCACTGTTGTACAAGTATCGTTACAGAAACAAAGATAATTGTGGTAATAAACTGAGCAAATTCTAATTAGATTGCTACTCTGTGTCAAGGTAGCGGGAACCATGGAGCCCTTATAAACTATGTGATCAAAAGTATTCTGACACCTGGATGAAAATGACTGACCAATTCGTGGCGTCCTCCATCGGTAATGCTGGAATTCAATATGGCGTTGGCCCACCCTTAGCCTTGATGACAGCTTCCACTCTCGCAGGCATACGTTCGGGTAGGTGCTAGAAGGTTTCTTGGGGAATGGCACTCCATTCTTCACGGAGTGCTGCACTGAGGAGAGGTATGGATGTCGGTCGGTGAGACCGGGCACGACGTCGGCGTTCCAAAACTCCCCAAAGGTGTTGTATACGATTCAGATCAGGACTCTGTGCAGGCCAGTCCATTACGGGGATGCTATTGTCGTGTAACCACACCGAGCGAGGTGGCGCAGTGGTTAGCACACTGGACTCGCATTCGGGAGGACGACGGTTCAATCCCGCGTCCGGCCATCCTGATTTAGGTTTTCCGTGATTTCCCTAAATCGCTCCAGGCAAATACCGGGATGGTTCCTTGGAAAGGGCACGGCCGACTTCCTTCGCTGTCCTTCCCTAATCCGATGAGACCGATGACTTCGCTGTTGGGTCTCTTCCCTCAAACAATCCAATCCGTGTAGCCACTCCGCCACAGGCCGTGCATTATGAACAGGTGCTCGGTCGTGTCGACAGATGCAATCGCCATCCCCGAATTGCTCTTCAACAGTGGAGAGCAAGAACTTGCTTAAAACATCAATGTAAGCCTGTGCTGGGATAGTGCCACGCAAAACAACGAGGGGTGCAACCCCCTTCCACGAAAAACACGACCACACCATAACACCACCGCCTGCGAAATTTACTGTTGACATTACACACGCTGGCAAATGACGTTCACCGGGCATTCGTCATACCCACACCCTGCCATCGGATCGCCACATTGTGTACCGTGATTTGTCACTCCACACAACGTTTTTCCACTGTTCAATCGTCCAATGTTTAAGCTCCTTACACCAAGCGAGGCGTCGTTTGGCATTTACCGGTGTGATGTGTGGCTTACGTGCAGCCTCTCAACCATGAAATCCAAGTTTTCTCACCTTCCGCCTAACTGGCATAGTACTTGCAGTGGATCCTGATGAAGTTTGGAATTCCTGTGTGATGGTCTGGATAGATGTCTGCCTATTATCCACTACGACCCTCTTCAACTGTCGGTGGTCTCTGTCGGTCAACAGACGAGGTCGGCCTGTATGCTTTTGTGCTATACGTGTCCCTTCACGTTTCCACTTCACTGTCCCATCCGAAACAGTGGGCCTAGGGATACTTAGGAGTGGGAAATCTCGCGTACAGACGTATGACACAAGTGACACCCAATCACCTGACCACGTCCGAAGTCCGTGAGTTCCGCGGAGCGCCCTATTCTGCTCTCTCACGATGTCTAATGAGTACTGAGGTCTCTGATGTGGAGTACCTGGCAGTAGGTGGCAGCACAATGCACCTAATACGAAAAACGTATGGATTTAGGGTTCCGGATACTTTTGATCGCATAGTGTATCAAATTACCGTGATATTATCCTGAGAAATCTCTAAAAGTTTGTCCTTGGAGTTTGGGTTTACTCTGAATATATATGGTGCTGCACGTTCAGGACAAAGTATTTAGGTAGTATCTTACGAGTTTTCTGGCCTCTGGAGAACATCTTCATACAGTCGATGCAACTAAGGAAATTGTCAGGAGAGTAAAAAGCTAGTTTTCCATTGGTGCAATTACGCGTTGCACTTTGAGGTTAGTTTACAGGATTGCCATGGAAAAAGTAGAAATTAGAGCTTTAAATAAAAGAGATGAGACTATGAGACTAAAATGACTAAATATTGTTCTGTGCCGTCACAGTGAACGAGAATTAGTTTCAGAGGTCAACCAATTTGTACGACGATGCAAAACACATGGCGAAGTATCGTACGTTGAACGTTATGATCGCTACAGGCTGGTTTCAGAGGCAACAGCATTCGAATTATAGATGCTTTGCAGAATTTACTAAGTATGGCCACTTACCTAGGAGATGTGCTGGTATTGGCTCTTTGCGGTCGACAATGTCGTCGCCATAGTAGTTGGCGAGGTGGTGGCGAACAACAGCGTGGAGCATGATGTATAGTGGTTCTACTTGTTCGTACAGCCTGAACACTTCTTCCTCCAGCAGCCGTGTGTCTAGTTCTTCTCGCCAGCATTCCCCCATGTCCATGTAATCTGAAACAAAAATTATGTGTGCTAGCCGGTCCTAAATATTATGCAAGAAATTCATGCGTCAGTATTTAACGTACTCGGGAAACCAACTTTCACAGAACTGTTGCAATGCCCAATGTTTGACAACGTTATGGTATCAACAATAAAGACTGCCTCAAAAGCTAACAGACGTGACTCATTCGCAGCACATTGCTGATGATTTCAGTGGCATGGCCTCGAAATCCTGAATAAAAACACACCATGCTAAAGAGCTATCATCCAGAACTAGTAGTCCGCAGCTCGTGGTCGTGCGGTAGCGTTCACGCTTCCCACGCCTTGGTTCCCGGGTTCGATTTCCGGCGGGGTCAGGGATTTTCTCTGCCTCGTGATGACTGGGTGTTGTGTGCTGTCCTTAGGTTAGTTAGGTTTAAGTAGTTCAAAGTTCTGGGAGACTGATGACCATAGATGTTAAGTCCCATAGTGCTCAGAGCCAGAACTAGTATTTTTAGATGTATTGTCTGGAACATTAGTTGTCACTTCGTGTGACCCCACTTCCAACCAACATTACTTTGCATACACTGGAACCTCCATTTGTCTGAACGCGACTTCTTACATCAGTTAAAGATAAGTTCGTAGATTTTTTTCGACGGCGTTGGGTCTTCACGTCTTCCACTGCCACGAAACTTCTTGATAGTGATAAAAATAGTAGCCCGCTTCTTGAGGTACTAGCTATGTGAGGCACCCAATGCAGTCTTCTCTTCTTCTTTTCCCCTACAATACTGCGGTTTTTACACAGTATTCATAATGCATTGTTTTCCCTGAGTTTTGATTCCCGGGTTCACTAACCCGCAACGCTTCCACAAATATTTCTTTCTGTGTCTCTTTCAAATTCAAGTAGTTTTTCCTCATCTTTCATTCTGAAAATCAAGTTATCATGTCCACATAGAACACTAGAATAGCGACTGACTATCACAGTGGATTTTTAAATATTTAAATCTGTTGAAAGCCACAATGCGTCCGTTAATTTTGTATTTCGGTTCGATTCTCTCCGTTAGAATGGTGCTCTACAGTTCTCTTGCAAGTGATATTGTCTACAACCAAGGGAGTATTTTTTGTCTCTTTTTCTAACCATATGGCATTCTGTTTCTCCTTCACTCACATGGATCCAAACTACCACAGAACTTTTGTAATGATTTAGCATAACTTCTTTCGTATTTCCCCCTGAGTAGTTAATTAGGAACATAGTTTAAATAAGAAATATAATAATAATTTCTTGTGGCTCAGTGGCCTGGGGCAAGTCTTTCAATCGGACGCCACTTCGGCGACTTGCGTGTCCCAAGTCTAACTCAGAGATCCAAGTGGGGAAAGGGTACCTACATTTTAACGTGGAATCCGAACCACTTGTCTTTGCTGGTGACTGCTGATATCGTTGAGAGGTGTCGGCTAGATTAAATGTAGACGGACAATTTCTGTGGATCGACCGGAGTTCGACCTGGTTCCCCCATATGGCAGCCATTTAAATTTTTTATTTTTTAAATTTATTTATAGATCGGGGCTCCATGCACCCCTGCTGCCCTTCATTTTGCTTGGCAGATTATGCCTTCATCGGCTAGCTTCTTTCTGCTACTTTCGAATTTCCTTAATTAATTAAGTTCTTCTTCTTGAAAATTAACTTAGTTTCTATTTCCTCCATTCACGGACATAAATATTGTATTCTGTAGCAGAAAACAAAATAACATAATCGGATTCTTCTATCAAATTAGTGATTTAAAAATCACGTGTAAGTAAAATCAAATCTTCGTCTACTTTCGATGCAGATTCATAAACTGTGGTATCTTCCGCCACTGAACTAAGTCATAATTGGCTTTTAAAGAACTTTTGTATCATAAACGTCAGAGGTTTCTTACATCATCTTCTGTACCTTCTTCTTTGGCAGAAGAGTTGTTGTGACTTGCTTGAAATTAAATTGTTAGAGTCATCAGTTTTGGAGTTTAGTTATCTTTGCACCTATTAAAGTAAAATAATATCATCCAGTCTAAAAATTTCCAAAGTTCTCTTTATATTTCTTTTTCAGTCTGAGCAAATTAAGTTGCGCTGCTAAATGTTGTAGAAAATCGTGCACGGTTTTTTCGTCTGTTATTGAAACGCAGACCATTTTGTGTCTTTTTAACGAGTTTGTCGCATTTCTCTTAGTCTCAGAACGCGGTCTGTCCTCAGGAGTCAGTATATCAGCAGGTGTTATGTATCCTGCTGTCGTCCTATTTATAATCTCAACTTCGTATTGGTGAACACATCTGTTAAATTCAGTCCGCTGTGTCGCATTGGAAAGATATCATTTCTTAATTTGAAGATGTGATCACAACCGACAAAATTTCCAATGGGTGCTAGGATACTTTTTGCTACGGTGCAGGACATATTTAAAATTGAGCTACGAAGCTTACCTTCAATTTTGCTTAGATGTTCGTCAGCTGGACATTTTACAATTCATCTAATTGTCATATATCGTACAATTGAATGCCGACTCTTATCTGACGCAGGACACATTTGTAATTGGCAACGATGGTGTGTTGCAATTTGGTATTGAACTCTATTCCTCGACACTCCATATTTTGGATTTCTTGAAGTTGGTCGTGGTGGTGCCAGCCTATACCACGTCAAACGTTCATAAGTCGAGACTTTCTACAGTTCATCTTAACCGATGCTGCCTCTTCATATCGTTCTGTTTTCCACATTGCTGTCTCAACTTCACTCCACTCGTTACTAAGAACCCTAAACCATCAGTGTACGCTCGCCATACAAATTTTTGTCCGTTTATTTGTAAACCTTTCAATTGTTTCGTTAGTGCGGCGGCGAATTGTTGTATTACGACTGTGAATAACGCCATCGCCAATGAGCTCCCTTGCTTTACAGAGATGCTGATTAGGACGGCGCTGCCAAGATGACCATTTATTACAATCTGTGAAGTGCTGTCCAGTAACACATTCTGTGTCACTTCGATGAAGCGATGAGTGAAGCCCATTTCTTGCATTCTGTGGAACAGAAAACGATGACTGACATGGTCGACCGCTTTAACAAGACCTATAGCTATTACGTTTTCGGGAAACGCATCACCATAAACTTGCTAACGTGAGTGAAAGGGATTGTGAGTGACTGTGTTAAGACTAGCACGGGCTTGGCAGTGATAATTGTTCATCTAAGTTTCAGAATATACTGTATTAATTGAGGACAAAATTTCCGAACTTCCATTTCGTGTTTCTCCCGAAACGTAGATTAGTGACTTAAATTGCAGCCAGGTTCACGTCGAAGTACAGTAGGTTTCACTCGGCTTTCCTACTGATCATCTGCTGAGACAATGTTCATAGGTAGGTGCAGGTTCGTCGTAAAGGGACGGAAAGAACCGCGCCACCGCAAACATAAGAGTGTCTTTTCTGTTACTTTCAGTCATTACTTTATGCTGATATACATAGTATGTTCACAAACACAGTCGAATGACCCAGCAAGCTCGCGACTTCGCGCACCGATGTAAAGAATACCGGCCGCAGCTCGCTGCACACACCAGGCCCGCACATGTACGCTACCGCAGACGAGACTGACTAAAGGTTCACTCGTTCGGTCATAAGGAAAGTAGGAAGTGACTTATCGTCCCATCAACAAGTAAGTGCTTAGGGACGGTACCTAGGTCAGATTAGAGAAGGATGGGGAAGGTAAGTGGACCTCACTTTGAAAGGAACCATCTCGGTATCGTCTTAAGCGATTTTGGGAAATCACAGGAAAACTTAATGTGGATGACTGGACAGGAAACTGAACCACTTGCCTCCCGAATACGAGTACAAAGTTACGAATTTGTGTCCTCGCTCGGTATATAATGCAAGGCTGAGTGAACTTAAACTGTTTAGGTCTATGAAATAATAGATTTTCGGGTTCACGAACCTCGTTGTTTGCAGATCCACAGTCTCGGTACCGTCTGATTGCAAGGAACTGTTGGAAGAGAGCAAGTCGCGTAATCAGAGTGGCAGATTGGTTTTAGATGCTCGCGTATCGGCTCCATGCCGCTTCTGCCGTGAGTGCCGAGGATAGGGGACGAGGAAGAGGAAGAGGAAGAGGAGAGGACCCATCTTTGTTCCACTCGGGTTACCCGCGGGCAGGGCTCGTCTGCAGCGCGGGGCTTTAATCAGCGACACGGCGCCCACACACACACACACATGTGATGTATCGCTACTGTGAGGTTGTCGACTAATCACAAGATGTTCGACCACGTGTTTCACTAGCATCGGAGCAGAATTTACAGCCCCAAGTAACACGCACAGCGGCAACTTCCATCTTTCCAACGATTAACCTGTTACTGTGTCACATAGCACTGTTACACATTCGTTTCTGTATTGTGCCTGTCGAGAAACAGGAACGGCACTCTAAATGAACGGAATCATAATTCTCGTTTCTTCGTCTTCCATTATTATTTCACATGCGACTACTATTGAACATCGATGTTTTCAAACCAGTGAGACATCTAATTTTTCATCTTGTAACATAAAACATCGAAAAACTAAGTAACTGCTTTCTGATAGTACACAGTAAATGTTCATGACGGTTAGTGACTTCTGTAAGGAAAATCTGCAAAGAGTGCTTCAAATTACGCCTGCGGACGACCGGAGGGAGGTGGTGCAGTGATCGATTCACTCGGGGGAGGACGACGGTTCAATCCCGTCTCCGGCCATCCTGATTTAGGTTTTCCGTGATTTCCCTAAATCGCTTCAGGCAAATGCCGGGATGGTTCCTTTGAAAGGGCACGGCCGATTTCCTTCCCCATCCTTCCCTCACCCGAGCTTGCGCTCCGTCTCTAATGACCTCGTTGTCGACGGGACGTTAAACACTCATATCCTCCTCCTCCTCCTCGATTCACTCGGCAAGCCAACGGAAGGGAAGAGTATTGAAACTTCATCTGGATACCCATATTTAGATTCTTTATGGTTCCTCTAAATAACTGAATGCAAATGACAGGATTGTTCTTTGAAATGTCACGCTTATTGTCCTGACACGTCCGGCCGGAATGACCGAGCGGTTGTAGGCGCTACAGTCTGGAATCGCGCGACCGCTACGGTCGCAGGTTCGAATCCTGCCTCGGGCATGGATGTGTGTGATGTCCTTAGGTTAGTTAGGTTTAAGTAGTTCTAAGTTCTAGGGGACGGATGACCTCAGAAGTTAAGTCCCATAGTGCTCAGAGCCTTTTGAACCATTTTGTCCTGACACGTCCTTCTTCAATACAAGTTTCAGCTCGCCCCCAGTGAACGCCTGGATGACACTATGTTAAACACTAATATTCTTGTTCCAGTTTCCGGTCCAGCAATATCAATTTTAGTTTTCCTACATCTGTAACTCCAGTGACACCTTGCGGTGCACAGTGGAGAGAACTGTCTGTGCTTCTATCGTTTCGCTCCTGTCCTGTTCCATCCGTGGATAGCGATGGGTGGTATGACTGTCGATAAGCCTTTTTATGGACTTCACTTTCCTCTGAACGCATGCTTTCGGAATTTTGAAAGTTAACCTCTCGGTGGTGCACGTCTCTCTTGTAGCTCCTGCCACTGGAGTAGGATGAGAATTCATAAATGTTCAAATATGTGTGAATTCCTAAGGGATCAAAATGCTGAGGTCATCCGTCCCTAGACTTACACACTAGTTAAACTAACTTATGCTAAGAACAAAACACACACACACCCATGCCCGAAGGAGAACTCGAACATCCGGTGGGAGGGGCCGCGCAATCCGTGACATGGAGCCTCAAACCGCGCGGCCACTCGGTGAGGCTGGATGAGAATTTCTGCAACGCTCTTGCTCTTATTAAACCGTTGGGAAACGCTCTGCTTCCTCCCTGAAATCGCTCTGTTTCCTATCTCGGTCAGCACAGAGATTCGTCGATTTTCCAAACAAGGCAAGCATCGCTCAACGCAACTTTCGTAAACTACGTCTTTCGTTCGTGAGACAAATTTCCTTTGGATTCTTTTAATAAATCTTAGCCTGGCGTCTGCTATTCCAGTAACCAATCTTGAGGCTGGTTAGTTAGTTACATGTTCCGTATCATTTTAACGATTCTTTTATCTAAATTATGTGGTACGAGACAGATTATAGTACACATGATTAGTGTTAAGAGTAATGGACGCATTGATTTCAGTCCTACTCATATCACTATATTAAAAACCAGTTTTCTTCCTACTGCCTTCTGGATCTCACCTGGAGAAAAGAGCGAAGTGCACTTTACAGCACTGCTATTTGGAAATCCATCTTCACTTCCACAAAGGAGTAACCGTGATTTCTAAAATCCATCTTCATTTGTACAGAGATTTTCGGTATCCTAACGGATAAATACTTGAGCACGAAACGCATAATCTGCTCCATGCATAACTGCATCAGGTGAATACCCGGACTGTTTTGAAAAGTGTTGCAGCCCTTTGTGCTCCTATGCATGTTCATCTTAGCTATTGCTTCATCTCTAATGACCATGAACTCGAAGAGATACTACACTTCCAACGCTTTTCGTTACCTTTCCTCAGAAAGCATGCCTACGACCGTTTTGATTATCAGAAAGTAACACAGTGGAAGTATAAGAAGAAGAAGAAGAAGAAGAAGAAGAAGAAGAAGAAGAAGTGTTTTTAAAAAAAGGAGATGACGTTATGTGAAGACAATAACGGTATACCGCATATCAAAATCACCAGTGGTACGAGATGCAAAGGGTACAACGTAAGTCGGCTTCAGTCATTTCAAAAGTTGCTTTATTTTAGTAATTTGATCTGGATCAATGCTGAGTATAAAAAACCTAAGTAGCATATCCAGTGTCATTCTGTAGGAAGTGTTACACTTACCTCTTTGAACACAAATACATTATGGGACATTGACAATTTCAATGATTTTTTTCATAAGTTGCTTTGCGTGTGGTTCATGGTGTGGGTTCCTGTAGTCATGTCCTAGTTCATGAACCACGGGCAACGAATGAGTGGCCAAGAAAGTGGTCCCGACAGTCGGGATACCGGTTACTTCGGAATAAGGCTGGGCATCTCGGACATATTCTGAGTCGTGGTCACCTTTGTGCTCATACGGCAAAGACTACCAAATCCACCGGTTAGTCCCTCAGCCGTTAGGGGTAAAACCCAATGGGACTCGGGGCAAGTAAGGCTAGCAACCTGCTTCCCTGGTACTTTAAATATGATGCTGGCAACAATCAGAGCAAAATGCCTCGGACCTTTGGAGGTGACGGAGTCCCACCTCTAACTGACAAATCAGGGACTCCTAAGATACGACTTGGCAAACAAATGGTAATGAGATGGGGAGCTATTAATATCAATGGGGGCTACTCTGGGAAGAAGGTAGAGCTGGCAGAGGCTGCAAGTAAGATGGGGCTGGACGTTTTAGCTGTTAGTGACATTCGGGTAAGGGGTGAGAAAGAAGAGGAAGTGGGAGAATACATGGTCTACCTGTCAGGAGTCAAAGCAGGAATAGCACAATGGGGTGTAGGGCTTTACATCAGGAAAGAAATGGAACCCAGCGTAATTGCAATAAGGTATGTAAACGAACGACTGATGTGGATAGATTTGACAGTGTCTAGCAAGAAAATTAGGATTGTGTCAGTATATTCGCATTGTGAAGGGACAGATCAAGATAAGATGGATAGTTTTTATGAGGCACTCAGTGATGTAGTTGTTAGAGTAAAGGACAAGGACAGTGTTCTGCTCATGGGTGATTTTAACGCCAGGATTGGAAATCGAACAGAAGGGTATGAAAAGGTTATGGGTAAATTTGGAGAGGATATGGAGGCCAACAGGAACGGGAAACAACTCTTGGATTTCTGTGCCAGTATGGGCTTAGTAATCACAAACTCCTTTTTTAAACATAAGAACATTCACCGGTATACTTGGGAAGGCAGGGGAACCAGATCTGTCATTGACTATATAATAACAGATCAGGAATTCAGGAAGGCTGTGAGGGACACACGTGTATTCAGGGGATTCTTTGATGACACTGATCATTATTTAATCTGCAGTGAAATTGGGATTGTGAGGCCGAAAGTGCAGGAGGTCAGGTCCATATGTAGCAGGATAAGAGTGGAGAAACTTCAGGATAAGGAAATCAGGCACAAGTACATAACAGCGATCTCAGAAAGGTACCAGTTAGTTGAATGTAGTCAATTACAGTCATTGGAAAAGGAATGGACAAGGTACAGGGACACAGTACTAGAAGTGGCTAAAGAATGTCTTGGAACAGTAGTGTGTAAAAGTAGGATGAAGCAAACAGCTTGGTGGAATGATACAGTCAAGGCAGCCTGTAAAAGGAAAAAGAAGGCGTATCAAAAATGGCTACATACCAGAACCCAGGTAGACAGAGAAAGTTATGTTGAAGAAAGAAACAAAGCCAAACAGATAATTGCAGCATCCAAGAAGAAATCGTGGGAAGACTTTGGAAACAGGTTGGAGACTATGGGTCAAGCTGCTGGAAAACCATTCTGGAGTGTAATTAGCAGTCTTCGAAAGGGAGGTAAGAAGGAAATGACAAGTATTTTGGACAGGTCAGGAAAACTGCTGGTGAATCCTGTGGATGCCTTGGGCAGATGGAGGGAATATTTTGAAGAGTTGCTCAATGTAGGTGAAAATGCGATCAGTAATGTTTCAGATTTCGAGGTAGAATGGGATAGGAATGATGATGGGAATAGGATCACATTTGAGGAAGTGGAAAAAATGGTCAATAGATTGCAGTGCAATAAAGCGGCTGGGGTGGATGAAATTAAGTCGGAACTCATCAAATACAGTGGAATGTCATGTCTTAAATGGCTACACATGATAATTGAAATGGCCTGGGAGTCGGGACAGGTTCCATCAGACTGTACAAAAGCAGTAATCACACCAATCTTTAAACATGGAAACAGAAAAGATTGTAACAACTACAGAGGTATCTCTTTAATCAGCGTTGTGGGTAAAATCTTCTCAGGTATTGTTGAAAGGAAAGTGCGAGTATTAGTTGAGGACCAATTGGATGAAAATCAGTGTGGGTTTAGGCCTCTTAGAGGTTGTCAGGACCAGATCTTTAGCCTACGGCAAATAATGAAGAAGTGTTATGAGTGGAACAGGGAATTGTATCTATGCTTTATAGATCTAGAAAAGGCATATGACCGGGTTCCTAGGAGGAAGTTATTGTCTGTTCTACAAGATTATGGAATAGGAGGCAAACTTTTGCAAGCAATTAAAGGTCTTTACATGGATAGTCAGGCAGCAGTTAGAGTTGACGGTAAATTGAGTTCATGGTTCAGAGTAGTTTCAGGGGTAAGACAAGGCTGCAACCTGTCTCCACTGTTGTTCATATTATTTATGGATCATATGTTGAAAACAATAGACTGGCGGGGTGAGATTAAGATATGTGAACACAAAATAAGCAGTCTTGCATATGCGGGTGACTTAGTTGTGATGGCAGATTCGATTGAAAGCTTGCAACGTAATATTTCAGAGCTAGATCAGAAATGTAAGGACTATGGTATGAAGATTAGCATCTCCAAAACGAAAGTAATGTCAGTGGGAAAGAAATATAAACGGATGGAGTGCCAAATAGGAGGAACAAAGTTAGAACAGGTGGACGGTTTCAAGTACTTAGGATGCATATTCTCACAGGATGGCAACATAGTGAAAGAACTGGAAGCGAGGTGTAGCAAAGCTAATGCAGTGAGCGCTCAGCTACGATCTACTCTCTTCTGCAAGAAGGAAGTCAGTACCAAGACTAAGTTATCTGTGCACCGTTCAATCTTTCGACCAACTTTGTTGTATGGGAGCGAAAGCTGGGTGGATTCAGGCTACCTTATCAACAAGGTTGAGGTTACGGATATGAAAGTAGCTAGGATGATTGCAGGTACTAGTAGATGGGAACAATGGCAGAAGGGTGTCCACAATGAAGAAATCAAAGAAAAACTGGGAATGAACTCTATAGATGTAGCAGTCAGGGCGAACAGGCTTAGATGGTGGGGTCATGTTACACGCATGGGAGAAACAAGGTTACCCAAGAGACTCATGGATTCAGCAGTAGAGGGTAGGAGGAGTCGGGGCAGACCGAGGAGAAGGTACCTGGATTCGGTTAAGAATGATTTTGAAGTAATAGGTTTAACATCAGAAGAGGCACCAAAGTTAGCACTGAATAGGGGATCATGGAGGAACTGTATAAGGGGGGCTATGCTCCAGACTGAACGCTGAAAGGCATAATCAGTCTTAAATGATGATGATGATGATGATGATGAGTTGCTTTGCGTTCCTTTGTATCATTAGTATACTAGTCACACTGAAACAGATTTGACTATGCCCTTGCGTGAATGTTACCCGACATGAAGTAGTTTCACTGATATCCGTCCAAATAAACCAGACGTTAACCAGGTTCGTGCCTATCACAACTGTTTAGGAAACCCCATTCTGTGTTGATCTTCGAAAGCAGACAGATGCTAACGACTGTGTTCTGATGAGAAAAGGTTTGAAGTTACTTGGCAATATTGAAACTAAATTGCTACTTGGTTAGCAACAGTTTCGCTTTCCTGATGTGTCGCATCTTCTGCTTATTTATACAAAGGGACGTAGGCGTATCTAGCGAGGTACGTCGGATAAAAAAAGGGACATTAGGCAACAATTTCTGAAAGAGCACTAGGCTCCACGGTTAACATTATTTTGCAGGATTTGGTTCCGTAGCACACAATCGGAACATTTATCGCTTTGTGTTACGGTTACGGCGATTTTTAATCTTTCCTTTATTTATACATTCTCCAAGATCACTTTCACAAGTATAATCTTCAACATAAAATATCGTTACCGCCCTTCTGCTGCAAAGGACCGAATCTTTCACTTGATTCTCAGCAACCGTTGCTAACGCAGCGACGATATGCACACCAGACACGCTATAATACAAGTGTTACATTGTTTATTCACTATGTTTGACATGACGGTCGGGTGTCTACCCCTACTAAAGAGAGCTCAAAATAATTATGAGAATAGCAGTTCACCTAACGCAAATCCAGCAGGAATAGGAATATAGAGGACATCGTTCGTAGAATTTTTAGTTTTCTCCACCCGTTAAAATCACATATACTACAGAAGAGTGTAAAAGTAAATTTATCGGTGTGCATTCAAATTTTGTCATGTATCAGTAACACTTCTTGGGTACTCACATCACTTTGCATCATAGTCAGCTTGGTTACAACAGGTATGAAAATTGTTGTTGTGCTACTACCGTTATGTTTACGCAGTTCCTGTCCAGTTCCTGCTGATTTTTTTCTTTCGCTGCCTTCTGTAGATACATATTGGACTCAACAGACATTTTCATAGCAGTGTGCATCTTATTAGAGGAAAAAGCAGTTCTTCAATTCCATTCTCTTTCTCTCTGGACGTTTAGTTTTTCCTCTAACTTTATATTTAGCTAACAAAGTTTTTATGTAAACTTGTGTTGTCGCAAACAGTTTCTAGAAAATGTGTTGTTCTTTTTATAGATCCACCAACTAAGTGGTTGACAATAACTTTACATCGTTGTAAGCTTAATGGATCGAAAGAGAACTATAACGACCACACTCGTTCTGGCGACTCAGAACACCTCCAAAAATCAACTGGAACTATATGACTCCAAAGACCTTTTCAAGTCTCAAACATCAGAGTAAACGGCGTATGAAAATTTGTACCAAGGCCAGGATTAGAATTTGGGTTTTCTGCGCACTAGCCAGATAGTCTAACCACCACGCCAACCTGGCACAGTGTTTTTGCACAGCGTAGTGGTTAGCACATCTGCCTTATAAGCAGGAGACCAGGGTCCGAATCGAGGCTTAAGTAGAAATTTTCGTTTGTCACTTCAGTCTGCATACCTCCAGAGATGTTATTTTTATGAGGAGAACAATGTAATTCGAAACACCAGCTCTGAAAATGAAGTACTGATTTCACAGTTCAAATATTTTTTGGTGCCACTCTAGTATCACTAAGACAACCATAATTCAATTACAGAATGCATCCTGTCTACTCTCGTTCATGTAGCATGGGTATGCCAATTAGACTGTCCGGCAGATTTACAAAAGTGTTCGCCTTTTCCTCTTTATTGTGCTACTAAGTGATAACCTCATTGTACATTTATTTATTTCATATAGCTGTCAAAGATGATAAGTAAGTATACTAAAAAATACGTGTGACGGACTTGTACAGCGCAGCGCGTAACACCCCAGACCCACACTCCTGGTTGTCAGGGAGTAACAATCAGGTTGTTATCCCACCTCTGTCCAAGCCGTCTCCAGATACGTCTTCAGCCTGGAATCTCATTGATTGGAGTAACATTGTCTCCAGTAATAAGACCCACTTCGGACTGAGCTCCGATGACAAGCAACGAAGTGTCTGGAGGCGCTCCGGATAGCGGTTGGATATCGACCTGACTGTCGCCCGCTGTATGACCCGACAAAAAGTACTGATGGTCTGGGGTGTCATTTATTTTCATAGCAGAACACCTTTAGTTGTCACCCACGTCACCATTAGAGCACAGCGGTACGTAAACGATATTCTATGCCCCGTTTAGTTGTCCTTCATTGCAAGTCATCCTGGGCTTTCAGTTCAACAAGATAACGCCCGTCCACCACAGTGAGAATTTCTACGGGTTGCCTTAGTGCTTGCCAAATTCTACCTTGTAGGTCGCCGCATCTATCCTCAACTGAGTACGTTTGGAGCATTACGGCCAGGGTTCTCCAACTAGCTCGAGATTTGTGCTATCTAACTTGCCACTTGGACAATATTTGGCACGATGCTTAGAATAACACACGCACCCATGCCCTAGGGAGGGCTCAAACCTCCTGCGGGAGAGGCCACACAGTCCGTGACATGGCGCCTCAAACAGCGCGGCCACTCCGCGCGGCGTGTCAAGTACTTACTAGATTTCCGTTTCTGTAACATTATGTTCTAAAGTCACTGAAGACGACTGACACTTGGATGATGATGATGATGTTTGGTTTGTGGGGCGTTCAACTGCGTAGTCATCAGCGCCCGACAGATACTTGAATAACCAAAGTTACTTCATGCTAGTGCAAGGACGTTGGAAGGCTTTGCTCTTGGACTGTAAAACCTTACCCGTAGCTGAATGTGGAAGTTTCCACAGTCTGCTGTCCATGAAAATGTAGATTAAGCTCAAATCCACAAAGAAGAGCTGAGAAAGACACCTAAGTCTGACAGGCAAGAAAGCACTTCGGGAATTTGGTGAGCTTGTAACACTGAAACTTCAGTCTTTAGAAAGATACACCACCATCACAAACATCGTACCAAGTCACTTCTGACATCAGAACGACCACAAAGTATAAAACATCTTTGGATATCACAGTCCACACTACAACTAATTGAAGAGAGAAGCAATCATAAGAAAGCTGGTATCCACACGATATAGAACACCATAATCACAATCAAATAGGTGATCTCTTCAAAAACTCAGCAACATCACCGGTGAACTTAATCCTTCTACGTATGTGGTAGACGATGAGAATGCCAGTCCTATTGGAAACAAGAAAGATGCTGTTGCGAGATGGGAGCAATATATTCTGGTATTAACAATAATACGGAAAGTCAAGCAGTTAAGCAATTTACATCGGAACCTATAATTTTACGCAGCGAAAGAGACAACGCATTCAACATCTGAAGAATTATATATATCCCCTGATCTAGACAGCATGATCAAGGAATTGGGGCAGGAACCAGTTGATGAGCCGCATTCAGTGTGTACCAGAATACGGGAAAGTGGAGAGTGGCCAGAAGAGTGGTCAAAGTCTCTTTACATCCCCCGACACAAGAAAGGGTCAATGAGGAAGTGATCCACTATCCATCTGTTACTTTCATATCCCACAAAATCAAAATTTGCACTACATCTTCGGACAGCGTTTGAAGCCCATACATTCAACACAACAAGAAGGTTTTTTGAAAAAAAAGGAACTTGTGAATAGGTTGTCAACATACGACATATAACGAAGAAATTGCGAGAGTTCTGATTTCCTGTTTTCATCTGCTCTCTTGACTATAGGAAACTCTTTGACTGTTGGGTCCAGGAAAAGTTCTGGCAAGTGTTTGCAGAGTTCGGTGTCGGCCCACGCTCGACAGTACTGACACAATAACCACCTCGCAGCAGTGAAGAGGAGCGCGGGCACGTTTGATTTCTTCATTGCAAATGGTTCAAATGGCTCTGTGCACTATGGGACTTAACATCTGTGGTCATCAGTCCCCTAGAACTTAGAACTACTTAAACCTAACTAACCTAAGGACATCACACACATCCATGCCCGAGGCAGGATTCGAACCTGCGACCGTAGCAGTCGCGCGGTTTCGGACTGAGCGCCTTAACCGCGAGACCACCGCGGCCGGCTCTTCATTTCATCGTAGGGAATCCCCCCAACCGTACATCATCTTTGCAGTAAATGTCATTACGAATTGTCTTTATGGTTGGACTAAAAGCATCTCAATTCGTGGTAGAACTATTAACAACCTCGGGTTTTCTGATGACACCGTGCTTTTAGCCAGCAGCGAAGATGAACTTACTGAACTACTAACAAAAGTACAGGACATCAGTCTATAACAAAGAGAAGGCCTCAATCCTAGAAAGTCAAAACTCATGATAAATAACTGAAGAGTATAGGATCAGTTCATAGGTCGATTAAAGGAACTGGAAGTCGTGCATTCTTTTATCTATCTTGTGTCAGCCATCTGTTACATGGGATGATGTGAAGGTGATACAAGAAGACGGATCATGCCAGGGCCAGTGGCTATGAACAAGCCCACCAAGATCTGACAGAAGAGGGCAATAATGAAAACCACAAAAATAAGGCTTGTTGAAACACTCATGTATTCCGTCTTCTTTTATTGCTGCGAAACATGATCTCTTAAGGCCAGAGATCAGCAGCGTATCGATGCATTTGACTTTTGGTGCTGTCGCAGGTTGCTGTACGTAAAATTGACTGAAGGACGAACAAATGTGAGCATTTTTAGCAACTCAGAATCTCCAGGCGCCTTTCTTCTCGTGTCATCCAAACATTCTCCAATGTCTTGGCTATATTGTTAGAAGAGATGGAGAAAACCTGGAGGAAATAATCATGAAAGGGAAGACGAGAGCTAGAGACCGAGGGGAAGAGCAGCGAGCAGCTGCATAACTCAAATCAGGAAAGTCTCAGTTCTACCTCTTCAGCAGGCTCTGAGAGAAGCTGGTAACCGTCCAGGATAGAGACCTTTGGTTAACGGTATTGTGATGCTCAACTATGAGCACAGTGACTTTGATGACTTCACTACGTTCTCAAGTTTTCTGCACACTTCATTAAGTTCATATGCTGGATTACGCTTGATTTTCTGTGTGCTAGTTGACATTATCTGCTCGACAATCATTCCACCTCCCGCCCCTGACAGACGCCTAAACAGTCAAAGTTGCTTGTACGACTGAAATTTTCGGTGTATTAAAATACTCTGCAGACTTTTGCATGGATATCAGCTGTCATATCGGTATAAATCGAATTTCACTAATTTAGTAACGTAATGAAGCATACAAATGTTACTGAAATATACAAGAGGTTACTCACGTCTGCGCCTGGCGGCAGTGTTCATGAGAATGACGAGCTTCCTGAAGATTGGCCTGGATGGGCGGCCCACGGTGTTTCGCCACGACAGCCACGCCCATTCCAGGAACTCCGGCTGCCGAGTATTTTGCATGGCTCTCTCCAGTTGCTCGTCCCCCACGTAGCAGCGGCCGTTGTAGCACATGCTGGCCGATGTGTACACTTGCTGCAACTGGTTGCTCAGGTTTGAGTATTCCCTGCAATCATACGTGGATCGTCACACTACTGTGGACACAATGGAAATCTGACTGCCAAGGACGCTGCAATTCTGCGTCTCCTGGTAGCAAGAAATGTTCATCGTGTCACATGCTGGCTGGCCCGTAGAGGTGCTGCAGATGGTTGCTCCGCTGTGCCTGCTCCCTGAAATCATACATCGCATATCATGGCAGCCCCACCACCAAGCTCAGTAAACAGAACTCTCGCTCTTGGAAACACTACAAGGTGTGCTCGGCTCTGCATCCCCATGGTACCCGTGACCAGCATAGCAGAAGGTGGCGGGCGTATGAATTTGCAGCACCCGGTTTCGCTACTGTGTGGACTCCAGCAACTCTACACCGTCTGTCAAAACGTTTCGAGACTGGATCAACAAAAAATAGAAAAAAATTAAGATGTTGATTTTCATGCTTCGGATGTTGTACATTAACTCCCCCCCTTGAGACAACTTACATAAATTCCATATTACTCAGTGAAACTGTCAGAAAAGCCCTTCTTTGGGATGCTATTCGAATCGCACGTCACCTTGGTTTGAAAGTCGCTTTTGTCGTCAGTATTCCACTCATGTCACAATAGGCCTTGACACGGCCTTGTTTTTGTTTCGGATTCAAGGTTTGCCGGCAAGATTATATACACTTCCCTCTCCTTCTAAAAATTCTGGAGAATGTCGCGAACACTTGACTGAGGGATGTTAATCTATTGAGTTGTTGCATGCTATGCCACTATCCAGGCCACCACACAGGAATTCCAAACTGCAGCAGGATCCACTGCTAGTACTATGACAGTTAGGCGGGAGGTGAGGAAACTTGGATTTCATGCTCGAGCGGCTGCTCATAAGCCACACATTACGCCGGTAGATGCCAAACGAGGCTTCGCTTGGTGTTGGGAGCATAAACATTGGACAATTGAACAGTGGGAAAACGTTGGGTGGAGTGACGAATCACAGTACACAATGTGGCGATCCGATTGCAGGGTGTGAGTATGGCGAATGCCCGGTGAACGTCATTTGCCAGCGTGTGTAGTGCCAAAAGTAAATTTCGGAGGCGGTGGTGATATGGTGTGGTCGTGTTTTTCATGGAAAGGGGTTGTACGCCTTGTTGTTTTGAGTGGCACTATCACAGCATTGGCCTACATTGATGTTTTAAACACCTTCTTGCTTCCCACTGTTGAAGAGCAATTCGGGCATAGCGATTGCATCTTTCAACACGATCGAGCACCTGTTCATAATGCACTGCCTATGGTGGAGTGGTTACACGACAATAGCATCCCAGTAATAGACTGACCTGCACAGGGTCCTGACGTGAATCCTATAGAACACCTGCGGGATTTTTTGAAACGCCGACTTTGTGCCAGTCCTCAACGACCAACATCGATACCTCTCCTCAGTGCAGCGCTTCGTGACGAATAGGGTGCCATTCCCAAAGAAACCTCCCAGCACATGATTGAACGTATGGGCCAACACCATATTGAATTCCAGCATTATCGATGGAGGGCGCCACGAACTTATAAGTCATTTCCAGCCAGGTCTCCAGATACTTTCGATCACATAGTGTATGTATTACACTTCACAAAATAGACATCGTCGACATTCGAGAAATGTTCAAAACAAACCATTAACTTGCACCATGAACACTGAATGAAAAATGGCGTGCAACAGCGATCACAAATGTACGCACAATCAAGATCAAAGGCGAACTGCTTGGGAGTTACAAACCATGCAGGATGTTCATCTAGGTATCCACTCTTAAACAATGCATATTGAATCATATTGGTGTGACAGGCTGAAGGGAACTGATGGAATGTGATTTCATGCAACGGAATGACGAACGGTCTGTCGTGAAGGTTCCCGTGAAACGCTGTCCTTTATGGTGTAGCTGAAGATAGTGTGATAATATGTTTCAAAGGCACGGAAAAAAAAACAAACATCTAGAGGCTGAATTTGTCCAGTGGGTCTAAGTGGTATAAGCTGCAATGTCGCACACTTTCCAGGAGAGATAGTTTGCTCTAAGTGGGTATTATTTTTATATGCAGACCAGGAATCATGCAAAAACATGTTATTTTGACCAAGTTTTGGCCGAAAGCGGTGCTCATGCCGTAGATGTAATTTCTTTCTTTCATTTACCTACTCTTGCTTGCTGTGACGTAAATATTCCCTACTGCCATTGCAAGACCACGGATACGAATAGGAATTGTAGGAGGCAGAGCACCTCCAGCTTCTCGCAGTACAGTAAGTAACATTTCAGCCAATTTACCATTCATATTAACAGTCGGCATAGTTGTATACGAATGCGTTAAGTCATTGATGTTAGTTGATCTTGATACAATTTTTTTGGTACCTCTAATTTCCAGGGCTCCTTTCGTATACGTTTCCTCCTGAAATCCCGACAGGACGGAGGTGAAAACAGATTCCTTGCTGAACGATGCGATAAGTTTCTCTATCTCACACAAATTTTCGGGCCGATTCTACAGTTTGCTGTGCATCGTCAATTTGACGCTTTGTTTGGAAATTCGTTATCTTATATCTTCCAGCTCCGCAGCAATGTTTTAAGTTATGAAACTATTCCCTTGAAATCACTGTAGTGTATGTCGTGCGCAATTTGATGTGCATAACGTAGTAGATCACTATCATGCACATTCGGTAAATCGATCAGCCCTGGAACGCGCAGACACCAGTTTTTGTAACAAGTGCGCCTTTTTCTCTCTTGAATTTGCGTAGATTTTCCTTATGCACTACACAGTCATATTGCTTCAGACTTATTCGAAATCAGTTCATAATTTTTTTTTTTTTACTATGCTGCAGATGAATTTCCATGGACATAATTATGATTAGTACCCGCTCCTTAGATAACGATTGTCCTTTACTACGTTGCATTGGAGACGGGATATGTGGCTCCCTCCCTATTCGACAAGGGTGTTGAAATACGTGGCGAGACACTTGTTCAGTATCACTTCCACTTGTTAAGCAGGTATCGTCATAATTGTACTACTCGTGTACATTGTGCGTACAATCGGGCGTGTAAGATATCACACATTCCACTGGCTCTTCTTGCAGAAACGCTATTATTTCATGTGTCACTTCTTTCTCACTCTGTGAAATTTCTTGGGTTCCTGTATGATTAAATATCAAGTTCAGAAACTGTTGTTGTAGGTATCATGCGAGCTTTATTTAACGTTGTCTCAGTTCTTCCTTGTATCATCATCATTAGCACTGTAGCACTGTTGTGAGTTACTCGTCAATTAAGCATTTCAGCTACGCTCTGTAACGTCATGCTGTGCTCACCAGTCCCGCCCCCTGTTGCTACTAGCAGCCAGTACTGTGGTTGCATGATAGACAAAAAGTGGGGTATCAAATGAGGTAAGCATTATTGACCTTTTGCGACCCCCCATTCAGGGGGTTCCTTGTGAGAGCATCAGTGCAGAGTGCGAGCGGCAGGAGATGAGCCCGTCGACATAATGAATTGATCAGCTGGCACGTAGCCAGGGCTAGAGCAACAGGTTGCTGCCTCCCCGTTTCATGCTGTTACTCTAAAGCGCACGCAGAAAGCGCTCCCCTTTAATGAAATCGTGAACGGTGCACGCTAAGAATGGCTGTCTCCGTATGACCTTGAAATTCTCTACGTTACCGTCTTGATCATTTCACAAGATATGCGTAGAATGAAGCAATATCTTCTTTACTCTTCCTGAAACGTCTGATCTCGGAAAGTTAACGCCAGTACTCCATGTGAAACATAACACCATTCTTTTAGCATCTGCCACTAGAGTTTGATAGGCATGTCCCTGACTGTGTCACTCTACATAGCGAACTCGCGACTGAACACACAGTTTCTCTTCTGATCCTCTCTATCTTCCCTACTAATTCTGCCACGTAAGAGCCCAGACTGACGAGCAATGCTCAACAATCAATCGGGCGAAAGTTTCGAAACCATCGTGGGTGAACTACATTTCCACAGGTGACTTCTACTTAATTTCAATCAAGTGTCTGCTTTTCATGCAACTAATGTTATGTAGTTACTCCACTTTCCATCATCGTGAACGTTAAGTCTACCTGTTATATCGCTACTATTGTTTAGAGTAATTACTCGCCGAAAGTGTAATAATAGCAATGAGCCTATGGCATTGGTGGCCGGGAGACCCCTCGCGCGGCGATTCGGCCGCCACTCCATAAGTTCTTTAACGCCACTACGGCACCTTGCAAGTGAATGAGGATGAAATGATGATGAAAGACACACAACACCCAGTCATCTCGAAGCAGAGAAAATCCATGACCCCGCCAGGAATCGAACCCAGGACCCCGTGCGGGGAAAGCGAGAACGCTACCACAAGACCACGAGCCGCGGACGAACAATAACTTGTCTTTCCTAACTGGAAGGCAGGACTAAGCCCCTGCATATTCGGCCACCGTGTTTCTTGGATATGCTTCGCGGACTAATCGCGACCTCACTTGCGTGGTTACCTTTCCAAGTGACAGTGTGCCTGTTTTCCTCTGAGCAAGTACACTACTGGCTATTAAAATTGCTACAATACGAAGATGACGTGCTACAGACGCGATATTTAACCGACAGGAAGAAGATGCTGTGATATGCAAATTATTAGCTTTTCAGAGCATTCACACAACGTTGGCGCCGGTGGCGACATCTACAACGTGCTGACATGAGGAAAGTTTGCAACCGATTTCTCATACACAAACACCAGTTGACCGGCATTGCCTGGTGAAACGTTGTTGTGATGCCTCGTGTAAGGAGAAGAAATGCGAACCATCACGTTTCCAACTTTGATAAAGGTCGGATTGTAGCCTATCGCGATTACGTTTTATCGTATCGCGACATTGCTGTTCGCGTTGGTCGAGATCCAATGACTGTTAGCAGACTATGGAATCGGTGGGTTCAGGAGGTTAATACGGATCGGCGTGCTGGATCCGAACGGCCTCGTTTCACTAGCAGTCGAGATGACAGGCATCTTATCAGCATGGCTGTAACGGGTCGTGGAGCCACGTCTCGATTCCTGAGTCAACGGATGGGGACGTTTGCAAGACAACAACCATCTGCATGTTCAGTTCGATGACGTTTGCAGCAGCATGGACTATCAAGTCGGAGGCCAAGGCTGCGGTTACCCTTGACGCTGCATCACAGACTGGAGCGCCTGCGATGGTGTACTCAACGACGAACCTGGGTGCACGAATGGCAAAACGTAATTTTTTCGGATGAATCCAGGTTCTGTTTACAGCATCATGATGGTCGCATCCGTGTTTGGTGAAATCACGGTGAACGCACATTGGAAGCGTGTATTCGTCATCGCCATACTGGCGTGTCACCCGGCGTGATGGTATGGGGTGCCATTGGTTACACGTCTCGGTCACCTCTTGTTCGCATTGACGCCAGTCTGGACAGTGGACGTTACTTTTCAGATGTGTTACGACCCGTGGCTCTACCCTTCGTTCGATCCATGCGAAACCCTACATTTCAGCAGGATAATGCACGACTGCATGTTGCAGGTCCTGTACGGGCCTTTCTGGATACAGAAAATGTTCGACTGCTGCCCTGGCCAGCACATTCTCCAGATCTCTCTCCAACTGAAAACGTCTGGTCAATGGTGGCCGAGCAACTGGCTTGTCACAATACGCCAGTCACTACTGTTGATGAACTGTGGTATCGTGTTGAAGCTGCATGGGCAGCTGTACCTGTACACGCCATCCAAGCTCTGTGTGACTCTATGCCCAGGCGTATCAAGGCCGTTATTACAGCCAGAGGTGGTTGTTCTGGGTACTGATTTCTCAGGATCTATGCACCCAAATTGCGTGAAAATGTAATCACATGGCAGTTCTAGTATAATATGTTTGTCCAATGAATACCCGTTTATCATCTGCATTTCTTCTTGGTACAGTAATTTTAATGGCCAGTAGTGTATTTACGTCCCCACCGAGCCCCTCTTCTGCCAGTTCAACTGCGGCTTCGAGACGTATCGTCAGCCAAGCAGTGAAACTACTCCAGGGACCCCGACGCCTGCGGTAGCTGCAACACCACCAACATTGCGGCCTGGCGCCGTCACCGGGCAACCAGGCACTGCTGTGGTACCACTGTTCCGGTAGCCACGCTTCCACCGCTCGTCGCCTCTACCGACGACCAGGACTTCGTCTCTGTGTGTACTGGCTACGTAATCGCCATTTCTGTTGTAGTCTTGAATCGTCTCAGAAGGACATTTCCACTTCTATTGCATGTGTGTACTTCGTCCTCAGACTGTACTACATTGAATCGTGTCCAATAAACAGAATTACTTAAAGCGTGCCAGTCTGTTAGTGCTTTAGTCCCTCAATCGTCAGGACAGTACAATAACTGACGGCATATCTCAGGATCGTGATCTCCGTTGGGTAATGAGGGGAAAGACCGTCTGGGTGACTACTTTTCATTAATTTATATTTTATTCATTCATTTATTTATTATTCATCGATCTGCCTTGCAAGTCTTCTTCAGATCTGGTGCTGAAAGATGCAGTTCTTCGGCAGTGGGACTTACTCATTGAAAACATACGGTCATGGGCGCCGAGAGAGTGGCACCCCACCACTCGCCAGCCACGACTGATGAACCTGTCAGCCAAGCTCAGTTCTACTATACGTCAAGCTAGGTTATGGCCATTGTTGCAGCCATAGGTGGCCGCTCAGTGTACTAGACTTCACAGCCTGTATATCCCAAAATCACCTAAAGATTTAATAATGTATTCTCCCTACTGTTCTGTATACGTGTAGTAAGTAAAATTTGCTATCCTTCCATGTATTGCAATTTTAATTACGAGCAGTGTATACAGCGTACAGGAACAGTGCTGGAACCTTCTGAAGGGGTACCGCAGAAGTCAATTTCACATCCGACTATTTCCTCCTGGTAACAGAGACGTGTGAACTGCAAATTCTCTAAACTCATATTCTGTTCGTTAGGCGATAGTACAGAACAGTATGAAATGCTTTCCACACGTCAAGGAACACGGTATGAACCTGGTTATCACTATCGGCAACCCTCTGGAGCTCATGGATGAACAGAGTAAGCTGAGCTTCGCGAGACTAATGTTGCCATTCCTGTTAAAGGCGGTAACAAACTAGGACACACAATATTGTATAATTCCATATCTAAAAGGCTATAATAAGTTCAATGGGTTGACGAACCTTCTTGAAAATGGAAATGGTATTTGTCTTTTTTCAGCCGCTTCGGACACTTCGTTACTCCAGCGACCGAGGATCATCTGTTAACGGAAGAGGGGCAAATTATTTTGTAGTACTGCATTATTCAAAACGAAAAGAAAAGAACGACTCCATCGTTAGCGACTACTCCAAGGTGGCTTTGTACAATAGCCTGCATTACAGTAACTAGAATACTTCAGTTTTCCCTGCAAATGAAATATTCGCTAAAAAATTCTGGTCGCATATTTAGAGCAGATTAGTTGATTTACTTGTGACTATTTCATTGTGTGAACAATGAACTGAAGTGCATGTAAGTCTCCCACGCAAGGCAACGAATGATACATCCGACGTTAAATGTATGATCTAAGGGGAAAATGCATGTCTGTACTAGGAATGACTAGTAACCCGACGAAGAGAAGTGAATGATGGCACTGGGAGCAGCACTGTGCTTCGTTCTGCTCCGGAGGCAAGCAGATCAAGCTACAGGGTGACAATTATTGAGCTACATGCAATAAAATCGTCATAACTTCTGAACGGTTTGCGTTACAACGTTCAAACTGCACGGTTGGCAGCGGGGCATGATTTTTATTTGTATGCGTATGCATGGTTTGGTTTAGCGACGAAGCCCACTTTTATATGTATGGGTTGCTCACTAACCAAAACTGGCGCATTTGGTGGACTGAGAACCAACATTTCGCGATCGAGAGGTTTCTTCACCCTCTGTGGGTGACTGTGTGGTGTGCAATGTCCATTCACGGAATAATCGTTGCGATATTTCTTATAACGCGACTACTGAACGGTGCGTGAAGGTTTTCGATGATGATTTCATCCCCATTATCCAAATCCACCTTGATTTCCACAAAATGTGGTTCTTGCAAGACGGAGCTTGACCCATCGAAGCAGGAGAGTGTTTGATGTCCTGGAGGTGACTTTGGGGACTGCATTCAGGCTCTGGGGTAGTCAGAGCTCTCTGGCATAGTCCTCGATTGGCCGCCATATTCTCCGGATCTGAACACATGCGACCCCTTTTCGAGGGGCTGTATTAAAGACAATATGTTTAGAGATAACCCCAAAACAACTTCTGAGCAGAGAACAGCCATTTAGGAGCTCATCGACAGCATCATTCTTCCGACGCTTTAGCGGGCCATGCAGAATTTCGCTATTCGTCTGCGCCACATCTTCGCCATAGATGGTAGGCGTATCGAACATGTCATAACCTAAATCCAAATATCTGTAGTGACGTTTACAAGTTGAATAAAGTGTGTTCACGCCGTAGTTTGTAACTACTTTACATTTTTTCATATAGTTCAATAATTGTCACCCTGTATAAGCTAGCAAAGGCAAGTGCAGTATCGTTCGTTGCCGGAGCTAAACCCAGTCGTGTGATAAGGTACTCTGCATCCATGTGCAGGGAACTCTGTACTACTCTTTTCCAGGGCAAATACAGAAATCTACAGGAGAATATAGTGTACCATAGACTCCCCAGTGACTACGAGGTCATTAGCAAAGTAGCACAAGTGTGGATTTGACGAAGTTGGAGAAGGAATTTGGTGGCTCTCTTTCCAAAGGAATCACTCTGTCTGTCAGTTTAAATGTCTCAGTAAAACCACGGAAATCAAAATTTGGAGTGGAGGACTATGATTTGAACAACACTACTCCCGAAAATGAGTCCAGTTTCTTAGCTGCTGCGTCAATCTCTTCGATTTTTCCACGTGGTGAAAAATGGAATTTCGGCAACCCATCCAGAAATGAAAGATAATAAAAAGTCATGAAAAATGCATAATGTACGTGTCATATGGTTTATCTGGATGAATGTGTAGTGAGGCAGCTATCTGTCTGTATATCGAATAGCATAAGCGTGTACCAACTCCGTGGAAACTTTTAAAACTTCTGCCGCATGGAGCTGGATTTCATGGATAAGGAAAAGAGCAATGAATAAGTCTATTTTTTTAGTACAATTCCTCTGTAATGGGCACCAAAATACACGATTTTTCAATTGCGAGCAGATGAACGAAGTAGTCTGATTAGACTTTTACGATTAAATAACTTCAGGCAACCACCGTTTCACCTTGTAGGAAATGCAGTCATGCGTTAGTCGACGAAGAGCTCTGCCCAGGAAACAATACGCATTGCTGTTGCTGATTAAGAGTGGAAGTCAAAGTTTACATCCACATCTACTTCTACATCGTATACATCGTACTTCGAAAGTCAGCTAATGGTGTGTGGCGGAGGTTACTATCTGACCCCTCCACTCCTGTTGCACTCGCGATTAGTGCGTAGGAGGAATGATTGTCGGTAAGCCTCTTTATTGGCTCTAATTTCGCGAATTTTCTCCTCTTGGTCAATACGCGAGATGTATGGGGGGGGGGGGGGGAGTAATATGTTGTCCGACTCCTCCTGAAAAGTGTTGTCCCGAAATTTCAATAGTAAATCTCTCCGTGACGCACAACGCCTCTCTTGTAATGTCTGCCAGTGGAGTTTGTTTACCATGTTCGTAACGCTCTCCCGCCGGCGAAACGATCCCGTGACGAAACGCGCTGCTCTTCGTTGGACCATCTCTATCTCCTCTTCAGTCCTACCTGATAGGGATCCCAGATAGTTGAACAATACTCAAGAGTCGGCCGAACTTGCGCCTTATAAGCCACCTCTTTCGTGGATGAGTTACATTTCCTCAAGATTCTTCCGATGAATCTGAGTCTGGTATCAGCTTTTCCCACTATCTGTTTTATGTAGTCATTCCACTTAAGATCGCTCTGGATAGTTACGCCTAGATATTTCACGGGAGACGCTGTCTCCAGCTGTTTGTCACCAATAGTGCAGCTGTACAGTAGTGGATTTCTTTTCCTATGTATGCGCAATATGTTACACTTATTTACGTTCAGGGTCAACTGCCAGAGCCTGCACCATTCATCAGTTCTCTGCAGGTCGTTCTGCAGATTCTTACCTTCTTCTGGCGTAGCTGCTTTTGTGTAGACAACTGCATCATCTGCGAGTAGCCTTAAAGAGCATCCGACGCTTTCTACTAAATCATGTTGTAAACGGCAATGGTCCTATCGTCTTCCCTGTGGCACTCCGTAATTACCTTTACATCTGTCGATTTTGTTCCGTTAAGAGCGACGTGTTGAGTTCTATCTGCAAGAAAGTCTTGAATCCAATCGCAAGTCTGCTCCGATACTCCGTCAGCTCGTATTTTTTTCGTTAAACGGCAATGTGGGACCGTTTCAAATGCCTTACTGAAATCAAGGAACACGACATAAACCTGAGCGTCGTTGCCCACTGCGCTGTGGATCTCATGGAGGAGCAGAACGAACTGGGTTTCGCAGGACCTCTGTTTGCGATAACCATGTTCATTTTTATAGAGGAGATGTTTATTTTCTAAAAACCTCATAATTCTTGAGCATAAAACATGTTCCATAATTCTACAACAGATTGACGTCAACGATATAGGTCTATACTTCTGTTGACCTGTCTTACCGCCTTTCTTAAAAACGGGAATGACTTGCACATTATTCCAATCGTTAGGTACCTTTCGTTGCGATCTACGATAAATTACTGCTAGAAGGGAAGCGATTGTAGCTGCTTTTCAATTCCTCGATCGGGTATCACAATATCTGCCATTTCGACGTTGGTACGACGATTGAAAGGAGGGACGGTGTTACGATCTTCCGCGGTGAAACAACTTTGGAAGACCGAATTCAGTATTTCGGCCTTCTCTCTGTTATCTTCAGTTTCAGTGCCGGTGTGGTCGCTGAGAGAGTGAATAGATGATTTTGACTCACTTACTGATTTTACACTCGACCAAAATCTCTTAGGATTTTTACTCAAGTCGCTTCACAACCTCTTACTCTCATTCTCTCCTCACGTTCATTTTCTCTTCGTTCAGCTTTTGTTTGTCGGCTAGGTTTTTACTTCTGTTGAATCTGATATGAAGTGCTGTTTGTTTACGGCGCGCTTTTCTAACATGGCTATTAAACCATGGGGAATCTTTCCCATCACTTAAAACCTTACCCTGAGCTTACTTGTCTAGGACACATTAAACGATGCCTTTGAATTTTTACCACTTGTTCTCCACATCTTCGTCCTTGTCACCGAATATTCGGTGCTGACTGCTGAGATATTCTGAAATTTGTATCCCGTCACCCTTGCTGACCAAATTTAATAGTCTTAGGAAATGTTATAACCTTCTCCGACAGCAGCTGTGTAATACAGAAGAATTTATTTCGAATCTGCATTCAGGATTTAAGAATTATCGTTTTATGCTATGCTGTCGTGGTTTACGGATTGGTTTTGCACTAGGTTCATCATAAAGATGCGTTTCAATGACGGTAACTGCCCCAGTCACCTGCGAATTGTCCGAGTGACTCGACGTCAGAAAATGATTTACATTTCTTGCGCATTTCGTGTGTATGTTATCACGACCAACAGGTCAGTCTGTACTCGAGACCAAGCAGACTGAAATACAAGTGTCACCATTATTTTCACATAAGATCTCAGAGTCATTATGGATTGTTGTATATAGCACGTATAACAGTGTGTTCATTCCTGCAGAGAGCTTCTTAACTTCCTATGTACTGCCAAGCGATAGTGTTATATTTGTACTATTCTTCAGCATTTTTTTTCCCTGAATAATCTAAAATAATTGTATTTTTGCCATTGATCATGGTTATCTGTTATCAGCTATTGTGTGCTCTGTATGTCCATATACATGCTCCTAATTGGTCATGTGTGCCATATACGTAATAAGATGCTCTCTGAAAGGTGAGTACATGACATGCCGATAGAAAAGTAAATGAACTGCTGCAGCCATAATTACAGATTAAAAGTAGATCATGTTGAAAAAGTTTGTGATGAGTAATTGGCAACATGTACTTTGACACAAGGTGAAACTACCGTAACATCGACCGTAAGTACTTGAATGAATTTCCGCAGGTCGACTGTACCAAGATATTTCTACGATATAGCTGATGGAGATCGAGATATTGACACAGAAATTATTTAATCAGTGAAGTAGTAGAATGCTATTAAGAGTTAACAGGAAAAATTTTCTTGCTGTTTTTCTACTAACATCTTGGAAGCCGATTGAGTAATTATTGGCAACTTTTTGCGAAAGACTGGTGGCGGATGCAATAATTACAGGAAACCTTTAGGAACATTCATTCCCTTCGTCACAACTTGTGGGTGTGAAAGTGGATTTCCGTCTATGGGACCAATAGGAACACAAATGGGGAAACGAATGAACTCTGTAAGTTATGATGCTGGCTAACACTAAACAGAATATAAAAATGATAGAAACGAATTTTCAAGTGTTGCTTTAATTCATTATTTATCGGTTTACTATAAGATTTACAAAACAGGTTTTAAGGTTTTGCATCCGTCGCCGTAGCAACCGAAGCGTCTCGACAAGTCTCACTAGCTGCCTCGTCCCTAATACAGTGACTTATTGCGCATTATGTTCCATACTGCTCAGCACACTGACTCGGAAACGTTCACTAGTGGAGCTGGATTAACTCTCTGCCTCACTATCCAGTCAACCTGTGTCGCTATGTTCCTTTAGACTTGCGAGGCAGGGTTGTATTTCTCGCTACTTCAAAGTCAGTAATTAAAACCCTGTAGCTAAACCAATTTCTTTTAGAGGGATCCGACCACCTGATGTACTCAGAATGGCCGCCATGTCAGACGTTCCGTAACGACCTAAATCAAGTGTTGCTGAGGGGATTAGATTAGGATACGTGCCACTTAAAGTAGTAGATTAATTTTGTTATATGGGAAGTAAAATAATCATAATGGTCGAAGTGGAGAGGATGCAAAACGTAGAATGACAATTGTAAGAAAAAACTTTTCTGGAAAAGAGAAATTTACTAACATTGAATAAAACTTTAAGTGTTTAGAAGTATTTTTAAAGGTATTTGTCTGGAGTATAGTTTTGTGTGGAAGTGAAAAGTGGGCGATAAGCAGTTTAGAAAAGAAGAGAACAGAAGCTTGCGAAATGTGGTGCTATAGAAGAATTATGAAGGTTAAGTGGGTAAAGATCGCAAGGCTAATAAGGAGTTACTGAACAGAACTGTGGAGAAAAGAAATTTGTGGCACAAGTAGACTAAAAGAAGAGCCTGGTTGGTAGGGCACATTCTAACACGTCAAGAAATCATCAATTTTGCACTGGAAGGAAGTGTGAGAGGTAAAAATTGTAGAGGGAGACGAAGACAGGAATACTGTGAGCAGGTTCACGTGTATAAACTGTAAGTTGCAGTAGTTATTCGGAGACGAAGAGGCTTGTACAGGACAGAGCAGCATGGAAAGCTGTGTTTAACCAGTCTTCGGACTGAAGATCACACAACAACAACAACAACAAGAACAACAACGCGAGGTACATAAGGTCTCAACTCCAAGAACGATTGTCTCCCATTTTTATTTATTTATTTATGCATTTATTTTACCTGGCAAGATTAGGGCCTTCAGGCCCTCTCTTACACCTAACCAGGCATACTCAGATTCAACAAATTTCAGTTTCTACAGAACATTAAGGACATATAACATGTTATACAGTATTAATGTTAAAGAAAAAAAATAGAGATTATAAAAGTAGTACAATGATAATTATAACAATCAAAAATAATTATAACAATCAAGAATAATAATAATAATAATAATAGTAATGACTATGTATATGAAAGTAAACATATTTTCTTTTATGAATGTCAGTCCCATTGCTAGCTGGAATTTTCTCGTTATATTCTTGCAGCTTGTGGGCTATTCTCATCAAGCAGAGACATAAGACGATAGAATGGGGTGAAAGAGATATAGAAAAGGTAGATAGGTTAGAGGAATAGAACGGTAAAATTCGAAGCTATTATGGTGAGGAGAAAGAAAGAGATGAGAGGGGCACAACAATGGTGGCTATACAGTCCCTAATATGCAAGTCTTGAGTTCCCTCTTGAATGTTGAGTGGTTCTGGATAAGACGCAGATCACAGGGGAGCGCGTTCCATAGTCGTATGGCTGAGATGGAGAATGACAAAGAGAAAGATTTTGTGTTATGTAAAGTTACAGCCAAGATGCTAGACGTATCCGATCTAGGCCGGCCGGAGTGGCCGTACGGTTCTGGGCGCTACAGTCTGGAGCCGAGCGACCGCTACGGTCGCGGTTTCGAATCCTGCCTCGGGCATGGATGTGTGTGATGTCATTAGGTTAGTTAGGTTTAATTTGTTCTGAGTTCTAGGCGACTGATGACCTCCGAAGTTAAGTCGCATAGTGCTCAGAGCCATTTGAACCATTTGTATCCGATCTGGTATTGCGGTTGTGGAATGATGATAGGTGTTTAATGTGAGAAGATAAGTATTGGAGGCACCAGTGGCTAAGAAATCGATGAAGTAAGCACATCGTGTGGAGATCGCGTGCCTTATGTGGGAGTATCCAACCTAGCTGGGAGTATGAAGGACTGATATGATCATACAACCGTATATTGCATACGTATCTAACGCAAGCATTCATCACTAGCTCGAGGCATCTCGAATTTTCACTATTTGTGCCGTGTTGAACTACATCACAGTAGTAAAGATTAGGCAAGACTAGTGATTGGACTAATTTTTGTTTAACATGGGTTGGAAATATTTTTCTAAATTTTTGAATTGCATGTAGGGAGTAGAGCGATTTCCGGCAAGCTGTGACTGTTTGTTCTTCCCAGTTTAGGTGTTCATCCAAGATTATTCCAAGGTCTTTTACTGTTTTTTGGTATGGTAGTTGGGTACCATTGAGGAGTATTTGAGGGACTGTTTCGCGAAAGTACCGGCTGATTAACTTTGGATGAGATATATGACCTGGGATTTCTTGGGTTTTAGTTGCAGACCTAGGTTCTGTGCCCATCGAGAAACAGAGCAAAGATCTACGTTCATACTCACTACTGCGTCAGCAATGTTCTTGGGGCTAGCACTTATGTACAGTTGGATGTCGTCGGCATATAGATGGTAGTTGCAGGAGTGAATCACTGAAGAAATATCATTAATGTACAGTGAGAAGAGTAGTGGACCAAGGACGGAGCCTTGGGGAACGCCAGAGCGCACGTTTTTCCATGATGGCTTTTCCGACCCACAAATGACTTGTTGACTTCTGTTTTCGAGGTAGCTGTCGAACCAGTGTATTGCGCTGTTTGAGAAATTCAGCTGTTTCATTTTAGTTAGTAATATATCAAAGTTAACTGTATCAAAAGCCTTGCTAAAGTCAAGCAGTGTTAGGATGGTAGCTTCACGTCTGTCCATAGCATGTTTAATATCATCAGTTACTTTGATTAATGCAGTTGCTGTACTATGGTGCTTTCGAAAGCCTGACTGATATTTGTCGTCTCGATTGTAATCGAATACCATAAAAGGAAACAGGAGAACTTTGGTGTAATTTTGGACGAGCATCTCAACTGGGCAGAAAATATGTCACCACATGCAGGAAGCCCTTCTTGATGCAATAATTTACCAACAGCCGTATGTATTGTAGAAATTTATTTTATGAACTTCTTATGTGCTACCAGTTTGGCATTACATTGATGCCACCTTCAGGCCCCTGTACAATGAGTAGAACATATATATCATTAAAACTATATGTAACATTAGGTTGGTTGGTTGGTTGGTTTGGGGAAGGAGACCAAACAGCGTTGTCATCGGTCTCATCGGATTAGGGAAGGATGGGGAAGGAAGTCGGCCGTGCCCTTTCAGAGGAACCATCCCGGCATTTGCCTGGAGTGATTTAGGGAAATCACGGAAAACCTAAATCAGGGTGGCCGGACGCGGGATTGAACCGTCGTCCTTCCGAATGCGAGGCCAGTGTCTAACCACTGCGCCACCTCGCTGGGTTGTAACATTAGGGGAAATATGCTTCTGCCTATGTCATGCTGTTATAATAGTTTTCACTGTTTTACTCGAATATAGCATGATAGGTGAACATATGTATACGCTATTGTTCATAAATCCGTACCACACGGTTGTAATAGGCCATGCAACACAACAATCAAATGTACTGCATACAATCATATGTCCAGTGGGAGAATTTTTTTTAATGTGACTGTATGCAGTACATTTGATTTGGTCTAATCTATCTAATTCCCGTAAATTCCTGGAAGGAGGCAATGAGCTCTGACGCCACGTTCAATCACATCCTTGATCTGTTCGATCGGGTTCAGATCTGGAGAGTTAGAGGGCCAGCACATCACCTGGAACTTACTATTGCGTTCTTCGAACCACTCCATCACACTCCTGGCCTTGTGAAATGGCGCATTATCTTGTTGAAAAATGCCATTGTCACTGGGAAACTTGATCGTCATGAAGGTTCAAAAATGGTTCAAAAGGCTCTGAGCACTATGAGACTTAACATCGGAGGTCATCAATCCTCTAGAACTTAGAACTACTTAAACCTAACTAACCTAAGGACATCAGACACATCCATACCCGAGGCAGTATTCAAACCTGCGACCGTAGCGGTCGCGCGGTTCCAGACTGAAGCTCCTAGAACCCATCGTCCACAACGGCCGGCTATCATGAAGGGGTGTACGTGGTCTCCAATCAGTGTACGATGCTCCTTGGCCTTTATAGTGCTTTGCACGAGCTCCACTGGACCTATGGATGCCCACGTGAATGTTTCCCAGAGCATAAGGGAACCGCTGCCAGCTTATCTCCATCCCGTAGTACAGGCGACAAGGAGCTGTTCTCCTGGAAGACGACGGATTCGCGCCCTCCCATCGGCATGATGAACAAAGTATCGGGATTCACCAGACGATGCAACGCTCTGCCATTGAGCCAACGTCCAGTGCCTATGGGCATGTGTCTATTTCCGTAATAGTTGCTGATTTCGTAGTGTCAACATTGACACATGCATGGGTCGCCGACTGCGGAGGCCCATCGTTAGGAGTATTTGGTGCACTGTGTATTTAGATACACTTGTACTCTGCCCAGCACTCCTCGAACACCCGACAAGACATGCAGTTTCCGAAATGCTCGTGTCGAACCTCCGGGCCATCACAATATGACCTCGGTCAAAGTCAGGTAGATCACGCGCATTCCCCATTTTACACACGGAAAACACGCTCACTGTGACTACATGTACCGTGGTTGTGTTTGACTAGCAGTCATTCCTCGCCAGGTGACGCTGCTATCGCCTGTAGGGGATTATATCGCTAGCAGGTCGGTGGCCATAATGTTCTGGCTGATCCTTGTATAACCAGCTTATCGTCATGAATGTCACGTAAAACACGTAGAATGCCTGGTTAAACGTAAGAGAGGACCCGAGTGAAACTGAAGAAATACAGTGAAAAGGGTAACAAAACGAATGAGACGGTAAAATTATTTGGGATGTACTTACGCAGCTTCCTTCGGCGTGAAGTAGGGCCCGCGGCAGAGGATATGCATCTGACGTCGCTGGCGGGCTCGCAAGAACTGACTCAGGGTGGCAAGCCAGATGTCCACCCTGGCACAGTGCTTGCGCCTCCATTCGGAGCGCATCCCTCCCAGTTTCTGGCCGTAAGCGAGCGCCGCGGTGGAGTCGCCCGGAGGCAGCCGCTGGCCCCTGCAGCACACGCCGTCGCCCGTCGCCTGCCACCACGCCAGCGCCGCGTCCTCGGCGTTCAGCACGCGCAGCTCTTCATTGGTTGTTTCCAGCCAGCCCTCCACCAGAAGGTGTACCGTCACTGCAACAGTTCATTCCCGTTTCAGTTAGAAGTCATCTGATATCAATGCGCGACAACGATTTCTGGAATAAACACGTACGAAATCGATTGCACAAATATAAATTTCCTCTCTTCTAAGCTTCCTATAGTCAAGCTTTGAAGTCCTTGCACTGCTTTTTTCCGGAGACTTCCCCTTCTTACTACATTAGCTGAATGCCGGGCATTGCCAGGGTAAGAATTTATTACAATTTTCTACTAGTGCGTCTCCTGCTTCCCTCTCTATCTCGTACTTTCCCTCTCTCTGCCGAAATCCTCCTGCTCCCCACTTTTGTCCATCTGCGCCACCCCCTTTCTTTGCCCACCCTGTCTACCTCCCATTCCCTGTCCATCTCTTCCTGCAACTCTGTCTTCCCGTATCCTCTTCCCCACTTTCCCTGTCCATCTCCTTCTCTCCCCTCTAGCCGTTCATCTCCTTCTCTCTCTTACCATCTACTCTTTCCTTTCTCTTTCCATTGGCTCCTCCCCTCCCTGCGTTCACTCCTCCTAGCCCCTTTCTCTCCAAGTTACCAGCTCCACCCCACTAGGAAGCTGCTGTTCCTATCCCCACAGTATTTCTTGCAACATGTTAAGAAATATGTGTACCAAATTTGGTTCAAACCGATCCAGGGATTTAGGAGGAGCTTTTTACCATTACTTTGCCCTCGTATGTACATGTCACATACATTTCACATACAGGGTGAAAAGTCTTTAAACCGACTAACTGTGGGAGGTTGTAGGGGACATCAAAACAAACATTTTTCCCTAATGTCATTTTTTTCCTATGAGGATTATTTAAGCCGGTGAAGGCCGTATTACGACCTTCAGTTGTTAGAGGGCGTATTACGCCCTTCAGTTGTAGGCAACTGGTTTCCACCAGTGTAGTACTGCATTGTCCCTGTTTACTAATGGAGCGATACACCTGGAGTGAGTACACTGATATGGTTGGTGCGTACGACGTAGCGCACCACAACGGACTAGCTGCACAGCGGGTTTATCAACAACAATATCCTAATCGCCATATCCGACATCATACTACCTTTGCTGCTGTGGATGTGCATGTGGAGCGGGATCCTTCAGTCAGCACTCGTGCAATTGTACGTAACATGGGGACGAATCAGACGAATGTAAGAACAGTCCTTCGAGAGCAGTTGTTATGTCCATTTTACTTAGAGCGTGTCCACAACCTGGAACCAGTTGATTATCCACCCAGAGCACAGTTTTCACAGTGGTACCTGGAACAGTGTGAAATGCATCCCCCATTTCCATCCTGTGTGTTGTTTACCGACGAAGCAACGTTCGGGCGTGGTGGAGTCTTCAACATGCACAATTCGCATGTTTGGAGTGAAGATAACCCACATGACACAGTTACTAGCGCTCATCAAGTGCGGTTCTTCGTTAATGTGTGGGTCGGTGTTGTTGGGGACTGTTTAATTGGGCCGTATCTGCTACCTAGGCCATTGAATGGCAGGCACTATTACAATTTTCTCGCCAGAGCATTGCCAGAATTGCTGGAAGACGTCCTGCTCCCTACAAGACAACGCATGTGATTCCAACATGACGGGGCGCCGGCACATTTCAGTCGTCGTGTGCGTCGATACCTGGACCGACGATTCCCAGAAACTTGAATTGGCAGAGGTGGTCCATGACCTGCTCGATCCCCAGTATGACCCGTCTGGACTTTTTTGTGTGGGGAGAGATGCGCAACCTCGTTTTCGCAACTCCTGTTGCATCAGAAGAGGATCTGGTTGCCTGGATAGTAGCAGCAGCAGGAACAATTCAGGATACTCCTGTGGTTTTTGCCCGTGACAGGCAGAACTTGATCCGACGATGTAACCTTTCTTTACGTGTCAATGGAGGAATTTTTAAAATCTTCTGTGATTGAAATTGGGTTGTGTTAATGGGTTGGCCCTTGGTCATAAAAAATGGAAAAGTGCTTGTTGGTTTAATTAATTTGCCGCTAGAGAAATCTTCCTCTACCGTTTTAAATACTCCTCATAGGAAAAAATGACATTAGGGAGAAATATTTGTTTTGAGGTCCCCTACAACCTCCCAGAGTTTGTCGGTTTAAATACTTTTCACCCTGTATATTTAACATATTGCGCAAATATTTGTACACGTACACTGAGGTGACAAGTCATGAGATAGCAATATGCTCACATACACATGGCGGTAGAATCGCGCACACAAGCTATAATAGCGCAGTGCATTGGCGGAAGTGTCATTTGTGCTCAGGTGATTCGCGTGAAAAGCTGTCCGATGTCGTTACGGCCACACGAAGGGAATTGGCTCACTTTGAATGCGGAATGGTACTTGTAGCTAGTCCCATGGGACGTTCCATTTCGGAAATCGTTAGAGAATTCAATATTCCGAGATCCACAATGCCAAGAATACAAATTTCAGGCATTACCTCTCACCGCGGACAACGTAACTACCGAGAGCACTGGCGTTTGTGTAGAGTTGTCACTGCTAACAGACACGCTACACTGCATAAAAAAAACAGCAGAAATCAATGTGCGACGTACGACGAACGTATCCATTAGGACAGTGCGACGAAATTTAGCGTTAATGGGCTGTAGAAGCAGACAACCCATGCCGATGACTTTGCTAACAGCACGAAATCGCATGCAGCGCCTCTCCTGGGCTCATGAGCGTATCGGTTGGATCTTAGACGATTGTAGAACCTGTGGCCTGATTAGATGAGTCCTGATTTCAGTTGGCAAGAGCTCGTGGAAGGATTCGAGTCGGGTGCAGACCCCACGGAGCCACGGACTTAAGTTGTCAATGAGGCACCATGCAAGCTGGTAGTAGCTACATAATGGTGTGGGCTGTGTTTACATGGAATGAACTGGATCCTCTGCTCCAACTGAACCGATAATTGACTGTAAATGGCTATGTTTGGCTACTTGGAGACCATCTGCAGCCATTCACAGACTTAATGTTCCAAACAATGATGAAATTTTTATGCTTGACAATGCGCCATGTCACTGGGCGAAAAGTGTTTACAGTTGGTTTGAAGAACATTCTGGAGAGTTCGAGTGAGTAATTTGACCATTCAAATCGATCGATGTGTATACCACCGAACATTTATGGGACATAATAGCGAAATCAGTCCGTGCACAACATCCTGCGGTAGCAACCCTTCGGCAGTTATCTACGGCTACAGAGGCAGCTCAGTATTCCTGCCGGTGATTTCTGACGACTTGTTGAGTCCATCCTACGTCGAGTTGCTGCACTACGCTGGGCAAAAGGAAGTCCGAAAAGATATGAGGAGGTATCCCATGACTCTCGTCATTTCACTATAGTTCACGTGTATCTTTATCTAAATACGCCCTACAGTTTCGTTTTCAAATACTTGAAATCTATTACGTTATATTTTCTGAACTATGTTTCGTAAAATGATGCAATTTTGATGATATGTTCAGTGGTATAAGTGAATGCTGTCTGTAAAACGTGTCGTGAATAAAGTCAGTAGTGAAGTAATAAATCAAAACGTCATGCCTGATTTGGCATCAACAGCGAAAAATGTGCAGTAAACGCTAAACTATTTTCCTTTCTTCATTTTGTGGGGATTATCAGCGAGAAAAAGTTCCATAAAGGTTTCAAATTATGTGTAAAGTTTGTTGCAGGTAATTAAGTGCTCCCATTTACAGATACTGGATGAATATAATGTGGCTATTTGAGCGTCTTGAGTGATGCCACTTTTCCATCCCCACCCCCTCTCATCCCTTTGATAGCTAGGTGGTTCTTATCACAGAATTACAAAAAAAAATGTAGATGCCGACAAGTGTGAATATTACATAACTATCAGTTTAATATGTAACAGTCGCAAAATACTGACACGAATTTTTTACAGAAGAAGGGAGAAACACTTAGTATCCGACATCGCAGAATATCAGTTTGGGTTATGGAGAAATATAGAAACACCCAAGGTAATTCTGACCCTACGAAGCCTCTTAGTAGACAGATTAAAGAAAAACAAACCGACGTGAATAGCATTTGAAGTCTTAGAAAAGCTTTTGACAGTGTTGACTGAACATTCTGAGGTTTGCCGATGGTATTGTAACTCTGAGAAACAACAAAGGGCCTGGAAGAGCAGTTGAGCGGAATGAACAGTGTATTGAAACGACCATATAAGATGAACATCAACAAAAGCAAAGCAAAGGTAATGGAATGTAAATCAGGCGACGATACTGGAATTAGACTAGAAAATTGCCGGCCGCGGTGGTCTAGCGGTTCTAGGCGCTCAGTCCGGAACCGCGGGACTGCTACGGTCGCAGGTTCGAATCCTGCCTCGGGCATGGATGTGTGTGATGTCCTTAGGTTAGTTAGGTTTAAGTAGTTCTAAGTTCTAGGGGACTGATGACCACAGATGTTAAGTCCCATAGTGCTCAGAGCCATTTGAACCATTTTTGATTAGAAAATTAGACATCCAAGGTAGTACATTTTTTACTGTTTGTGGAGGAAAATAACTGATGATGACCGAAGTGGAGAGGATTTGCAATATAGACTGAAAACGGCTAGAAAAGCGTTTCTGAAGAAGGGAAATTTGTTAACATAGAATATAAATTTAAATGTTAGGAAGTCCTTTTCTAAAGTAATTGACTGTCGTGTAGCTTTGTATGGAAGTGAAACGTGGGCGATAAGCATTTCAGACAAGAAGGGATTAGAAGCCTTTGAAATGTTGTGGTTCACAAAAATTTTGAAAATTAGATGGGTAGGTCGTGTAACTAATGAGAGGATATTGAATAGGAATTGGGAGAAAAGAAATTTGTTGCATAACACGACTAAAGGATGGGATCGGTTGATAGACCTCGAGGAATTGCCAGTTCAGTATTGGAGGAAAGTGCGGAGAGTAAAATGTTGTAGAGGGAGACCATGAGACGCATACAGTAAGCGGTCTCAAATAGATGTTGCGGTTTTTATTCGGAGATGAAGAGGCTTGTGCAAGATAGAGGAGCTTGGAGAATTGTATCAAACAAGTCTTCATACTGAAGACCACAACAACAACAATTCGTCCTCAGTAGTTTTTATAAATCTCAGAATCTAAGTGGCGTCTCCTGCGGACAACTCTTAAATGTATGGTTGCAAACGGCCTGTTCTTTGTCAGTACACTGAAGGAGATGTTTCTTTTTCGTTGACCTACGTATGAGATATATTGTACACTGAACGTGTACGGCTAATATTCTTTCGGCAACTTGTGTTTCAGTGTCCACCGGCATTACAGCGGTTAGATTGGTAAAAACATTTTGTTTGCGGAGGTTGTTTTGTGATTTACCTGCAACGCACTGGTCTAGCCATTGTTTGCACTTTGTACCATACCAGCTAAGGAAGCATTTTGTTATTGTTGTCCTCAATTATTTCAGTTGTGAACTCTCCCACGATGGGTACATAGACCGTTTCTGTTTATTTTGTGCATCTGAAGCATCAGTTGCATATCTCATTGACATGTTAGAAACATACGTAGCTAGGGCATCTTTTGACGCGATAGAAAAATTTCGTAACCTAAACATAATACTGGATGAACAAGTAAGATATCAGACAGAGACAAGGGTGCACTGAAGAGCTGTTGCTACTGAAAAGAAGAGCAGTGCCACCAAAGTGACGAATGACTTTGATAAACATCTGGACAATACACAGTCAATGGAAACACTGCTGTGAGAATTGTACAAGCAAATCATTCGTGATAGAGCAGATACTACAAAGTCCCTGAATCAGATGAGTGTTAACATGTGGCTCAGTCTCTCAAGGTATACAAAACTTGAGGAACGGAACAATGGAACAGAGCCTTGTCAGTGCTACACTGTTCCCCACCGCAATACTTATTTACTTATGAAGAACATCAAGGGTATTCAAAATCTGTCATCAATAGCCCAGGGAATATCTTGCAAGCGTACGTGGAACCCCTTCCCGACTTAATTAATAACCAAGAAATTCACTTTTTCTACGGAAAATCAGGCCTAGAACTTTTCTAAAAGCGACAGAAATCCGCATAGGACATACTATCTCCCTGCGAGGTCCGGGTGACCGTCGTAGATGAATCAGAGGAACTGAACGGCAATAAAAACTAATGGTGATACTCACAGCTAAGCAACCCGTCAGCAACCTACATTTTTCTGGAGCTGCAGAAAATGGGAAGTCTAGGTGATGCAAGAATTTTCCGCAGTTCGGCTGAGACTGATGTCTTCATCGTGTTTAGTAATGTTGTGGTAGGCTGTAGGGCCCACTCGAGGATCGATGCCTGGGAAATATTTAACGAAGCGCGGCGACCGCCTCTCGTAATACTAGCTTTGTCCCGACGTTCCACTGGGTGGACCACGGAGCAGCTCAGTGAATAATTGAAATCTTGCATTGTGAGCAACGTAACGCGGTACAGCTGCACCGATTTCTTCCTTTCTCGCTCTGTGGAATAGCATTACATTTTTGTAGTAATAAATAGGAAAATTTTGACTATCCGTTATGGAGGGTCGTGTTATGTTTCTGAATTAATACGTATTTGAAATCAGAGCCTCATGACATTCGCTGGTGGTCAGAAGACTCCAAACTTCTTTGGGTATCGGCAGCTAAATGTATTTCATGTTTCTCCTGCATGATTTTTAATGCCATATACTCTTCTTTTTAGTCCAAAAAAGAACTTATTAAGATTATCCGCACTATATTCGACTGACTTCATCTCTCACCTACCTGAATTTCATTTTCATTACATTCATAACCACGCCGTCAACTCCACCCTGTTAAATCATAATAATCGCCATTCTTTAAATGTTTTCGCATTAAAAATCTTTGTCTCACTGCCACAACGAGGTTTTCGGCAAATGATATTATGCTAACGGTCACATACGTGTGTTATGCGACAGAGGTATAAATCTTGTATCGATCGAGATGTTACAGCAAATATGATTTTTTAAGTATAATGATATATTTTTAAAGGTATCCGAAAGCTCTTGAAAATACGAGTGCCGTCGTATAATGCTTTTTAATTTTAAGATTAAAACTCCTTTCAAAAGAATCAGAGAAATACTCTAAAACTGAAAGGCAAATCGGCCGGAATCGCTAAGCGGGTCAAAGGCTTCCGTCCATGCACTCGTTAACCACTCTGCTGAAGAAGTTGAAGACACCAAAACGAAAGCCGAAATTCGAATTTCGCATTTAATAAATCGTTCACGCAGGTGAATCGTACAAAAATACCATCGTTTTACCATCAAACGGACTCCCGTATTGCCAGCCGGAGTGGCCGTGCGGTTCTAAGCGCTGCAGTCTGCAGCCGAGCGACTGCTACGGTCGCAGGATCGAATCCTGCCTCGGGCATGGATGTGTGTGATGCCCTTAGGTTACTTAGGTTTAATTAGTTCTAAGTTCTAAGCGACTAATGACCTCAGAAGTTAAGTCGTATAGTGCTCAGAGCCATTTGAACCATTTTTAGACTCCCGTATTGACGACAGAGTAATAAGCATCCCTAGCGTAGAGAAACAACTGAGAGTTGAAAATAAGCAAGTTGCCAGGTCCAGATGGAATCTTAATTCGGTTTTACAAAGACCTTTCCGTTGGTGGGGACGCTTGCGTGCCTCAGCGATACAGATAGCCGTACCGTTGGTGCAACCACAACGGAGGGGTATCTGTTGAGAGGCCACACAAACGTGTGGTTCCTGAAGAGGGGCAGCAGCCTTTTCAGTAGTTGCAGGGGCAACAGTCTGGATGATTGACTGATCTGGCCTTGTAACACTAACTAAAACGGCCTTGCTGTGCTGGTACTGCGAATGGCTGAAAGGAAGGGAAGAATACAGCCGTAACTTTTCCCAAGGGCATGCAGCTTTACTGTATGAAGCAAAACGAGGATAATGGAATGTAGTCGAATTAAATGGCGTGATGCTGCGGGAATTAGATTAGGAAATGAGACGCTTAATGTAGTAAATGAGTTTTGCCATTTGGGGAGCAAAATAACTGATGATTGTCGAAGTAGAGAGGATATAAAATGTAGACTGGCAATGGCAAGGAAAGCGTTTCTGAAGAAGAGGAATCTCTTAACATCGAGTATATATTTAAGTGTCAGGAAGTCCTTTCTGAAAGTATTTGTATGGAGTGTAGCCATGTATGGAACTGAAACGTGGACGATAAATAGTTTAGACAAGAAGAGAATAGAAGCTTTCGAAATGTGTCGCTACAGAAGAATGTTGAAGATTTGATAGGTAGATCGCATAACTAGTTATGAGGTATTGAATAGAATTGGAGAGAAGTGAAACTTGTGGCACAACTTGACTAGAATAAGGCATAGGTTGGTAGGGCATATTCTGAGGCATCAAGGGATCACCAATTTAGTATTGGAGGGCAGTGTGGAGGGTAAAAATCGTAGTGGGAGACCAAGAGGTGAATACACTAAACAGATTCAGAAGGATGTAGGTTGCAGTAGGTACTGGGAGATGAAGAAGCTTGCACAGGATAGAGTAGCATGGAGAGCTGCATCAAACCAGTCTCTGCACTGAAGACCACAACAACAACAACAACAACAACAACCCTACGGTACTGGCCACTTGTTTATCTCGCCTTTATCGCGAATCTCTCACCCAGTAAAAAGTCACGAGCAACTGGAAGAAACCGTAGGTGACTACTGTGTGTAAGAAGCGTAAAAGAACGGACCCCCAAAATTACAGACCAATATCCCTAAAATCGGTTTCCTACAGATTCCTTCAATATATGCTCAGTTCGAATATCATAAATTTCCTTAAAATCGAGAAGCTTATGCCCACGAATCAGCAGGGTTTTAGAAATCATCTCTCGTGTTAAACGCGTCTGGCCTTTTCTCACATGATGGACTGCGCATATGGGTGAAAAGCAACAGACAGATTCCATGTTTCTAGATTTCCGGAAAGTATTAGACAAGTTGCCCACTGCAGACTGTTAAACGAAAGTACGAGCATTTGTGATAAGTTCCCAGATACGTGAATGGGTCGAATGCCTCATAAGTAATAGAACACAGTGTGTTGTCTTCGACAGTTAGCGTTCATCAAAGTCAAGGGTAGCATCAGCAGTGCCCCAGGGAAGTACCATTATTTTCTATGTACGTAAATGATCTGGCGGACAGGGTGGACTGCAATCTGCGGTTGTTTGCTCGTGATGGTGTGGTGTGCGGGAAAGTATTGATGTTGAGTGAATTTAGAAGGATACAAGATGACTTAGACAAAATTTCTAGTTCGTGCGATGAATGGTAGCTAGCTCTAAACGTAGAAAAATCTAAGTTAATGCGAATGAGTAGGAAAAGGAAACCCGTAACATTCGGATAAAGCATTATTAGTGTTCTGCTTGACACATTTACGTCGATTAAATCTCTGGGCGTAATGGTGCAAAGCGACATGAAACGGAATGAGCATGTAAGGGTTGTGGTAGGGGAACGGAGTGGTCGACTTCAGTTTACTGGAAGAATTTTGGAAAAGTGTGTTTCATCTGTAAAGGAGATCACATGTAGGACGGTAGTGTGACCTATTGTTGAGTACCGCTTACGTGTTTGGGATTCGTACCAGTTTGAATGAAAGGAAGACGTCATATAGTTCAAAGCCAGGCTGCTTGGTTTGTTACCGACAGTTTCGAACGGCAGCCAAGTGTTGCGGAGATGCTTCACGAACTCAACTGGAAATCTCTGAAGCGTAGGCGACAGTTGTTTCGAAGACCACTGTTGGGAAAATCTGGAGAACCGCGATTTGAAGATGACTGCAGAATATTTTTACTGTCGTCAACATACATTTCACAAAAGGACCACTATGATAAGATACGAGTAATTCGGGCTCATACGGAGGCATATAGATAGTCGTTTTTTACTCGCTCTATCTGCTAGTGGCACAGAAAAGGAAATGGCTAGCAGTGGAAAGGGTACCCTCCGCCACGCACCGTATGGTGGTTTGCGGAACATGGAAGTAGATGCAGACTAGGCTGTAAACAAGCTCGTGCCAGGCTTCGTTGTTGTATCTACTGTTTACTTATCTACACTGCAAGACTGGCAGGAACTGTGTCGTGTATTGACAGGTCACTTCTGCTTCAGCATTTCTTGCATGCTGATATGTACACTACTGAAGAAAAGTTAGACATGTTTCTATTGTACAGCGAATGCCAAAGAAATTCTGCCGAACGGTACGGCTTAGCTGTATAGGAATGTCTATCCAGATCGGCGCTAACCAACCCGCCAGGAAACTGCACAAATTATTGGGTCACTAGTGCTAACAGGTAGCTTCATTGTCAAACATAAAAGTCGAAAACAGAAACTGACAGAACACATGAAGACGCTATTCTGGCTACAGAAACTGACAGGACACATGAAGACGCTATTCTGGCTACGATGCTTATCAATCAGCATGGAGGCATGATACGCGTTGCCAAGGAATGTGGTGTCAGCCAGCCGAGTGTCATTAACATCTTGAATCGAAATACATTCCACCCTCAACATGTGTCACTACATCAGGCAATATGAGGACTCGATATCTAAAGCCGTGAAGAATTTCGTCGGTTTGCTCCGCAGCGCAGCGCCTGGGAGACGACACGATACACTACTGGCCATTAAAATTGCTATACCAAGAAGAAATGCAGATGATAAACGAGTATTCATTGGACAAATATATTATACTAGAACTGACATGTGATTACATTTTCACGCAATTTGGGTGCATAGATCCTGACAAATCAGTACCCAGAACTACCACCTCTGGCCGTAATAACGGCCTTGATACGCCTGGGTATTGAGTCAAACAGAGCTTGCATGGCGTGTACAGGTACAGCTGCCAATGCAGCTTCAACACGATACCACAGTTCATCAAGAGTAGTGACTGTCGTATTGTGACGAGCCAGTTGCTCGGCCACCATTGACCAGACGTTTTCAGTTGGTGAGAGAAATGGAGAATGTGCTGGCCAGGCCAGCAGTCGAACATGTCCTGTATCCAGAAAGGCCCGTACAGGACCTGCAACATGCAGTCGTGCAGTATCCTGCTGAAATATAGGGTTTCTCACGGCTCGAATGAAGAGTAGAGCCACGGGTCGTAACACATCTGAAATGCAACGTCCACTGTTCAAAGTGCCGTCAGTGCGAACAAGAGGTGACCGAGACGTGTAACCAATGGAACCCCATACCATCACGCCGGGTGATACGCCAGTATGGCGATGACGAATACACGCTTTCAACGTGCGTTCACCGCGATGTCGCCAAACACGGATGCGACCATCATGATGCTGTAAACAGAACCTGGATTCATCCGAATAAATGACGTTTTGCCATTCGTGCACCCAGGTTCGTCGTTGAGTACACAATCGCAGGCGCTCCAGTCTGTGATGCAGCGTCAAGGGTAACCACAGCCATGGTCTCCGAGCTGATAGTCCATGCTGCTGCAAACGTCGTCGAACTGTTCATACAGATGGTTGTTGTCTTGCAAACGTCCCCATCTGTTGACTCAGGGATCGAGACGTGGCTGTACGATCCGCTATAGCCATGCGGATAAGATGCCTGTCATCTCGACTGCTAGTGATACGAGGCCGTTCGGATCCAGCACGGTGTTCCGTATTACCCTCCTGAAACCCACCGATTCCATATTCTGCTAACACTCATTGGATCTCGACCTACGCGAGCAGCAATGTCGCGATGCGATAAACCGGAATCGCGGTTGGCTACAATCCGGCCTTTATCAAAGTCGGAAACGTCATGGTACGCATTTCTCCTCCTTACACGAGGCATCACAACAACGTTGCACCAGGCAACGACGGTCAACTGCTGTTTGTGTATGAGAAATCGGTTGAAAACTTTCTTCATGTCAGCACGGTGTAGGTTTCGCCACCGACGCCAACCTTGTGTGAATGCTCTGAAAAGCTAATCATTAGCATATCACATCATCTTCTTCCTGTCGGTTAAATTTCGCGTCTGTAGCACGTCATCTTCGTGATGTAGCAATTTTAATGGCCAGTAGTGTATTTTTCCAACGTGCGATCTTTACGGATGAAGCAACGTTTACGAACCACGTTAATGTAAATTTACAAACCATGTAACAGCTAAAAATCCACGCTGGCTCCGCCAATACAACACCAACGACCATGGAGACTAAACGTATGGTACGGCATCATATGAAATTTGATTGTACGACCTTACTTCATCGTAGGGGCGTTGATTGGAAATAAATATGCGCAATTTCTTATGAACATTGTGCCTGTTCGTCTAGAAGAGGTACCACTGGACAAGCGACAGTGTATATGGTACAAACACGACGGCTGCCTGGCTCACATTTCCCATTCTGCGACGCAAATACCGAATGAAAAGTTTCCTGACCGTTTGATAGGACGAAATGCTGCAGTAAAGTGGCCGGCCAGGTTCCTTGGTTTGATTCCTGTTGACTTCTTTCTAAGAGGAGCGCTGAAAGATGCAGTCTGCCACGAAGCCCCAAATGCGCCAGTAGATAAGTGCCGTGGCATCATCACAGAATACAACTGCATATCATCCAATGTACGTTCATTTGTTCGTCTATCTCTATCTCTCGAACGGCAATTGCAGATGTGCCTCTCAGTCGATTTGAGAAAATGCTTAAATAAAGTGTAAAACTACATTTTGTTAAGAAAAGTACACTGCGCAGAAATGTTAAAGACACTTCCTTGAAGCCCCACACTGTCCCTCATTCGGACACAGAAGTTTCAAATTTGACTCAAAGCTGCCTACAGACGTCTTCGCGCAAAACCGTGGCGCCCTGCGATGTCACCCTTGGGCTCGGCGACGCTTGAAACACCAGTGTGACGACACGCCGAAGAAAGGCCAGAGCTCAGAAGCTCATACGTGTAACGTTGGTTAATGAAGTCACACTGGCACCAAATTTTGCCACAATTCTGCCCAACTCCACCGTGACTATGTCACATCACAGAAAAGCCATCATACCCCCCACACCCGCATCTTACTGCTTCTAACAAAAATGGTTCAAATGGCTCCGAGCACTATAGGACTTAATATCTGAGGTCATAAGTCCCCTATATCTTAGAACTACTTAAACTTAACTAACCTAAGGACTCTCACACATCCCTGCCTGAGGCAGGATTCGAACCTGTGACCGTAGGGCGTCCCGGGGTTCCAGACTGAAGCGCCTAGAACCGCTCGGCCACACCGGCCGGCCCCGCTTCTTCCGACGCCTCTGCTATGGAGGTCAGAACCGCGACGCCTAGAGTTGAAATCACTTAGTTTTCTTACGGGTGACCGAAGAAAACATTTCAGATACGCCGGCGCTCTTAATCGATACGAAAAGGCCGCAGGAGTTACCATAAAGGAGGACAATGAAACAATAACTTCTCTTGGGGCGTTCATTTACACACATTCTTCGGTCGAAAACGATAGTTTGCAGTGCGATGTGAAACAGAAAGACGTTTCTGACTACCTTTGGCACTGCTCACATCCGCCGGATGAATCAGCCCTTCTCTAAGCATATTGTGGGGCTGCAGCCACATCGAACTCGACTTGACACCTTTGGAGTCCAACATGGCCACAATTTCTGCTTTAGTATACAGGGTGGGACCATTAGTAACAGTACAAAACCATTCGTCGAAATCTGAATGTGACGCAAAGCAGCAAAGGATGTTTATCCTTTTCTAGCTCTTCCGTTTCGCATCCTCCTGCGAAGTGATCACAGGGTTGCGGCACTGATATGTGTGCGGTGGAAAAAAACGGCAAAATGTTCCTCTAAGAACCCTAGTTCGGAAACACATCCAGTGCCACCTGTGCACCGTTGGTGAGCACTTTAAAAAGTACCTGTAAAAAAAGACAATTCTTGAGAGATTGCTAGGCGCTTGCATTCAGGAAATCTCTTCGACATCCTTCAGCTGAGTGCCGCTATGCTACTGCTCTAGCACCTGCTTGGAGGCATGCGGCATCTGAGGGGTCTCGAAGGGATACCTGATTGCAGGCGCTTAGGAATCGACCAAGGGTAGTGTACCTGTATGTACTGGCACATTTTTAAAGTGCTCAACAGAAGTGCACGAGTGGTAAAGAGGGTGTTGCAGAACTAGAGGGTCTTGGAGGGATCCTTTGAGGTTTTATTCATGTATGTGTCAATGCTGCCCTTCTTCCTCCTCCATGTTGACATTACAGAGGGGCGTGAGAACAGCAGAGTTGGAGAAGTATGATCACTCTTGGTACTTTGAATAATGTTACAATTTTGTCGAATGATTTTGAATGGTCTCTAGTGGCTCCACCCTATATAACAGAGCAAAAATTTCTCTGCCGCTACGCTGCAAAGGGATCGGATCACATTCAGTGGGGTTGCCGCCCCACAATGTCCAGAAGAGAGTTGAGTTGCCTGAGACGTGTCAGCACGGTAGAAGTTTGTCAAGAACGTCACTTTGCTGCAAGTTGTTGTTGTGGTCTTCACTCCGAAAACTGGTTTGATCCAGTTCTCCATGCTACTCTATCCGATGCAAGCCTCTTCATCCCCAGACAACTACGGCAATCTACTTCCTTCTGAATCTGATTGCTATATTCATCCCTGGGTTCCCCTCTACGATTTTAAACCGTTCACCGCCTCCACACTTCAATCCAATAGGTGATTCCCTGTCTCAGAATGTGTATTATCAACCTATCCCTTTTTCTAGTGTGGTTGTACCGCAGATTTCTTTTCTCTCCATTTTTGATGTGTACCTCCTCATTATTTACATGCTGTCGCCATCCAATTTTCATCATTCTTCTTTAGCACCCCATTTTAAAAGCCTCTATTTTTTCTTGTGTAAACTGTTTATCATCCATGCGTGGCTGCACTCGATACAAACACTTTCAGAAAAGACTTCCCAACACTTAAATCTGTATTTGATGTTCACAAATTTCGGTTCCTGGGACACTCTTTTCTTGCCATTGACAGTCTACATTTTAAATGTACGCTTCAGCAACAATCAGTTATTTTGCTGAACAAACAGAAAAAATTATCAGCTACTTTGAGTGCCTCGTTTCTTAATATAATTCTCTCAGTATCACTATATTTAATTCGACTACGTTCCATTACCCTCTTTTACTTTTTTTTATATTCATCTTATATCTTTCTTAAAAGACACTGTCCATTCCGTTCAACTGCGCGTCAGAGACATCTGCTGTCTCTGACAGAATTACATTGTCATCGGCAAACCTCAGTTTTTTTATTTTTACTCCCTGAACTTTAATTCCTGCTCCAACTTTTCCTTTATATCCTTTACTGAATGCTGAACGTACAGATTGACGAACATCGGGGATAAACTACAGCCATGTCCCAGTCCCTTCACAGCCACTGCTTCCGTTTCATTACCCTCATTTCTTATAACTGCCGTCTGATTTCTGTTCAAATGTTCAAATGTGTGTGAAATCTTATGGGACTTAGCTGCTAAGGTCATCAGTCCCTAAGCTTACACACTACTTAACCTAAATTATCCTAAGGACAAACACACACACCCATGCGCAAGGGAGGACTCGAACCTCCGCCGGGACCAGCCGCACAGTTCATGATTGGAGCGCCCTAGACCTCTCGGCTAATCCCGCGAGGCTCTGATTTCTGTACAAGTTATAAATAGCCTTGGGACAGTTTTCCGATGTAAGACTGTTTCGAAACATGGGGGCAGGTACACTTATCGTCAAGGTTCTGTTCGACTACATCTGACCATGCGGAGTTATATGGCATTCTGATGGCACTGAAGAGGGTTCACAGATATCACCGTACGAGTTTTCTTGTCAGTTCCAACTCTCTTGGTGCACTGCAAGCACTTCACCAAATGTATCCTATAGACCCGCTGATCAGCTCATCCATGAGTCCTTACAGCGGCTCCAACGCAGTGGCAAGAAGATGATCTTTTGCTGGGTACCTGGCCACGTTGGGATACAGGGTAACTACATGGCTGACAAAGCTGCCAAGGAAGCATGTTGGCATGGTGCTATCCATCAGTGTCCCATTCCGCTGCACGCCAATATCTCGTTTACTGACAGATACATCATGCGTCAGTGGGAGACTGAATGGTTGCAGGTGTCAGGCAACAAACTTCGGTCGCTCAAATCGACCACAAAGGCTTGTCGGACTTCGTGTCAGCCTCGCTGCTGGAAGGAGGTTTTGCTTTCAAGACTGCGCATCGGGCATGGCCCTTTCACACATGGATTCCTCCTCCGGCGGGAGGATCCACAATTCTGTGAAGTTTGTGGCGTGCCGCTTTCAGTTCAGCATATTTTGGCTACGTGTGTCCTGTATACTGACATTAAGGCAGCCTTCGGACTCACTGAAGGTCTGCCCACCATCCTCGCAGATACCGATACCAGTGTTAACAGAGTGGTGAAATTTTGTGAACTGTTAGGCCTCATTCCTAAACTAGTGGGGAAGGGCGGCAGACTTGAGTACGTTATAAACTGCTCCGCATGTAGGGACTGCCTTCGTCCCCACCCATGAGATTTTATGTTGACTTTTCCTCAGGGCGCTGATGACCATGATGTCGAACGCCCCCTCAACCCAACTCCTCATCATCATACATCTGACTAAATCATGGGAGGATCGTGGAGTGTACACCAAGCACATCTTAAAAAAAACTTTCACATCTGTGTGTGTCATCCGGCAGCAAGAAATGGACTCCGTGGGACATCGTGTGTCATCCTGTAATATTGGTTGGTTCAAATGGTTCAATTGGCTCTGAGCACTATGGGACTTAACATCTGAGGTCATCAGTCCCCTAGAACTACTTAAACCTAACTAACCTAAGGATATCACACACATCCATGCCCGAGGCAGGATTCGAACCTGCGACCGTAGCGGTCTCGAAGTTCCGGACTGCAACGTCTAGAACCGAACGGCCACCGCGGCAGGCTGTAATATTGGTCAGAGAGTAACAACAGCCGGACCAGGGAATTAACTGTTCTATGCGTAAGCTACCGTTAACCCTACAAGAGTAATGACTGCGTCTGGTGAAGTGCTGTGATCAACATGCGTGGACTGCTGCTGAATGATATAGTGTTGTGTTCAGCGATGAATCGGGGTTCTGCAAAACCCCGGATGATCATCGTCGATGAGTGTGGCGGCTGCCTGAGGAAAGGTCCCATTACTCTTTTGGAGAGGTGTAATGGTTAAAATGTTCTAAACTGCCAAGTTATTTGTAAATGTGACTTGACATTGTAATCAGTGAAATAAAATTACATTCCCTCTCGAATCGTGAAGTTTCATTTCGCTTCCTGCTCTCCTTCTGATTGCTTCACGGCTCTGTCATGTAGTGTAAACTGACCACAGCTTCCCAGACCGAAAGTTTTAACTGATGTAAACACTGGTCACGAAAGCTCACAATGTGTGATTAACAGAAGAAAAATTCTTCAGCAAGGTTCTAGATGTAGCAGGTTTGCAAAATTATAATTTGTTTGGTTGAAGGAAAGACCAGTACTTTGTGCCTTAAATACATGATATTCCATAATCATGAAGGACACCTTTAAAGTAAGCAAAAATAATAACTCTGCTTAAGATATTTTGAAATGGTGTAACCCATAAATAAACATAACTAAGAAAGAATATCTGTACGAAAACATAGGACTCTTCTTTTGTCCACATTAGGTACCTGCAGGTTTGCAGAAGGCGTGGTTAGAGATACGACTTTTGATTACGGCTGTGTGTCCAACATGACCTCAGTAGTGAATGGGTCGCCGTCTTACTGTGCCAGGTGTGACATGTTCTCTCATACGGCAAGCACCAGAACGATAACAGTCGGCTCAGTACATATTAAGAGTTGAACGTAAAGGATTTCAGTGGTAACGTTGTGGAAGAAGCCAGCTCTACAATTCTTTTCTGGAAAAAATAATCACGAGTAATGAGACTTGGCATTATTAACACGAAACTTCGTAAAACAACAAAGTGGAGAAATTCACATGAAGGGTCAACGCTCTGACGACTTAACCGACTTCAAGTAATTGTCACCAACAAGTTGAATAACATCCCAAAGAAGGACTTTCTGACAATTGCACCAGATTAGTTACACGACAAACACGGGCGGAAAATTCGATAATCTGCGTGTGAAATAGACACAGTATGACGTGAACTCATATTAAACACTTCAACAGTATTTCAGCTGTGACGCAGTGCACGTATGGACCGCACGTTCCTACGTGTCACACACACACTGAATACGATCATGAAAAGCCGCAGGGGGTAGCCGTACGGTCTAAGGCGCCTTGTCAGGGTCCGCGCGGCTCACCCCGTCGGAGGTTCGAGTCCTCCATCGGGCATGGGTGTGTGTGGTCTATAGATTAAGTCAGTTTAAGTTAGATTAAGTAGTGTGTAGGCTTATGGACCGATGACCTCAGCAGTTTGGTCCCATAAGACCTTACCACAAATTTCCAAAATTTCCTGCATGGACGTTCTGTGCATTGTACTCATGTGGAGAAGGGAGTGGTGGTGGGGAGCGGGGGCGGGAAAGGGGGAGGAACTATATCGAACACTTGAAGCACTGAAACTTCCTTCTTAAGTTTTCTCTTTTTTTCAAAATTAATCCGGTCTCGGAACTTTTTGGTCAGATGTGGTGTTTCGGAAGATGGCTTCTACATTATTCTGTCGACCTGGCCGAATTCCCAGGCCGCTTTATTTTCACGGATGAAGCTTACTTCACCCGGGAGGCAGTTTTAAACTGTCTAAATAGCCAATTGGGATGACGAAAGTCCTCCTGCAACACATTCACGTGGATTTCACCAACAGTTCGGTATCAGTGTGCGGCTGGTACCATTTATGGTCGTCTTTTTGGGCCGTACCGCTTAACAGGTCCCGTATACTTGACACTCCTGCAAGAGTCCCCTCTGCAACCCTAAAGGTCTATAAAAGGAAGTGCGAAACAACCTATGTAAGGAGTGAAAGTTGACCCTTGATTGACGCCCTTAGTGTTTTCTGCCCAATCACTACGGCTTTCTCACCTTACACCATTATCTGAATAATTCATCGCCACTTCTTGTATTCTTTTTGTCACTCTTGTACTGTCTTTCTGTATAGGAGAAAAGAGCTGTTAATTGCTTTTAAATGTCGACTGGTGGTGAAGAATGTAAAGATGATGATTTGCCGATGGTCTTCTCTTATTACATGACTAAATAACAACGGGTAGAGACCGTCCTCCTTTTCTTACTTCGGTAAAAACTTGTATATGACGGCTCCCTTCATATCTGAGTGAAACACGTGGCACAATGCGCATTCACAAGTGAACGAACAGCCAGCGAATGCTGATTGACTGTTGCATCAGATTAGTTACACGATAAACACGCGCGGAAAATTCGATAATCTGCGTGTGAAATGGACACAATATGACCTGTACTCATAGTAAGCGCTTCGAAATATTTCTGCTGTGACGTAGCGTATGTATGCACCGCACGTTTACACGTGTCACACAGACTGAATAACAGCGTTGGCCTTCAAAAGTTTGCTGGCGTAATATTGCGATCTGTACCGTAGTCTCAGCTTGACAGTGTACAGGGTAAGAAAGACACGGGCAGTACTCCATTCATGAACTCCTTACAACTTCAATCAAAATTTCGTCTTTTATAGTAGCACCCCCCCACCCCCCCCCCTCCATTACCAAACTGACGAGTCATTTATGCCTCACTATATATGGTATCAACCACTTGGTCCATTAATTTCTTTGCTTCTGAATCTGATTCATTAGGTCCTCGTTAGTTTTACGATCTACTCGTCTAGTTTTAGCATTCTTCCATGGCACGGCACTTTAAAGTTTTCTATTCTCTTCCTGTATGGAGTGCTTATCGACCACATTTAACTTTCGTAGAAGTCTACACTCCACACAAATACGTTCAGAAAGTATTTCCTAACATTTAAATAATTTGTGTACCAAGTTAACGAATTGCTGCTTTGCAGAAATGTTTTCCTTGCTATTGCCAGGCCGCATTTTACAGCGACTCTATTTTGGCCATCCTTAGTTATTTTTCTGCTCAAATAGCTAAATCCGTCTATTACTTTTAGTGTATCATTTTCTACTCTAATTTCTCCAGCATTATCTGATTTAATATGACTAGATTCCATTACACTTGTTTTACTTCTGTTTAAATTTATTTCTAACTCTTTCCAAGACACTATGCATTCCGTTCAACGCTCTTTCCAGTCCTATGCCGTCTCTAACACAATTACAATGTCATCGGCAAATATTAAAATTTTTATTTCTTCTCACTGAACTTTAATTCCCTTTCCAAAATTCTGCTGGGTTTTCTTCACAGCTTGCTCAGTGTACAACCTGAATAATATGGAGCATAGGCTACAGGTCTGTGTAACTCCCTCCTTAACTTTTTCTTCATCTCTTCTCACTCTTACAACTGAAGTCTGGTTTCTGTACACGTTGTAGATAACTTTTCAATCCCTGCGTTTTATCTGTGCTAACTTGAGAATTTTAAAACAGTTTTCCAATCAACATTCTCAAAAGTTTTCTCTTACTCTACAAATGACGTAAACATAAGTTTGTCTTTCTTCAAAAAAAATGGTTCAAATGGCTCTGAGCACTATGGGACTTAACATCTGAGGTCATCAGTCCCCTAGAACTTAGAACTACTTAAACCTAACTAATCTAAGGACATCACACACATCCATGCCCAAGGCGGGATTCGAACCTGTGACCGTAGCGGTCGCGCGGTTCCAGACTGAAGCGGCGCCTAGAACCGCTCGGCCACACCGGCCGGCTGTCTTTCTTCAATCTCCCTTCTAAGATAAGTCGTAGGGTCAGTATTGCCTCACGTTTTCCTACACTTCTCCAGAACCCAAACTGATCTTCGCCGAGGTCGGCTTCTAGCGGTTATTCCATTCTTCGGCAAATAAACTACACGAGACAAAAAATTTCGCTCTTAGGAGTCATATTACTAATGCCGTGTAACACAGACTCTAGCCTTGATGATGGACCCAGTTCGATGCGGTACTGTGTCCAAAAGTGTCTTCAGGTATGCTATATCAAGCTGAATCCACTCATTCACGATTACATTGCGTCAAGTTACTAAATAGCAAAGATGTCGATCGTTGCGTGTCAACCGCTATTCAGAATGGCCCCATAATTTTCTATAGAGTTAAGACCGGGTGATTCAGCGGGCCATCGGTGTACGATAGAGTACCTGGGTGTTCATTAAACTAGGAGTGTATGCGTGCAACCCTGTGAACATGTCTGTTGTCGTATTTGTAGACGGGGATGTAAACAGCATACTCATGGTGAAGATTTACAGGAAAGGGCAGCATTTGGTAACTGAGTATGTTGAAATAAACATCCTGTTTCGCGTTCATAGTGACCTCAGTGAGTGGGCCCAAGTCATGCAACGAAAAATACCGCTAAAATATCACTGAACCATCTCTGGACTGAATCAACTACACACTCCAGACACTGCAGGACGAACTACACATTGGGCCGCTGTGTCCTCGACGCCTTACATGATTTGAAAAGAGGCAAAATCACGAAGCGTTGGACAACACAACACGCTGTTTGGGGTACATTTTTCATTATAGATATTTTTGAAAGTGCGCATTGATAAGACAATAAATCGAGCAACTTCATTTATGGTATGGTCATAGGTACACCCAGACACGATACAATAGCTCCTTCTACCATTCTATCACGTCTACACGTCGACACATTTTACTGAACTGATACCATACAGCCGTGTGGCACATAGATAATACTTCACTGACATGATTTACGTTAGTGGTGGAGATTACACGTACCCCTGGTACCAGCTCTAAACCATGTATGGTGTAGAGTGGTCCAAGGCCTGCCCCGTATGGCACTCCTGAGAGAACGTACTTCCAGGAAGACTTTTCATTCTCCCACTAATAACACGTTGCCGGCTATTTCTCACGTATCTCTCACTAAATTTGAAAATTTTAGATGTCGCATTTTTCGAAGAAATATGTCACAGTCGACTGTATGAAATGCTTTGCTGAAGTCTAAAAAGTTAGTACAACATGGATACCTTACGGTCGCCTAAAGCATTATTAAAGTCATCAGATATCATAATTAGTGCAATGTTCGTGCTATGGTGTTTATGAAAACCAGACAGAGGTCATATAATATGAAGTTACGTAAGTATTCAATAATTTGGTCGTGAACAATATATTCCAGGGCATTCGATACAGCGGGTATGATGCTAATCGGGCTGTAATCATAAGGTTATTGCGGGTTCCCATTCTTAGAAATAGGGGGAACTACAAATTTTTCCACTAAATTAGATACATCACATTCACGAGAGAAAAATAAAGTATGCCAGTGAATACAGGTACTAAGCCGTTCACTTCATTCTTGCTCATGCTATTGCTGATATTGTCATTGCCTATCACTTCAGAAGAGAGTCTCAGTATTGCTTTTCTCTTCGTGTTTATTGCAATGTGCTACAGGTAGAAACCGTCAGGGTTAGGTATAGGGGTGTTAAAAAAGTATCAACTACTTTGACAGGTGGTTGTACAAAAAAAAGGGAAAACGTCCAACAAACATAGTTTCTAAAATGCATGCCTTAAGAGCTATCAGTATTTGTTCATCTTCTATGCTGTGAAACACACCTCTCCTTCTGCAAGCTATTTTCTTTCCGTATTTTGGTGGATGTGCCATGGACCAAAACAATAAAAAAATGTTCAGTAAACATAGGCTCTAAAATGCATACCTTAAGAGCTATGAGCATTTCTTCAAAAGAAGAGATGTCTTTCACACTAATAAAGATGAACAAGTGGTTACAGCTTTTAAGTTACGCATTATAGAGTCTGTGTTTATTGGACTTTTTTTTCTTGTTTTGGTATTGGGGGTTCTTGCAGTTGATTGTTCATTGCAGCATTGCTGAAAAACAATTATGCAGTTCGTCAGGTGAGACATAGAGACAGTTTCTTATTTTATCTTTCCTACACCAAGGCTACGGAGAGTCTTCTGGAGAAGAAGGCTAGTTATGTAGCGCACAAAGGAACGAGCACACTTGATGTTGGCATTTCGAACGTACTCCTTAAACTGCTGCGCAGCTTTCTTGGCGTTCAGACTTGAAATCTGACTTGAAACTTGAATTGAAACTTCTCTTAGCAGCATCCGTGTTATTCACTATTTGATGTAAATTTGCTATCAGCCAAGGAGCAGCAGTTTTCCTTACTCGTATTGAACATGTAATAGCATGGTTGTCATAGAGAGCCGTGATTTCATTAGTAAATACATGATTTTTTTTCCTTCTACTGTGCACTCTTTTATTATTTGGCGACATTGGGTACCTGAGGAGAATGTTTTGATCTCTACGTTAACTTTCCTACAAGTTATGTGATGTGATTTGAACTTTTGAGCTGTGAGTAGACCAAAAATATACATCATATGCTGAGAGGCTTGACGCCGACCCGTATCTCATACTCAAGTCAATCCTTTTCGCTTAGACTACATTTATAAGTATGTGACTGTGCGCCGTGAGGTATTTGGGTTGCAATGGAAGAATACTCATGTTGTTGCAACTGAACAATCTTCCTAGGTTTGGTCTGATGGGAGTGTCTCTCAACAGGTCAGTGGCGATGTCTTTCACTACGGTGCCGTGCTCGTATTGACACTGAGCTGAATCTGTATCCGACTGAAAGGAAGTCGTTGTACTGGTTTTTTGCTGCTTATATACGACACCACTGAAGTACTTCTGGCTCTCTAGACTTACCTGAATGAACATGAATTGTATCTGTCTGTGTCTGAATGATTGGTGTCTGAATGATTGGTGACAATTTTCCAGAGTCCATGAATACGACTATCGAGCTCGGAAGTCTTAGCTGTAAATGGACCTAATTTAATGACAGTGTTGTTGTTGTTGTTGCTGTTGTTGCAGCTGTCTACGCTGGTCTGTGCTGAAAAAAAGTCTTCATCTTAGGCACGCGATTAGTTACGTGCTGTTCCTAAGCAACTGGAAATCGCCCTGACAGCTATCAAGCAATTTTAAGCTGCTTCAAATGGGTGTGTTGGGAGAAATACCGAGAGATATGTACCTGAGATACCAAACGTACCTCAACTACTATCTTGTCCTATGGACAACGTATTCTTTACTGAAAGCACAGGGTCTGTTACGATTCATGCACTTGACTGCCTTGACTGTGAGTGAGTGGCATGTTAGCGGTAGGTCTAGGAGCCATGTAGGCCTACAAAGGAGGCAGGGAGAAAGCAGATACCAGGTGGAAGGAAGCGTGAAAGGATATGGGTATAACAGTCATCGATAGTTCTAATGTAGAGCGAATCATGATACCCCTTAGTGAATCGTCAAGAAGAGATGACACGGTTCATCTCGTATACTTAGCCTGTACGCTTCGCGGACCCACTCAAGACGCTAAAGCGGCTGTACAGGCAACCATTGACAGAACTGGGGGCACACAACTGCAGATTCTAGTGCACGTTCGAACAAACAATGTCTGTCGTCTGCACTCCGAGGTTATTCTTGGATAATTCCAACGTCTAACAGTAAAAGGCAGTCTTCATCACGCAATTTCGACGGTGGTCACAACCTGCAGCACTGTCCGCAGAGGTGATCGTGGTCTCTTGGTTCTCAGTCGAGTGGCAATCTGCCTAGAGCTGTGCCATAGTACTGAAAATTGTAGCGTCTCTCCAAATTGGTCAGGGGTGCACTGCACATCAGAAGCTGTTATCCATATAGTAGACTGTGTGTGGGTTGAGTGGAAAGGTTTTTTAGATCATGCAACTCTCCATTCAGCTCGGATAATGATAGCTGTAGGAGACTCCTAAGTATCAGCATAAAATCCAAAGAAATGACTCCCACAGACTAGACTATCAAAATTTCTAGTGATCAACTGCTGAAGAAATCACAACAAAATTCCAGAGTAAAACGTGCTCCTACAACTCAGTGGAAAGCACATTATACTAACAAAGAAACGTCACCAACTTGACCTCGTATTTTAACGAGAAAAGAGTGTTCTGAGAAGATATCAGTCTCAGCAAATTGATCCTGCCCTAAAATTTGTGCCATAATTCTGACAGTACGTAGTTACGATCTTCTGAAAGTACAGCTTTTAAACTTTCGCGTGCGACACTTTTTGTCACTCGCTCCGTCCCGCTGCATCCACCTAATGCCCGAGTCCGAAATACTGGAGAGCGGAGTGAGCAACAGGTTCTTGTTCATAACGTCGGTGGACCAACAGGGGACTATGCTTTGTTCACAGTGTGAAAGTGCACAGTTTCTAATCTGGTTAAAGGGATATCTTTGCTTTGGACACTCATATAGTGCGAATTCCAAATCCAGTGTAAATTAATGAAATTAATGGGTGCATCGTTAAAGAAGTCGCGTAGTACTATATAGTTATTAATATTGATGTTCTGCATGACTTTCTTTGGATTGAATAGCTGACACTGTTAAAATGAAGTACGTTTTCTGGAACTGTGCTATTCCTCAAAGTTAGCGCAATGATTAAATTACAAATCGAAAATCATTAACTCCGTTTCATAATAATCGTTCAGTTGCTTAGGTTTATTCATTTTGATACTGAGGCGTAATATTGAACATAAATACGCGAGAGGTTGATATATTTCGCACTCTTTTTGCGTAAAACTACGTGTTTTCGAACAACTTTTTAAAACACTTTCGGCTTGCTTGTTCCCCTTCTCCCTAAACTAACCACGTCTTCAAAATCCCTCGAATACGAGGGCGTTGGTTGTCGCTCCACTGTACAGTAGTTTGCTTTATGGGATTAGGCGGCTGCAGTCGGGCGAAGCGAGTGAAAAACAAACGGTGCTCGTGAAAGTTTAGAAGCTGTGCTTTCCAAAGGTCATAGTTGTGTACAGTCACAATTATGTCTCAAAATTTTCGCGCTGGGTTGATTGCTGGGGCTGATATCTTGGAAGTGTGGTTTTTTCTCTTTAAAATATGGGTTCAAGTTGGTGATGTTTCCTTTGCGAGTATAGATACCTGACTAAAAACCGAAATGGAAACTGAGATTGATTTTGGGAAAATCTTAGTGTATATCGATATAATACGCCAAAGAGAAGCTGAGGTGCTCTATTAATCAAAGGAGACAAGAAATTCATGTCCACCGAGCCAGAAATCGAAACTGCTTGCAAGATTGACTGGACAAGATTCAGTGTCAACGATGGCGATAAAGCTACGACCAGATCAATCTATGGGCCACCAGATGTAACCACAAGTACTGGAGAACACCTCAGCTCGCTAGTATGTATGTTTCCCAGTCATACTCTGAGCAGTGGAGGAAATTAAATCATCCAATAGCCGATTCAGATAATTACAACTACATCCACCAACATCTTACCTTGCGGAGGTGGGTTAGCCTGTGTGCCTCAACAACACAGTTTGCCCTATCGTAGTTGCAACACCAAAGGAGGGATATGTGTTGAGAAGGCAGAGGAAGATGTGGTATCTGAGGAGGGGCTGTAGCCTTTTCAATAGTTGCAGGGGCAACAGTCTGGATGACTGACTGATTTGGCTTTTGGTACTGCGAACCGCTGTAAGCAAGGGGAAACCATAGTCGTTATTTTTCCCGAGGGAATACAGCTCTGTTTATGGTTAAATGGTCATGGCATCCCCTTGGGTAAAATAGTCTGGAGATAAAATACTGCCCCAGGTGCAGACTACTCGGGAGGCCTTCGTCTTAAGGAAAAACAAAAGTGGCATTCTAGAGGTCGGACAGTGGAACGTTAAATCCCTTAATCCGGGGGGGGGGGGGGTAGGTCAGAAAATTTGAAATGTGATTTGGATAGGTTGAAGTTAGATACAGAAGACAGAAGGAGTTAGTAAGGTTCTGTTGCAAGAAGAACAAAACTTCTAATCAAATGAGAACAGGTTTATATATACAAATACAAACAGGGGTAATGCAGGAGTAGATCTAATAATGAATATGAGAACAGAAGAGTGGGTAAGCTACTATGAACAGCATAGTGAACGCAATGTCGCAGCGAGTGCAGACACGAAGCCAGCATGCACCACAGTAGTACAAGTTTATAGGCCAACTAGATCCTTAGATGACGAAGAGTTGGAAGAAAGTATGATGAGATAAAGAAAATTGTTCAGATGGCTAATGCAGAGCGAAACGTAATTTTGATGAGGGACTGGAATTCGGTAGTAGGAAAACGAAGAGAGGGAATAATAGTAAGATAATGTGGACTGGGGAAAATCAATGAGAGGGGAAAGTCGCCTGGTAGATTTTTTCACAGAGCATAATTTGAAGACATTTCCAGGGGCAGATGTGGACTCTGATCACAATTCATTGGTTATGGATTGTGCAATAATACTGAAGAAATTGCAAAAAGTTGGAACATTAGAGAGATCGGACCTGGATAAGTTGAAAGAACAAGGGTTTCTTGAGAGTTTCAAATGCAACCATTAATTGAAACAGGGGAAATGAATATAGAAGAAGAACAAATGGGTAGCTTTGAGAGAGGAAATACTCAAGGCAGCAGAGGGTGAAATAGGCAAAAAGAAAATGCTGAATAGATATCCTGAGGCACCACAGGAGATATTGAACTTAATTGATGAAAGCAGAAAATATAAAAAGGTAGTAAATGAAACAGACGACTAAAAATGAGATTTACACAAATAGCAAAATGGCAAAGCAGGAATTGATAGGGGACAAGTGCAGGTCTATTAAAGTGTGCATAATTAGGCAAGAGATAGATACTGCCTCCATGAATGTTAAAGAGGACCTTGGAGAAAAGAAAATCAGCTTTATTATTATCAGGAGCTCTAGGGTTTCTACAAGGGAAATAAACTTGAAAGCAATATTACGGAAAGAGATAAGGAAGTTGTTGAAGATGAGATGGAAGATATGATACTGCGAGAGAAATTTGACAGAGCACTGAATGACCAAAGGTTACAAGGCCCTAGAGTAGACAAAAGACCCTCATAACTACTGACATCTTTGTGAAAGCTAGCGATGATGGTGTTTTTCTATCTGGTGAGCAAGATGTATGAAACAGGTGAAATACCCTCAGGTTTCAAGAAGAATGTAATAATTCCATGTACAAAGGAAGCAGGTGTTGGGAGGTGTAAATATTATCGAACTCTCAGTTTAAAAAGTCATGTTTATAAAATGCCAACACTAATTAATTACCGAAGAATGGAAAATCTTGTGGAAAGCGATATCGGCAAAGACCGTCAGAAATATGTCGGTCTGTTGCTGGCTCATTACTCTAATTTTTATTTCATTTATTTAATTCATTTTCGCATCTGACACATTCTTGTACCGATTTAATATATCAGTGATGATTACGAACAGCCTTAGTGATAGCAATGATAGAGACGTCAATTCCTGCTTTAATATTCATTCCACACTGGATAGCTACTGCATGTGAAATTTTTCTGGACCTGCATTTCTAGGTCACATAATGAGATGAGGAAGAGAGTGCGTAGGTTTCGTGATTCCGGGGTAATATCTGGTGGGTCGGTTCCGTTTCTAAGAGAAGTGTCACCGAGGGGCAATGGACCTCGTACACGACAAGTAGGGCCTGGTGGTGACTGCCAGAGTTCCGCATCAGTTTTCCTTGGGTAAGGTGGTTAGCACAGGATGAGAGTACATCTAAAAACGACGAAATAGTGAGCCGTTATGAACACTAGGACCTGTGCAGAATACTGCTCAATTTTAAAATCCAAAGCTATTCGGTCAAAGCATGGCTCTATAGAATTAAGTCTGCCATGGCTGGTAGCCTTTCTAGAAATCAGAAGCAGAGCCAACTTTTTCGTGGGAAACTAATAGTTGAGTTCGTTTTAGAATTTCTTTCTCACTTTTTGGACTCATGGTGCTGTAAGTCAGACGCCATTTTCACCCACGGTGAACAGTCCGCAGCTCGTGGTCGTGCGGTAGCGTTCTCGCTTCCCGCGCCCGGGTTCCCGGGTTCGATTCCCGGCGGGGTCAGGGATTTTCTCTGCCTCGTGATGACTGGGTGTTGTGTGATGTCCTTAGGTTAGTTAGATTTAAGTAGTTCTAAGTTCTAGGGGACTGATGACCATAGATGTTAAGTCCCATAGTGCTCAGAGCCATTTGCACCATTTGAACCAGGTCTCCCATAAAAAGAATAACAACAGAGGGGAAAACAGCAGGCTGCTTACTGAAAATTACAGACATGGGAGAACTAGGATTGACTGAAATAAAAACATCTGCGAAGAGTGAGAATTTTGTGCTTCACTTTTAGCAAGTCTGCTGGCAGAAATCCAAGCTATTGGATGGCTGATAAAACTTTTCCTAGTTATGAGTTTATCAGTTTTGTTACGAACATTTCAGCTGGCCAAATTTTAATACAGCTTTTCTATTGGCGAAAGATTGTTGGTATGAACTTTGGGGAGAGCAGAGAGGATACATGTCTGTGGAGGCCACTCTGATTCGAGAGCTCTACTAGAACACACAGGTTCTGCATCTTTGGGAGACCGACTAATCCGTCAGCTCCTTCAGTGACTGTGGATGCAGACGCTGTTACCTCTGATGGAGGACTCGATATCCAGCGGCCGGTCTGCTCTAGAATTGAACAGTGAACGTGTTGTGGATTGGCAAGACAGCCAATCCACTATGAGGAAGCCGAAAGCCACGCGTTTAAGCTCACGCAGGCTGGCGTGAGGTCTGGAACAGGACATGGAAATGAGACTAGTAAGTAAACGTACGTAGCTGCTGGAATACTTAACTTTAATCCATAATTGGTGAACATCGCTCTTGACGGTACATGTTTTACAGCATCAATAGTAACTGGTAATGGCGCCTTGCTAGGTCGTAGCAAATGACGTAGCTGAAGGCTATGCTAACTATCGTCTCGGCAAATGAGAGCGTAATTTGTCAGTGAACCATCGCTAGCAAAGTCGGCTGTACAACTGGGGCGAGTGCTAGGAAGCCTCTCTAGACCTGCCGTGTGGCGGCGCTCGGTCTCCAATCACTGACAGTGGCGACACACGGGTCCGACGTATACTAACGGACAGCGGCCGATTTAAAGGCTACCACCTAGCAAGTGTGGTGTCTGGCGGTGACACCACAGAACGAGAAGGTTCTCCGGCGTCTCTCTCATATAAGGAGGAACACCGTATATCATATGCCACTCGAATAGCGTCACCAGACGAACCTTTCGACTATAAGCACTGTTTTTCCATACAAACATTACAGGTCATTAGTGATAATGACAACGAATTACATGCGAAGGCTCGTGTTGAGCAATTTGACCTTTATTTTCCACTTAGATATCACTTTGAATCTATCTGCAGATATTTTGTAGGTGAAATAGTGACGAGAATACGATGCATAGTGATGCATTGCTTCTCAAACAAAGAATTCAGGGATGCATTCCTTGTGAATTATTGACCCAGGGCAGCCCAGAAAGAATCAAGCAGGAGATAATAATGCGTCGCAATCTGGGAGGACGGGCTTCTACAGCTGGGTAAAATATTTTGAAACCATGCTAAAGACGATTTAGCTCCTCGTGACTCCGTTCAGCTCCTCAGAGAATATACGGTTTTGTTATCGAAAATTACCTGTGAGTTACCAACAGGCTTTGGCCAGTAGCCGTGGAGAGGAGACTGATCATTTAAAACTTTGCTTCAAGAGTTACAATTTGTTCAAGGAGAACGCATCATTCGAGACAGGCAGTGAGAAGCAGAGCGAAATATCGGTGAGAGGTGTCACAGTTACAAGTGACAGAATCGTTGTTTCAGACCACACGGCAGATAACAATTTTGGCCATCCCCACAGAACCGAAGCACCTGGAATAACTACCAGCGTAATAATAGCGACGGATTTGTTCTGCTATACCTATTTGGTGAAGTGAAATGACACTGATATCTTTTAATAAATGGTTGGTTTGCGGAACCTGTAATTACTCAATACTTTAAAATTATGTTTTGGGCTGACACTACGTTCAAATGCTGTAAGGAAGAAGTGGGAAAATGGAAAATAATATGGAAGAAGGATGGAGGGAGCAGAAAGATTTAATGCATGTCGCTGGTAGAAGGGGTAGTATGAGTACATGATATCTTACACTAGTTCTACGGTTTCATTTAGACTAATGTTTGTAGTAAAATAACGCAGCATGAGCCGAAAAAAAGCGACCATTGTGACCAGAGGAGTCATCATGTGATAAGATGGTTCAAATGGCTCTGAGAACTATGGGACTTAACATCTATGGTCATCAGTCCCCTAGAACTTAGAACTACTTAAACCTAACTAACCCAAGGACAACACACAACATCCAGTCATCACGAGGCAGAGAAAAATCCGTGACCGAAGCCGGGAACCCGGGCGTGGGAAGCGAGAACGCTACTGCACGACCACAAGCTGCGGACCATGTGATAAGAGAACTCATATACCTGCTGATGAGGTACCAAAAATTTTTCAATGCTTTATTTATAGTAAAAGGTATGAATTGTGTTAGAATTAGGATAAGGCTATACATTTTCTTTCCACTCTTAACAATATTGTAGCCTATGAAAGAATTGTATTGTTTCAAGTCGCATAAAATGCGTAATAGTCTAATTTTATACTGCAGTTTTTCTAGGTATCATTAAGTAAAAGTATTTTCGTTTCTTTTAGGTATTGTAATGGGGTATTCCCCTGTTCTGTGTAAAACATACTGCAGTAGGAGAGCACAATGTGCTAAAAGCGTTTTGAGATGGGTGCACGAACGCAGACACTGGAGTGGTGGTGGCAAGCGTCGGCTGTGGATGTCTGCCGGCCGGAAATGCAAAGAGGGGGGACAACCCAAGAACGCTAGCCCACTTCGGCTGTGTACACGTGGGAAGGCGAGAGCATGGTAGGAGGCACGAACTGTGCAGAGGTAGTGGGCAACGGTATTTCTCAGGTAAAGGCGACGCCTCGCTGTCTGGGAGGGTGGCACTAAGGACGGAGCAGTTGCCCCGTGGGCATCCTCTCGAGGACAGCAACACGGTGACGTATGTGGCCAGAAAATTATGGGAAGGCACTTGAGCCGAAACAAGCGGTACTACGAGTCCGGGAGGACGTGACAGTTGAGCAAATTTCGTTTTGTCTTGGCGTCTTGCAGCTGCAGAGATTTGGCAGTTCAGTCAATTTCTGCAAGGCTATGCACGGAGGACAATCCCAATCTGGAACCCGACAGCAAAACTGTAACTTTCTAAATAAATGTCAATCTTGGAAGTTCTGCTCTGCCTGGTAGCGCTGTGGTCATGATCTTATCCCCTTTTTTTCTATTAATGAGACATACTAGCATCTCACCGAAGACCAACCAGTTGAAGAAACAATTCTTTACCCCTCACACACATTTTGGATGAGCTACTGTACCTGTTTAAAGCCGTGCCTCATAATCATCATCTTTTTTCTCTGCTTGAGAAACTCAGAGATCTCGACTAATGACAAAAATGTTGGCCGATAAAGCCCATTAATTTGTCTAGTCACGATGCTAGCCATTCCACCTCATCATGTGGACGTAGCGACGATTCGCTTTGGATAGTCAATCCCCTGAAGGAGACTTGCTCAAATCATGAAAGAGAGGACAGCACTCTGCAGATGTAACGGAAACTGCTGGGAGCAGATGGAAACGACAGTCAGACCATTGTGACAAACTGAAATTCGTCATATCCCACATTTCGTGTGCCAATATCCATGTAAATTATGACGTGAAGTGTTAAATGTGACATGGCATTTCGAATCCGTTTTTGAGTGAAGTTGGGACTAATGACCAAGTCACGTTTTTGTATTGTTTATCTGTTACTTTTTATAGCAAGTAATATAGTAATAAGAAGTATAACAAAAGGAAATAGTGATATTTAAGTTTTGTGGCCATTATTTCTGTGTATTTCGATGTCAAATTTTATTGAAACGAGCTCCTCGAGCAGGCCGTAAACGTCCAAGCGACGTCTACCGCCCGCCGTGTCATTCTCTGCCTTGTGGCCTCAGGCTGGTGCATTATGCAGGGGCTCGTGGTTAGCGCACCGCAGTCCCGGCCGTTTTGTAGACTTATCAGACAGTGGGGTCTCTATTACTGTGTCAAGCAGCTCCACAAGGATGAGTGCACCCTGCACCACTCCTCCCACACAGCCATCTACATTCACCACTCAGCTACGGAGGCGGACGCAATTTTGAACTACGTAGGTTTCAATTCCAATCATTTGACGTCCACATTTATTTGTCGTCTTAACGTGTGAACATGTTTTTGCATACATACAAAACACATCGATAAACGAGACATATTGTACGAGACCTTAGTTAGAACCTTATACATAGTTATAGTTTCTCTTCCACGTCGATAACAGAACTCATGTCTCACCTAAAGAGGGTTAGGGTAATGTTCATTTCATTGATGTATAGTAACCATTTCATTACAGTGCATGAAGCTAGGTCATTACGTTTTTCTTCACTTTTACATTGGTCAATACCAATTCTTTTCTTTCCTTTTGTGCTGTTATTTGTCAATTACTCTCTGGAATACACGTCATAGAAATAAATATATTGTTTTGTAGGGTTGATGAGTGAAAGTGAGAAATTTCATTTGTTTAATTAACGGGTAAGTGGAAATCTTTGTTAATCATTGACGAAGTGAACATACTGAAAAGTGACTGTGCTATCTTTAAGGTGAACGAGAGATTTTTTGTGACTTAATAAGTAGTTGAAATGAGTGTATAAGTATGAATGAGAGATTTGTTTAGCAAAAAACATACTGTACTGGTTTTTAAAAGAAGTTAGTGGAGCAACTGAACTGGTTTCCCCCGCATTTAATTTGTGCAGTCTGAAATAAAATCTTCAAATTCACCAGTATTTTGTACGCACAGCTCCATTCTTGAGTAAATGAAGTGTCCACTTGTTAAAATGTTGCTTTGGCAGTGAACCGCTTCCCATCTTTCTTAACCATTTCCTCGAGGTCATTTTAGAGATTCTGATGGTAAAAATTGCTTTTTGTCGTCTCACTGTTCTGTGTCACTGCGACACAACCCTTGCCATTTTTCCGCTGATTTTTCCATGTAATGAAACGGGACTGATTTGCATAATTTTTATTTAATTTCTTTAATTCATTCCCGTATCTGAGACATTCTCGTATCGATTAAATGCATAAATGCTAATTACAAGCAGCCTCATTGAATGCAACGATTACGCCGTCAATTCTTTTTTTAAAATGGTTCAAATGGTTCTGAGCACTATGGGACTTAACTTCTGAGGTCATCAGTCCCCTAGAACTTAGAACTACTTAAGCCTAACTAACCTAAGGACATCACACACATCCATGTCCGAGGCAGAATTCGAACCTGCGACCGAAGTGGTTGCGCCTAGAACCGCTCGGCCACTCCGGCCGGCCTTTTTTTTAAAAAAAAAAGTATTATCTCCTCAATGGGGAGCTATTGCATGTCAGATTTTTTCTGTAACTGCATGTCTGTGTCACATAATGAGCTAAGGAAGGAACAGGCGAGTTTCAAAGACTCAAAGATAGTCCCCATGGTTCGGTTGCGTTCCTAAGAGAAGTGCCACCCAGAGTCGATAGGCCAAATGTAGGCAGGCAGGCCGTGTGTTCTGTTTAGGTCGGGCGCTGACCACAAGCAGGCTAGTCGTTTTCTCTTAATACGGTGGTCAGCACAGAATGAGAGTCCATTGATTCCACATAAAAAAAGCCGATATAATGAGCCGTAACATAAACTTGTTCCTATGCAGAATGCTGCCTATTTTTACAAGCCAAAGCTTCTCAGTCGGAGCCATGGCCGGCAGCCAACCTAGAGAGCAAGACAATGGGAAATCGCTCACAGATAAAAATCTGCAGCATTTCTCATGGGAAGAGATATATTTCAGTTCATTTCAGATTTTCAGATTTTCAGATAAACGCTTTCTCCACCCCAGGTGAAAGGCCTTTTGTATGGAAAACGTGTGAAAGAGCTCCATTGGCTGCTCCTTAAATAATGAGCACAGTGTGAGAAATAGCAAGCCGCTTTCTGAGAATTACAGACATGGAAGAACCTGAGGTTCGATGAAATAAAATAAATCTGTGCAGAGTGTGAATTTTGTGCTTAGCTTTAAGGAGATGTACTCTCACAGGCACAAGGTATCGGCTGTCTCATAAAATTTTCCCTAAGAGAGGAGTTTAGCAGTTCTGTAACAAAGGTTTTCGGTTGGAGTCCTCCACGGCTTGTATGCAGGAGAAATGTACAAAGATATGCAGCAATACTGCCGTATGACTCATCTTGAAAATAGATTAAGGAAAGACAAACCGTTTATAGCGTTTGTAGACTTAGAGAAAGCTTTTAACAATGTTGTCTGCAATACACCCTTTAAAAATTCAGAAGGTAGCGGGGGTAAAATACAGGGAGAGAAATGTATTTTATTACTCTGACAAAAAACAAACGGCGGTTATAAGAGTCGAAGGGTAAGAAGGGGAAGTAGTGGTTGAAAAAGGAGTGAGACAGCTACACCCGATGTAATTCAATCTATACATTGAGCAAGTAGTATATGAAACCTATGAAAGATTTGACGTAGGAATTAAAGTTGAAGAAGAACAAATTAAAGCTTTCTGTAGGTTTGCCGATAAGATTATAATTCTGTCAAAGACAGCAAAGGACTTGGAAGAGCAGTTGAATGGGGTGACTTCTGTCTTGAGAGGCAGATATAAGATGAACATCGACAAAAGCAAAGCAGGGGTAATGGAATTTAGTCGAATTAAAGCAGGCGATGCTGAGGATTACAGATGAGGTAATGAGACACTAAGAGCAATACGTGAGTTGTGCTATTTGATCAATAACTGACGATGACTGAAATAGAGAGGATTTATAATGGAGACTGCCAATAGCAAGAAGAGTGATTTTGAAGATGACACATTTGTTAACATAGAGAAATAAATTTAAATGTTAGGAAGTTTTTTCTACAGTTACTTTTCCGTAGTGTAGCCTTGTACGCAAGTGAAACGTAGACGGTAAGTATCTCAGACAAGAAGAGAACAGATGCTTTTGAAACGGGGAGTTACAGAAAAATGCTGATGACTCGATGGGTAGATCGCGTAACTAATTAGGATGTACTGAATAGTACTGGTGAGTAAAGAAATTTGTGACACAACTTGGCTAACAGAAGGGATCGTTTAATGGGACACATTCTGAGAAATCAAAGATTCCTCATTTCAGTATTGGAGGGAAGTGGAGGGGTAAGGACTGTAAAGGAGGATGAAGAGGTGACTACAATAGGCACGTTCAAATAGGTGTAGGCTGCTGCAGTTATTCGAAGATGAAGAGGCTTACTCGGAACTGAGTAGCATAGACAGCTGTTTCAAACCAGTCTTCTGACTGAAGACCACAACAATGCAAGTGGTGGGTGTGGCAAGACATATTTAGAAACAGTACGAATTCCTTGTTTGAAAGCTACGTAACACAGATAGTTTGGAACTGCACTCATAATGGAAATATATTTACAACAAACAGATATGACGTCTTTGAGGGCGTCCATGTTGGAACAGGCAGCACTGTCCATGAAGTGGTTGCTACAAACAAACGAGGTGTCACTAAAACAAGCAGAAAGATAAGTATTTACGTGTTCAGTAAAGTAACTGTCCTTGGTATACCGTCTCTGTGAAGAGTCTTCTAAAGAAACAATGACAACTGCACAATTGGTGTCAAAGCATAGGTTTGTGCCTGTAGAAAAATAAATCCACATACATCGCATCTGCTATAAAAAGAGCAATGCGCGAATCTTTCAGCGACTGCAGTAGCAGAAATGTATCGAAAACTTCGCACGGAACCCAATAAAATTCTGGTCATGTGGAAAGATTGTCAGCGGTATTGAGATACTTATGAATGACACAGGACCTGAAACTGATGGTGCAAAGAAGAAACAGAAATACTGAACTCCGTTTTCAAATGTTCCTTTACAATGGAAAACCCAGAAGGAATGCCTCAGTTTAGTCTCTGTACTGCTGAAAGGATGAGTGAAAGAAGTGTTAGTGTTAATGCCGTTGAGAAACAGTTGAAACCGTTAAAACTGAGCAAATTCCGATGGAATCCCTGCCATATTCTATAATGAATGTGCGGCTGCGTGAGCCCTTTCTCTTACTATAATCTATAGTAGATCTCTCGAACAATAAACCATGCCTAGACGTTGTAAGAAAGCACAAGTCACACCCGTTTATAAGAAGGGTAATAGAAGTGATCCACAAAACTACCGTCCACTATCCCTGACGTCATTTTTTACAGACTCTTAGAACATATTCTAAACTCAAACATAATAAGGTATCTCGAACAGATGACCTCCTCCATGACAACCAACATGGGTTCCGAAAACGTAGATCACGCGAAACCCAACTCACACAAATTTGTCCCTTGATTGGGGAATTTTTTTGGCAAGGACGACGCAGCATGTTATCTTGGTTGGGGAGTCATTGTCAGATGTAGACGTAACACCGGATGTGCCCCAGGGATGTGTGTTGGTATCCTTGCTGTTCGTTTTATGTATTAATGATCTTGCGGACAATATTAATAGTAATTTCAGATATTTTGCTGATGATGCACTTACCCATAATGAAGTACTGTCTGGAATAATCTGCATAGACATTCAGTCAGCCCTTGTAAAGATTCAAAGTGGTACAAAAATTGGCAACTTACCTTAAATGTTCAGAAATGTAAAACTGTGCACTTCACAAAACGAAAAAACGTAGTGTCGTACGGATATAATATCAACGAAGAACACTATTACTATCCCATTTCAAATCTCGCAACGCTTCAGCACTGAGTGGTATATAAAGGGTGTATCAAACGATACGAAAAAACTTCGAGAGGCTGTAGAGAGTGTCTTGAGGAACAAATTAAGGATATCAGGAAACGTCATCCAGTGACGCTACAGAACGTCTAAGACATAGGCGCCAGCACCTGTCCCTAATCCACTACTTTGGCAGCAAACGTGACTTTATATGCTGTTAGACTGTAGGCGGAATGTCTCGCAAAGTTGTTTGTTGTTCAGTGATTGCGACTAACAGCCACGATCGTCCGTGGAGAAGATGAAGCTAGCTGTTACATTGAAAAGCCTTGTCTCCTACGAACACGATGCTCTGTGTCCTCGTTGGATGACGGTTTCGTACACAGATTTATATCGGCGGCCTATGTTTCTCTTGTATGCTGACAAACGTAGGGCACCATCGCATTCATAGCAGACAAGACTGCTTACGCAGCAGCTAACTCCATCTTCTCCAGTGATGATCGTCGCAGTCAGTTGCTATCACTGAAAAACAAACAACATTGCGAGACGTTCCGCCCCTCGAAGTTCGTCGGTATCGTTTTGTAACACCCTGTATGTACTGTGTAAGTGCCTGTGGCATTGAAAAAAAAAAAACTGAAATCGCCAGGCCGGCGCGGTGGTCTAGCGGTTCTGGCGCTGCAGTCCGGAACCGCGGGACTGCTACGGTCGCAGGTTCGAATCCTGCCTCGGGCATGGGTGTGTGTGATGTCCTTAGGTTAGTTAGGTTTAAGTAGTTCTAAGTTCTAGGGGACTTATGACCTAAGATGTTGAGTCCCAGAGCCATTTTTTGAAATCGCCAAAATCTGACAATACTTAAGAGCAGAAGGAAGCCTTTTCGACTTATGTACTGAATTTTCTGCTGTGTTAGACCATCTCTTACACATGATTTTCTGAGGTGTCTTGTCACGGTTCGTGCGGCTCTCCCCGTCGGAGGTTCGAGTCCTCCCTCGGGCATGGGTGTGTGTTGTCTTTAGCGTAAGTTAAAGTTAGTTTAATTACTGTGCAAGTCTAGGGACCGATGACTTCAGCAGCTTGGTCCCATAGTCCTTACCATAAATTTAAAAAAAAACATAATTTACTTTACATGTTTTGAACAAACAGCTGTGCCCAGTAGTTGAAAGAAACAAAGGTCACAACCGTCTTCATGAATGGTAGTATAAATGATTCGCAAAACCACCATTCAGTGTCTTCGAGATCCATCTGTTGTACACTCTTAGAACAGTTCCGAGTTCAAACGTCATGAGGTATCACGAACAGAATGACCTCTTCCATGCGAGTCACTTACGAGGCGCGGTCTAAGGCGCTGCAGTCATGGACTGTGCGGCTGATCCCGGTGGAGGTTCAAGTCCTCCCTCGGGCATGGGTGTGTATGTTTGTCCTTAGGATAATTTAGGTTAAGTAGTGTGTAAGCTTAGGGACTGATGACCTTAGCAGTTAAGTCCCATAAGATTTCACAAACATTTTTTTGAACTTACGAGGCCGAAAAGTCTATCATGCGAAACCGAACAAGCTTTTTTTCTCATATGACAGTGTGGAAGCCACGGATCAAGGCAGTCAGGAAGCTACAACATTTCTTGACTTTCGAAAAGTGTTTGACTAAATACCACACCAAGTTTTATTAACGAAGTTAAGATCATATGAAGTATCAAACAAAATTTGTGAGTAGATTGAGGATAGCTAGGTAGGGAGCCGCAGCATGCTATCTTGGGTGGAGAGTCATCGGCATATGTAGAAATAACTTTAGACTTGCCCCTTGCTGTTCACGTCGTAAAACGGATGATTTTGCTAAATGGGGAGAAACTGCAGGAAACGATCTCTGGGAGATTAGAGAGCAAAAAGGTTATATGGTGGGATGGCCGGAAATCCGTTCCACGAGAGATACCTACACGAAGGTGGAGATAAAAGGTCGTTAACAGTAGCCCCGGTATCAGCGTCAGGCACATGTCCTGCCAGCATCATGTATGCCAGTCGTCCATACCGAGAATTCTCAACAGCTGCTATTATCCTTATCGCTTACTACACATACAGGCCTTGTTAGTTACGGACTTGCCTCTACGGCGACGTTTTTGCCACTGGCTAGTTTCACAGGCCGTCTCGGTGCTAGAATTTCCGTCGTCCATCCTATTCACAACTGTGGTTACCTTAAAGAGAGGAGGCATCGTCGATTTCAGAACACCTACCTCTTGGCTACGGAGAACAACACCCTGTGGTAGCAACGAACCATCAGCACCGATTCAGCCTCAATGCGTGAGACTACCGGTGACCACTTCGTAGGACACGTCTCCCTTCCATAACGCCTGACGGGTGAGCCATCTCTGCACATACTGTGAGTAACGCTGCTTCCCCTTCTGGAAGACGTGCCATTCGTGTTACGAAGGGTAATGCGGCTACTACATGATGATGCTCCAGCTCATTGCCCTCTTAGGTGTGACCGAGCGATGTGGCGCAATGGCTAGTAAACTGGACTCGTATTCGGGAGGACGACGGTTCAAATCAGCGTCTGGCCATCCTGATTTAGGTTTTCCGTGATTTACCTAAATCCATCTAGGCAAATGGCAGGATGGTTCCTTTTAAAGTGCACGGTCGATTTTCTTCCACATTCTTCCCTAATCCGAGCTTGTGCTCTGTCTCTAATGATCTCGTTGTCGACGGGACGTTAAACATTAATCACCTCCTCCTCCTCCTTCTCCTCCTCTTGGGTATGGAGACAACACAATAGTACAGAGAGAACATTCCCAATTGTTTTGAGTCTTCTCGTTTGTATTTTCAATCCCAGAAACCAACAGTGTCGAAGAACTTTTATCTCCATCTTCGGTGGGCATTTCCAACCATGTGACCATATGACCCTTTCAGCTCTTTATCTTGTCAGATATCGTTCCCTACAATTTGCGTCCATTTAGTAAAATGACCCTCAATTAATGACCTGACAGTCAACATGTAACCTCCCCCTCACTTACCGACCTTAATGACAGTGAAAGATGAAACCGCGTGTACCTAATGGGAGTTTTGGAAAAGCAATCGTCACCGAAGTTAAGCTGTCGGTAAAGAGGGAGGAAAGGGTTACATCTAGATGAACGGAAATATGCTAATGAAACTGGTGGAAATTAATTTTAAAAAGGGGTAAAGTTAATAAAGAAAGTAAATGTGCAGCCATTACGTTAACAATTAACTAGCGGTAATTAGGTATTTGAGATTTGGGGGAAATCACGGTCGCCAGTCCTAAGGACAATTACTATAGTAACTGAAAAAGAAAGGTTATTACACATATAATTAGCACTAGAAGCGTGGCAACTGAAGGTTGACACGTGTAGTGTGAAAACTGAAAGTTTGTCAGAAGTAATAAATTTCGCTACACCCTGACTTAATTTAGCAAAAGAATTAATAAAACCGAAAAATCGAAAGTTAATTTAGTGACTGAAGTTAATAGTGAGCTTTCTTTCTGAAGCACATCGAAATTCAGTAAAATACGGTTAGTCTTGCACTACCTCAACAATCATTTCAAAAAACTACTTGAATCTACGCAATTTGGAAATAAGAGATTTAACTTTGAACTTGAATTAAATGATTCTGAACAATTAACAATAGTAAAATTTAGTACGTACCAAGCTGAGCTGCAGTCACAGGTAAGCTAAAATACGATAACAAAACTCGCACTCTTAATTTGTGCTTGTGTAATCTGAATATTGTAGCCAGCTAACTGAACTTTGAAATTAAAGCAGTGAAATAGAATTAGCTATATTACTTTAGTGCTGGCGTTTAAATTTCAACGGCACTCGGGTTCATTTCGGAAAAGGAAGGGACCCTGCTTGGTAATGCAATTGGGACAATGAGCAACAAAGGTTCATGCTAAGTTGCTGTTATTATAGTTACGAAAATGGTACAGTTTGAAAAGCTGAGGTCTGCCATACAGTTCTAAAACTTTACTTGCTTCCAGTCTTCCTTGATGGTTGATTGAAGGTTTGAAGCCGTCGATCGAGGAGGTGGCGACAGTCACTCATTGTCGGCCGTCGCTGTTGCAGAAGCTGGATGTTGGCGCGCCTTCTTCTCGACACGGTCACCAGACGAAACGGGCTCTTGATGTGCGCTAGTTAATGTTTCCCGTCCGCGACACCATGTCAGAAACTATCATCGCAAGTCGAGCGCAATTACATGCTGCCAAACCCCGAAAGCGCGGTAACTCGCGGGAGCGTCACACAACACACCTGCTCCACTCGCTACTCCCGCCAGACTCCTTCTCTCAGCCCGCGCTCCACGCGGCAGAGTTAACACTACCAAAGATCCTACACACTTTGATTCTTCACACGACCTATCGACGTAATCGTTCGATAGCAGTTTTCCCTAGGCAAGACCCAGCGTAAAAATACAAATAATATTTACGAAACAAACCAATTATACATCGACATAAATGCATAAATATCCAAATAGTAAAACAATTACAATATACAAAGAGACAGAAATGTCATATCTTGAGGTAACAAAGCAAGGAAAAAAATAGTACAATAGATGGAAATAGGAGGATATGCATTTCCGGCGTTACAAACATTTATAATAAGCTATTGAATTTCACAAATGTGGTAGTTATCCATAATGAAGTACTGTTTGAAAAAGCTGCATAATCTTCAGAGTCTGGTAAGATTTCAGTATGATGCAAACACTGCCATCATGTTTTAAACATTAAGAAATATAAAATTGTGCCCTTAGAAGCAGCAAAAACGTAGTATACTATGACGTCAATATCAATGAGTCACAACTGGATTCAGTGATGTAACAGAAGGACGCGGCTATAACAGTTCGTAGACATATGTAATGGAATTATCGCATATATTCAGTTGTGGGTAAAACAGGTGGTATTGATAGGAAACTGAGAAAACACTTTTATTTTACAAAGGAGATTACTTAAAAAACACTCGAGTAACCTATCCCAGAATATCGCTCAAGTGTGCAGGAACCATACCACATAGGACAATAACGGATCATTAACGGATGCAAAGAAGAATTTCATGAACGTCACAGGTTTGCTTGATCCACATGAGAGCGATCCGGAGATGCTGAAAAACCAGATCGACGCAACTATCCCGCGAAAGCCTACTCGCAAGATTTTAAAACATAGCTTTACACTGCTGAGCCAAACATTATGACCACTTGCTTGATAGCTTGTTTGTCCGTCTTAGGAACGAAATATATCACTTATTCTGCGTATCATGGATCCGACAGTTTGTTGATAGGTTTGTAAAGGTATGTAGTATTCGATTTCTACGCCCAGGTCAAGTAATTCGCGCAAATAACGGGACGCTGGATTGCGTACGCGATGGTGGCGCCCTATAGCGGCCCAGATTGGTTCCATATTATTTACACCAGGCGAATATGGTCGCCGAGACATCAACGTTATTTCACTATTATGCTACTCAAATCAATGGAGCATGGCTCCGGCTCCGAGACATGGACAATTATACCGCTAAAAGATGACATCGCCGCTGGGGAAGACATCAAGTATGAAGGGATGCAGGTGTTTCGCAGCTGTCAGCATGTTTTTCGATAACTACCCCAAGTCCCACGCAAGCGCAGGAGAATGTCTTCCAGAGAATAGTACTGCTCCCACCAGCCTGCATCCAAGGCGCACTGCGCGTTTTGAACCTCCGTGTGCTCCGAAACACTTTTGCATAAACTAACAATGTGCTCTTTCGGCAGAGATGCCACAGATCACAACCTACTCTGCCTCACAGAGCAGACAAGCCTCCGAACCCCACGTTCTGTGAAGATTCGTGGACGTCCAACCTTTTAGCTCCTAGTGGTGGTAGTGTCATTGTTCTTCTACCTCTTTCTGTAGATGCTCATGACAGTAGCACGGTAACGTTCGACCAGCTTCACCGTATTCGAGATACTCGTTCACAGGCTCTGCTTAATAATAATCTGCCCTTTGTCAAAGTCGCTTATCTCAATGCATTCCCCCATTTGCTGCCCATATTTTCACTAGGGTGACCCACATTCGTGTCTGCTTCGCTTACAACCTTTGTTACCGCGTTACGTGCCCGCAGCGCGACCAGATGGCATCGAACGTCGCGGTGGGCGGTGGTCATAATGTTTTGACTAATCAGAGTAAGTGAGGAATTTTGTATTACGAGGTATGTACAGAAAGTAAAATCCTTTTCTGTTTACTTCGATGACAACACTTCAGCCTCAGTCCGTCAGATGCACATTAGTTCCTGTGAGTCAAGAAGAAGGAGATCACACCGTTTTGAGTTCTCTGTGTATTTTTTTATACAGTACCGTGCTTCTGAATAATGATGAAGTTGACTGAAAATCCCAGCGCTTGTGAGATTAGATCAGCAATTTGTTTTCTTAAGTCTAAGAACAATAAACCAGTTGACATTCACCGACAGATTTGCGGGGTTTACAGAGGAAATACTATGAATGGTTGGCTGATTACATTGCTATTCTCACTTAAAATTAGGGAGAATTACGAAACCTCTTGTTTTGAAAGAACAGTCTAATGAGTATGGAGTTGCGTTAAACAAAAGAAATAACTATCTGAAGTAAGTTTAGCGAAAAGTAAGACAATAACGATAAAAGTAGCAGGCTATTACGAAGAGAGCATTCCTCACAAAAAAACCTATGACTAGCGGGAACTATGGTGGGCACAAATTGTAGGAGAAAATGGAGATTGGAATGCGTCTAAGAAATAATCGAAGACTATGGGTCTGAATACACTACTGGCCATTAATATTGCTACACCACGAAGATGACGAGATACAGACGCGAAATTTAACCGACAGGAAGAAGATGCTATGATATGCAAATGATGAGCTTTTCAGAGCATTAGCACAAGTTTGACGCCGGTGGCGACATCTAAAACGTGCTGACACGAGGAAAGTTTCCAACTGATTTCTCATGCACAAACAACAGTTGACCGGCGTTGCCTGTTGTAACGTTGTTGTGATGCCTCGTGTAAGGAGGAGAAATGCGTGCCATCACGTTTCCGACTTAGATAAAGGTCGGAGTGTAGCCCATCGCGATTGAGGTTTATCGTACCGCGACATTGCTCCTCGCGTTGGTCGACATACAATTACTGTTAGAAGAATATGGAATCGGTGTGTTCAGGAGGGTAATACGGAACGCCGTGCTGGATCCCAACGGCCTCGTATCACTAGCAGTCCAGATGACAGGCATCTTATCCGCATAGCTGTAACGGATAGAAGCGCCTGCGATGGTGTACTCAACGACGAACCTGGGTGCACGAATGGTAAAACGTCACTTTTTTCGGATGAATCCAGGTTCTGTTTACAGCATCATTATGGTCGAATCCGTGTTTGGCGACATCGCGGTGAACGCACATTGGAAGCGTGTATTCGTCATCGCCATACCGGCGTATCACCCGGCGTGATGGTATGGGGTGCCATTGGTTACACGTCTTGGCCACCTCTTGTTCACTTTGACGGCACTTTGAACAGTGGACGTTACATTTCAGATGTGTTACGACCCGTGGCTCTACCCTTCATTCGATCCCTGCGAAACCCTACATTTCTGCATGATAATGCACGACCGCATGTTGCGGGTCCTGTACGGGCCTTTCTGGATACAGAAAATGTCCGACTGCTGCGCTGGCCAGCACTTTTCCCAGATCTCTCACCAATTGAAAACGTCTGGTCACCGGTGGCCGAGCAACTGGCTCGTCACAATACGCTAGTCACTACTCTTGATGAACTGTGGTATCGTGTTGAAGCTGCATGGGCAGCTGTACCTGTACACGCCATCCAAGCTCTGTTTGACTCAATGCCCAGGCGTATCAAGGCCGTTATTACTGCCAGAGGTGGTTGTTCTGGGTACTGATTTCTCATGATCTATGCACCCAAATTGCGTGCAAATGTAATCACATGTCAGTTATAGCATAATATATTTGTCCAATGGCTACCCGTTTATCATCTGCATTTCTTCTTGATGTAGCAGTTTTAATGACCAGTAGTGTAGCACTCAGAAATGAAGAGTTTATCACAACACGGAGGTCGTGGCACATCACAACGCTTCCTCACCAAAAAACAGAATCGGCTATAGACTCAGCGTGAGATGGACTGAGCTTAGAAATGAGGAGACCGACAAGAAGAATTTTCTGAAATGCTCAAAGAAAAAAGTTTATGCTGCTTCAAATACCGTTTTTCTTTCAACAAACCTACTCTCAGTGTGACAAGAATTTCTTTATAATCTTAAATTAAATAACATCCACTTAAGAAATTGTTAATTATATTTGCACAAAATCAATGGAGTGATAGCAAAAGCCATTTTTTAGTGAACTGTGTTCATGTCTCATTTCACAAACCTTTCAATAATAGTAGAAACACAATTTGTGAATAACTTTTCATTTATAACGTGACTTATCATTATTAATATTTACTATTTACAATTACAATAGGCTTCGACTACGTTTTAAATAAAGTTCTGGCATATAGGCCTTATCAACGACTTTAGTTATCAACGTAATTCTTCAAAGAAAAAAAGAACGCTGAACATGCATACAAGCATTGAAATTCAAAATATGAGTCCATTTTACACGCCACATCAACAGATTGTGCTTAATAAATTTTATTCAAGTACGCTGACATTAGAATCCTGAACGTCAACTCAGAGTACAAAGTTTATGTTCAGAGGCATACTTTGAATTGAGATGAGTTAAAGAGTACGATAACATTCAGATTTAAAATTTCATGTTCGGAATTGATTCATACAACTCACAAAGTAGAATGCTTGTGCAGTTGAATGTATTATTTGTATATATGGGTTGTGTGGTGCATCTGTGCTATTTCTGATCTGAGTTTTTAATCATCTGTTGCGTTGTGAAGACCTGCTTTGTAGAGCAGAAATTTGTGTATTTTAATGACCAACATTGTGCACACAGTATTAGCAACCGTTTGGCACAGTGCTGTATTGTGTCTGCCAGGGGGCCTCTGGGCACGTGGAGGTATCGACGGGGTGTGTCGAGAGAGCCACCCCGCCGAACAATGGCGGTACCGGAAGATCGCCAAGTGCAATTGAATAGCCGGACAGCACATACGGACACACAGAGTATGTCGGTCGTCTGCAGCGCTGTAGATATTTGAACGACAAAGCAAGTAAAAAGGTTGCTGACAAATTGACAGCTGGACAGAAAACAGTTTGCAAACGTAACTTATGATAATACAAGACTTTTAGAATGAGTATAGAGGGCGTTACGGAGCAGCAACAAACGTCGTTACCAAATATTAATAATTGGGTGGGACGAAGAATCCAAACTGGTCACTTACACGCACTGCCTGGTACATTAAATTAACGACAGCATTTCATAATAGGTCATCTGCCAGTATTATCCGTTTGCCTCAAAGTAATAACTAAAGCCCATACAAAACAACAGTGAGACGTTCGTTAAAATATGGGCTATTTTATCTTTTCCTTATTTTAAATGTAGTGACTGAAAGTTGTCGTTTTGTAATTATGTTGTGCAGAAGGTAGGTGTTATCAACTAGCCATGGTCTGTAACAGAATGCTTTGCGGAAAAAACGATTTTAATTCTTTTTTTTTCATTTCTATATTTGGCTCACACAATCCCTTTATTTGTAATTAACTGAAAATAGTGCACGCACGGATAATAATTTTATTGTTAATAGATGTACTTAACACAAATAGCTCCCAGTGCGGAGTTTAAAACAAATCCTTCCACACACAGTTGTGTAGTATGAGGCTATCTAAATGCTCTCTACAGTATTAATATATGTTTAGGGTGAAAGACATATTTTCACATGGCCTCAGTTCCTGGCTGCGTTAGAGTGCACCATACGATATTTCGGTAGGCGTATCGTAGTACGCCTTCGTGGAATTGGCCATCTCAAAAAAAAAAAAAAAGGCAATATGTATTATGTCAGCTAATTACAGAGTCGCTGGTGCGTGTTTCAGTTACTCCGAAGTTCATAGCGGAATCAATTGTGAGTGTTTTTATATTAAGTTTGCCATTAACGTGTGAAAAGAGTAGTTTCGTACAGTCAGTATGCTTCGCTATGTTCATTGTTTAATTTGTGCGCCCCCGTTTTCTCTTTGATAAAATGCTGTTTCAGCATTTTTCAAGGCTGTCCAATGTTATGTATTGTGAATATAATCAGAAGAATAATTTTTCGACTTCTTTCAATCGCTTCAGCGGTTGGACTAATATTTGAAGTCACTCATGACGACTGTGAATCGAGTCCTGAATCACTGGGCCATCTCACTCTGTAGCAGCAGAGAGGATTGTGGAACGAGAAAATCATGAAGAGACTGACACTGAGTTGCCAAGACCGCAACAGCAGTACAGCTGCGAAACGCAATAACAGTAGTCACAGGACACGATCTCTCTCCCGGCAATATAACGTTGTATTATGTTTTAAATTTATCATCTGTTCTAGTTCAGAAAAACAGTAGAGCCTGATTCTATCTCTCAGTTATAGTCCCTCTTTCGTATCTTGAATATAGAGTCCTACTTATTTCCTAGTCACTTCAATTCTAAGGCCGTCTCGCTGACACCAGAATATATCTGTCCATCGTGTACAGCTACCGAACTACGCAACAGCATCCAACAGAATTCCATGTGGGCGGCGACAGATGAGCATAAAAGTAGCAATACCACGCTTCATAATCTCGTTGCCTCCTGCTGATACACCCCACTGGCGGCAGTGATAGGTTATCTGGCGCTCAGGGATGCGCGCGCGTTTATTTTGGCTATCTGGTGGCGTTAGCTAATTACCAGCTGCCACCGACACCTCTGGTTCACTGGCATCGGCTGTTTCCGCCCTACAGCGTCCTCGAGCTCATAACTGGGTTACAGAAAACCGTTCCCGATCTAGAACCACCGGTAACGAAATTACTGGGCACATAACCGAAAAAGATATTTTGCCTCAAATACCCGTTTCCGGTGTCGTATATGATTACTCTGCCACAAAAATATAAATAATTTAATATTCTCTGTGACCTTCTGCAGTTTGAATGAATTTATCTATTTAATGTGTTACGTCGGAGTTTGGAACATCGTTTTCGTGACTAGGATATGCAGGGAAGGATAGAGATAATTCTTCGTGGGTGCACTGAAGCCAATAATACATAATCTATGTCGAAATGACCTTTGAGCAGCTCTTTACATAGCTAATTATCAATAACATAATAATCGCAGTTTTCTGCTGTCTGGTATAAACGATTCTAAAAGGCTGCCTGAAATATATTCCTTTGCGTCAGGATACTTAGATGGGTATGATAATCAGTTGATACCGTTATCCTGATGCACACTTAGGAGACTAAAGTCATGTCATAGCAATATACACATATACAAATAGCGGTAGTAACGTTTACACAAGGTATAAAACGGCAGTACATTGGCAGAGCAGTCATATGTACTAAGGTGATTCATGTGAAATGTCCAATATGATCGTGGCCGCATGTCGGTAATTAATTGACTTCGAACACAGAATGGTAGTTGGAGCTAAACGCATGGCATATTCCATTTCGGAAATCGTTTGGGAATTAAATATTCCGAAACCTACAGTGTCAAGAGTGTGGCGAGAATACCATATTTCAGGCAATATCTCTCACCATGTACAACGCAGTGGCCGACGTCCTTCACCTAACGACCGAGAGCAGCGGCGTTTGCTTAGTGTTGTCAGTGGTAACAGACAAGTAACACTAGATTAAATAACCGCAGAAATCAATGTGGGAGGAGCTACGACGAACGCATCCGTTAGGACAGTGTTGCGAAATGTAACGTTAATGGGCTACCTCAGCAGAAGACCGACTGAGTGCATTTGTTAACACCACGACATCTCCTGCAGCGCCTCTCCTGAGCTCTTGACCGTAACGGTTGGACCCTAAACGACTGGAAAACCATGGCCGAGCCAGATGAGTCCCGATTTTAGTTGGCGAGAGCTGATGGTAGGGTTAGAGTCTGGTGCAGACGCCACGAAACCATGGACCGAAGTTAGCAACAAGGTGCTGTGCAAGCTGGTGGCGGCTCCATAATGGTGTGGGCTGTGTTCTCGTGGAACAGACTGGTCCAACTGAACTTATCATTAACTGCAAATGGTTACATTCGGCTACTTGGATACCGTTTGCAGCCATGGACTTCATGTTCCCAAATAACGGTAGAATTTTTATGGGCGACAATGCGCCATATCACCTGGCCACAATTGTTCTTGATGGGCTTGAAGAACATTCTGGACGATGGACAATTCGAGGACATGATTTGGCCTCCCAGATCGCCAGCTATGAGTCACATCGATCATTTATGGAACATCATCGAGAGGTCAGTTCGTGCACAAAATCTTGCACCGGCAACACTTCCTCAGTTATGGACGGCTATAAATGCAGTATAGTGCAATATTTCTGCAGGGGAATTCCAATGACTTGTTGAGTTCATGCCAGATTGAGCTGTTGCACTATGCTTGGCAAAAGGTGGTCTGATACGTTGTTAGGAAGTATCCCATAACTTTTGCCACCTCAGTGTATGGTCTGTAAACAAAGACGTCTAAAATAATGACTTACAGCCAAGTTCTGTGTAAGTGGTCATTGTGGTCAAACAACATAAATGCACAAAATTTCATTTGGCAGCTTATGCCGGCAACCATTCGTCCTGTTTAAGAGTTGGTAAAAATTAAGTAATAAGAGGTTGGTGTGTCGCATGTACGAAGAAATACAGAAGAAGGCAAAGAACCGATGATCTTAAAAGGTCGAACAAATCTCAAATGACATACCTGTTTTTCGTTAACTGTGTTAAAAAGCTTTGATCTTCTTGTTCCTCCTTAGCGTTTGTTCCGCATGCTGGCGGGGTCCACTGGTTTGGCTGTCTTTCGGCATTTTTTACTATCTTGTGCCTGATCACAGTGCAGACGTTTAATCTTGAGGTGTCCTTGCAGGGTGTCAAGCATCGCTGCCTAGATCATCCTACAGGGCGTTTACCATTTACTGTCAAACTAAACCCAGTCTTTTCCACATGTTGTTGCGTCTGCACTAAGAAGATAATCGTAATAGTAGACGGCTGTCTCCCATCTTGTCTACTACTGGTGCTCTTCCATAGAGTGTAAGAGCCCATCATTTGTGTAATGATCGTACAGTGTTAATCCAGTTGTCCGCCTGAGCAACTTTGTCCCCATGACAGCAAATCGTTGTTCCACTTCTTTCATTGAAGGCCAGAAGTCTGCATCATAAATTTCAACTGAATGGATTACAGATTGGTATGCTTTCGGCTTGATCATGTTTGGAATCATCTGGTCACAGACTACACAAGTCACAGATCGCCATTTCAGCAACTTGGTGTTCAGGCAGTTTGAGATTTCTCTTCTGAGATTTCCACCGGCAGCAGTTATCGAGCATAGGTTGATAAGAGGTCAACACGATTGATTCTGACAGTACACGAGTCATTTATATCTGTGGTGAGATACCGCGTTTTCTTCGTGTTGAGCCACTGACCTACTTCTGAAAGGTGGTCACTCCACGCTTGGAGTTGACACTGCAGGCCAGTCTTATCTTCAGAGGCCAATAGAACGTTATTGGCATACAGTCACTTCCAGCATGCGGTTTTCTACAAATTCTTGTGACCGTATCCATTCCGGCGATGAATAGGAAGGACGAGATAGGAGATTCATGATTTACTCCTATAAAAACAGGAAAATTATCCTATAGTTCAGCAGCCGATTGTATCTGGCTCTTCGGATCTTGGTAGAACATTCTGGCACTTGTTAATGGTTCTTCAGGTACCACATACTGTAAGCCTCTTGTTATCACACTATTCGTTCGAGTGATTGAGTGTGCACGTATATATATATTTCTGTGTGTGTGTGTGTGTGTGTGTGTGTGTGTGTGTGTTTGTGTGTGTGTGTGTGTGTGCAATAAATAGATGAAGAATTTGCCAAGCTGGTGTGTATTTGTTTGTGTATGCATTCTAATGACTGCACATTATATAGATCCAAACTGCGTGTATCATTATTATGTGTACTTTATACCTGGAAAGACGACGTCCATTTTTATAGAATGACGGCATATACATTTGGAGTATAATAGATGGACTGATAATTGTTGCAGCGTCGTCCGCGAGCAGAGCTGTAGAGCGCCTTCTGTGTCTATCCTTCAACAGGGACAGCACACAGCCAGAAGGATCAGTGCGGTGCAAACGTGTGACGCAAGCAGGCAGCCATGTAACGGAGACGCACTTGTGTTTGCCGGCCGGGGTGGCCGAGCGGTTCTAGGCGCTTCAGTCTGGAACCGCGCGACCGCTCCGGTAGTAGGTTCGAATCCTGCCTCGGGCATGGATGTGTGTGATGTCCTTAGGTTAGTTAGGTTTAGGTAGTTCTAAGTTCTAGTGGACTGATGACCTCAACTGTTAAGTCCCATAGTGCTCCGACTCATTTGAACCATTTTGAACGCACTTGTGTTTCCTACAGATCCAACTGACCGAGTTGGAAATTGTGGCCTTCCGAGTGGCGGGATGGTGCTTTCGGAGAATTTCCAGGCAAGCTTGACGTGCTGTGTCAGTTGTGCAACGACGCTGGCATCAGTGGTCACGTGAACACCCTCAGACTCGTCAACGAAGTTCCGGACGTCCACGCAGCTCAGACGGCCGCCAGGATCGCCGTACCGCGAGGGCAGCAATGTCAGATCGTACAGCACAGATAAGAGAGCTGCTGAGCCCAGATGCTTCAGCATGAACTGTTGCGAAGCGGCTATTAGCAGTTTACTATGGGCACACACAACTCTAGCCCGTCTTCCAGTGACGGCCGGAGTGGCCGAGCGGTTAAAGGCGCTACAGTCTACAACCGCACGACCACTACGGTCGCAGGTTCGAATCCTGCCTCGGGCATGGATGTGTGTGATGTCCTTAGGTTAGTTAGGTTTAAGTAGTTCTAAGTTCTAGGGGACTTATGACCACAGCAGTTGAGTCCCATAGTGCTCAGAGCCATTTGAACCATTTTTTGAACCGTCTTCCAGTCACGTCACAGCGTCGATGTGCACTGCTCGACTGGTGCCGTTAGAGGATCATTTGGAAGATGGAATAGAGCGCCGTGCAACGGGAAGGTGATGTCTTGTTTCCAGCAGGACAAGCTCGCCCACACACTGCTTGTGAAACTCAACATGCTCTGAAAGACGTGCAGGAAACTCTGTGGCCAGCACGATATCCGGACTTGTCTTCACGATCACGAATGTGGTATGATGGGTCGTCAACCACCAATTCTCAGAGAACTACGTGAACAGGTCGAGCAGGCGTGGAATAACTCACCCCACGAAAGTATGCGCCATCTGTATGGTGGACTGGATGCCAGAGACAGCACATGCGCTGCACCACGTACTAATATGGACGTTTCAGCAAGGTCCGATACCTGGTACCTCAGAACCGCTTGTGCTTTCCATCTGTAAATGTTATCATTTCCTATACTCCATATAGTTTGATGCAACAATAAATCTTGGGTGAATTGGTAACATCTAAAAGGCTGTACTACTTTTTTTTCCAGCAGTGTATACGTGTGAATGTGTGGATGTGTGATTTCTAGTTTTTCACCTGCAGCTGCTAGTCCCTAAATAGTGTGAATCTTGCATATAAAAATCCAATGTAGTTGTATTACTGTGATGTATCTCAGCAATCAGCTGCTGTTATTCCTGTAAATACGGTATAAAACAATGAATTGTATTAGTATGACGTACCACTGCTTATAAGCAGTGAGATGTTGCTAGTGCCGTATAAGACAATGCATTCTAATTGTGTGATGTATCTCTGCATACAAACAACCTCTTTTTGAAGAAACAGAGTGATTATTTTAAAAAATATTGTAAGAACTTTGAACATAAAAGTATTGTTAACGACAATAGACCATAAGTTAATTTGTTGTATCAGTATAGCTTTCACGTTCCAGTTAAATTATCCCATGAAGTTGATATAGTTATGGACGCTAGTGACCAAGGCAGCTAAATTGGTAAGTCACCCTACAGCAATCTAGAACTTCACAATTTCGTGTTCGTAACATATGTAAGCGAGACAAGAGAAAATAGCTTCGTAGCTTACGTTGTTCTCCACTAACCCTGTACTCAGCCCAACGAATATAAATTTTCAACAGCCAAACTGTAATACACCAAAACAAGTTGTTAATTGTTGAATAGGATAGTCTAATCTTAAAAAAATTTTCTGACTCCAATTAATTTCAGGTGCGAGAAATAACCTACGCGATGCGAACATTTATACGAAATACACTTGGGGAAGGTGGACCGGTAAGAGATAGAGTGAATTGTAGAAATATATCAAACACCTATATCTTAATAACTGCTGTAGAAGAAATGTAAGAGTTTTAAGTTCTGCTAATGTAGTTTGCTGAAGCCACATTGGCCAGCAACAGGTATTGGCATTCGTTGAGTTGAGTAGGCAGGAGCTGTGCCGTTTCCTGGAGAGCCCTTCGACAGCACTCGACTTAACGATCCGCTAAACGACCGCAGACCTTTTAAAGAGAGTTGGACAATACACTTTGTCCAAGGAACGCCCGAATCCTCGTGCCATTTAAAAGTGGCACTAAACAAGACTGCAGTTTCCGGCTACGCAACACTTGGAATTGTTAGTAACTGCCGGCGTCTCAAAGATCAAGATAGCGTCGGTGTTTCGTTTAGCGGTGGTTGTGGATTTGTGTCCCGCTCCAAGCATGAATGTGGATTTCACATGTGTCGTTACTCTATGTGTCCTATCATTAAATTAGTGTCTAATTAACAGATTGCAACGGATTAGGTGTTCATGTACCATGTCCTCAAAATACTTTACAAACAAAATATTTAGAATACAAGGGAATCGACAAGTAAAAACAGATCATACAATAATCAAAAACCTGAACTGAAAAAAGGCACTTTAAGAGACTTCTTTATAGGCTATTTTTCGAAGTTGTTTCTTTTATAAATATCTTTTTTAGGAAAACACATATACGAGTAACCCAAATACAGAACTACTGAATGTTGTTTTTGTCATGGTACTGTTAGGAAGGTTGTAGAAATGGACAGCAGTAAGTTGAAAGGTGAAATAGATATTCTTTCGTGGCTCCACTTTTGAGCACCGTCATCTTTCCTTCTCGTGATCATTTCTTTTTATTTATTCACATTTTTCTTTAGCCAAATAACCCTTACTTCCTTGGGTTTCTCCTTTATTTTATTCCTAAGTGACTTATGTTGCTATATTACTGTCTTTCCCTGAACGTTTTTCTACTTCTTTCTTTCGTTGATCCATTGAAGCATTCATTCTGTACCTAAGTTTTCTTCGCATTTGCCTTCGCAGTACATCCGTTTGTCTCTCTAACATCTGTGATTTCTGTTTTTAGAGATATCCACTCCTCCTCAACTGAACTGCCCTCTGTGGTATTCCTTACCGCATTATCCACATGTGCAGCGATCTTCAAACATGCCTTATCATTACTCAGCAATTCAGCTTCCCACATCCTTCCTCTCTCATTCTTTTGTAAGAGTCTCTTAAACTTCAGTCTACGCTTCATCATTAGTAAGATGTATTTTGTCTCTATTTGGTCCGGGTAAGTCTTACAACCCAATATTTGATCTCAGAATACTCGTATGTATCTGACCATATGGCAATTCCGCTGGAATCTTCCAGTGTCTCCAGGCCTTTTCAAGCTATACCTCCTCCTATTGTGATTCGTGAACAGTGTGTTCGCTATTAGCAGCGGAGTTTTACGGTAGTACTAAATTAATCCTTCTCCTCTATCATTCGTACTACCAAACCAGTAATTGCACTTAATTCTTCTACGCCTTCCCCTACAACCGCATTCCATCTCCCATGATTATTAGATCTTTATTTCCCTTTCCTTACTGAATTACCCGTCCAATACCATCATACACTTTTTCTATCTCCTCATCCTCTGTTTACAACGTCGGTATGTATACCTGAAATATTGCTGCTGTTCAGGGTGTTTCCAGACACGTCTGTGATCTGGAATTTCATTGACAAGAGTAGAAAGCGTTCAGTAATGAGTCCCGTTTAGAACTGATCTCCGATGACCAGCAAATAAATTCCTGGAGACGCCCCCGACACCGATGGAGTACCAACCTCACCGTCACTCGCCATACGGCCTGGGGTGGCATTCATAGCAGGACCCCTTTGGTTATCATCCGCGGCACCTTTACAGGACAGCGATACTTCGACTATATTCCACACTCTGTTTTGTTGCCCTTCATGGCAAGCCATATTGCTCTTACATTTCAGCGAGATGATGCACTCTCGCAAAAGGCGAGAGCTTTTACTACATGTCTTCACGCCTGTCAAATCCTATCTTGGCCAGTAAGATCGCTGGATTTCTTCCCAATTGATAAATTTTGGAGCATTATGGGAAGGACACTGTAACCAGCTCGGGATTTTGACAATCTGATTCGCCAGTTGGACAGAATTTCACACGATATTCCTCAGGAGGACATCCAACAACTCCATCAATCAATGCCAAGCCGAATAACTGCTTGCATAAGAGCCAGAGATGGACCAACGCGATAGTGACTACTCAATTTCGTGAAGTTCTTTCTCTTGAATAAATTATCCATTTTTCTGAAATTGTAATCATTTGTTTCTCTGTATATGTATACCACGTTTGCCGATTTCCGTCACATTCGGATAATTTCTTGGTGCAGGATGTTTTTTTTTTATTCCTTTTTTTTTGTCTTAGAGTGTACTTCGACTATTGTAAAGGGTATGTAATGAATATTTAAAAGTAACTGATATTAAGAAAAGCTGTGCCTTGTTTAACGTTACAAAGAAGAACAAACATATAAGTAAACTGCATTCTAGAATGAGATTTTCACTCTGCAGCGGAGTGTGCGCTGATATGAAACTTCCTGGCAGATTAAAACTGTGTGCCGGAGCGAGACTCGAACTCGGGACCTTTGCCTTTCGCGGGCAAGTGCTCTACCTACAGAGCTACCCAAGCACGACTCACGCCCCGTCCTCACAGCTTTACTTCCGCCAGTACCTCGTCTCCTACCGTCCAAACTTTACAGAAGCTCTCCTGCGAACCACGCAGGACTAGCACTCCTGAAAGAAAGGATATTGCGGAGACATGGCTTAGCCACAGCCTAGGGTATGTTTCCAGAATGAGATTTTCACTCTGCACTGGAGTGTGCGCTGATGTGAAACTTCCTGGCAGATGAAAGCTGCGTGCCGGACCGAGACTCGAACTTGGGACCTTTGCCGTTTGCGGGCAAATGCTCTACCAACTGAGCTTCCCAAGCACGACTAACGCTCCGTACTCGCAGCTTTACTTCCGCCAGTACCTCGTCTCCTACCTTCCAAAGTTTACAGAAGCTTTCCTGCGAACCATGCAGGAATACCACTTCTGAAAGGATATGGCGGAGACATGGCTTAGCCACAGCCTAGGGGATGATTCCTGAATGAGATTTTCACTCTGCAGCGAAGTGTGCGCTGATATGAAATTTCCTGGCAGATGAAAACTGTGTGCCGGAGCGAGACTCGAACTCGGGACCTTTGCCTTTCGCGGGCAAGTGCTCTACCTACTGAGCTACCCAAGCACGACTCACGCCCCGTCCTCACAGCTTTACTTCCGCCAGTACCTCGTCTCCTACCTTCCAAACTTTACAGAAGCTCTCCTGCGAACCACGCAGGACTAGCACTCCTGAAAGAAAGGGTATTGCGGAGACATGGCTTAGCCACAGCCTAGGGTATGTTTCCAGAATGAGATTTTCACTCTGCAGTGGAGTGTGCGCTGATGTGAAACTTCCTGGCAGATGAAAGCTGCGTGCCGGACCGAGACTCGAACTTGGGACCTTTGCCTTTTGCGGGCAAATGCTCTACCAACTGAGCTTCCCAAGCACGACTAACGCTCCGTACTCGCAGCTTTACTTCCGCCAGTACCTCGTCTCCTACCTTCCAAAGTTTACAGAAGCTCTCCTGCGAACCATGCAGGAATACCACTTCTGAAAGAAAGGATATGGCGGAGACATGGCTTAGCCACAGCCTAGGGGATGATTCCAGAATGAGATTTTCACTCTGCAGCGAAGTGTGCGCTGATATGAAATTTCCTGGCAGATGAAAACTGTGTGCCGGAGCGAGACTCGAACTCGGGACCTTTGCCTTTCGCGGGCAAGTGCTCTACCTACTGAGCTACCCAAGGACGACTCACGCCCCGTCCTCACAACTTTATTTCCTGGAAGGTACGGAGTGGCGGCAGGAAGGGCATCTGGCCACCCATTCAACTAACGTTGCCACATCCGATTAACCATGCCGACCCTGCGTCTCCGCGGGAAAAAAGGCACAAGCAAAAGAAAGAAAGTAACTTGCTTCAACAGGGTTATCTAAAATGAATGTAGAAGGTGCGAGGGCTCGTAGAGTGGGTCACAACAAGCAAATTTCACATAGTAACTCATGTCTGCATTCCTTAGCTTACGGCACTAGGCGTCGTTGTACAGCGCCGCGCGCCGCCAAGAGGGTACGCACACAACATGTCATGGTAGCAGTTCTGCAGGCGACAATTTCAGTATGTTTGTGACATCAAGGTAAATGAGACGTCGGGTTGAAGTTTTTTTTTACCTATATTTACCAACGCTGTAGTCGAGATAGTTGCGAATATTGCAGGTGGGACAACACTACGGGTTTTCCGCGTCTCACCAAGATGTGAACGAATTGCTTATGGCAGTGCAAATGCCTGTTCCATAGGCGTTGCATAGAGGGCGGCACGTGCTGCACACTGCGGAGTCTGGTCTGCCCTGCATCAATTTATCATCAAAATGGGATACTTTTGTGTATACTACTGTGTGAAGCGAACAGGAAGTGGAGTGCTATTCTTGGGAGGGGAGTGCCGACATGAACTGTACTCACAGGGCGGCTGACTGAAATGCTCATGCTGCGCAATGTGTGTACGTTCAGTGGTTTCCGAATCATCGAGTGCCATATCCACCCATGTTTACTGCCATCCACAGGTCCCTATGAGAGACACGTTCCCCTGAGGTACGTTTTCCACTGGCACGTTCTCGTAATGGCGCATGTGAATTTGAGGTCTATTTAGTAACGCGGTCTACTCAACTTGTGTTACAGGTACGAAGGCCTTACAGGCGCAGCAGTCAATGCATAGTGCGTACACCAGGGCTTGAAGAGGAGGCGTTAGCACTGTTAGAAAACACACCCTCAACAAGCTCGCAGCGTGTTGCACAGGAAATGGATGTAAGCCATTCCACAATTTGCCCTGTGTGTCATGAAGATGATTTGCTCTTCTACGGCCTTCAGAAGGCTCAAGCCCTTAATCCAGACGATGCTCCTCGTCGAACTGAATTCTGAAAGAGGGTTTTGGAAAGATGTGCCATTCAACCGGACCTTCCGAACCGTGTACTTTTGGCGGATGAGGTATCCATTACACGAAGGGGTGTGTTCAACAGCCACACTTGTGGACACGGGAAAATCGCACATCTCTATTGTTCGTGATCACCAAGATCGCTTCTCTGTCAAAATTAGGGCCGACTTGGTAGGCGAAAATCTGGTCGGTCCATACACGTTCCCCCGGCGACTGACCGCCAACAAATACTTAACCTTTTTACGAGAAACTCTGCCAGAGTTGTTGGAATGTGTACCGCTCAATGTGCGACAGAAAATGTGGTGCCAACGCTATGGTGCACTTGCGTGCTTCTCACATGCAGTGCGAATGCATTTCGATGAAACCCTTGGTGAGAACTGGATACGGAGCGGTGGGTCGATGGCATGGCCCAACCTGACGCCCACTTGCAATATCGCAACTAACCTTACGCTGTCTGAATGAATGCTCCACATGAAAATAACTCTTAATCAGCAAATAACTGTCCTGAAGTCAAATGATCCCAGCTGGAGATTTATTACTGAATAATTTATAAGAGCATGGCGACGTGATTCATCTAAGAGAATTGTTGTACACATACTTCTCAGTTTAATGATGGGAAGGTGCATGAATAGGGGTAGAATGTTCTCATATCACTTGACAATTACGGGAACCCAAAAGTACAATCGTTTCACATGCATACACAGAATTAATGTCACAACGACCACATGGTAGCTTTACCAAGGCAAGACCAAGAATTCGTTCACAAAATGTTAATGAAACCAACAAAATGCTACGCATTGCCAAATAAAGAACAGAAATTGTTTAGTACAGTTACAAATCAAATGTAAAGAATGAAAAAATAGATTCTGACCCATACTGATCGAAACTGGTAAATATCATCGCCATAAGGAAAAAACGAGCTATATGTAGGGGTGAACATGATTCCTAATGGTAGATACACATTTGTCATGACCCATTGTGCTTTCCAGAATGACAAGATCACGCAGGGAATGCTAGGAAAACATTATCCAGACGATAAAGCTCACTCCTTCGGCCTAGACTCTTCTGCACACCAACGACCACCTGCCCGATGGAGCACAGAACGTGATTCATCTGAAAGGAGCACCTATCGCTACTTAGTGTACACCCAGTTGCGTTAGTGGGGTGCAAATTCATCTTCCTCGCCGATAAACACCACTTAGCATAGGTGCATGAACCAGGCCCTTACGCAACAATGGTCGCTGGACACTGTTGAAGAGACACTGTTGGTAGCCATCTTGGTTCATCGGGACGATCAGTTGCTCCACAGTTGCACGTCAGTTCGTCCGTACACATTTCCAAAGCCGTCTTTCACGCCTGTCATCTACGGTCATCGCTGCCTTTGGAGCCGATATTTGACAGCGCCACTTTGCTATGCACGGTATACTTTAACCACGGCGGCACTCGAACAGCTTATAAACTTACCCGTTACGGAAATGATTCCACCCTTTGTCCGAAAGCCAATAATCGCATCTACATCTGCATCTACATACATACTCCGCAATCCGCCATACGGTGCGTGGCGGAGGATACCTCGTACCACAACTAACATCTTCTCTCCTTGTTCCACTCCCAAACAGAACGAGAGAAAAATGACTGCCTCTATGCCTCTGTACGAGCCCTATCTCTCTTATCTTATCTTTGGGGTCTTTCCGCGAAATGTAAGTTGGCGGCAGTAAAATTGTACTGCAGTCAGCCTCAAATGCTGGTTCTCTAAATTTCCTCAGTAGCGATTCACGAAAAGAACGCGTCCTTTCCTCTAGAAACTCGCCGGCCGGAGTGGCCGAGCGGTTAAAGGCGCTACAGTCTGGAACCGCACGACCGCTACGGTCGCAGGTTCGAATCCTGCCTCGGGCATGGATGTGTGTGATGTCCTTAGGTTAGTTAGGTTTAAGTAGTTCTAAGTTCTAGGGGACTTATGACCACAGCAGTTGAGTCCAATAGTGCTCAGAGCCATTCCTCTAGAAACTCCCACCCGAGTTCCTGAAATATTTCCGTAACACTCGCGTGATGATCACACCTACCAGTAACAAATCTAGCAGCCCGCCTCTGAATTGCTTCTATGTCCTCCCTCAATCCGACCTGATAGGGATCCCAAACGCTCGAGCAGTACTCAAGAATAGGTCGTATTAGTGTGTTATTAGCGGTCAACTTTACAGATGAATCACATCTTCCCAAAATTCTACCAATGAACCGAAGACGACTATCCGCCTTCCCCACAACTGCTATTACATGCTTGTCCCACTTCATGCCGCTCTGCAATGTTACGCCCAAATATTTAATCGACGTGACTGTGTCAAGCGCTACACTACTAATGGAGTATTCAAATATTACGGGATTCTTTTTCCTATTCATCTGCATTAATTTACATTTATCTATATTTAGAGTTAGCTGCAATTCTTTACACCAATCACAAATCCTGTCCAAGTCATCTTGTATCCTCCTACAGTCACTCAACGACGACACTTTGCCGTACACCACAGCATCATCAGCAAACAGCCTCACATTGCTATCCACCCTATCCAAAAGATCATTTATGTAGATAGAAAACAATAGCGGACCTACCACACTTCCCTGGGGCACTCCAGATGATACCCTCACCTCCGATGAACACTCACCATCGAGGACAACGTACTGGGTTCTATTACTTAAGAAGTTTTCGAGCCACTTACATATTTGGGAACCAATCCAATATGCTCGTACCTTAGTTAGGAGTCTGCAGTGGGGCACAGAGTCAAACGCTTTCCGGAAGTCAAGGAATATGGCATCCGTCTGATACCCTTCATCAATGGTTGCCAAGATATAATGTGAAAAAAGGGCGAGTTGCGTTTCGCAGGAGCGATGCTTTCTAAAGCCGTGCTGATGCATGGACAGCAACTTCTCTGTCTCAAGGAAATTCATTATATTCGAACTGAGAATATGTTCGAGAATCCTGCAACAAACCGATGTTAAGGATATTGGTCTGTAATTTTGAGCATCCGTCCTTCTACCCTTCTTATATACAGGCGACACCTGCGCTTTTTTCCAGTCGCTCGGGACTTTACGTTGGGCAAGAAATTCGCGATAAATGCAAGCTAAGTAAGGAGCCAATGCAGTAGAGTACTCTCTGTAAAACCGAATTGGAATCCCATCAGGACCTGGCGAATTATTTATTTTCAACTCATTTAGCTGCTTCACAACCCCAGGGATGTCTATCACTATGTACTCCATACGGGAATCTGTACGAGACTCAAACGGCGGTATGTTTGTACGATGCTCCTGCGTGAAAGATTTCTCAAATGCTAAATTTAAAATTTCAGCTTTCATTTTGTTGTCTTTGTTGCCAGGCCAGTCTGATCAGTGAGTGACTGGATGGAAGCCTTCGACCCGCTTACCGATTTTACGTAAGACCAGAATTTTCTTGGGTTTTCAGCAAGATCTTTTGGTAAGGTATGACGGTGGTAGTGGTTGTATGCTTCACGCATCGCTCTTTTTACAGCAACACGAATCTCTACTAACTATTGCCTGTCCTCATTCTCCCGATCTTTCTTGTACCGCGAGTGCAACTGTCTTTGCTTCCTGGGCATTCTCCGAATTGCGCTGTTAAACCACGGTGGGTCTTTTCCGTCCGTAACCCACTTTTTCGGCACATACTTGTCCAATGAGTGATTTACAATGTGTTTAAAATTTGGCCATAATTCCTCCACGTCCATCGTACAGGAAGTAAATGAAGTCGATTCATTTACTAAGTGGGAAGTACGATAAATCGCTCCGCACTGATTTTAGTGTCCCTCCGAAACGCCTTATATATCCTCCACTGCTACTGCTGCCACCTGCCGTCTGTTAAGTGGTTATAGCACGCTGACGTCGAACATAGGCGGTGGTCGGTGGTTGTATTAATGTGTCTTGTCTTCTGCCGCTATTTTACAGAGAAGTACAGATCGCAAATTATTCTTACTATAAGCTTTCACTTACAAACCCCAGGTCGTATTCGTCCATCATCCCCGTTTCCCGCAATACAGATCAGAGCAGTCACACTACCTCCTTACAACCCCACAGCACAAGTAAGAATGGAACAGAACTCACTAGAAAGTTTTATTAGACAGACCGTGGTGCACACTCCAGCTGCAAAAATCGCTATATGCCGATCTACCGTTCGCACCAAACAGCATCGTTAAGACAGAACATTGCAGCATATAAGAGGAGGGTTTCACATGTGCTTCACCGATTTTGATCAAGTTTAGCAAGGACGTTCCACACTGAAGGTAAAGAAATCCGTGTTTCGGCTTTTTGCTAGACACTCCCCAGTTTTTGAAAAAATCGAAGTCAAAGGTGATGATGGAAAATCGTATTGTCAGCGTTATACACCAAAAGATCGTTTAGAAATAAACGTTTCTTTTAAATATGATATGGGGTCCAAAGTTAATAACGTTCGAGATATTAACGGTATTGGGTTTTCATGCTATATCTAGGCTACCCGTCATTCCACACGACTATCAGAGAATGGTCAGTGGTTGAGTAGTGAAGACTTCAGGTTACCAAACCACTGGTCTGTGTTCGATTCTTGGTCTTCGCCATTTATTCCCTCGATATTTTTGTCGGGGTACCTGTGAATATTCTGTTTATCAGAGTACTTTTCTTTGCCTTTTACATTTTTTCTTTGTCTTTGTGAAGTAAAATATCGGGAGGTGTGGTTAAAAATCAAATAAATATAAAGCAAAGTCTGTTAAAAGACTTCTCCATATCACCATAGCTATTATATATATATATATGTATATATATTCATTAGTCTCTCAGGACATGTTCTCGAAAACGCAATCGTTTACTATTGTGTGGCACAGTGTCAAAAGCTCTCCTGAAATCCAGAAATACTGAATCAATTTGAAATCCATTGTCAATAGCACTCAACACTTCGCGCGAGTAAAGAGCTAGTTGTGTTTCACAAGAACGATGTTTTCTAAATCAGTGTTGACTGTGTGTCAATAGACCGTATTCTTCGAGGTAATTCATAATGTTCGAGCACAACACATGTTCCAAAATCCTGCTGTATATCGACTTTAATTATATGGGCCGGTAATTTAGTAAATTCTCCTGCTACTTTTCTTGAATATTGGTGTCACCTGTGCAACGTTCCAGCCTTTGGGAACGGATCTTTCGTCGACCGAACGGTTGTATACGGTTGTAAAGTATGGAGCTACTGTATCAGCATACCCTGAAAGGAACCTAACTGGTATACAATCTGGACCGGAAGACTTGCTTTTGTTAAGTGATTTAAGTTGTTTCACTACTCTGATGATATCTACTTCTACGTTACTCACGTTGGTAGCTCTTCTTGATTAGAATCTCGGAGTATTTAGTTCGCCTTCTGCGGTGAAGCAATTTCGGAAACCTGTGTTTAGTAACTCTGCTTTGGTAGCACTGTCTTCGATAGCATCTCTATTGCTATCACCCAGAAAATTCATTGATTGTGTCTTGCCACTAACATATTTCACATGCGACCAGGCTCTCTTTGGATTTTCTGCCAGGTTTCTGGACAAAGTTTCGTTATTTATTATAAGCATCACACACTGCAGTCCGCGCTACATTTCGAGCTTTTGAAAAAGATCGCCAATCTTGGAGATTTTGCGGCCGTTTAAGTTTGGCAGGTTTTTCTCGTTGTTTCTACGAAGTGTTCTGACCCGTTTCATGTACCAAGGAGTATCAGCTCCGTCGTTTGCTAATTTACTCGTATTTGGGGTAAATGTCTCAGTTGCCTCCGATACTATTTCTTTGAATTCAGGCGGATGTGTTCTCAACTTTACACTGGAGCAGAAAGATGCAATTAAACATGGTAATGGTTGTGACTGCTGCTACTGTGCTGTTTCCAGGAGATACAGTGAAGGACGTTGCAGGACTGGAGGCTTTCAATAGCAGAGATAACATTGCTTATCGCACCTTTCAAATAGGAGAGGTGTACAACCGGGATTGGGTCGGTCCTGTGTCACGTCGAATATGGCACTTGTAGTGAGGACCAGGAATCATCGTAAAGTAAATGAGACCTAGTCCGTCGCAGTATGGTTTAAAGGCCACGGAAACTGTTCAAAGCCCGCATCTCGTGGTCGTGCGGTAGCGTTCTCGCTTCCCACGCCCGGGTTCCCGGGTTCGATTCCCGGCGGGGTCAGTGATTTTCTCTGCCTCGTGATGGCTGGGTGTTGTGTGCTGTCCTTAGGTTAGTTAGGTTTAAGTAGTTCTAAGTTCTAGGGGACTGATGACCATAGATGTTAAGTCCCATAGTGCTCAGAGCCATTTGAACCATTTGAAACTATTCAAAAATTAAAGCGATATTACCTTTTATTGCAGAAACTGAAATAAAGTACCTATCCTTTCTCAACTTTGCGGATGAGTTCTCAACTCTACACTGGAGCAGAAGGACGCTACCTACTCTACTACTCTTAGGGAACCTACTTGGGATTGCTGTTAGGCATTACCTACAAAGGTTTCTACGAACTTCTACGCTGCATTGATTAATGACAATCTTTCGGGATTGGTTCTTCTGCGACCATGCTTAACTTGGGCAGCTTATCGCTAGTTTGTGCTTGACATACTTATGTGGATATTGGACGCAATACCATTTCCCGTCTGTACATACCTGACACTCCTGTTTGACGGAATCCCCGCACATTCGAGCGTTGACGCGCGAGCATCGCTACCTATCGACTGAGAGAAAAATTAAACTATTCGAGCAGGACCACCTGCGATTTGGGCGCATTCGCCTGATTAAACTCTCCACTTTCATATTCTTTGTTAGGTATTTCATGGATGTCAGACACTTGTTCTACTTTTACAGAGCTATGAGTACTTCTTCATCTCAGATACTGTGGAACAAATCCCTTCTGCTGCATGCTCTTGGCTTTCCATATCTTGAGAGTTGGTAGAACGGACCAAAACAAGAAAAAAAGTCTGGTAAACTTGGGCTCTAAAGTGTATACATTAAGAGCTATGAATACTTGTTCATTTTCGCTACTGTGAAACACATCTCATCCGCTGTACAAGAGCTTATAGCTCTTAAGATATGCTTTCTAGGATCCACGTTTACTAGACTATTTCTTCTTGATTTGGTCCATACTGCCTCCTCCTAAAATAATGAAAGCGAATACCTTGCAGTAGAAGGGATTTATTCCACAGTATCGAAGATGAAGTGTTCATAGCTCTTAACGTATGTATGTTAGAGCTCATGTGTTTACTGAACTTCTCTTTTTTGTTAAAATGATCGTTCAAGTCGTATTTCTAAGTACTGACAGTTCCTCTTGGGACACCCTGTAGATACACTCCGTAAACACGCCAGTGCACACTCTGAGATCTGCAACTCCATGACATCAAGCTCACGACGACAGCTGTGATAGTACAGAAGTATTATCATTACCTGTGACAAATATATAACTCATCAGCAGATATTATTTTCAACGGAGTCCGCCACAATAGCTGAATGGTCAGCGTGTTGAAATGCCACGCACGGGGCCGCAGGTTCGATTCCCGGCTGGGGATGGAGATTTTTCTCCCCTCAGGGACTGGGTGTTGTGCTGTCATCGTCATTTCATCCCCACTGTCTACGCGTCGGCTCAATGTGAATGGGAACTCCCGGCCACTGACGCCATACGCTCATTTCCATTTTTCCATTTTCAACGCAGAATCGGCAAATATCAGTATCGCCCGTCATCGTCACACAACTATTTTGTAATCTTACAACGAGTTGGGGTGCAGCCAAAGCGGAGATTTTTGAAACAGACTAGTAAATACATTCAGGCTCTTCATTGCAAGTGTAATGTATTAAGTGTTTTCGCTTTAAAATAAAATGTTGTTCGAGATTGTCGATCTATGACAACATTGCCATTTCAAGAGTACCACTATATAAATGTAGTGTTTGCTCCACATCCTTCCCAACAGTTTTTCTGTTAATTTGTAAAATAGTAGTTACACATGCTCCAATTCATCCAGTACATTAACCAGGTTTCCCAGATTCTGATTTCTGACGTGGTAAATAAATTTATTTCTGAAGAGGGCACATTTACAAATCACCATTATATGGCGTGAGTGCGAACCTATCATAAACGTGCTTTGTACTGATGGGCTGAGAACCGCAGTCCGTGTGGTATTCGGTTTTGGTAGCTGGTGTACACATGTTTGGGGCCAGTTTGTTTACAATATCGCGCTAGTTGCGTGGATTGGACGTGACACTATATTTCGAGCAAATGCATTTCTCGGTGCATACATGCTTATTATTAAGCAACATTCGTGTTACATACTTGTGAGAATTATATTTAATGTCAGACGATGATTTTCTCTCGGTTTTCTTTGTCTTCTGTTTTGCATGCTCTGGTAAAAATGTAGGGGGAATAATATATTGGTACAGCTTTGTTGATTATAAATTGTACAATAAATTTAATTTCATTCTTAATCAAAAACCCAACACTTGGAATTAATCACTCTCGACTGACACACTTAAGTTCATTCATTGTAAGATATAAAGTCATCAGTTGATTACATGGTCTTTTACACTATTTAAATTTATATCTCGTTGTGTTGTAACCTTTGGTTTACGGTATTTCCTAAATCTGACGAACCCACCAACACGTCTTCTACTATAAACATTCTCAGGACGTATCTCGTTGTTCCCTGAGTGTGTCGCTAAGCGCAATAGGTATTGCGATGTGGATATATCGTAGGAAACCGAGGCTAATAAATATGACGAACGGCTCTTCACTCATCTCTCATCCCATCATAACACACAGTCACTTCAGGAAACTCAGACCAATTGTAGTCCACGGTGGACCCAGGACCGCAATATTTTTGTTTTTTTGTTTCTTGACATCATAATTTAGTAAATAAATACGTATGCTTTGTGTTTTCATACCTCTTTTATATCAACGAAATTTTTTAAAACTTTTTTTTTTTATCATGAACTTAATTTCCGCTTAAATTACTTTAACTGTTAATTCTAATAATGGTACTTGGATCACACGTATTATTTCTGTGCTTTCAAGCTGTTACACACTTACATGTTGAAAATCAATCTGAAGCTGGCTATATGAGTAATGTCCAAAAGCCAGTAATAATACTACTAAGAAACACACTCATAATAAACAACAAAATGGTTCAAATGGCTCTGAGTACTATGGGACTTAACTTCTGAGGTCATCATTCCCCTAGAACTCAGAACTACTTAAACCTAACTAACCTAAGGACATCACACACATCCATGCCCGAGGCAGGATTCGAACCTGCAACCGTAGCGGTCGCGCGATTCCAGCCTGTAGCGCCTAGAACCGCTCGGTCACTCCGGCCGGCTATAAACAACAACTACAACAACAACTTATAAGGGACATTGAAGACTTCGCAGCAGAACAACTCGCGATTACATGGTTACTGTACGTTAGTTGCACTGAGCAATGCTCTTCAAGCACACAAGTATCTCATAAAACACGAGACAAAAAGGGTATGTTCCCTAGCCTAAAGTGATTATATGTTAAGCAGTAGAGGGCACAGCAAATCAGTGGCAAACAATGTTTATTTCATATCCAGGTTTCCGTCATTTTGTGAACATCTTCATGTTCAAGACCTATAGATAACCAGTTACAATAAAGTGACATGCACACTTCATTAAATGTACAGTTGTATATGGTTTAAATTTGAGTCAGAAGTCAACTGCATGCCAGTAAATAGAAGTTAAAACATTAAAGCCACTTGTCTATGCACATAGTGTCAGTTGGACTATTCATGTTAGAGACTGAGTTCACAATGAGGCCGCTGTTTACAGTTACAACACAGCTGGCTACAGTGAGCGTCATACCAATCTACAGTACCTTCTTTATATATGTGGTGCGTTAAGAACATGAATGAACTTAATTTTACAATTCGTATATTTTATCATTTTCTCTCTTATTTTCCACTTTTCTAAAAACATGTGTACATAAGACTCGTAAGGTGGTTGCAACTAAAAACAGTGACTAAAGTATTACAGTTATACGTTGTGGTAATTGTGTGACTAACCAGCGGCACCGGTTATTGCTGCTTACTTTACAATTGAAGATAGTTTAAAAAATACAAAACATCTTTTTTAAAAATACCTAAGTTCGTAAAATTTTTTGTTAAGAGCCGTGTTACATACTGTAACTGTAATTGTTAACAACGGCCTCAGTGTGACTTCAGCCTTTGACATGAATGGACTGGCTGCGACTATGTGCATATAAAAGTGGTTTCAATGTTTTAACTTACATTTACTGGTATGTATTTTATGCTTGATAAACATTTAAAGCTTATACAACTGTAAATTTAATGAAGCATGCATATTAGCTCATTGTAGCTACTTATTTATGTTTCCTTAGCACTGAAGATAACAATGACACAGTCACCGAAGTCTGAATATTTGAGACTGATTCCTGTACCCTTTACTACTTGAAATAAACACAGTCGCTGGGCTTTTGAAACTTCCTGTATAATGGTGACACACAAATAAGACAAAATTCCAGGTCACTTACCCGTCGCAGTCTCTTCTTCGCCAGTTTTCGGTTGGAAATACGAAATTACTTTATTCCAAATGTTTCTAATTACGCGTGCGTCTAAAATGTGGAAAAAAGAGACAGAGTCAGAGAAATGGATAAACTGATATTCGCCAAACAACAGATGCAATAAATTACTGCATTGTTTTCTTTTGAATGGATAACTAAAAATCAAATGGAGTATAGTGAAACAAAAAAGACACACCACCAAGGAATTATCCGAGTGGCACGGAAATCGATATCGATATAGATGTGATGTGATGTGATGTGATGTGATGTGATGTGATGTAAAAGAAATGATTACAATTTTAGAAAAATTGGATGATTCATTCAAGAGAGAGAGTTTCACATATTGAGCAAGTCAATAATGCGGTGGACCACCCTTCCACAAGCAGTTATTGGACTTGGCATTGACTAACAAAGTTGTTGGGTGTCTCCCTGCGGGATATTGTGCCGAATTCTGCCCAATTGGCACGTTAGATCCCCAGCTGGTTTCACGATCTGGTCTTAACGCTCCAGACGCTCTCAACTGGGGAGACATCCGGCAGTCCTGCTGGCCGAAGTAGGATTTGGCAAGCACGAAGGCAAGCAGCAGACACTCTCACCATGTGCTGGCGGGGATTATCTTGCTAGAATGTAAGCTCAGGAAGGGCAACAAAACGGAGAGTAGAATATCGTCAACTTACCGCTGTCAGTGGTAACAGAATAACAGGCGCCGCGCGGGGTAGCTGAGCGGCCTAGGGCGTCTTGTCATTGTCCGCGCGGCTTCCAACGTCGGAGGTTCGAGTCCTTCCTCGGGCATGGGTGTGAGTGTCGTCCTTAGCGTAAATTAGTTATCTTATATTAAGTAGTGTGTAAGCTTAGGGACCAATGACCTCAGCAGTTTGGTCCCATAACACATTACCACAAACTTCCAAATTTCCAGTAATAGACCCTATGTGCATAACTTTTGCGACCGATTTTTAATAAACTGAGTGAGAGAGAATGAAGCTTCGCCTTTATTCAACAGGAATCGCCAAGGGCTCATAGGGCCAATGTTTCTTTGCATGCAGTTTACGATGTGTTCCATGAAAGAGCCGTTAGCTAAAATTTCTGGCCCGCTTGGAGTCGCGATTTAACCCCGTGCGATTTTTATTTGTCGCTGGCACTAAAGGATAAGATGTACACAAGAAATCCGCACACGTTATAGGAACTCAAGAGTAATATCCGCCAGTCTGTTACTTGAATTTCTCAAAGAGAATTACATTGTGTGATGAATAATTTCCGGAGCAGACGTAAGAATCACGTGGACAATAATTATTAAAATACATTTTAAATTTAGTGCTGCGGTAGTAATCGGGCGACACAGCATCTGATTGGCCTTGCAAAGGAGCGCTCGCTGCCCGTCATCTACCACGCAGTGTGTAAGGTCATCAGACAAATTGAACACCTGCATTTATAATGTGAAACAACAGCAAATATCTGAGGTAAGATACAACAGAAAATGACTGTGGAACTGCGTTAAAAGTAATAACAATATAGATGAAGAAAGCGGAATCAGCAGTGTGCCTTAACTGTAGAGTAGCTATTTTTAAAGTAATGTTATCTCCTGTCAGTTAGACAGGAAAAAACTGAACAAATACATTTGAGGTTTTTGCAACAATAACCTTACAATTCTTAATAAAACTGCACATCAGGTGCAGTGAGCAAACTAATGTAAAGTATACGAGATATTTTGTAAGGGCTAGTAATAAAGTTTTCACAGTACAACTGAAGATCAGTCATAAGAACATTAAATGTAGTATTCGCCAGATTCTTATGAACTCTGTGTAAATTGTAATGACCAGAAATTTCCACCTACTGTTGGGTCACACACACTTTAGGATTTGTAAAGAGCCGCGAGCTACAAAAATTATGGCACATATTTTTAATAGTGACTAGCCAACAACCGACCATAACTTAAGGAGCTGGCTCCTAATTTCGCGCATTTAGCTCTGTGGTGTCTCAGTTGTGCTTCATAGAACTGAAACCATGTCGTCCGGGAAGACACAGAAATGACTTCACGTCGGAACTGTGCTCCTCAGACTATTTTAAAAGAGTGCTAGGTGCAGCATTGTCTATCTGAACGTACGTTCACGTGTGGTATGACTGTAGGCAACCAAGAGGATGGTAGGTTCACGAAGCGTTCACCTATGAAAGACAAGGGTACACATATCAGGTGGCCCATTTTATCAAAGGGAAACGTCCCCCACACGAGAGTAAATACACCACCTGACACCACATTAATAAGCAGGATGCATCGCGTCATATGCTTTTCAACGAACTGATACCCTGCATCAATGTGTATTACCACTTAGCAGTCCAAGAGCCCTTTTTTATACACTACTGGCCATTAAAATTACTACACCACGAATATGTCGTGCTACAGACGCAAAATTTAACCGACAGGAAGAAGATGCCGTGATATGCAAATTATTAGCTTTTCAGAGCATTCACACAAGGTTGGCACCAGTGGCGACACCTACAACGTGCTGCCATGAGGAAAATTTTCCAACCGATTTCTCATACACAAACAGCAGTTGACCGGCGTTGCCTGGTGAAACGTTGTTGTGATGCCTCGGGTAAGGAGAAGAAATGCGTATCATCACGTTTCCGACTTTGATAAAGGTCGGATTGTAGCCTATTGCGATTACGGTTTATCGTACCGCGACATTGATGCTCGCGTTGGTCGAGATCCAATGACTGTTAGCAGAATATGGAATCGGTGGGTTCAGGAGGTTAATACGGATCGGCGTGCTGGATCCGAACGGCCTCGTTTCACTAGCAGTCGAAATGACAGGCATCTTATCAGCATGGCTGTAACGGATCGTGGAGCCACGTCTCGATTCCTGAGTCAACGGATGGGGACGTTTGCAAGACAACAACCATCTGCATGTTCAGTTCGATGACGTTTGCAGCAGCATGGACTATCAAGTCGGAGGCCAAGGCTGCGGTTACCCTTGACGCTGCATCACAGACTGGAGCGCCTGCGATGGTGTACTCAACGACGAACCTGGGTGCACGAATGGCAAAACGTAATTTTTTCGGATGAATCCAGGTTCTGTTTACAGCATCATGATGGTCGCATCCGTGTTTGGCGAAATCACGGTGAACGCACATTGGAAGCGTGTATTCGTCATCGCCATACTGGCGTGTCACCCGGCGTGATGGTATGGGGTGCCATTGGTTACACGTCTCGGTCACCTCTTGTTCGCATTGATGCCAGTCTGGACAGTGGACGTTACTTTTCAGATGTGTTACGACCCGTGGCTCTACCCTTCATTCGATCCATGCGAAACCCTACATTTCAAACGGATAATGCACGGCCGGATGTTGCAGATCTTGTACGGGCCTTTCTGGATACAGAAAATGTTCGACTGCTGCCCTGGCCAGCACATTCTTCAGATCTCTTACCAATTGAAAACGTCTGGTCGACGGTGGCCAAGCAACTGGCTCGTCACAACACGCCAGTCACTACTCTTGATGAACGATGGTACCGTGTTGAAGCTGCATGGGCAGCTGTACCTGTACACGACATCCAAGCTCTGTTTGACTCCTTGCCCAGGCGTATGAGGTGGTTGTTCTGGGTACTGATTTCTCAGGATCAATGCACCCAAATTGCGTGAAAATGTAATCACATGTCAGTTCTAGTATAATATATTTGACCAATGAATACCCGTTTATCAAGTGCATTTCTTCTTGGTGTAGCAATTTTAATGGCCAATAGTGTACATCTAGCGTGAAATGGATGTGTTCGTGCTTCCATGTTCATGTTTACGCCTATTGAAGTACAGCGATAGAAGGTGTGGGGCGGTGGCTTGTGTACCCCATGGAAAGTACCTCTGGATGGTGTGACTGTTCATCAGTGATATCGAGTGTCCTCGTCGACCTGCATCATGGACACGACGGCCACACCGACGATTACCCTCTGAGTACATCCCAGTGATATCCCCAACTGACCCTTTTATGGGAGGTCTCTCTGTCATCCCAACTAAGCACTGTATTTAATTTAACTAATCATGCCTGCACACAGCGTCGCAAAGAACCCCCATATCGAGATGCTCGTACACTGATGAGCCAGTAGGTTACGAACACTGCCCTCCACCACCTGGTGATATTTCGGGTACGAGACACAGTAAGGGAGCTATACAAACATAGCAGAGATGAATAGAGAATCGTTCCAGCGACGATACTGGCCGGAAACGGGGAAATCCTCTAGCATAAGCGACTTTGACAAAGGCAGATCATAACGGCGCTGCACCTAGGAACGTGCATCTCGGAAACGACTAAGCAGGTCGGCTGTTCGCGTGCTGCTGAAGTGAGCCTCCATGGAAAGTGGCTGAAGGACGGTGAAACCACGGGTAGGCGACAGGGTGCTGGACGTTCACGACTCATCACAGAAAGTGGAGATCGGAGGCTTGACTGCTATGTAAAGCAGGATAGGAGGCGGGCATTGCTGAAAATGGGGCTCCGCAGCAGACCACTACTTGACACCTTGTTGACCCAACGACGTTGTCAATTACGACTGCAGTGAACACGGGATCATCGAGATTGGACCATGCATCAATAGAAACGTGCCTTATCGTCGAATGAGTCATTTTCCCGTTATACCTGTTGGATGGAGGTATCCGGATACGCCTTCATCCAGGTGAACGCCTTCACGAAACATGCACCGCGCCCCTGCCTAAAGCCGTTGGGGGCAGTAAAATGATATGCGGGATATGCACCAGGGTTTAGATAGGACTTGCGGTAATTATCGAAGGTATGTTCGCAGTTGTGGACTACATGGATGGCATCCCGCAGCAGAATAACTGCCCAGTAAATAAAGCCATAGTACAGTGGTTTTAGGATAATGACATAGACACTGACGCCTAAGTCACCAAATACGCCTGATTTTAACGCGATGGAACGCATATGGGAAACTATCGGAGCTAGCACCGCATCCATAAACCACTGGCCCGTAATTTACAGGAGCTGTGTGACCTGAACGTAAACGTCCGGTGCCAAACATCTACAGAAAACTTGTCGGATTGCGTAATCGCTGCTCTATTGAGTTCCAAAGGTGGAACATCACACTATGAAGCATGCGAACATAATGATTTGGCTCATCAGTGTGTAGCGTACCACTTAATTCGTCGTTTTACAAGATTCTCATAATTTCAACAACAGATCTTTTCGTGATGGGCAACGCCTTTCTTGTACCATCTAGCCAAGCGATATGATGTAGTGATTAATCGATTTTCTTCACATTTGAAGAGAACGGGTTTCACATATTATTCTGTTATCCACTATTTTCCTTAGCTCATCATACGAGTAACTGTTATTAGAAAGATACATTAAGTGTTGAGCGGATCCAAAAAAACTACTCATATCTTACGTAACTTGTTGATGAATTTTTCGTACCTTGGTTTCGTTTGCCTTCTGACTACATGATTTTAGGTCTGAGAGCTGTGGTTGTAAATTTGAATCCGTTAACGACTGTTCATCTTTTTATATTTGTCTGTGATACGTAAAATTTGCGCATGGTTTTCAAAATTAGCTTACTCATTGAATAAACAATTTTCTTAGTCATTCAAAAAATATTTTGATCACTGAGTGCTGTAGGTGTAAATTTTGATCTCTTCAGCTGTGCCGGTATTTTCACCTTTATCTATGATAACAAAATTTGCCCATCGTTTTCAAAATTAGTTCAAAAGTGTTCAGATGTGTGTGAAATCATATGGGACTTAATTGCTAAGGTCATCAGTCCCTAAGCTTACACACTACGTAACCTAAATTATCCTAAGGACAAACACACACACCCATGCCCGAGGTAGGACTCGAACCTCCGCCGGGACCAGCCGCACAGCAAAATTAGTGAAAAAGTGTTTATTGTTGTAGAGTTCCAAGAAAAATAAGCCTTAGTGCATATAGATGTTCTTTGAATGTGATGATAAAAACTCTTTCAGGCTGTCCAAAGTAGTATGATGCACAACTTCCACCTTTCTACTCAGTCTGTGCTGCTTTCGCGTCTGAGTCTGTCTCTCAGTTTAATGTTGGTTGACAAACTTAATTTATTGCTGCTCCTCTGGATCAGATCTGCTGTTTTGTTAGACATAAACACAGAATTGTGATTTTGAAATGTTTGGGAGCGTATTGTACATGTTTTATAGTGGCGTGGTTTGCAGAAAACATTTATAAAGTTTAAAGCTTGATGTTACTTAAAATTGTGTTATAATGTCTCATAATCACTAATGGAAACAATAAGTTTTTTTTAAAATTTCATTTTTTTTCTTTTATTGTGTCGTTGGACAGTGTTATCATTAGCGCTGTTAAGTGCAGATGTAATCTACGTTCATTAATCCGAGAGACATGTCGTATTATTGATACCCTGATCGATTTTTCAGCCGGATCGTCAAGCAAGTTCACATGGTATTTCGAGACTCAGCAACAGCAACGCGTCAGTTGAATTCGGTAGCCAGTAGAACCGTGAAAATATTGTATCAACTTGAACTGAAAATCCGGCTGCAATCCAGAGAACAATATCACTAGTTATTTCGCCGGGAAAGCCCTCGAAGTCATGTTGTAATGTTACGAACTTCATCTCTGTTGTTGAAGTTCCTGTAAATTTGGAAAAGATTATCCTCGCCATAATAGTCCATTCTGAGATCATTGATTGATCCATCATAAAATACTCAATTACCGCCAAAATATATTTTATAATACTGTACGTGATGTCTTTATTTTAGCATTTCTCATTCACAAAAATTCATTTATATGTTTTATTACCGTCAACATTTACAAGACGACCACCGAAATCGGTGTTAATTTAAGAAAACATAATTCTTTTGAATGTGTAGAAGCCATGATGTAACATTATCGCAACTGTGGGGTACACGAAAGGAGCCTCCCCGAAGATCATGACAACGATCGGGCGTACCCTGGGCAACGTTAGGCCTGTGCCTAACGGCCAATCCTTTCAACACCAAGACACCACAAAAAGGCTTTTATCAAAGCCAGCGCTAAATATAATGTCCATAAACATTGAAGGGCTCTCTCATGAGAAAGAAGTGCTACTTGCTGTAGCATGTAAAACTCACAACCGTGATCTCTTACTAATCCAAGAGACCCACATTGGCCCCACAAATAGAAGACCAAAGATCCACGGAATGAAATTAGTAATTGAAAGACCACACGAGCAATATGGCAGCGCAATCTTCGCCAAAATGGGCTTAGGTATTATATCTGCAGAACTGACATCTCAAGAAGACATCGAAATCTTGACCGTAGAGCTACAGTCCTGCACTGTGACGTCTATATATAAGCCACCGAGCAGGGAGTTCAGATTCAGAGAGCCAACCAACTTCAACCCACAACCAACGAAAATAGTAATGGGCGACTTCAACTGTCATGGATCAGCCTGGGGGTACAGGCACACAGACAAAAGTGGGGACGACCTAGAAACCTGGGCAGACTCAACTGGCCTTAGATTAATACACGACCCCAAACTTCCATATTCTTTCAACAGCAGCAGGTGGAACCGTGGATACAATCCAGATAACATCTTTGTCAGCGAAAACGTAGCACATCAAACCAGGAAGGATGTGGGAGAACCCCTCCCACATACACAGCACCGAGTTATACTGTATTATGTCTGGTCGAAGCAGTTGTTAAACCAGCAACCACCCATTTCCAAAGACGTTTTAATTTTAAACGTGCCCTATGGGACAAATTCTCTGAAGAACTTGACAAAGAGGTGCAGAACCTTGATGCTAGCCCGGAAAAATATGACACTTTCATTGAATTAGTTAAAACTGTCTCCCGAAGAAATATCCCCCGAGGCTGCAGAACTAGTTATATCCCTGGAATTGACGGAAACTCAAACGTTCTTCTGGAACATTACCAACAACTCTTCGAGGAAAACCCTTTTTCAGGGGAAACAACTATGGCGGGAGAAGAACTCCTCCAGGCCATATCAGCCTCAAGAACAATGAAATGGTGTAATCTAATCACAAACCTAGACATGAAACAGAATAGCCGAAAGGCCTGGCAACTCCTTAAAAACATCAATAATGACCCCTCATCTAATACACAAAATTTGTATAAGGTCACACCAAATCAAATAGAAAATCAACTTCTACTTAATGGTAAAACCAACAGGAAGCACCCAAGAAACAAACTACAGAGAGGCACTCAAGAAAAAGACCACCTAGGCACCCCCTTTACTCTGAAAGAATTAGAAGATTCCATCTCCATAATGAAAATTAATAAAGCCGCTGGCATAGATGATCTACGCCCAGAACAAATAAAAATGTTCGGACCTGTTACCAGACGGTGGTTACTAGATATGATGAACAAATGTGTTCTTGAAATGAAAATCCCCAAGACTTGGCGGAAGGCAAATATAGTAGCTATACCAAAACCTGGAAGAAACCCCACAGACCCTAAAAATTTTCGGCCTATCTCCCTGCTCTGTCAGCTCTATAAAGTTTTAGAAAGAATGATCCTTAACCGCATCTCAGAACATGTAGACAAGAATATAATTAAAGAGCAAGCAGGATTCCGCCCAGGAAGGTCATGCTGTGGACAAATCCTCAACCTTACACAGTACATAGAAGATGGATACGAGCGGAAACAAATTACAGGTGCAGCCTTTATCGACCTTACAGCAGCTTACGACACCATAAACCACAGTAAGTTAATATCAAAAATATATAACACCACAAAAGACTACAGACTGGCGCAATTCATCCAGTGCCTGTTGCAGAATAGACGGTATTATGTCACGCTGCAGTCGAAGAAGAGCCGATGGCGGACCCAGAAAAACGGCCTACCTCAAGGTAGCGTCCTCGCCCCATTGCTGTATAATATTTATACCAATGACCAACCGATCAGCATGGACGCTCGCTCCTTCATCTATGCAGACGATACAGTCGTTGCCACCCAGGGAAAAACCTTTGAAGAGGCAGAAAGCAAACTAACTTTAGCGATTGAAAAGCTGGGTGACTATTATGATAATAACCACCTCAAACCAAACCCACCAAAAACCCAGGTCTGTGCTTTTCACCTACGTAATAAGGAAGCAAGGAGGAAACTCAACATAAGCTGGAAGGGACAACATCTATCTCACTGCGACACACCAAAATATCTTGGGATTAAACTTGACCGTGCTCTCACCTACAAGGAACACTGTTTGGCCACAAAGATGAAAGTGAGTGCCAGGAACATCATCATCCGCAAGCTAACAAATAGCAGATGGGGAGCGCAACCTACGGTTGTCCGCACGTCAGCTTTCAAAATGGTTCAAATGGCTCTGAGCACTATGGGACTCAACATCTTAGGTCATAAGTCCCCTAGAACTTAGAACTACGTAAACCTAACTAACCTAAGGACATCACACACACCCATGCCCGAGGCAGGATTCGAACCTGCGACCGTAGCAGCCTCGCGGTTCCGGACTGCAGCGCCAGAACCGCACGGCCACCGCGGCCGGCACGTCAGCTTTAGCTTTATGTTTCTCCACTGCGGAGTACTCGGCACCGGTTTGGCAAAATTCCACCCACGCTGAACAAGTAAATGTAGCATTGAATGAGACTGGACGCATCGTGACAGGATACCTCCGCCCAACTCCCACAAAGCAGCTGTACCACCTCATGGGCACAGCCCCGCCAGACATCAGAAGAAGGACTGCCGCAGAAATCGAGAAACATAAACAGGAGACAGATCCCAGGCATCCAATGTTCGGATACAATCTTCAACCTCGCCGACTTAAATCAAGGAAGAGTTTCCTACGAACAACTGAAGCAACTCTTTTATCGCCTAGAGCACGACGAGAAGAGCTGTGGTACAATTTGGACCCAGGAAGACCAGGGAATAGCCCCAGGGAAGAACCCGAAGAACCCACAGCTGGCTCTGAACTCCCAGATACGACCTGGAAAGCCCTGAATAGACTACGAACAGGCGTATCAAGATGCAGAGCAAACTTGGAAAAATGGGGCTACATCAGTGCAGACGAGCCCTGCGAGTGTGGAGAACAGCAAGACCCACAACACCTACTGGTCTGCAGGAAACTAAACAACCCGTGTTCGACTCAAGACCTATTTGAAGCAAATGACAAGGCTATTCAAGCTGCAGTGTATTGGGCTTCACGTGGGATATGAAAATCGCTCTGTTTCGCATCCTTAGCGCTTATCATCGTATGTTACATACTTTCCTATATTATTGTAGTTAATTTATCTTATAACCATGTATTATTGTATTATAACTGCTTCTCTTGCATTGAAATATAATTTTTTTTTTTTTGTAAAATGGCGATGTCTTGGATACGATAAATAAAAATAAATCGCAACTGTGGAAAGAAAACATGTTAAATTCAGTTCTCAAAATTCATTAGAGAGCACAATTATATGAATTAGAATGGGAATCTTGTAAATTTTCTCTATGTATGATTGCTCTTTTTTGAAGTGAATATATGGCAGACTTAACTTAAAATGCCAACTTCTACAAGATTTCACACTTTGAGGCAAAAATATAATTTCACAAGTGTCATTAAGGGTAGGTTTACTATCTTTTGGTTCAAAAATCGATTTTTTTTAAACTGCATTTTTAGATCCATGAAAGTGTTTACAATGCACCACTGAAACGGTTTTTCCGAATACGGAACGGAAATGTTTCTTATTCGCGGTTGAACAAAAAATGCACCTGCCTGAAATCGGCCTTTTTCACACACCAGTTTTTTCTTTCGGAGGACGAGTTATTGTTCCGGTGCTTGGGAGGAAACACATAAAATTCAAATTAAAGTCTGAACGCGTGTGTTTGGAAGTTAGCTCCCAAGCATTTGCATTCTGGTGCGAAGACTGTGGAGATTGCGACTTTCCTGGCAGTGAGCAGCTTCGACGAAGGGTATTCAGTAATTCTAAAGACCATGACAACAATCGACGTCACCCTGGGACTCTATTCGACGCAGTTCGTCAAGCATTCGGACGACCACCGGATTCAAGCGGCCGAAAAGCGCTTGACACCGGCCGCACGAGCGGCTCTGGAGCAGCGCAGGATGGCCAAGATCGAGTAGAACGCCCTCTATGAGGAAGAGGAAGGACTAGTTTATGGTCCCGGAATAGCAGATTGAACGTAAGTTGCGTAATATTGCATTTATATGTAGTCAAAAGTTCAAACGCGTTTTTCTCGAAATGACTTTTTTTATGGTGCAGTATGGTAACTTCAAAACTACTGAACCGATTGGCATGATTCTTTGTTTCCGACGAATATAACTAAATTGTCTAGGAGTTGTACCACTTTTATTCCGATCCATCAACTATAAATATTTTTACTTGGCCGAAGAAGTCGAAAAATTGATGTTTTTTTTCAAATGGCCGCCATTTTGTTCCCTATGATCCAAATAACTTAAGCGAGGTACAACTCCTAAAGAATCTTATATACTTCGCTAACGTCAACTCAGTTTAGATTTCAGAAGAGCCGGCTGATCAAAACATAGCGCGTGGAGGTCTACATCGAAATTTTGTTTCGTTCCGACGGCTCTTCCGACTTAGTTCGGCGACATTTCCACTCGCAAAAATTCCAATTTGTAGAGGAAACATCAATAAACATTTTGACCAAATTTGACATTGATATCTATAACACATCACGAGAAAAAAAATCTCAAAGAACATGCTTTTTACGTGCCAAAGATAGTAAACCTCGCCTTAAGGACAATTATCTGGTGTAAAACAACAAATTCTATGCAGGTAACTGTCTAAAAACTAAGTGCAGTTTCATGTCCTTAACTAAATTAAGAAATGTTTTGCTAAGAAGCTACCGGAATTTGACAAAATTTTTTGCTAAGAAGCGATCACTACCATTGTAAAGTACTGGCAGACAATGAAAACAATTCTAAAGTCAAACTACAATAATTGTTGCTTGACAGATTATTAAATTACGTTGTGTGTAGATCCAAGTATGAAATTTATATGTAGCTTCAGAATGGCATAAAAATCAATATCGTAACTAGTCATTTTGAAGCTATATTTTAACCGAGAACATGTATTCCAATTCCGAAGAAACGAGTGCTGACGTGGGTGTGAATATTACCAGGCTATCAGTTTAACAAGTCATGGTTGCAAAATATTCACACAAATTACTCACAGAAGAAAGGAAAAACTGGTAGACGCCGACTTCGGGGAAGACCAGTTTGGGTTCCGGAATAATGTTGAAATATGCGGGGCAATACTGCCCTACGACCTCTTTTAAAACATAGGTTAAAGAAAGCCAACGCTTAGATTATAGCAGTTGTAGATTTGGAGAAAGCTTTTAAAACGTCGGCTGGCATAGAATTTTTAAATTTCTGAAAGTAACAGGGATAAGATTCAGGGAGCAAAAGGTTATTTGGAACTTTTACAGAAACCAGACGGCAGTTATAATAGTCGAAGGACATCAAAGGAGAGCAATGGTTGAGAAGTGAGAGCGACAGGGTTGTAGCCTATGCCCAATGTTATTCAATCTGTACGCTGAGCAAGCTGCGAAAGAAAATCAGTAGAAATTTCGATAAGGTATTCAATTGCAGGGAGAAGAAAAAAAACACTGTGCAGTTTGTCGACGACATTGTAATTCTGTCACAGAGAGAAAATGTTTTTGAATTGCAGTTGAACTGAGTGGACAGTGTATTGAAAGGAGGATATAAGGTGAATACTATCAAAAGCAAAAAAACGGTAATGGAACGTAGTCGAATTAAATCAGGCGATGCTGAGACGATTAGATTGGAAAAAGAAACACTAAAAGTATATGAGTTTTGCTAGTTAGGCAGTAAAGTAACTTACGATGGACTAAGTAGAGTGGTTAGCAAGGCGTATGTTGACAGGTAGGTTGGTTTGGAACCATCTGTCATCGTGTCGCACCCAACTCCATCAGTTGCAACACGGAACAGTCCTTCCCCACTTCATAATCCGCACGTACACTATGCATGGACGATGCAAAAAAAATTTCTGTCTTCGGTATCGACAACGAGTATGTCGATCGCCCACTCAAAGCCGCCCGTCGCCCACATCTTCGCAGAATGCATCATTTAAACTGGCTGACAGCTTTGTTACAGGGAGCCTCGATATATACAAGGTTCCTCGTATTCCTGCGTGTGGCGGTACGGATGTCACCACAGTTCACCGCCTTCGAACCAGTCGCTATAGTCAATTGTATCGTCTTTTTAAGGGGCCACCCACTGAATTCTATCGCCTAAATTTCGAAAACCTCCCAATGAGACTACTACGAACTACTACTACGAACACTGCAAGACGTTAATAATATTCATCTAGTATACACAGGTGAATGTATCACACAGAATGATTTAACGAAGACTCACAGTGATCCAAAAGTTATGTATCGGCTCATCATTCTGTAAAATTGTAAATAAATGTGTTGATGCTTTATTCAGATACTAAATGTTTGCAGTGTTCACAGTTTGTCCACCAACCTCATACCAACTAAGGATACAAGGCGAACTATACAAGAACCTACTATCGAAACCATTTGTTCAGTAAAAGCAAATCCCTACGTACACCTTATGAATTCAGCAAAGCAATTTACAACACAATTAACCTCGGAATGACACAGAATGATTATAGAACACTGCATGGACATGTGAGGGCTTTTGTGAGACCCCACGTTAGCAGATCTCAATACTGTGGAGCCACCTGTACAGCCATCGAGCGAAATGTCCAGTTCTTGAATGCAGCTCTGAACAGTAGGTCATTTGTGGTCACAGGCTTCGGTGGCTTTGTTCTGGATATCTCAAATGCTTTTGGTGTCTCATGGGGTACATGCAACACTGAGTGTCCATTATATGCCCGAATGGAGTGCTACCATTTCAACCAGGTGACTCTAATTCATTTGTTCGTAAAAGTGTTGACTCCTGGATACTAACTCTGCATTGCAGTTCGTTGATTATTTGTTTATGAATTCCGCGGCGGTAGACAAACTCAAATAAATGAATTCCTTCGCGGGTCGTAACACCGTTTCTTTAATTTCGGGTGGTTACTAATCGAATTGATTTTAAATAACTCCTTTACATGTGGCATGTATGCCAAATTTTAACATCACAGCAAAACGGAACTCTAACTTACATTGGACAATATGGGCGAAATAAATATTTTTGTTACGGGATCAGTCTCCTGCAATAGGTGAAGTAACTTACAGAAAACTTAAATCAGCATGGCTGGATCGGAATTTGAAAGCCTCTGCAGTCGAATACTAGTGCGAAGGCTAAACCAACGGTTGCATCACTCGTTGGTGCTTATATCCCTATTTCATGCTCAGCGTCAATTTGCACACAATGGCCACTCTCCCTATTCAGAAAATGAAAGCAATGCTGTAATATTTAAGACGAAGAACTCATAAATTGACAGTGTATTGTACGATGTCCCGTCCCGGCATTTTGATATAAATTTTTATTTTATTAGTTTGTTACTCGATTCGATTTTCCGTTGGTTTTATGCACAAACAACTGTATAATGTGGAATGTGTTTCATGAAGGACAGTGGAACACATTTCTCATAACTGTGTTTATGTTGCTACATGCTGTCATACACTGGTTTGTAACTGGCCACTTGCTCATATTAGAGCCATCGTCCAAAACTTACAGAAGGAGTTGTTAATAAGAAATTTGCATTGCAAGAAATTGTTGCTATCAGATAGATATTTTATTCCCGCTGATAAGGTGTCAAATAGTTTTATAGCTTTGTATGTCATTCATTTTTATACAAAAGAGAGATTCAGAAGAGGATAAGTAGCTTACCTCCCTTTTATTTTCACATTTGTGAATGCTTGTGTGAGTATCAAACTCAAATTGAATATTGGAAACCGATTTCATGACTGATTGAACGTACTGTTAAGTTGAAACGGATGCCCACATTATTAACGTTCGTGTACCTCGTACGTAATTTAATAACTTTATATTGCGCAAGTAACACTTTTAAGTTATGTTATGAGTTGGCACGAAATATTATCCAAAATACATAAATAAAAAATGCTAATGATAACTTATTGATTTATATGTCACCGAGTTTTCAGTAATCTTTTTGGCAGAAATAAGTGAACCTGTTTTAAACATTGATCGTAGATGGTTTTCCCAGTTATGTTTTCATTAAATGCACACATAAAACAGGAGGAACTTTTTCCATTGATTACCATTTCTTGGTCGTGCAGGAAAATAGAGAGTTGTTTTCCCAAATCATCTGCGGTGAATGCTATGACGATTTCCTCAACATCACTACATGCAAATTGTGGGGAAAAGAAAGGCTGACTGAACTTCTTGCAAATAATGTGTGGGAGGCCACCATCACACACAGCAAGATCCCTGTGGTTACTGGTGTCAAAGAGGTACCTTTTTTGTCAGAATCAGGATTCAGGCATTCCGTTTAGAAAGAAGTCAAAATAACAGAAGATCGCCACAAAATTCTCAAGAGTGCACAGAAAAGTTAGGTTGGCTTATTTCATCAAAATATTTGAGGAATGAGTAATAAGGTAGAAGAGCTACACGTCTTGTAAGAAAAGATAGACATCGTATAAGTTACATATAAAAGATTACACTCTAGTAGCTTACTAATGGAAATATGGCAAAATAAGGGGTTGTTGGGTGTATTACGACAGAACACTAGTTCAAAGCAGTGAGGAAAGTAGATTTTATACTGCTCAGCAGAAATAAATGTGTGCTTGTGAATTAATACTGCAAAATAGTTCCTTTTAATTGTGTCTTATATATAAATCCCCACTGCGAAAGTTTGAAATTTTTATGAGGAATCTGGATTACTTACTATACTATCTACCAGAGAGCAGCAAGCAGTTAGTAGTCTGTGGTGACTTCAACGCAGATTTTTTAAAGGATTCTGACAGGAAAGTTATTTAAATCTTACACTATGACCTCAGTAATTCATTTTCCAACGCAGGTGGGTGAAGACAGTAGAATCCTAATTGTTCATGTTTCCTTTAGTGAAGCTCAAATCAAGAAAATAACTGTTTATCTAGCAACAAATGCTCTCTCTGACCATTATGCGCAGTTAGTTAGGATAGATAAGATAGTGATTCACACTAGGTATATTCCTCAGTGGAAGTCAGTCAGATTAATTAATTGACTCTAGGAGAAATGTTTTTAAAAACTGTTTACAAGGGATGACATGGGAAAAATTCGTGATAAACCTAGTGCTAACATAAAATCTAGCCCATGCCATGACAAGCCCATATCATTATTTGAAAATAGCTTTCCGCAAAAGCTAATCAGAAAAGACATTAAAAAGTCATATAAAAATGGGCTTGTAGAGGAATTAAAGTATCATTTGAAAGGAAAAGAAAAATGTATCTGTTGACAAGAACAAGTAGAGTTACTGTACCAGTTGTACAGTCCTGGAGAAAACGAGCGAGACCCCTCGCCTTTTCGTTATGCTGATCCGCACAGCCTTAAAGTCTGCTACACAGCATAACAGGCAAGACGACGAAGTGCTACCAACATACTATGCAAGTTCGCTCAGCTGATGTGCTGAGATAGCTAGCACTGGAGAAACTCGCGCATCGAAGTCACTACAGCATCGTCTGCCACCACTTCGTTGTTGTTGTTGTTTGTTTGGGGGGAAGAGACCAAACAGCGAGGTCATCGGTCTCATCGGATTAGGGAAGGATGTCGGCCGTGCCCTTTCAAAGGTACCATCCCGGCATTTGCCTGGATCGATTTAGGGAAATCACGGTAAACCTAAATCATGATGGCCGGACGCGGGATTGAACCGTCGTCCTCCCGAATGCGAGTCAAGTGTGCTCCACCACTTCGTGGGAAACGAAATACCTCAAGTATAAGCCAATGTGTTGTATTCACATATCTGTGACTATGACTTGGATCTAAAGTGTGGTTATGGATAGTACGTATGCTCAAATTGCGAATCTAACATCATGAATAAAGACAAGGGGAAATGAATTAGGCGTCCTTCCTTTCCCGTAACATCAAATATATTTTAGTTATTCTTTCTTAAATGAACTGCGCAGAAAATCATTCACCAGAAGTGAATAACTTTTTACTAACACCAGTTGATATTAACAGCTTGCCGGCGCGGGTTAGCCGTGCGCTGAACGGCTTCATATGGCGGACCGCGCGGCTCCTTGAGCCGTCAGTTCGAATCCTTCCCCGGGCATGGATGTGTGTTAGGTTGGGTAGGTTTAAGTAGTTCTAGGTCTAGGGGACTGATGACCTAAGCAGTTTGGTGGCATAGTTCTTAGAGACATTTCTTGACCTTTCGCGTAAATTTTCTTTACATAAACGGCCGTATCTTTAGGTTGCATTGACATAGCTCACTTTTTACACCACCAAGGGACCGAATACCGCAGGAAGTGCGATAGATTTCCGCTTATTATGTCCATCCGTACTCGAGGTAAACGGATTTTAAGGGTTGGGTAGACAGACAGACGGTAAAGTGAGACTAGTAGGGTTCCATTTTTACCGATTTACATGGCGAAATCCTAACAACGAAAATAGCTACCACAGTTACTGAAGACGAGGACCGCATAATAATTTCCCCTACTCTTTATTCGAATTGTTCCAGTTGCAGTCGATACATCAGCATACTAGTCGTAGCTGCGCTTTCGATCCAAATCATGTTTACAGGAATGCAAATAAAATCCATTTGCCTATACACGTGATAATTCAGATCCCACTGTTAATGCCACCGCGTTTTAGATGTGCGAGCATTCCCACTGCTAGCTACCTTAAGGAACACTTCGGCTAATTAACGTTTTCTGGCCGTGGCACGTCTAATGGAGAATTCGAAACATTGTAGAATACGTTTGACAGCTATGTCGCCGTTTATTTCCTGGGGTGGTGCAGAATTATCCTACTAAATATACTCGCTAATAACAGTGTTTTTGTTATTTCGATAAACATCCCGAATAATTGCCACATAAGCGGTGACATAAAAGTAGACAATTCATGTTTTTGAGTCCAGAAAGCTCTATGCAACAGAAAATGCAGATCATTTTGCCATTTTCATTGCGAAATTGCCGGCTTATTCATGTCTGGGCTAATAATAGAGGTCTGTTGGCCTGGGTTGTCTGCTAGCGTAGTGAAAGGTGTTTGCTACTGCAAGGGAGGTCTGGTTTGTTTTCGGTTCTAATCTCGATGGAGGCAATTAGACTATCAGTAAAGGAATTTTAAGAAATTCTCGCACCCCCAATACGTTTTATTGCTACCTTTATTCTGTACCAGGGCCCTGTGGATGTCGATATGAAAGTCTTGTAGAATTTCATACTTGTTACTGCCTATATTTTTCCGCTTCTGTCAATAATTGAATTGACTTAAGTGTGGCACTGAATGATTTTTAACTGAATTTCGTTATGAATCTTTACGCATTGCTAAATTTGCACACTTACATGGTAGGTCAGCAACGGTAATCCAATATGACTCGTCTGAACGTTGACAAAGACCATTTCGTGGCCGAACGCGCATAATATTTTGCTAATTCGTAACGATCTTGGGTATTTTGTCTTACTAAAACAGTTATGTTATCTCGATAAGCTGAAATTCATTTTTATTAGTGCATTTCATACTAATTAGCGTTTCTTCTTTCATTTATATCTTATATTTAGGTGTTGTGGTTAACACACTAATCAGCATTAATATAGTCTTACACATGATTGAAAACAGTCTGACAAATTTCGGATAGTTTTTCGATTTCACACCTGTGCATAATATGTTGGTAGCACTTCGTCGCCTTGCCTGTTATGCTGTATAGCAGACTTTAAAGCTGTGCAGATCAGCATAACGAAAAGTCGAGGGGTCTCGATCGTTTTGTCCACGACTGTACAGTACAGAAACTCTTAAAAATTAGTAATAAAGGTTATTAAAATTAGGGAACATGAACATGATGTCTTACTGAAGTCTCATTTCCAATAGGATACTAAGATTTCTTCTTGTACAATAAGCTTTGTCTTACCTTAAATATGTAATGCATTACTAATTCAACGCATTTTCCCAGAGAGGCTGAAATATGTCGTTGTGAAATCCCTCCATAAGAAAGGTAATAGGAGAAATGTCAATAACTACCGACTTCTTTCACTACTGACACCATTTTCCAAAATTTTCGAGAAGGTGGTGTATTTTAGAATAGTATTCATCTGAGCAACAACAAAAGAAAATCACAGTTCGGGTTTCAGAAGATCTGCTCTACTGAGAATGCCATTTACATGTTCACTCACCACATTTTACAAACATTAAACCATAAAACAGCATCGGATACTTTTTCAGTGACCTATCCAAGGTGTTTGAATTTGTTAGTCACTATTGTTCTGATACACGTAAACGATCTTCCATCTAATATACAACCAGAATTGTTCTTTATATGGATGACACTAAAACTGTAATAAATTCAAGCATACATACAGAAACGGAAGAAATGAAAAACAAAGTTCTTAAAAGTATCACTGCCTGGTTTTCCACAAACTGTCTCACCCTTAATTTTACAAAGACACAACATATTCAGTTCTTCACATCTAGAGACATTACTCCAGTGATAAGTGTAGCTATGGTAAGGAAATAATAAGTAGGGTGGAAGTTTCTAGATTGTTAATTGTGCATATTAATGAGAATTTAAAAAGGAAAAGGCACATTTTGGAACTCCTAGAACAACTTAGTTCAGCCACATTTGCACTTCCAGTAATTACAAATCTTGAGGAGACCAAATGAGTAAGCTGACATATTTTGCATATTTTCATTCAGTAATGTCATATGGAATAATGTCCTGGGTAAGTCATCTCTAAGATAGAAAGTCTTCATTGCTCAAAAACGTGCTGTAAGAATAATAAATGGTGCTCACCCACGACCATCTTTTTGATATCTGTATAAGGAGTTGGGCATTCTTACCATTACTTCACAATATATTTATTCCCCTTCTTAAATCATCAGTACTGTCGAGGATCTCTGGTATTGGAATCGCACCCCAGCTTTGTACGTAATGGGGAATGTTTCCGGTACCTCAGGTGTAGGTGATGTATTGATCTGATGGAACTACAATTTCCTCGAGACATATGAGTCTTAACTTTATCTTCGATAATGATAGAAGCTGAAGAAATGAATTAAAACCAATTCATGGCTGTGACACAAATTTTAATTCATTTCTTCAGCTTCTATCATTATCGAAGATGAAGTTGAGACTCAAATGTCTCGAGAAAATTGTAATTACATCACGCTTGTAATTACATTACGCTTAAGTTACAGGCAGGATTTTCCCATTAACTACAAATCTAGGGTATATTTATTCCTTCATGGACTGTTGTAAGTAATTCACTACAGTTCAAAAGGAACAATGATGACATAATTACGATATGAAAAGAAAAAATGATGTTCATTACTCCACACTGAAATTGTCTTTAGCACAAAAAGGCGTCACAATGCTGCAACTAATTTTTTTTTTTAAACTTGTCCATTGATATAAAATGTCTGACAGACAGTAAAGTAAAATCTGAAAGCGAACTGGTAAATTTTCTCCTAGACAATCCCTTCTATTCCATTGAAGAATGTCTATTATTGCAATAAGTAAAATATGGTGGTCGCAGTTACTGTCACATTTATTTATTGAAATAAATTATAAATGTTCAGCATGGAGCCATATTCACAAATTAATTTGTGACGTGAATGTAAAATGACTCTTTACACATCATTACGATTTATGGTGAAACAATCGGAGGATCATGAAATTAGCTAAAACTAAATCTAAGAACTGCTTTCCTAAGATTCTTCAGTTGATATAACGCTCCAGCCATAATGACTTTGCGACCATTGGACGTTAAGTTCCAGCATCGTTACTGATAACTTATTCCGCAGGTGGAAGGTTTCAACTCAAGAAACTTGTACATAACCAGGAGTGGAAAAAGTTATCATTTTAATTAAATTGTTTTTCTATTAGAATGTAGAGGTACGACCCCAATTACTTGCAAGGATAAAAATTTAAGTGCCTTTAACTTAATTTAAGCATCATAGAATATATTACAATTATTTCATGTAGTGACTTCAGATTTTATTCAGAACTAATAACTTGTCTAATCCGTTGAAAATGTCTTTCTAATTTCTAAGTCGAAAGAGTAAGTTGATAATAATGTAGACATCTCGTCTGAGGAGAACAGGAAATGCTGAAGGAATTCATCGAGGAATGCATAAATATTCTAGGTTTATGATCAATTACTTTAAGTTATGAAAATGAGCAGTTGAAATATTGGAAATTCCGTTGAATATCAACTATAAAATAACTGATATTGTTGTGTTTTCTCAATTACTTATGAATCATATGAAGTGGAAATGTATTTACGTAAATGGCATGTAGAAAAATTCAACTTACGGCAGACATGAATGTACATTATTAAAATGCAACTACTCACCTACTCCTTCACTCGGTAGCAGTGATAATGATGTAAACGGTGTTCCAAAAAGTGTAATAACACAAAGGATCGCACCAAGCAACCTGCAAACAATATGCACATCAGTAAAATTAGGTTTACATTTGTATAATAATCCGTAAGAGTAAAATGAAGCAGAAATTTGGAAGAAGCGTATGCGAGTCATGTTTTCTCGAAACTTTCACATATTTGACATTTCGTTTAAGATAGAGGGCAGACTAAAGAGTTTTAATATAGATCATAATGCAACAGCAGAAGGTCCCACGTAACTTCGTAATCGAACTGAAACTTATCTATTAAACAGTTTGACACTTGTGATTTAAGTGTTATAGTTTTATCCTCCACATTTGTACAGAATGACGTAGATGGGCTCCTAGCAACAATAATCACGGTTATAATCACTTAATATTTTATATATTTATCATAGATTTTGGAGATTGCTAATTCCCTTGGATACCCAACCACTGCAGACATTCGAATGGTTCAAATGGCTCTGAGCACTATGGGACTTAACATCTGAGGTCATCAGTCCCCTAGAATTTAGAACTACTTAAACCTAACGAACCTAAGGACAGCACACATATCCATGCCCACGGCAGGATTCGAACCTGCGACCGCAGCAGTCGCGCGGTTCCGGACTGAAGCGCCTAGAACCGCTCGGTCCCCAAAGCCGGCACTACAGACTTTCTTTCTCTGTACATAAATTAGTGACAAATACAGTGTAATATTCATATGAATTACATTCTTTTGCTTATTAAAGAGAGATGAAACAAATTATGTGGATTTATCAAAAGTCTTTAATCATTTTTATTCTAAATAAAACAATTGTACTAGAAATCTCATGGAAAAAATTTATGAGCAGCTATATAAGTTTTTTCCTTGTAAGTTCAACGAAAATCATTCGAAAAACGGTTTCCAGAAATATTAGAAATAATTATAAATTTTCTCTGAATGTACTGGATTCGATTCGGGAATACAACAAATATATTGCAGGTGTTCTTCTCAAAATAACGTGAACCTAACAAACTCCTAAGGAAACAAGTGCTCTCAATATATTTCAAGCAAAAAGACATAAAATAAACAAAGATTTTAATCTTACTGCAGAGAAGTATAAATAGAAACATAGTACTAACTAATCTAACAACTGCTTGAATCTGAACTGTAATACGTCGGACGACGTTCTCACTTCGCTCACATTTTAGGAGTAATAGAGACAGACTTTACTATCAAGCTGTCTTTATACTTTTACGAAGAAGACTACTGTCAGCAGTCTCAACTACATATCTGTGACAATCAGCGTAGCTTTCTCTTCGAAGTCGAAAAAGAAAATGCAAACACTTTTGGTTATATGATTTTCCGACGTTTTAAAGTTTAAAGTTGAACGTCAACAGAGGAAATATTGTGCCCTTTGTACTTATTCTTGAACAACATTGTTGGAAAAAATTCTAATAAAATTTGTACTGTTATACGAAATCATTTAAGGGAATCTTGCAGCGATGTTGATCACTGATAAATAAAATGCTAAAGCTGTTTGCAATACCTACCATTTTGGAGCATTAGATGTTCAGTTGATAATACGTAAGATTACCTGATATTCTGATAATCATTCAGCTTTAAGCAGTATTGTTACCTACACCAGCCTTAAATGACATTCCTTATTTGAAAGATTGGTTTGGTGTTCGAACATTAGTCCAGTTGTTTTACTACGTGCATGCTTAACTTTTCCTTTCCCTTTCCCATAAAAGTGAATGAGCATTCGTTGTCACTGGAGTTTAACACATCTCTGTCACCGCCGTTGAAACTACCGACGTACAGACTGAGCTTAGAAAGACGCTTGCGTATTTATACATTTTCCTTTCAAATGATAAAACCATGTTCTCGAATAGAGATTGAATCAATATGGCACTGGAAACTACACCCAAAAATCTATAACTTATTATGGTGAAGTGATGTACGCAGTAAAGCTTTTGGAGAATCCCGAGAAGGAGCGAAAATGACTTACGAACGAGATATATTAAGCGTGTTGCTAGGCAGCCTCTTAATTCGTCCAGTTTTTTAAATTTGTACTGGACCTAGTATGTTGGCAACTGTTGATAATTCTTCGAATAAATTACAGCGTCTGTTGCGTTAATGGGTTTCTCAGCACGACTTCCCTCAGCCACTGTTGAGTGAAATATTTTTTGAACATTTGACAGCGGCATAGCGACAGAGACGAAAAATATTTTTACGCTACTGTAGCTGTAATATATTGAAAGTTAAGTTTCCATCAACGAACCATATTGTGATCACTTCGGGTAAAGTAAAGGAATAAGTGTAGTAGATAACAGATTTCACACATTTAATAACGCCTCTGTTCCCTTCGGCTTCCTTCGAGAAAATACCCAAAAACAGAGAACTGCCTCGATAAAACTACAAACCGAGTCAGCAAAAACTGAAACCTGACCAAGTCCTGCTCACCGGTATCGTTTTGCTATGTGTGATCTACAAAATATTCATTTTTAGCTATTTGATAAAAATAAGTATTTCCTGTGTAAGCTACATGCAATCAGCTCAGAGGATCCACAAAAAATTACAGTATATGGAACACAAAGTCATTACATTTGCAATGTAACAATGGAGAAGCGCGGGGCTTGAACTTAGTCGGCATTAATACTACAGAAGTCGTACAGTCCATTTGTGGAAACAAAAAACTTAATTTTTGTTGAAATGATTGTAAGGTATATTTTCTGAACTGAGAGCGAAGTGAAACTAGGGGGCGGCTGGCTGTGCGCTTACACGTACCAGATGATGAACCGGAGCGAGCAGGACCGCCTGCAGAACGCTACGGCCGGCAGCAACATGTCTACTGAGCGCCGCGCGCCGTGCGCTCCGCTCCTATATAACGGTGCTGGCCCCCGGCGCCGGCGCGACGCCGACAAATAGTGTGGCGCGTGGGCTTCGCCGCCCTCGGATTCGCCGCTAAATTTGGAACGTCCACACCCTCTCCATCCTAGCTGGTTAGAGCAGGCGGGACGAACCCCCCGCACCTGTTGCCCGCACCCCCCGCACCTCCTGCAGGCGTCTAGACGTGGCTTCTACGTCGCTAATTCTGCGCTCCCATTTGCTGGCGGAACTGTCCAGAATATTCCCCTACCCCCAACCCCAACAGCGACCCTCCAGCCCTAATTTCGACATGTGTCAGATATTAGGGCATCAACAACGAGCTACAAATCCTCTTTACGGGCTACTGCACGTTTCCACGAAGTCCTCCACATAACATTTTCCGAAAGCAGCGTTAACCCAGCCAGTTCAGTTCCGATGTAGCACGTTTTAAAACAGCAGTATCTGTCATGTAGTAGTCCTCCGTCTCCCGCCACAAAAAAAAGCTCGGAAACAGCACTGACTCAGTCAGTTGAACCACGAAGGTAAACGAAAGGAAAGAAAGTAATTTGGTGTCTAGCTTTCTGATGATTGCGTGGTCACTAGAATGTTGCTCAGGTGTGTGGGTCACATAATAAATAGGACTAAAAGTGGATGCTGGTCATAAAGAAAGAAAAAAAGGGCTGCGCGAATGGTCACAGATTTGTTCGCTAACGTCAGAGCGTTACAGAAATGTTGTTTAGTCTAAAAATTACTTACAAGAAGCAGTCATCACAGTAGTTATTCTCAACATATTCAGGACCATCACGTGTCTACAAATTCTCAGCTACTCAGACCTACCATATACTTACAGTAATATTCATGCAAAGAAAGAGCTACAGGGTGATCAGAAATTGTCTGACATCAGTCTGGTTGGAGCTAAGACAGCGTTAAGAGCTCTAGGAGCGTAACGTGACTATCTCGAAGCTCCATAAACAACGATGTCGTGAGTGAAACTCGAGTTGTAACGAGTTCGAAAAACAATTTGTCTTGTCTGATTGACACAGTACGTAAGATCTCGCGAGTGCAGTGGCGCCCCACGCCCACATACCACCCACCTCGGAGCCTACGGCCATGACGTCGCGATAAAGATCGACATCAAGGAGTTGACGACGGAGGAAGATCCGCGACATCGTCAAGAGGGCATTTCTGCACCGACCAAGTTGTTTCACACTACCAACGACGGCAGACAGTACCGTCCAGGACCCTACACATAACAGTGACTTCCAAGACGTCGTTTGCATGTCAACAAAAAGAAGGCAATCCAAGACCACTTCCGTGGCACAGGAACAATCCAGCAAGTACGTCTGCTCATCTCGAGTCACGTACAAAGTCGGACAAGGAACTCCTTTGACAAACTTGACCAACAGAAGTGGCTGGACACTCAGTCAACCGCATCTCTTCATCAAGAACCAGCTAGCCCTCTCCGTTTGTGGTCTACAACACCATTAACTATGTTAAACGCCACGGGAAGATAAAGTGCAAGGTCTCTGGGGTCTCACGAGCAGTCTCTAAAGACGACAATATAATATTTTCTGACGAAAAAATAATCACAACACCAAGTAGGATATGTGCGACATAGTTGGTAGTAGTGTTTCTACATCTGAAAGATAATGTCTGTTCAAATTTCGCGCCAGTCGCATAAGAGTAGCGCTAGTAGCGTCACTATGAAGATCCAAATCAGGTTTGCTTTAAATACACGCTGTAATGGTCATGAACGTTAGTTACCTTCGAGACTGGACGGGGTGAGCTGATGTCAGTCAAGGATGCGTTTAAGGTGACAAAGACGCCACTCACTGAGTTTTGACGAGGCCGTGCAATAGGGTTACGAGAACATGGACGTTCCTTCCGCCATGTTCCGGAAATACGTGGCAGAAGTGTACCCAATGTACATAACAGCTGGCTACGGTGGTCACCAGAATGTACGGTCTCAAGAAGACAAGGCTCCGGATGGTCAAGTGGTACTACCGGCGTGTAGTTCTGGCGTATCGTTCTGCATCTTCGGCAGCAATCTGAGCAGCAGTTGGCACCACAGTGACACAACGAACTGTTATAACTCGGTTACTGCAAGGACAGCTCCGAGTCAGACTCCATTTAGCATGCATTCCACTGATCCCCAACCATCGTAATTTGCGACTTCAGAGGTGTTAAGCGTGAGTTGATTGGAGGGCAGGGTGAAGGTCTGTTGTGTTTCCTGATGAAAGCTGGTTCTCCTCGGTGCCAGTGATGATCGTGTGTTGGTTAGAAGGATTTCAGTTGACCGTCTGCAACCAACTTGTTTGCATGCCTAGACACGCTGGACGTACACCTTGAGCTATGGTCTGGGGTGCAATTTCGTATGACATCAGGAGCACTCTCGTGGGTATCCCACGCACACTGACTGCAAATCTATATGTCAGTCGAGTGTTTCGATCTGTTGTGTCGCCATTCATGAACAGGATTCCAGGGGGTGTTTCCCAACAGGATAGCCGTCGCCCACTTACCACTGTTGTGACCCCACACGCTCTACAGAGTGTCGACATGTTGCTTGGCCTACTCAGTCACCAGATTTGTCTCCAGTCGAGCACATATAGGACATAATCGGACGACAATCCAACGTCATCTACAATCAGCATTAACCGACAAAGTGCAACAGGCACGGAACACCATGCCACAAACTGACATCCGTCACCTGTACAAGACAATTCATGCACGTTTGCATGCTTGCATTGAATCTTGTGCAGGTTGAGCCGGTTATTATCGTACTAGCATTTCACATTTGCAGTGACTTACCTCACATGTGTTCTTGCAATGTTTCATTTTGTTTTGGTTAGTGTAGCTCAGTGTCGGTTAGATCGTCTCTAGTTCCTGCTGCTAATGAGGGGAGTACACCGTTCGTTCGTTAGCTATATATTTTTACGAGCCTCCAACAGGAGCGACTTATATTTACAGATACCTGTACAGTTACTAGTTTATTTTTGTAATTTCTGCGTGTTTGAGTGCTTGCTAGGCACAATCTTCTATTTTAATAACAGTGTAGCGTACAGTACCACCGTTGTTATCGACCCATATATCGATCCTCGTATTGTACAGGCTTTTGTTTGTTTTGGTTAGTGTAGATCAGTTTCGGTAACACCATCAGTGAGAGAGCAATCCGAGTTCCTGCTGCTAATAAGGCGAGTACACCGTTCGTTTGTTACATACGAGGGTTGGAACTTTAATAGTGGCACCTATTTATTTACAGCTCGTAGAAACTAAATACGTGTTTAAAAGTTTTACTGACCTTCAATGTAGTCACCAGCATTGTGTATAACGCGTTGCCAGCGATGTGGAAGTCGTAGGACACTCTTAGTAGTGCCAGTTGTGTTGACATTCGAGCGGCGCGGTCTATTGCCCGACGAATTTGTAGCAGTTCTGAAGCGAATGCCGTGAAGTGTTTCCTTTAATTTAGAAATCGAGTTGAACTTACGAGTAATGACACTTTCTGCAGGACCTGACCATCATTTAGCAGGACAATGCTCAAGCACATAGAGTGCAAGCTGTTACACATTTGTTTGACTGATGAGGCTGCTAAGTGCTGTACCACCTACTGCTCTCCCCTGACTTAAGCCCTTGTAAGTTCAACTCTGTTTCTAAACTGAAGGAAACACTTCACGGCATTTGCTTCAGAACTGTTGCAAATTTGTCGGGCAATAGACAGCGGCGCTCGAACTGTCAACACAACTGGCAGTGCTAAGAGTATCCTATTACTTCTACATCGCTGGCAAAGGGTTATACACAATGCAGGTGACTACTTTGAACGCCAGTAAAACTTTGAAACACGTATCTACTCGTATTTTCTACGAGCTGTAAATAAATAGTTGCCACTATTAAAGTTCCAACACTCGTATTTCTACGAGCTTCAAACAGGAGCGACTTCAGCAGTGCTGTGTACAGATGCGAGCTGAGTTAGTGACCCTTCGCTCACAGCTTCAGGCTGTGGTGGCTTCCGTCACCCCATGAGGCTGCTGCCAACGGGCATCACTGTGGGGGGGGGGGGGGTGCAAGGGACGTCGATCCAGTCCCACGTGTCCCCCGATCGGTCCACTGCAATGGCCGCCCAGTATACTGTCTGCAGTGAGATTGACCCCTCACGAGTGGTCGAGAGGGAGATCATTCCAAAGCATGGCAGGCAGCGAAAGACATTCCGAGCAGCCGATCGCTGGGCCTCCCCTGTTCGTTTGACGAGCAGGTTTCGGGCGTTATCTGTGGCTAACGAAGTCTCTGAGCCAGATGCAGTCGTCCACCGTGCTCCAGAGGAAGCTTCTCCGTTCGCAAGGTCTGGGCAATCACAGAGGTTGGGTTTGCTGGTAGTTGGGAGCTCCAACGTTAGGCACGTGATGGGACCCCTTAGGAACACGGCTGCGAAGGAGGGGAAGGAAGCCAGTGTGCGCTCTGTGTGCATACTGGGGGGAGTCATTCTGGATGTCGAAAGGGTGCTTCCAGATGCCATGAAGAGTACAGGTTTCAGCCAACTGCATGTGGTGGCTCATGTCGGTACCAATGTCGTGTGTCGCTTTCGATCAGAGGAGATTCTCTCTGGTTTCGGGCGGACAGCGGAAATTGTAAAGGCTGCTAGTCTTTCTTGCGAGATTAAGGTGGAGCTCACCATCTGCAGGATCGTCGACAGAACCGACTGTCGTCCTTTGGTGCAGAGCCGAGTGGAGGGTCTGAATCAGAGGCTCAGGCGTTCTGTGACCTTGTAGCATGCAGATTTCTTGACTTGTGCCATCGGGTGGTGGGTTTCTGAGTTCCACTTAATGGGTCAGGAGTCCACTACACACAGGAAGCGGCTACACGGTTAGCGAGGGCTGTGTGGAAAGCAATGGGAGGTTTTTTTAGGTTAGAGGGTCTCAGGAGACCACAGAAAAGGCGTCCTTCTAAAAGCGGGCAGGTAAAACACAGTAAGGTAGTTGTAGAAGCGATCAGTATTGTAAATGTAAATTGTCGTAGCTGTGTTGGGAAAGAACCAGATCTCTAAGCCCTAATAGACAGCACTGAAGCTCAAATAGTTATAGGTACAGAAAGCTGGCTAAAGCCGGAAATACGTTAAGCTGAAATTTTTTCAAACAATCTTACACTGCTCAGAAAGGATAGAATAAATACAGTTGGTGGTGGAGTATTAATTGCTGTCAGGAGTAGTTTACTTTGTAGTGAAATCAAAGTAGATAGTTCCTGCGAAACAGTATGAGTAGAGGTCATACTTGACAATCGGTCTAAACTATTAATTGGATCGTTTTAGCGACCCTCCGACTCAGAAGATATAGTTGCTGAACAGGTCAAAGAAAACATGAGTCTCATTTCAAACAGGTGCCCCACTCATACAATTCTAGTCATTGGTGACTTCACGCTACACTCGATATGCTGGAAAAATTATACGTTTAAAGCCGGCGCCAGGCATCAAACGTAATCCGAAATTGTTCTGAGTGCTTTCTCAGAAAATTATTTTGAACAATTAGTTCATGAGCCCATTCGAAGCGTAAATGGTTGCGAAAGCATACTTGAAATCACAGTAACAAATAATCCTGGACAAACAGGGAGTATCGTGACGAATACAGGGATTTTATGAATATAGTAACGGTTCTATGAATATAGTAACGGTTCTCGAAAGAACAGATACAATTGATGACCGTGCAGCTTCTCTAGAATAAATGATAATTAATTGAAACCCTCAGCTGCCGGCAGGTGATGTTGATATACTTCAATGGGGACAGCCAAAAATTTGTGCCCCGACCGGGACTCGAACCCGGGATCTCCTGTTAACATGCCAGACGCTCTATCCATCTGAGCCACCGAAGACACAGACGATAGCGCAACTGCAGGGACTTATCCCTTGCACGCTTCCCGTGAGACCCACATTCCCAACTATCCACAATCTACGAGAACATACGTAATGTTCCTAATAGATATTTGACCATCCACTCATTACAAGCGCCAACTAAGGTGACGATTCCCGTAAGAGGTCGGGCATCCTCTGCGCATTTGCACAGACGAAGGTCAATGGCTGGGTTGCCAATTAACTATGTATGAAGATGGTAGCTGTTCTCGAAAGAACAGATACCATTGATGACCGTGCATCTTCTCTAGAATAAATGATAATTAATTGAAACCCTCAGCTGCCAACAGGTGTTGTTCATATGCCTCGATGGGGACAGCCGAAAATGTATGCCCCAAATGGCACTCGAACCCGGGATCTCCTGCTTACATAACACGCGCTCTATCCTGCTGAGCCACCAAGGACACAGATCAACAGCGCGACTGCAGGGACTTATCCCTTGCACGCTTCCCGCGGACCCACATTCCCCACAAACATTACGTACGTAGATTGTGGACAGTTGAGAATGTGGGTCTCACGGGAAGCGTGAAAGGAATAAGTCCCTGCAATCGCGCTATTGATCTTTGTCCTTGGTGGTTCAGATTGACAGAGCGTCTACCATGTAAGCAGAAGATCCCGGGTTCGAGTACCGGTCGGGGCACACATTTTCAGCTGTCCCCATCGAGGTATACGAACAACACCTGTCGGCAGCTGAGGGTTTCAGTTAATTATCATTTATTCTAGAGAAGCTGCAGGGCATCAATGGTATCTGTTCTTTCGAGAACAGTTACTATCTTCATACATAGTTAAATGGCTACCCGGCGATTGACCTTCGTCTGTGCGAATGCGCGCAGGTTGCTCGAGCTCTTACGGGAATCTTCACCTTAGTTGGCGCGAGTGGCTGGGGAAATATCTATTAAGTACATTAGGTATGTAGATTGTGGACAGCTGGAAATGTGGGTCTCACTGGAAGAGTGCAAGGGATAAGTCCCTGCAGTCGCGTTATTCATCTGTGTCCTCGGTGGCTCAGCTGGATACAGCGTCTGTCATGTAAACAGGAGGTCCCGGTCGTGGCAAATATTTTCAGCTGTCCCTATCGAGGTATATCAACAACACCTGTCGACAGCTGAGGGTTTCAATTAATTATCATTTAATACGGGGATTAGCAACCACAAGACAGTTGCTGCTAGACTGAATACCTTAACATGTGCAAACATCAGAAAGAAACACAAAGTATATCTATTTAAGAGAGCTGATAAAAATTCTCTTATCGCCTTTTTAAGTGACAGTCTTCACTCCTTCCGATCTAATCATGTAAGCGTAGAAGAGATGTGGAATGATTTCAAAGAGATTGTATCGACAGCAATTGAAAGATATATACCACATAAATTAATAACTATTGGTACTGATCGCCCATGGTACACAAAACGGGTCAGATCGCCGTTTCAGAAGCAACGAAAAAAGCCTGCCAAATTTAATATAACGGGAAATGCCCATGATTGGCAAAGTTTTACAGAAGTTCGAAATATAGCACGTACTTCAATGCGAGATGCTTTTAATAATTTCCACAATGAAACTCTGTCTAGAAATGTGGTTGAAAACCTAAAGAGACACTGGTCATACATAAAGCACACCAGTGGCAAGATCCAATCAATACTTTCACTGCGCGATAACAACGGTGAAGTCACTGATGACAGTGCGACTAAAGCAGAGTTATCAGACACAGTTTTCTGAAACTCCAAAGAAGACGAAGTAAATATTTCTCAATTCCAGTCAAGAACAACTATCAAGATGAGAAACATTGAAATAGTTATCCTCGGTGAAGCAAATCAGCTTAAATCACTTACTAAAGGCAAGGCCTCCGGTCCAGATTGTGTACCATTCAGGTTCCTTTCAGAGTATGCTGATACAATAGCTCCATATATAGCAGTTATATACAACCGCTCGCTCACAAAAAGATCCGTACCTAAAGACAGTAAAATTGCTCAATCCACACCAATACCCAAAAAGGGAAATAGGAGTAATCAGCTGCATTACAGGCCCATATCACTAACGTCGATTTGCAATGGCGTTTTAGAAAACGATTTATTGACACATAGCTGCCGGCCGGTGTGGCCGAGTGGTTCTAGGCGCAGGTTCGAATCCTGCCTCGGGCATGGATGTGTGTGATGTTCTTAGGTTAGTTAGGTTTAAGTAGTTTTAAGTTCTAGGGGACTGATGACTTCAGATGTTAAGTCCCATAGTGCTCAGAACCATATGAACCATTGACACATAGTCAGTACGGATTCACAAAATATCGTTCCTGTGAAACACAACTAGCTCTTTATATTCATAAAATAATGAGTGCTATCGACAGGGAATGTCGAATTGATTCCATATTTTTAGATTTCCAGAAGGCGTTCGACATCGTTCCTCACAAACGTCTTATAGCCAAACTGCGTACCTATAAAATATCACCTCAGTTGTGCTACTGGATTCGTGATTTCCTATCAGAAAGGTCACAGTTCGTAGTAGTAGTCGGATAGTCATCGAGTAAAACAGAAGTAATATCAGGCGTTCCCCAAGGAAGTATTATAGGCCCTCTGTTGTTCCTGATCTATATTAACGACATACGAGGCAATCTGAGTAGCCGTCTTAGAGTGTTTGCAGATGATACTGTCATTTACCGTCTTGTAAAGTCATCAGATGATCAAAACGACTTGCCAAATGATTTAGATAAGATATCTGTATGGTGGGAAAAGTGGCAACTGCCACTGAATAAAGAGAAGTGTGAAGTTATTCAAGTGGGCACTAAAAGAAATCCGTTAAATTAATGTTATGCGATAAGTCAAACAAATTTGAAGACTGTAAACTTAACTAAATAATTAGGGACTACAATTGCAAAGAACCTAAATTGGAATGATCACATAGATAATGTTGTGGGTAGAGCAAACCAAAAACTGCGATTCAATGGCAGAACACTTAGAATGTGCAACAGATTTGCTAAAGAGACTGCTTACACCAAGCTTGTCCGCCCGATTCTCGAATATTGCATCAGGTGGGACGGACAGATGACATCGAAAAAGTGCAAAGAAGGGCAGCTCGTTCTGTATTACCGCGAAATAGGGGAGATAGTGTCACAGACATGATACGTGAATTGGAGTGGCAGTCATTAAATAATGCGTCATTAGAGGTTCAGTCAACAAAGCATCTGGCTTGTGTTCTTGTATTAGAGTGTAATTCTGGTTTTCTTGCGCAATTATAGTATTTATATTTTTTTAATTACTTCAATATAAATGGTACTTAAAATTTCTTGTCTTATTGAAGAAGAACCGTGCCAGATGTGTACGTTGAATCACACTTCCACACACAGAACAGTTACACTTGTGCTTTGGTTTCGTACTTTTTATAGTTGCTGGGGACTTAATTAATTAATTGTGTTAACGGAAATTTTCTTTCATTCTTTGTTGTTATTCTAAGCATTCAGATTGCGTACTAATACTAGTCAGGGCCAACCGGTTACGAGACAGCGTAACAGGACAGACAGTAAAATTATTTGTATGATCTTAATATTTAATTAAGCCCCCATGCACGTGGCGACCCTGCCAGGATCGTCCTTTGGAATCTTCTGATTGTAAAAATAGTAGACAGTAGTATTGTTGTAGTAATTTGTAGTTTAGTAATTGTAGTCTATATTGCATGTGTAGATTTGGTAATTGTCATTCTTCTAATGGTATTTTTTGCAGAATTTAATTTTTGTTGTCTTGTATAAGGGTTTGATAATTTTGTGCAGTTAGGAAGATTTCAATTGTTCGTTAATCGTGTTTGAGGGAAGCATTTCGTGTGAATGATATTGTTGATGAGAAAGTGTCATTGTGTGTAATTTTCATGTAGTGACGAGTTTTGTATATTTTGTAAATGATTACGCGATCGATGAAAAAGACAAAAATGATGGATAGTCAGAATGACGAAATTGTTGACATGGCGAACTCGCCAACACAGGACAACAGTATGATGAATAATGAAGTTGAAAACAATTTAATAAGTCGAGAAAATAGTCCGGAACCAATTCAATTTTTTTTACAATCAAAAACTTTTCAGAATACGAGATTAACGACAGAAGATTCTGGGATAGTATCGAACACAGATAGCTTTACTGCTATGACGAAGGAAGTTAGTTTTACGGGAAATGTTAGGGGCGAAAAGAATTTCGAACAAGTTAATATGGAACAGCTGATGATTGCAATATTAAATTTTCGATCTGAATTTAAAACAGAGATAGGAACAATTAAAACTGAGATAGGAACAATGGAAACACGGTTAGACTCACAAATAGGAACAATTAAAACTGAGATGGGAACAATGGAAACACGGTTAGACTCACAAATAGGAACAATTAGAACTGAGATGGGAACAATGGAAACACGGTTAGACTCACGAATAGGGACATGTTTCAAAAATATGAAAGATGAATTAAAGAAAGAAATCAGAGAAGAAGTACAACCGATTTTGAATGCTCACAATAATAGATTAATTGCAGTAGAGATTAGACAAAAGGAACAGGATAGAGAACAGGAAGAAAGAGATCGCGTGATAGTACAAAAATTTTCAGAATTAAATTTACAACGTGCACACGATAAGGAAGAAATATTTGAGAGAATCGAGGAATCCGTACCAAATGACAGATTAAATAACCTAACACAACAATATGAACAGTTAACTACCAAATGTGTCAATACTGAAACCCGAGTCGCGACACTTACGGAAGACGTAAATAAACAGAAAGAACAATTAGGTGACTTATCGGAAAGAGTTGAGGAGATTTCAGATAAATTGACAAGTCTTAGTTCAAATGGGGACGGAGATTCAGATGATACAGCACCATTGCCATTTGCAGAAACCGAAGAGTATCAGAACATAAATAAACATGTTGAAAATCAGGGAAAATTTAATGAACGCGTTAAAAGGGAAGTTGAGGCATTACGAAAGCAAATCAAACAAATTGAAGGCGAAATCGTAGGAAAAGACAGCAGAAGAAATCTAGAATCACAGATAGCAGAGGACTTTGAAGAAAATAATTTGTTTCATTTACGAGAAGCAACAAGAGAGCGCCAGGCGCGCGAACTTGACAATAATCGACATTCGGACTGGGACAGACGCGGTAGGTCTTTGTCGCCACGACGAGAAAACTTCTTAACTGTTCGGAAATTTAAGATCTTTCGCAATTCTAAGAACGACATACATCCATGTTCATGGTTAGATCAATTTATGTACGCACTTCCACCAAATTGGCCATTAAGTCACAAACTGGAATTTATGTGTGGATATTTAGAAAACGAACCGGCGACGCGGATGCGCGCACTTGTTAGAGATTGTAATAATCTAAATGATTTTTATCATGCATTTCTATCGGCATGTTGGTCCGAAAACACGCAAGACAGAGTCAAACATAGTCTTATTATGCAGCGTAATTTTAAACAGTCTGAGTTCCGCACGCCAGCAGAATACTTTGAAGACATGATTCGAAAGAATCAGTTCCTTTCCAGCCCTTATAGCCCGACTGAATTAATTCGCAATTGTTTAACTAAGTTGCCACAATCCATAAGACAAATTGCTTTAGCCGGAAGATGTAAAGACGACACTGAGACTTTTAAGACTTTGCTACAAGAACTTGAGTATGATAACGACGACGGGACTTCTTGTAATTTTTTCAGTAACGGTAATCACAATAGATTTTCAGAGAAAAGGGATAGTGATCGGAACGGACGTTATATGGGTCATTTTGAGAATCAGAGACGAAACAGACAGGACAATAGATACCAGCCTTATGACAATAACAGACGTTCTAACAGAAATTACACAGACAATTATAATAACGGTAATTCCTACCGGAATGATCAATCATACGGAAACAGTAATCGGTATTATCAAGACAGAAATTATTCATACAATAATAGAAATTCTTACTACAGAAATAACCAGGGTAGTAGATACAACAATAATTTCAGAAGTGACAGTCGAAATTACACAAGAAGTAGTTATGCAGACAGACAGGAACACATAAATTTTAATAACAGGCACAACCAAGAATTTGCATCTAACAGACAGGAAGGACCTAATTGGCATCCTCCACGTGACAGAACTTCAGAGAGACAAGTGCAAATCGTAGAAATTGATCCGCGAAATGACGCGAATAATCAAAGACGTGACGCAAGCAATCGACAATGACTTGTAGCTTCGGCTTCTGGCAGCAATATAGACGGTTCAGAAAGTAATAACACTACGACTTTACACTACGTACGCCTGGAAGACATGAGAGACATTTTGCTAGACGAAAAGGAAAACAATGTAAAGGCATTTTTACATCCTGTTATTGAAGTATGTGTGGGTAATAATAAGTTCACTGCAGTTTTAGATTCTGGGAGCCCACTGAATGTCATTAGTGAATCAGTTTTTCGTATATGTGTAAGAACTATTGCTTGTCCTGTGTTACCTGTTTCTAAAATTACAATTCGAGGAGCGATTTCTGGAAAAAGTGTGGAAGTTAAACAACAGACCAACCTAAATTTCATTTGTCAAGGATACGAATTTTCTGCTAATTTTAATATTGTTCCATTACTCAGTACACAAATTATATTAGGTATGGAGTTTCTTAACACACATAAGGCAATTTTAAACTTTAAAGAAGGAAGTGTAAATTTGACTGTTGCCGAAATGCCGAAATGTTTGAAATTTTTCGAGTGTTTAGCAAGATCTGAATCACATACAAAATGTTTAAGGTTTCTTACTTCTGATGTTTTCGTTGAGCATTATGACGACAGTGTGTTTATTCATGACAATGACATTAGATACAGAGACGCGATGGATGATATAATTAATAGCGAAGAATTAATTAATGAAAAGGTTAAGAAAGCTGAAGTGCCAGATGACGTTGCAAGAGAAGAGCTGCACCACATTTTGACTTCACATGCTACAGTATTTAGTCATCATACAGGAACTATACAAGGCTTACAATATTTATTTAAAGTAAAAGAACACACACCATTTCGGGGGAAAACGTACGCTATTCCTTTGGCTTACAGAGACAAGGTTAAGAGTGAACTTCAATACGTGTTAGATCAAGGCATTATTGAGCCAGCAGTCAGTCCTTATACCAGCCCATTACACGTCGTTCTTAAAAAGGATGGGTCAATTCGTTTGGTTCTGGATTCCAGACAGATAAATAATATCATCATTCCTGAAACTGACCGTCCACAAAATTTAGATGAACTTCTTCAACATTTCCATGGAATTAAAGTTTTATCCACGATTGATATGCGCGCAAGTTTTTGGCAAATAGAACTCCACCCTGATTGTAGAAAATACACTGCCTTTTTAGCCTTTGGTAACTGTTACCAGTTTCGGAAATTACCGTTTGGACTTACTGTATCTTCAGCAGCTTTCATTCGTAGTTTAAACGAAATTTTACCTGTTCATCTTCGTGACAATATTACTTCATATGTTGACGATATTCTTATTGCTAAACGTTCTTGGAGTGAGCATAACAAAATTTTGGATTCATTATTACGTATTTTTGCAAGAGTTGGCATTACAGTGAACTTGAAAAAATCTGAATTTGGTCGTTCTCAGGTGGAATTTCTTGGTCATATTATTTCTACAGAAGGGATTCTTCCTGATCCAGAGAAACTTGACGCTATTCGTAATTATGCTGTTCCTACTACAAAACGTGATGTTCGTAGTTTTCTTGGTGTCTGTAATTTTCTTAGACGTTTTGTTAGATTGGACAATTTGGCTACACCTCGTTTATGTGAACTGTCTGGAAAGAATTCTAATTGGTGTTGGGATGAGGAAGCTCAATCAGAATTTGAACAACTTCGTGATGCTTTAGTTGCTGCTCCACTTCTTTCACATCCGGATTTGTCTAAAGATTTTTGTTTGGCGACGGACTCATCATACAAAGGCCTAGGTGCACATTTATTTCAAGAGATAGAAGAAAACGGCGTTGTAATACAGAAAACTATTGCATTTGGAAGTCGTGTTCTCTCTAAATCAGAAAAGAATTATTCGATTATGGAACTTGAAGCTTTGGCTGTTGTTTGGGCTTTTACAAAATTTCGGACATTTTTGTTTGGCAGACATACTAAGGTTTACACCGATCATCGAGCTCTGGAATTTCTTATGTCAACAAAATTAACTCATGGAAGATTGTCACGATGGGCGTGTATCTACAGGAATTTGACTTTAGTATTGTTTACATACAGGGATCTTCAAATATTATTGCTGATGCTTTATCACGTGCACCGATGGGTTTGAACAAAGTGCTGAAGAGGACTGCAAAGAAAACAATTATTGTTTGATGTATATTCAAGGCGTTGCGTTTGATAATTTTATTTCGTCTTCCCTCCGGGACATCGCTAAGGAGCAAAATAAAGATCCAATCTGGAAGGACATTAAGGAGAAGTGGAGGAGAAAGGAAAGCGTAGCGATCAGACAGTATTATTTAGTTCGCAATGATATTCTTTTTAAACAAAAATCGGTCGACAACTCTGGTTAGTTTGTATTCCTGATGAGTGGGTCAATAAATTGATTTGGTACACACATTTCAGTTATGCACACTTTGGTCCCAGAAAATGCTTTCATAAATTACGAGAAAATTGCTACTTCAGTAATATGGAAAAACGTATTCGATTTGTTCTTGCCTAATGCAAATTATGTCAAAAGGCTAAGCCGCCAACTATTTCTCACAGAGCACCGTTGTTTCCTATCATTCCAGTGAAATTAAAGGACATGGCTGCAGTCGATTTGTTCGGTCCAGTGGTTCGTTCTACTAATGGTTTTGTGTACATTTTGGTAGCAGTGGAATTGACATCAAAATATGTGTGTTTTACACCTTTACGCAAAGCAACAGCTCGTTCAGTATCTAACGCTTTCATCAAACATTTTCTTAAAGAAGTGGGTCATGTTGATAAAGTTGTATCAGATAATGGATCACAGTTTCGCTCCAAAATTTGGCTTCGTACTCTACGGCGTCGTAAGATTAAACCAATTTTCATTTCACTTTTTCACCCTCAATCTAACGCTTCAGAGAGATGGATGAAGGAAATCAATAAATTGTGTCGTCTTTATTGTCATCAGAATCACAGAACGTGGGATCAGTTTCTTCTTATTTTTCAAAACATTCTGAATGAACTTCCTAATGACTCAACTTCTTTACCGCCTATACTGATATTAAAAAACAATGCACCGACAAATCGCATTTCTGAAATCGTTCCTTTTCCGCCTACACAGAAACTGCGGCATTCTGAAGCTGTGAACCTGGCTTTGCAAAATATTGCATCTGCAGCTGCTAGAAGAGAGAAATCAGCTAAGCGTCCTGGTCGTTTAAAAACCTTGTCAGTTGGTCAAAAGGTGTTAATTAAGTCTCATCGTTTGTCTCACAAAGGAAAAGGCTTGTGTCGCAAATTTTTTCTGCTTTATAACGGTCCATATAGGATTCGCAAAATTATTCATGATAACACTGTTGAAGTAGAAACTCTTAAATCTCGGCGCTCTAAGGGAATACATCATATATCTAACGTTAAAATTTTTGTGGAATGACATACTTTTGAGAAACTAACAATTGTACGTAAACACACGGTGAATGCAAGGATACCGCGCCGTGTTCCGGCGGCAGCAGATACTCGGAAAGCAACAGTGAAGTCTGCGCGCCGCACAAGGCCGTCGTTGACCGCAAACAATTACTTCCTACGTCACGCGCCTACAGCTGATCGAGCGTTCAGTGCGAATGCACTGACAGCCGTAAACAAATACACAGTCTAATTTCTCCTATTAAATGCAGTATAAAGCTATAGTGACTTGATAAATTATGTTATTAACATTCAGTATTTTTCAGGATACGGTTGTATAAAATATTTAAGAACTTCAGGTAAATTCTGTGTGTGTCCGACGTTAAGAGGACTTGCTATCGAGAAATTTTCAGGAAGAATGTAATTTCGAAGAAGAAACTAATAAACTAAAAAGGTAACTATTAATTGAGTTCATTTTTCAGGTAACTTATTTCCACTTAGGTACGTACTTTAGACGTAATTTGCTGCTCCCGATTACGTGATTCATACTTTGTGCTAAATTTCATGTTCTATGAATTTACTTGTGAAGCAACGCGCTTGCGTACATTAACTGATTTGACAATGATTGATTAATGAACAGGGTTGTTACTTGTGTATATTATGCATCGCTTGGCTGCACTGCTTTTTCACTGATGTCACTTTTTTTTTACTATGTGCCTTTTGTGCCTATTTATTTAAATTATGATTGTCACCTGATTAATTGTACTGCTTTGGTTATTTATGTAAGTTATACTTTGTGATTTATCTGCTTGCGCCTTCATGTTTACTCATTAAGATTACATATGAACATTTATTTGCTTATGCTGATATGATGCTAATGACCTGTTTATTATGTAAGATACATATTTGCTGCTTTGCGTATGGATTGCATATTTATACATTTCTGTTTGCTGTCATAACTACTCTTTAATTTGGTATATAGAAATGCTGATATACGGTGTACAAACATGGAGCTTAGGTCACACTATGGTATTAATTATAGATTGTTTGCTTGGCAGAGCCTCGTTGTAGGAATTGTGCTGCATCCACATGTTGACATTCTGTTCTCCACTGGTATATTTACTCGCTAATGCATGTTTTGCTTACGCTCAGTGCCTTACATTTTTAAGATAAGAAAATGAACTGCTATAATTCGACGAACGACATTAGTACAAGAAACGTCATAGAAGTCACATGAGGTATTATTGAGGTATTGAGATTGTGTGAAGTTGATGATTATTGGAGTTTTGGTGGACAAGAGGTAAGGTAAATGATATTGATGACAAGTTTTATATCTATCGACGTAAGAGGTATTATTGAAGTATTAAGATTATGTGATGCTGATGATTATTGGAGTTTTGGTGGATAAGAGGTAAAGTAAGTGAGGCGCATGTTTTTTTTTTATTTATTTATTTTTTTGTTTTGTTTATATGGAACAAGGAAGATGAAGTTGGCAGACTAGAACACTCAAGTAGAAAGAAGATTGTCTACACACACACTTGTTAAATCACTAAGCAGTATATACTTTTTTTTTGGAGAGAGGAAGCATTTGCATATCTTGGCACACTGACAGTTGTTCAGCAACCGTACATTTTGATCTGGCTTGGCAAACATTGGTCTTGACATGATGACTATGACGTTGACTAACTATTATTGACTGTTATACATTGCTGCCACTATTACTTGATACACAAGTAGAACATAAAATTTTGGACAGAATTGCATTTACACAGTTAACACTATTCAATTACACAGTAGTACTTAATGTGGATGAAAGATGAGTGAGTGTGTTTTGTGTGTTTTCCTTTCCTAATCCCAAATAATTGGTACCGATCTATCTCCTAAATATTATTTTACTTGTTTGTTGTGGCTTGCACAGACACCCATAAATATTATAGGTTTACTGATATTTGTGCATTTGTAATAGTTAATATGACAATTATCTGATAACATTTGTGTGTTTATTATAATTTGTATGTTTAGTGTAAGAACATTGAGAATAATTTTGTAAAAGCAATTGTGTGTGCATTCAAACTGTTGTTCACACCTGCACCTGTTCAACATAGATGTGGGTCACTTGGAAATGTTTAATTTCTGCTGATGAACTGTGTGATTAGTGATAGTGAATATTATGGACTGTTACTTGCACTTTTTCTACATGATTGGTGCCACTAGGACATGTTTAATTTCTGCTGATAAACTCTGATGAACAGTGTGATTAGTGATAGTGAATATTATGGGCTGCTGTCTGCACCTGTTTAACATTACTGGGTGTCACTAGTGGAACTGCTTATACTGAAATGATGTCACTTGTTGCTGTCTGCACCTGCTCAACATTGCTGGGTGCCACTGATGGAACTGCTTCTATTGAAAAGATGTCACTTGTTGGTGTCTGCACCTGTTCAAAAATGCTGGGTGCCACTGATGGAACTGCTTCTACTGAAATGATGTCACTTGTTGGTGTCTGCACCTGTTCAACATTACTGGGTGCCACTGATGGACTGCATCTATTGAAATAATGTCACTTGTTGGTGTCTGCACCTGTTCAACATTGCTGGGTGCCACTGATGGAACTGTTTCTACTGAAATGGTGTCACTTGTTGCTGTAGCACCTGTTCAACATTGCTGGGTGCAACTGATGGAACTGATTCTACTGAGATGATGTCACTTGTTGCTGTCTGCACCTGCTCAACATTGCTGGGTGCCACTGATGGACTGCTTCTACTGAAAAGATGTCACCTGTTGATGTCTACACTTGGTCAACATTGCTGGGTGCCACTGATGGACTGCATCTATTGAAATAATGTCACTTGTTGGTGTCTGCACCTGTTCAACATTGCTGGGTGCCACTGATGGAACTGCTTCTACTGAAATGGTGTCACTTGTTGCTGTAGCACCTGTTCAACATTGCTGGGTGCAACTGATGGAACTGATTCTACTGAGATGATGTCACTTGTTGCTGTCTGCACCTGTTCAACATTACTGGGTGCCACTGATGGACTGCATCTATTGAAATAACGTCACTTGTTGGTGTCTGCACCTGCTCAACATTGCTGGGTGCCACTGATGGACTGCACCTATTGAAATAATGTCACTTGTTGGTGTCTGCACCTGTTCAACATTGCTGGGTGCCACTGATGGACTGCTTCTACTGCGATGATGTCACTTGTTGGTGTCTGCACCTGTTCAACATTACTGGGTGCCACTGATGGACTGCATCTATTGAAATAATGTCACCTGTTGATGTCTTCACTTGCTCAACATTGCTGGGTGCTACTGATGGACTGCTTCTACTGAGATGATGTCACTTGTTGGTGTCTGCACCTGTTCAACATTACTGGGTGCCACTGATGGACTGCATCTATTGAAATAATGTCACTTGTTGGTGTCTGCACCTGCTCAACATTGCTGGGTGCCACTGATGGACTGCACCTATTGAAATAATGTCACTTGTTGGTGTCTGCACCTGTTCAACATTGCTGGGTGCCACTGATGGAACTGCTTCTACTAAAATGATGTCACTTGTTGGTATTTGCACCTGTTGACCATTGCTGGGTGCTACTGCTGGAACTATCAACTACTTGTTTTTTTTTTGAATCGTTGAAAGCATTTTATGTAAACATTTGTATAAACTGACTTTTTTGTGTATTGTGTAAACTATTATGTAAAGTCACATGTATGAAAGAATTTGTATTGCTTACTGTATTTTATATATTAGGTTATTGAAAGGTCAGTGCAAAGCCAAAATATTATCTGATTATGTGATATTTACGTATTAATATTATCTTTAATTTTTGTCTGTATTTTTTTGGACGAATTTGGTGGTATTTTCACCACCAATGCTGGCAAAAATACCATCAAATTCTTGCCCGTGGAGGAGGGGCATATGAAAGGTGGCTACACTGAGTCACAGCGCCAGAGATTGCGCCAAAGACTATTATTCTGCCGCCTCCACAGGCAGTTCTTGTTCAGATGTAGTGGAGAGTGCTTGTTCAGAAGCGGTGGTAGGCAGTTCTTGTCGAGATGTCGTAGTGGAGAGTAGTCGTTCAGATGTAGTGGAGAGTGCTTGTCGTGAAGTCGGAGTGGAGAGTTGTTGTGAAGTCGTGGTGGAGAGTGCTTGTTCCATGTTTTATGCAGTTTTGATGGGCTAGACAGCAGATGTTGTTCGAAATGGAGGTATTGTAACGATCAGAGTGCTTTTCGTCAATATATATGAGGTAAAAAAAATTCCCTTTCTTTTTATTATTTCAATGTCTTAAATAATGCGTCATTACAGGTTCAGTCAACAAAGCATCTGGCTTGTGTTCTTGTATTAGAGTGTAATTCTGGTTTTCTTGCGCAATTTTAGTATTTCTATTTTTTTTAATTACTTCAATATAAATGGTACTTAAAATTTCTTGTCTTATTGAAGAAGAACCGTGCCAGATGTGTACGTTGAATCACACTTCCACACACAGAACAGTTACACTTGTGCTTTGGTTTCGTACGTTTTATAGTTGCTGGGGACTTAATTAATTAATTGTGTTAACGGAAATTTTCTTTCATTCTTTGTTGTTATTCTAAGCAGTCAGATTGCGTTCTAATACTAGTCAGGGCCAACCGGTTACGAGACAGCGTAACAGGACAGACAGTAAAATTATTTGTATGATCTTAATATTTAATTAAGCCCCATGCAACGGTAGAGAGGCAGCTTGAAGGTGGTTGACTGAACTTTCTGTCAGGCACTTTATTGTGAATAGCAGAGTAATCACGTAGATGTAGATGTTAATCAGTTAAGTATGTTACCTAGACAAATGGATTCCCGAAATTTCATTACTCTACATTAATTAATTTTTAGTATAGCGACCTTTCCCCGTCAGTGTACCACTTGAATAATATGGACGAGTACAGAAAAGCAAATCAATTCCTGGAACTTCACAATATTGAATACTTCACGCACCAGCCTCAAGAAGACCACAACTTGAAAGTCGTCATGAAGGGATTCCCTGAGACTATTCCACTCGAAGTTCCCTATGATGCATTTACAGAAAAGGGCTACCAGGTCAAGAACATGCATCAAGAAGACTGAGAAGACGCAAGAATTGGTACTCATCCCAGATTATGTAGTGTGACTCCCTAAAGGAAAATGAGCAGACGCCATCCATAGGGAACGCTACTTGTTTTACACCAGGGTATGCATCGAAAACGACAAGCCAAAGGATTGGCCGTCACAATGCAAAAATTGCGAAAGGCTCAGGCATGCTGCCAAGTACTGCCATCTGTCACCCAGGTGCGTCAAATGTGCCTACCTTCATGCTTCAGCGGGACCCAAACTATCCCAAGAAGAAAAGGCAACATTCGTTACATGTGACCAACAAGGACATTGGGCAAAATGGGAGGATTGTCCGGAATATCAGGAGGCGCTCAAACCCTTTCTGCTGTCAGCTAATATGAACAGACGTCCACAAACAAAGTCCAACAATGATGAACAGTTGTCATTGACTAAGCAGTTCCCGACACCACCAGTAAGGCAGAGCACCTACGCAGGATCTCAGAGGTAAACGAGGCGACTGTTTACCAGTGCCGTCACAAGAACGCCAACAGCCGCAAATGACGCAGTCCCCGCCTCCTACGCCTCGCTCATCAACGCAATGAAGCAGATAATGTCATTCGTAACGACGTTCTTCAAGCCTGCTCCATTACGAAAATCAAACATAGAGCCACCAAAACAAAACAAATACGTGACGCCATGATCAAAATAATGTAATTGGTTGGAGGAATCGTGACAATACTCGATTGGTAGCCCATAGACAAGAGAATTTTGACACATAAACGTAGTAATTGGAACCCCAACAGATAAAATAAAAAATTCCGAAGTGGAATAGTACATCACGTTCCAAAATGTGGTCATTCTACTTGTGACGAAACACACCTCCTTAGAAATGAACCTTTCCGACTACATAGTATGGTATCGTACCGGACTGACAAGCACAACATGGCGAGGGGTGGTGCTGCCATGTTCTTACGCCGCTCCGTCATCCACGGCCAAGAAGACCTGCCACAAATATCCCATATAGAGGTCGCTGCACTAACAGTTCGAATTGGCATGGCTAATGTCACGTTCGTGGCAGCGTACCTCGCCACCCGCAATACCCTATCCAGCCAAGAGGTGGAAGTACTCGTCTCGCTTACAGACTCGACTTTCTTTGGTGGGAACTTCAGCGACAAACATCAGCACTAGCATTCTTGCAGTACCAACAGAACAGGAAGCTATCTCCTAGGCGTAGCAGAAGATCTCGACCTGTAAGTTCAAGGTAGTGAAACCCCACCTACTTGCTATTCAACAGTCGACACCTTCCAGACATCCTCGACATCGCTATTGCCAAAAATGTGCCGGCGGAAATTGAGCCTACGACAATCAACGATCTAACCACTGACCACTGTTGAGTCTTAGCCGTCCTGCACGTAATAGCTTTACCCACCCATTTTCGGACCAAGTCGACAATGGCCGGGGACCAGGATAGCCGAATCTTGACGAGCATTATACATCCCACACTAACCCTGAGACCGACAGAGGACATAGTCGCAGAGGTCGACTGCGTCACCACGTAGATTCAGACAGCGATTCGTAGCGCCACTACAGCCACTGTAGTTGATACATCACCACCAGACGAATTACCGCCATTGCTAGTGAGGTTACCTCATCAGCAGAACAGATATCGGCGAAGGTAACAGACGTATAATAATACACTAGACAGAAGGGAAACGCAAAAACTCCAGCGAGAAGTCATGTCCCTATTGGCCAAATGCAAAAATGAGGGAAGGGAAGATAGAATGGAGGGGTTGCATCTCCAGAAAAACCAGGAGTGGCAGTGACCGATAAACAGCTTACCACTCCTCACGATTCCCACGGAAATCAAGAAGATCATTCGGAGGAGGAGAGGCACGTCGCCTCCAGGCACAGGCTGCATAACAAATGAAAACTTAATGATGCTTCTGCGAAATCCGTTGCTTCTTTTGACCAGAAATTTAAACAAGTGTCTACAACTCAGAGTCTTTCCACCGCACTGGAAGACGGCCAGGATTGGTCCTCTATCCATGCCTGGAAAGGACCTCCGGCATGTCACAAACTGTAGGCCTATCAGACTGCTCAATGCGATGAGTAACGTACTAGAACGACTGCACCGCATCCAGCAACCTCTTGCAGCAGACGAAACTATCAGGCCCGAACAATACGGCTTTCAGAAGAAATTGTCCGCAGAAATGCAAGTACTCCGTGCCGTGGAGCTAATCACCAGTAAGTTAGACACCTCAACGTCCACGGCCACAGCCTTCCTGGATTGGTAAAAGCCATATGACAAGGTGTATTGGAAGGCTCTTCCAGGAGGTGGTGACAAAAACATCAAATTCTTATTGGTACTCGCACCTCGTCGGCAGCTATCTGCAAGAGTGACGGATCGCAGTATCCATCGAAGGACAACGCTGTAGCACCAAACTGATTTCCACTGGAATCCCCCACGGACCTGTCATGTAGCCAGTGCTACTCAATACGTACACAAATGATCTGCCCCTAGAAGAAAACGTCCACCTGGCGCAATTTTCAGATGACTATGCTTTTTACCAGTGGACTGCGATACCTTACCAATGTCAACCACCTACAGAGAGAGTTTCACAAAGTTCACCTGGTGCTGCAGCAATAAAATGACACTGAACGACCACAAGACTACGACGGTATACGTCTCTAAAAAAAAGACCTCTCCTAGACCTATCCAAGTTCAGGTGCATTGGATACCACGACCTCCCATGGCCGATATCTCGGAAAAACGTTGGCCGCCCCTCTCTACTTTCAGGCCCATATCAGGGAAAAGAGGAACAAAAGCATTCAAATGGCCGGACGTTAGCTCCAGTTTTCATCAGCGACCAACTGCTTATGAATACCAAGTTGAGACTGGCCATTTTATTCGGCAGCACAGCGTGGGGGATAGCCTCAAAGTCTCAGCTTCACTCTTTGTAAGTCATCCAAAACAAAGTTCATTAGTGGATACCAAGGTCGCCGCGAGCCAGACGGCGACAATGAAAGAGATCATCAAAGAAAAAGTCATCATACTGTATAGGAAAATCGAACCTCTCCTTGATGTCCTATCCCAAGTCAGGAACATAGATATAGCCTGCCCCGACAAGGCCACAGGTTCAAGGTCTCCTGTGTCTGACTGAAAGTGAACAGTGTGCAATGATATAGTCACTTATCACACAGTATGAAAAGTCATCAGAGATGGTCAGTTGAGGGCCATTGAGGCCATTAGTGTCTGTTTCTTCATGGGTATTGTCTAAAGCGAATGAAGACGCAATAAGTCGCACCTCACGCTCTTTCGTGGCAAGTCGTAAGAGCGATGGGCCTGATAAAAAAGAAAGAAAAGAAAAAGAAAGTCGTTAGTCAGTGAGGTCGTTGCACGTGCCTACCATATGCAGTTACTGTCAGTTGTTCTCATAGCGTTGATAATAGCTCACGAGATTTCTCAGCCCATGTCTCGGGTTCGATCCTTACTGTCGCCCCTTTTCCAATTTTTATATGCTCCCTTGTTCGGTTTTACGAAAGCAAACGAAGAACACGTTTATGGCACTATCTCTGGCGGCCCGCTTACATTTGCGCTCGCAACGGCTTGATTGCTGGTTTCAATGCTAATTGACTCGGAAACGGTGTAAAATGTCGAATTTTTTTAAGTTATTTCTCAGCACAATCCACTCTTACAAACTTTTCGGACTGTTTCTGACCAGTCTGTATTACACGATATTGCAGTGGCTGTTATTCTGAATCACAGTGTAAAGTTCCTTTGGACAGGTATGCATGCCCAAAGGTATTTTGCATCGTAATTCAGAATATCGCAGACATGCATGCATGTCCAAAGGAACTTTGCATTGTAATTCAGAATAGCATAGGTACTACAATATCGTATTTATCCGTCGACACCGGGCAAGAGACTTTCAAGTGGAGTGTCTCAACTGTATGGGAATATACATAATGGACGTACGAGTGCAGTTTGTACACGCATAGCTGACGACATATGGAAGTTTGGGCGTGGCCCTAAGTCGTTCATGGATAGCCAAGTGGTTTATCAGTCGGCCTTTGGTTGTGGAGCGGCGTCGTGCGTCCCGGTCGCTCCGTGTCGCGTTTCCGGGTCTGTTGTTGTTTACCGCGCCACCGCGCTAGTCTCGAGTGTTATAGTTACGTTCCTGACAGCCGAATGCTCTTTTGTATCGGAAAGCCACGATCAAGCTGCAGTTTGACGCAACATACTCTAAGCCCAAGACCCACGAAGGAGAGAGATTTTTGCGAGCCGTGATACATGTTAATCCGAAAGATCTGCTGGGTATCCACTTGTCTATGGTCTCCAGCCTTGTATATCTTAAGTTCACTGACGACGAAACCTGTGCCAAACTTCCAACACGCTCCACAGATGGTTACGGATTCTGCCACAATGACGGAAACGTGTGTGTGGTAACACTTTTGCCGGCCGGAGTGGCCGTGCGGTTCTAGGCGCTGCAGTCTGGAGCCGAGCGACCGCTACGGTCGCAGGTTCGAATCCTGCCTCGGGCATGGATGTGTGTGATGTCCTTAGGTTAGTTAGGTTTAATTGGTTCTAAGTTCTAGGCGACTGATGACCTCAGAATTAAGTTGCATAGTGCTCAGAGCCATTTGAACCATTTTTGTGCTGTACTTTGAATGCAAAATGGGCGTGTATTTGAGTTACCAGCAGATTTGGTTACCCTTGCTCTTCGATCCTATGGCACAGTCCTCGATCATACGACCGAAAATTTTAAGACCTTCGAAAGATCTATATTGAACTGCAACGCCATGTACCTTTGTATCTCACTATTGCTGGTTGCCGGGCGATAATTATTTACGACGGTCAACCGAGGACCTGCTCCGGATGTGGACAGGTAGGCTATGTACGTACAGAGTGCCTGCAACGCCGTCCCGTGCAAACGCCCACAGACGATTGATTCTACCGTCGATAGCGACCACTATGCCGATTACGTATGTTGCGGAGGCGAGAAGGGAGACACCAGCTGTCTATGGCGACCCTCCTATGTTTGTGCAAGCCTTGGAGGCCCCTGCAAAAGTTCCTGAGGAGCCACCAGCGTCTTCCAGCGCCGATGCCTCTGTTTCCCTCTCCTCGAGCCCAGGTGAAACGCATGCACCGCTATAACGACAAGATGACGCTGCGGTGGAAGCTGAAGAACAGGATGCCGCATCCACCTTCTGCTCTGGGCCGAACACAGGAGCGAGACAGCGTAAACAGAAATCGCTGAAACGCCATAAGAAACGGTGCATAACGATCGAGGCAGTTGAGCGGACTGAGGAAGCAACGATGGATGGTGAGGTGCGTCAGCCGATACACCGACTCGACTCGACCGAGCCTAACGTACCACATGGTTTCAAGTATTCCCCCACTACTGGCGGGACCGCGCACTGTGGGGAAGAAGTAGATCACCGAAACCCGCCCCAGTGATGCACCCACGACTACGCCTCCATCTCGAGATCCAGTGTTATCGACCTACCTGGAAGACTATGCTCAAGAGAAGGAGATACAGGACGTGATTCAGGACGCTGACGATACACCGATGCTGTTGGCCGAGTCTACGATGATGGAGCCTGACTCCTAGGCCGCTTCGTATCTGAAGACGCTCCACACCACGACTACTGCCCACCTTTAATACCAAGCACAGCGCCCGCGACTTGATGGAACATGCGTACCACCTCGCCACAATAAATGTCAATGGCATTACTTCTGCTCCCAAAGCCCGTATGATGCCAGATACATTACAAGCTGCGGGTCTGGATGTCGTTTTCCTTCAACAAGTCCGACTGGGACTCTGACACGATACCTGCGGATATGACTCCTACGTCAAGCCTTCAGATGTGGGTGGAGGAGGTATGGCTATTCTGTTCAATGTAAGTACTATCGCAACTGATGTATTCTATTTGCTGTCGGCCCATGGGGTCGCACTCACGGTTGGTACGGTTCCCCTTGTGAATCTTTATGCCCTATTCAAAACCGACACAAGGAGAGAATCCCGCACCTTTTATGCCGAAGACATAGTACTGCTCTTACTGGGCAATGCCGACCACTTGGTAGTACGCGGAGATTTTAATTGTATGCTCAGACCATCCGACCAGATGCCGCACTATACCACCTGCCCGTCACTTCAGGCTCTTGTAAAGGACTTAATTTTGATGGACACAGGGTCACACAACACGGCGATTGAAAGGCTTACACCTACTTTACTAGCCATTGCGCAAGCCGTTCGGATCGAGTTTACGTCACACGCGGCCTGTGATCGGTAATTGTCGCTGCTGAGGTGTGGCCGGCAGCGTTGACGGACCACCTGGCGTATGCGTGTACTCTCACGCTCCTCCACCAATGCATCCATCACAGTAGGGTCCGTGGCGCCTCAGTGTGGTCCTTCTCGATGTAGTGAACAGCAGATGTGAAGCTGAGTCCACACGGAGCAGATGCCAACAGCGATTACCCGCCTACGGTTTCACACTTCAGACGAGGTTACAGTTATGTCAAACCCACCTTGTGCGGAACATGGACGAGATAGAGCGCGCTGGTACACCGAGACCACTCCTTTCTTCTACACTGCGCTTCGCGAATTGGCTGCGCAACCGCCGTCGATGGAACGATAATCGGCAGAACTCCACGTCAAGTCACAACTCTTACGTCTCAGCGTGGTACGTCTTGCGGTTGTGCGAGTACTGGAGAGGACATCTGATGATGTTAGTGGAGAAGGACCTTCCCTTCACCGTATCATTCAAGACAGGAGAAGACTCAAGAGCCAGCTCATTACGCAGGTCTAGACAGAGAATGGAACGACGAGGTGAAACACAAATGGATATATTCCGAGGGTTCACACAGTCGTATACGCTTCTCTACGAGCGAGAGTACAAAATCGATGTAGGAGTGAGGGAAGTCGTATCAGGGGTACCCGCCTCGCTAAACCCACAAGTTGATAGCTACACTCTTATCAGAGGTGACTTTAGAATAATACGAGAGTCTATGTTGCTCAGTGCTCCCAAGAAAACGCCAGGCGCTGACGGACTCCCTCTTGAATTTTGCAAAAGGTTTCTTGATATTATGAACCCAGCATGGTTCAGGATGTACAGAAATCTCCTGAACGTAATTTTGAAGCTACCATCTGAAATCACTGATTCCGGTGCCTAAACTCGGAGGAGGCAGTCGCCCTCCTGATTTTCGCCATCGACAATGCTAGCCGGCCGTTGTGGCCGAGCGGTTCTAGGCGCTTCAGTATGGAACCGCGCGACCGCTACGGTCGCAGGTTCGAATCCTCCCTCGGGCATGGATGTGTGTGATGTCCTTAGGTTAGTTAGGTTTAAGTAGTTCTAAGTTCTAGGGGACTGATGACCTCAGAAGTTAAGTCCCATAGTGCTCAGAGCCATTTGAACCATTTGAATCTGACAATACTATTCACCGACTAGAAACTGTTGACACACAACCTCCACGAGAGGCTCATATCCACGGCAATGGCGGCCATTCACACTGATAAAACCTACCTCTGAGGCAACACTAATGCGTTTACGACTTTCAGCACCTATAGAAACATGGTGGCGCCGATGCATACCTGCCATCTCCAAGGCGCTGTTGTTGCGCTGGATTTTGAACATGCTTTCGATCGTGTCGAAAATAGTTTCCCGCGTGCAGTTATGGAAAACAACGGTATCCCGTGCGAGACATCATCTGTTGTGTTTTTCCTGATCCATGTGGCGGCCACGAGGATTATGGTGAATGGCTATCGGTCCATCCCCGTCCGTGTCAACAGGTCCGTCGGACAGGGCTGTCCTGTTTCTGCCATGTTAGTCACCATTGCCCTCGGACCCACTCATCACGGACTGCGGTGACGCTTGGAAGGTCTTCTTAAGCTCCACTCCGTGACCTTTCGATGTGGTGCTTATGCCTATTGTCTGATGTTGACAAAATACATACGGCGCTTTCCTTGGTACAACAGGTGGGGCAGTGGTAGGCAGTGTGATCGACCTACAGAAACGACACCACATGGAGATGAGACGAGCCATCCCTGCAGAACTGGATGTACTCCTATCTGTATTCTTGTCACCACTGTTGTGTCTTGTACCATAGGAATCAAGGGAGAGGATATTGTTTGGTGGCTGGTATCCACGTTCTACAACACGGCTGCACACTTGTATTAACAAAGTTCTTTATTTAAATAAACAGAAAGCTATTTATCTTCATGTGAGTCCATGTGTTGTGGTACAAGCCCTTCTGTAAGAATCCACTGCTGGTCAAGTAAGAGTCCTGCTTTGACAGACGCCGACTTGGAGTGCGAGTTGGTATGTCAGTGACTGAGTTAGTGACTGAGCGACTGCGCTAGTGACTGCGACTAAGACTGACTGAGCCCTGGGTGTAGCAAGTGTAGCAGCGCCCGATGGCGGTGGCCATGCAGAAGTTCCACCAGTGATCGTCCGTCTCGTTGATGGAAGCGATATGAGGCGACAAAGAGTTGCAGTGCCTGTTTCCATGTGTGGGTGGTGCGAAGCTTGGCCATCAGTTGTTTGAAACTACGTACAAAGTGTTCTGCTTCTCTGTTGGACTGCGGATGAAATGGAGCGCTTGTTAAATGATGAAAGCCATTTCGTTCACAAAACTGTTCAAAATTATATGAAGTGAATTGTGGTCAGTTGTCCGACACAAATACTTCTGGCAATCCTTCCATGCAAAATACAGAGGACAACACTTGAATGGTGCTACGTGATGTGGTAGAAGTCATAGGCACCGCAAATGGGAACATGCTAAAAGAGTCTACCACTATGAGCCAACAAGTGTTCCAAAATGGTCCTTCAAAGTCAATGTGCACTCGTTGCTATGGCGATTGAGTCTTCGGCCAAGCTGAGAAATTCTATGGCGGGCCGGATGCATGCGCGACACTGAGACTTTATCTGTTCCATGTGGGCGTCTATGCCCTGCCAAGTACAGTGCCGTCGCGCTAACTGTTTAGTGTGAACAATTCTCCAGTGTCCTTGGTGGAGCAATCGCAACACATCCTTTTGTAACACTTTGGGAGTAAGCATACGCGATTGTCCACTGTCATTTTGAACTGGAATTACACCTTGTTGAACTGAAAGGTTATGCCGACGTGCAAAATATCGGCACACAGTTGCGTTTAGGATACTGTTGAATGAGCGAGGGCAAGACATGCGAATGTAATGCAACAAAATCTTGAGGTCTGGGTCTGCTTCCGTGGCCTGTGCAATTTTTCTGTAGTGCAAGGGAAAAGATTCCAGCAATTCAGAGTCTTGTGCACCGATTTTGCAACAAGATGCGGCAGATGCATCAAAATCAGAGTCTAGGCCAATCGAAAGGCGAGAGGGGGCATCTGCATTTGCACGCTTTGCCGTAGGTCTGTACACAATTTCATACTGATTCTACGAAAGCAACAAAGCTCATCGCTGCAATTTTTGAGCAGTGCATGTAGGATCTGGCTTTCACGGATGAAACAAGGACTGCCAGCTTGTGATCTCTCACTAAATAGAACTACCGACCATACAAAATAGTGATGGAACTTTGTCACACCATACACAATAGCAAGAGGCTCTTTTTCCGTGCCGGCCGCTGTGGCAGAGCGTTTCTAGGTGCTTCATGTCATGGTTGCAAGATACTAACACGAATTCTTTCCAGAAGACTGGAAAACTGGTAGATGTAGAACAAGGGAAAGATGAGTTTGGATTCCGGAGAAGTGGAGGAACACGCGAGGCAATACTGGCCCTACGCCTTATCTTAGAAGACAGGTTAAGGAAAAGCATATCTACGTTTATAGCATTTGTAGATTTAGAGAACGCTTTTGACAATGTTGACTGGAACACACTTTTTGAAATTCTGAAGGAAGCAGGGGTCTAATACAGGGAGTAAAAGGCTATTTACAACTTGTACAGAAACCAGACGGCAGTTATGAGAGTCGAGGGGCTTGAAAGGGAAGCAGTGGTTGGGAAGGGAGTGAGACAGGGTTGCAGCCTACCCCGATGTTATTCTGTCTATACATTAAACAAGCAGTAAAGGAAACAAAAAAAAATTGCAGTAGGAATTAAGATTCAGGGAGAAGAAATAAAAAACTTGAGGTTTGCCGATGGCACTGTAATTCTGTCAGAGACAGCAAAGGACATGAGAGAGCAGCTGAACGGAATGGACAGTGTTTTGTAATGAAGATATAAGATGATCATCAACAAAAGCAAAACAATGATAATGGAATGTGGTCCAATTAAATCAGGCGATCCTAAGGGAATCAGATTAGAAAACGAGACACTTAAAGTAGTATATGAATCTTGTTATTTTGGCATCAAAATAACTGATGATAGCCGAAGCAGAGAGGATATAAAACGCAGACTGGCAATGGCAAGAAAAGATTTTCTCGAGAAGAGAAATGTGTTAACATCGAATATAGATTTAAGTGTTAGGAAGTCTTTTGTGAAGGTGTAGTAATGTGAAGTGTAGCCATGTGAAGAAGTGAAACATGGACGGTAAACAGTTTAGATAAAAAGAAAATAGAGGCTTTCGAAATGTGATGCTACAGAAGAATGCTGAAGATTAGATGGGTCGATCACGTAACTAATGACGAAGTACTGAATTGGGGAGACAAGAGATTTGTAGCACGACCTGATCAAAAGAAGGGATTAGTGGATAGGACGCATTCTGACCCATGAAGGGATCACCAATTTAGTATCACCAATTGAGTATTTGAGGCAAGTGTGGGGGCTAAAATACTCACAGGGAGACCGAGAGATGAATACAGTTAGTGGATTCAAAAAGATGTGGGTTGCAGTAGTTATTCGGAGATGAAGAGGCTTGCACAGGATGGATTAGCATAGAGAGCTGCATCAAACCAGTCTTCGGACTGAAGACCACAACAACAATTATTCTTTCTGGGCGACATGCTCAGAATGAAAGACGCATATATAGGGTGTTCGGAAATTCCCGTTACAACCTTCTAGGATTTGGAGCTCACGTTCCCAGACATGAGCTCCAATTCAAAATATTGTCTACTCACTCCTCTCTACAAACCTCAGAAGTCTGTAGGGGGAATTTCTGAAAACCTTATATGCTATGGGAAACCGTTTGACTGATGACCAGTAGTAACTGTTTCATATTATGTAGTTTCTATGACATACAGTGTTGGATCCACGAACGGATATTATCAATGCAGAACAACATATCAACAAGTTACGAAGTTGTAACGGCAGACAGGTGATCCGGCGTCCTAAATGTGATATGTCCTGTCCAAACATTGCAACCATTTCCGAGACTAAAATTACTAAAGTGGTGTGCAATACGTATCCTGCAGGGAAGTAACGAGTCTTACCAATAAATGTGGCCCTGTATCAACATATATTATTTCAGTATTGGGTGACGAACATTTCGTTCCCATGGTAGCGGTACAAAGCAGATTTGAAATTTGTGATAAGTTTCTGTGAAACAAAACTGCTGAGGTAATCGGTCCCTAGGCTTACACACTACTTAACCTAACCTAAACTGACGCTAAGGACAACACACACACACACCCATGCCCGAGGGAGGACTCGAACATCCGACGGGGGAGCCGCGCAAACCGCAAGGAGCCCTGGACCGCGCGCCTAACTCGCGGGCCAACAAAACAGATATGAGCAGTTAATATGTGACTCGGTGACTAACAGAGTGGTAAATCTTCCTTCCGTATTCCTCTTGTGCAAACTGATGCGAGTCATATTTTGTTTTGTCTTATTCCGGGTCCTGTTATTTTGTGTAGTTTTCCTCTAGTTAATTTTTGTGTATCCTTCGTTCAATAACTGGGAATTTCATAATTTCTTGATGGATGGTAGGTAAAGTAAAGGTCGAGTTATGGAAGAGTCAGACGACTTGCAATGTTTCCTGTGGCAGTCTGTTTGTTGATTTGAGAGCAAAGTAAAATAGAGACGAAGGGTTATGTCAGTCAGATCGTTGTTGATGAGTGAGCTTTTTCGTTTTTTGCAATGGATTATCGGTTCCGGTTTCTTTGATTTATGACGTATTTAGATGGCAGAAAGAGTTGAATTACGTCGTCGTTGTATGAGGCAAGAAGTGAAGCTATTGCTTTAATGTCCACGCCGAATGTGCGTCTGGACCATGTACGTAATTATTAGTGTATTAATATCCAGATGTTAAGTCCCATAGTGCTCTGAGCCATTTGAGCCATTAATGTCCAACGTAATACGTACGTTTGGGTCCCCTTGAGGTTGGATGGTCATTTGTGTTTGTGTTTTTGTTTAGGAGCTCGGCATGGGTGGGATTTACTGTCATCAGTAAGTCACGTTTCTGTATCTTATACGAATTAGAAGGGGAGATCACAAGCGAAGAGATGTAGGACCTAACCTAGGAATAAGAAGACTTCCGTACTGTGGCAAGGAATTAGAGTCAATGAAGCAGTGATAGGAATTGAATTAATAGTGATGTTTTCTGTTTTTACTTTTGTTAATTAGTTTTGTAAAAAGGACCACCACACCGATTAAGAGTGTGGCCACCATAGAACAAAATTACGAGAGCACAAAGTTTTACTGAGGAGGAAATATGTAGCATTGACAGGATTATATTTGCTTTGTTTTATCTTTCACACTCATCTCTTGCGTTGTGGGCTTTGCTGCAATGCAACGGCTGGAGTTGGAAATTTGTGTCAGAATGTGACTCGAAGACGGATGATCCCATTTTCGAGAATGGTTGCCTTAACCGCCTCGGCAGTCCAGACACACTTTTCATCAGACTCAAATTCCCAACTTCTCGCTCGCCGCACCCCAGCGCCCACCCCCCATTAACACCTACTCGCAGATTTATGATTCCAGCAGGAGTTCAATCGTAGGTTGTGCATCCTCATGAGAATTTTTCATCAACCAGCGGTCGTGCACGTCGACTTATAGATATGAGGGTCGTCTGTTCCGTCAGATATGTCCGACAGAAGAGACGCCACTCACGGTGAAGCAGCTGGGACATATACACTGTTCAATCACTTTAATGTGACCACCTGTCGAAAGCCTGAAGAACCACATTTTGTAGTGCGGACTTCTGCGAGACGTGGAAGAAGTGACTAATTGAGGTTCTGGAATGTACCAGGAGGCATGTGGAACCATGCGAACTCCAGTGCCATGGTCAGCTGCGCTAGGTTTCTCTTTTGAGAAGCCATGGTACGAACAGCCCAATTTAGGTCGTCTCAAAGATTCTCGGTTGGGTTTCAGTCTGGGGAGTTTGGTTTCCAGGGGAGTACGGTAAACTCATCCTGCTGCTCTTCGAACTATACTGTGTGAAGTTTTGTGACTTGTTGCTTGTCATGCTGGTGGATGCCATCTTGCCGAGAAAAAACGAACAGTATTCATTGATGGACATGGTCCACAAGGATAGGTGCGTTCTTGTGTTGATCCATTGTGTTTTCCAGAATGAAGAAATCTCCCAAACCATGCAAAGAAAGCATTTACAGATCATAACGGTCCTTTCTGCAGTCTGCACTATGTTTGATAAGAGATGTTTCACGTCTAATGGAGCATTAGTGTGTTACTGCCGAGCAAATTCCAGACTTAATCACCGATGATCATTAGTCGGCATGGCTTATGAACCAGGCACCTGCTACGAAGACCCATATACAACAACTTTCGCTGAACTGCCATTGAGAAGCAGCTGTTGGTAGCTGCTTGTTCATCTGGGCGGTCAATTGCTCAACAGTGGCATGTCTATTGGCCTGTACACATTTCCGCAGCCGTCCTTCAGCCCTGTCATCTACGGTATATGGTGAACCACAGTCGCCTTGGGACCAGTTTCGGTAAGCGTCATTTCGCCACGCACGTTATACTTTAACAACAGCGCCACGCAAGGAGCTTACAAATTTAGCTTTTTCAGAAATGCTTCCACCCACGGTTCGAAAGTCATTTTTGGGCGTCAGTTAAATCGCTCCATTTTTCCATTATGGCAAAGAGTGCACTGTTTTCTGAGTCCCCCTGGTACGCCATATATACTCTCTACTGCTAGTGATGCTAAAGTTCATGTGTGAGTGGTTGTATCACATCGACGCCGAATATAGGCGGCAGATACATTACTGTGACTGGACCATGCACATAAATAATTAGGAGGAAAGGAATTAAAAGGAAGCGGGATGGGAATCAGATAGGAATCAAATGTTGGTTTCCAGTCACACAGGCCGTTGCGCCAATGTATGGCGAGAGTTGAAAACTTGGCTGGACCTAAGATGAAACAGTCCCTTTAGGCCCATCATTTGAGAGATACAGAGGCGAGCGAGTGCAAAGACTAACCCCTGTTCACTGCTGCTACCGCCACGCCATCATAACGTGCCTCTGTGTAGCATACAAAGCATTGCGCCATAATGTAAGAATGAAATTACAAATTAAGATAGCTTTTCCAAACATTGTCAATATATGTTTCAGTACGTTAATGTTAAAACTGTTAAACCTCAGAATGATCGGATGAATGTGTTTCACTAAACACATTGTTTTAAGAAAACAACAAATGGTGCCAATTAGCCGTGGCTGGCTCGCGTCATGCCTTGTTTTTATCATTGGCTGCAGTCCAGTGGTGTCTTATTTATTCTTTGGTTACCGCCATAACGTTGCTCTTCTCTCCGTGAGTGGCAGCAGCAGCGTGTATCGATACTAGTACTGATGTACTATCCTTGGTGTGGCGGATATATTTTCCAGGTGTGCTGTGTGTGCCAGTCGGTCAGTTGGGGCAGAGCAGCGAGGAAGTCTCCGTGGCGCGTTGTCAGGTCGGAGTTGCTGGCTGCGTGTACGCGCGGTTGGAGTTGTGAGGCGTTTCTTGCGAGGGTTACGAAGTTCGTCGCCCACCGATCCTGCACACTAAAGTTGAGTGCTCACTTAACCTTCTGTCAGGCCTCAACTGCTATCACCTCTCTTCTTTTGATCCTGGTTGTCTCTTTCTGGGAGATTCCCACGAGCAACAACGTGTGTGCATTGAAGTCGGCTAGAGTTGCAGCCGTTTTCCTGTGTGGTGTTTAACTTAATCTAATTCATTCCTTCATTAATGAACTGTACCAGCGGTATCTTCTGCCTTGTGGCCGTTGATGTTCCGTTTACCTGCCCTGGGCATTGACGTAATTTTCGGCAGCGTATTTTCCTCGTTATGTTGATGCCGTCCAGCACGGCGTATAGTTCCACAGCTGAGGTGTGTTGGTAGTTTTTGGCGTTTATTCTGACCTGGCTGGATTGAGCATCAGTATCCATAACGTTGTGCTATTGACATCTTGCCGGCCGGAGTGGCCGTGCGGTTCTAGGCGCTACAGTCTGGAGCCGCGAGACCACTACGGTCGCGGGTTCGAATCCTGCTTCGGGCATGGATGTGTGTGATGTCCTTAGGTTAGTTAGATGTAAGTAGTTCTAAGTTCTAGGGGACTGATGATCTCAGATGTTTACTCCCATAGTGCTCAGAGCCATTTGAGCCATCCAGACATGCTTTCGATCAAACCTAAAAATCCCAGCTTCTTACTCGCTGCACCACAACGCGCACCCACAATTAACCCAATATTAGTATATTTCTGCTTCCCGTAGGAAGTCGGACGTTTTTGTGCACCCACATTGAAACTTTTTTATCAAACAGCTATCACACCAATACATTTATAGACATGAGTGGTGTCTTTTCTGTCGAACAAAACAAATATCTCCTGCGATGAAACAATTCATGAATAGTTAGAGTGAAATGAATGCAAAGGAAACGGCATGGGAAAGAGATAGGAAGGAAATAATGACTGGCAGCAATTCGAGGCATGGCAGGCATGCAACGGTGAGAGTTGAAAATTTTCGCTGGACCGAGACTCAAATCCATATGATCTGCTTCTCTAGATCAGTTGCCTTAATAAGCTCATCCGTCCAGACACACCGTCCAGCAGACACAAATTCCCATCTTCTCCTCGCAGCACTGCAAGGACCTGTGCCATCCCCCCCCCCCCCCCCTCCTCACAGATTTGTGATTCCCATAAGCATTTGGATTCATACTATTTCAACATCCTCCCATTGAATTGACTGATTTATAGGAATGATGGCTTCCTTTCCGTTGGACATGTCCGACAGATAGGCACCATTCACAATGACGCACCTGGGACACATGCATGAATAATTTCGATAAAGGAATGGAAAGGAAACTACAAAGGAAAGAAATTGGTAGGAAATAATGACTTCCAGTGGCACAGGGCACTACAGCAATGCGAAGACGAGAACTCAGAATTTGTGTCAGATTGGGACTGGAACGGGATATTCCGCTTTTCACCAATGGTTTCCTTAACCACCTCATCCATCTGAAACTTCCTTCCGACAGGCCCCAAAACCCAAATTCTCTCTCGCCACGTTACAATACCGCCCTCCCCAATTAATCCTCTAATCACAGATTTCTGATTCCCAGAGGAAACTGTGCTTTGTTTGTGAATCTGCACAGAAACTTCTTCATCAAACACGCGTCACCACCCCACATTTATAGTAGGACGTGTCTGACATAACTGACACTACTCGCTATGTAGCAGCTGGGACATACACATGAATAAATGGGATGAGGAATGGGAAGAAAACGTAATGGGAAAGAAATTGGAAGGGAATAATGACTTCCAGCCACACAGGGTCATGCAGAAAATCAGCGGTAAAAGCTGAAGTTTAGTGGCGGACTCGTACTAGAACCTGGATCCTCCGATTTTCTAGAACCACCTTGGCCATCTGCACACGCTTTCCACCTGACACGATTTTCCAACATCCCGCTCACCACAGTCCAACGATCCCTACCCAACAACCTCTACACGCAGATTTTGATTCCCCTTGGGATTAGGACATTGTTTGTGCTTGTTTGTGAATCTATAGGGAAACATTTTCATCCATCAGCGGTCGCCCTCGTAGAATTACAGACTGCGTTGAAGCAGTTCGGATATATACACTATCTGATCAAAAGTATCCGGACATCTGGCTGAAAACGATTTACAAGTTCGTGGCGCCCACCATCGGTAACGCTGGAATTCGATATGGTGTTGGCCCACCTTATTCTTGATGAAAGCTTCCACTCTCGCAGGCATATGTTCAATCAGATGCTGGAAGGTTTCTTGGGGAATGACAGCCCATTCTTCATGGAGGGCTGCACTGAGGGCAGGTATCGATGTCGGTAGGTGACACTTGGCACGAAGTCGGGTTCCAAGACATTCCAGAGGTGTTCTATAGGATTCAGGTCAGGACTCTGTGCAGGCCAGTCCATTACAGGGATTTTATTGTCGTGTAGCCACTCCGCCTCAGGCCATGCATTATGAACAGGTGCTCGATCGTGTTGAAAGATGGAATTGCCATCCCCGCATTGATCTTCAACACTGGGAATCAAGAAGATGCTTAAAACATCAATGTAGACCTGTGTTGTCGTAGTTCCATGCAAAACAACAAGAGGTGCAAGCCCCACCCATGAAAAACACAACCACACCATAACACCACCGACTCCGAATTTTACAGTTGGCGCTACACACGCTGGCAGATGACGTTCACCGCGCATTCGCCATACCCACTCCTTGCCATCAGATCGCCGCGTTGTGTACCGTAATTCGTCACTCCACACAACGTTTTTCCACTGTTCAATCGTTCAATGTTTACGCTCCTTACACCAAGCGAGGCGTCGTTTGGCATTTACCGGCGTGATGTGTGGCTTATGAGCAGCCGCTCGACCATGAAATCCAAGTTTTCTCACCTCCCGCCTAACTGTCATAGTACCTGCAGTGGATCCTGATGCAGTTTGGAACTCCTGTGTGACGGTCTGGATAGATGTCTGCTTATTACACATTACGACGCTTTACAACTGTCGGCGGTCTCTGTCAGTCAACAGACGAAGTCGGCCTGTACGCTTTTGTGCTATACGTGTCCCTTCACGTTTCCTCTTCACTATTACATCGGAAACAGTGGACCCAGGGATGTTTCGGAGTGTAGAAATCTCCAGAATATCGACATCTCCCAGGGAACATTCCACAGATTATAACGCTCTTTCTTCCAACCTAGAACCTTGCGACGATTGTTGCATTGTGTTTTTTCTCGGACATCCACTTCCAATGGAGCATGAAAAGTGATTCATCTGAACAGGTCAGTAGTTGCCACTCAGTCCGGTTGCGGTACTGGCTTGCAAAATTCGGCCTTAGTCGCCTATGAATAACAGTCAGCATGTGTGCATGGACGAGGAGCACGCCGCGGAGGCACATACGCTCAGTGTGTATTAGCTCATGTGTTAACTTGATGTGCGTCATGCAATAATTTTTACCTGATCTCGTTTTAATTCTGCTATTGGTTACCATATATCTTTCCTCAAAGAATGTGATGTGTTACTGTGTATTTGCTCAATATTAGAGGTACGTATATAATAATGTAAACATTGTTTTGGAATCCCTACATATCCAGTAATGTATGAGGTAGTGAATGTTGAAAACATATTGTAACAAACTGCTCTTCCTTTAGGATTTTGTTTTTTCCACATTTTATATTTCGGTATTATGCCTATTTTATGTATACACAAAACCCTTCCTATTTTGAGACTTCCTTTCAGATTTTTATAGCTATTTACCACGTTATTTCTTTTTATATTGAACGAAATGGACAGTGTCTTGAAAAGACGATATAAGACGTACATCAACAAAAGCAAGCATGAAATGTAGTCGAATTTAATCTTGTGATGCTTAGAGAATTATATAAGGAAAGAGACACTTAAAGTAGTAGATGATTTTTGCTATTTGGGAGGAAAAATACACTCCTGGAAATGGAAAAAAGAACACATTGACACCGGTGTGTCATACCCACCATACTTGCTCCGGACACTGCGAGAGGGCTGTACAAGCAATGATCACACGCACGGCACAGCGGACACACCAGGAACCGCGGTGTTGGCCGTCGAATGGCGCTAGCTGCGCAGCATTTGTGCACCGCCGCCGTCAGTGTCAGCCAGTTTGCCGTGGCATACGGAGCTCCATCGCAGTCTTTAACACTGGTAGCATGCCGCGACAGCGTGGACGTGAACCGTATGTGCAGTTGACGGACTTTGAGCGAGGGCGTATAGTGGGCATGCGGGAGGCCGGGTGGACGTACCGCCGAATTGCTCAACACGTGGGGCGTGAGGTCTCCACAGTACATCGATGTTGTCGCCAGTGGTCGGCGGAAGGTGCACGTGCCCGTCGACCTGGGACCGGACCGTAGCGACGCACGGATGCACGCCAAGACCGTAGGATCCTACGCAGTGCCGTAGGGGACCGCACCGCCACTTCCCAGCAAATTAGGGACACTGTTGCTCCTGGGGTATCGGCGAGGACCATTCGCAACCGTCTCCATGAAGCTGAGCTACGGTCCCGCACACCGTTAGGCCGTCTTCCGCTCACTCCCCAACATCGTGCAGCCCGCCTCCAGTGGTGTCGCGACAGGCGTGAATGGAGGGACGAATGGAGACGTGTCGTCTTCAGCGATGAGAGTCGCTTCTGCCTTGGTGCCAATGATGGTCGTATGCGTGTTTGGCGCCGTGCAGGTGAGCGCCACAATCAGGACTGCATACGACCGAGGCACACAGGGCCAACACCCGGCATCATGGTGTGGGGAGCGATCTCCTACACTGGCCGTACACCACTGGTGATCGTCGAGGGGACACTGAATAGTGCACGGTACATCCAAACCGTCATCGAACCCATCGTTCTACCATTCCTAGACGGGCAAGGGAACTTGCTGTTCCAACAGGACAATGCACGTCCGCATGTATCCCGTGCCACCCAACGTGCTCTAGAAGGTGTAAGTCAACTACCCTGACCAGCAAGATCTCCGGATCTGTCCCCCATTGAGCATGTTTGGGACTGGATGAAGCGTCGTCTCACGCGGTCTGCACGTCCAGCACGAACGCTGGTCCAACTGAGGCGCCAGGTGGAAATGGCATGGCAAGCCGTTCCACAGGACTACATCCAGCATCTCTACGATCGTCTCCATGGGAGAATAGCAGCCTGCATTGCTGCGAAAGGTGGATATACACTGTACTAGTGCCGACATTGTGCATGCTCTGTTGTCTGTGTCTATGTGCCTGTGGTTCTGTCAGTGTGATCATGTAATGTATCTGACCCCAGGAATGTGTCAATGAAGCTTCCCCTTCCTGGGACAATGAATTCACGGTGTTCTTATTTCAGTTTCCAGGAGTGTAACTGATGATGGTCGAAATAGGAAGGATATAAAATATAGACTGGCAATGACAAGAAAAGAGTTTCTGAAGAAGAGAGATTTGTTAACATCGAGTATAGATTTAAGTGTCAGGAAGTCCTTCTCAAATTATTTGTATGGACTGCAGGCAGTATGGAAGTGAAACATGATCCTAAACAGTTTAGACAGAGAGAGAATAAAGGCTTTTGAAATGTAGTGCAGCAGAAGAATGCTCGAGATTAGGTGGGTAGATCACGTAACTGGAGGTACTGAACACAACTGCGGAGAAGAGAAATTTGTGGCACAACCTGACTACAAGGAGGGATCGGTTGGTAGGACACATTCTGAGGCATCAAAGGATCACTAGTTTAGTACTGGAGGTAAGCGTGGGGGACAAAAGTCATAGAGGGAGGCTAAGAGATGAATACAGTTCAGAATACGATCTTAGAAGGTGTCACAGTAGTTTGGATCCTTTCGTAAAATGACGGAAAATAGCAACTTTTCACTTGTAATTAAGAGTGATATGAAAATGACATGAAATACAGATGTTACAAATGTAAGTAATAAATTTGTACAGTAATGTTTTATCTTAATGTGAGGTATGTGTAGTGTTACTTATATATGGCAATGTATACAGACAATGTAGTGCTTTTCCATTATGATTTTACAGACGTTCCACAATGACGCTTAGTCGAAATTAGCTAATCGCACGATTGAACAAACATCGCGTTACAGCCTACTACGGTCCATGTTTACGTTTATTAACCATCTGGAGCCTGTGGATCCCCACAAACACAAAGAAATTCTATGGGGCTACTTGAAGAGTTGGTGTAAAACGAATGGAAAGTAAACGGTATGGGAAGAAGATCGGATGAAAATAATTAGTTTTCATCAAATAGCTGTCGCCCCCCCAGAACTGTAGATATTGCTGTCTGTTCTTTTCGATTGCTCGACTTCTCCTGAAGTCATTATTGCCAGTCTCCCTCTTTTCCGTCTCGTTTCATTTCCATTCCTTTCACCCCAGTTATTCTTGTATACAGGGTGTCTCATTTATCTTGACCACCCTAAATAACTGTTTGTCCAGATGCAAAGTACAAAAAGTTTCAATCAAATGTTCTTTAGCCGTCAGGGGAACATTAATCAGCATGACTGCCTTCATCGTGGGTTTGTTTTCTACAAAGATATGAACAGCGGTATGACTTTTTAAAATTGCACCCTGTATTTTTTATTCGGTAATTCATTTCCTCTCCTAAAGACCTATTCAAAAATATCACAGCGTACCATTCACTGAAACACAACGTTATTAATTACATAACACAACATTGACTTTGAGCCCGGGATCACAAACTCGTCCACTTGCTGGAGTTGTCAGAAAACCAAGTAAAGACATAACATAAAATTGACTTTGACTCTCCTGTACCATTTCCCAGGAGTAGAACATTCAGAGGTGCTCAAAGTACTGACCCTGGACACCGATACACTGGTGCACTCATTGAATGAAAGAATTATTTACTGCTTCCAGTGTTGCCTGCTGAAGAGAATTACAAACAAGCACGATACGTTCCTGCATGTCCTCTGGAGTTGTTGGAATATCGCGATAAACAACGTCTTTAATGCATCCCTAAAGAAAAAAGTCCAGAGGATTTAAATTAGGAGACATAGCATGCCAAGTAACTGTTCCTCCTCGACCAATCCATCTGGCAGGATACCTTCGGTTCAGAAAACGAAGTGCACGCGAGGCGTTATGTGCTGGACATCCATCGTGTTGATACCACACAGGCATTCTGGTTCTTAGCGGCACTACGCCCAGAAGAGGAAGAAGAATTCGTCTGAGGAAGTTGGCATACGCTGTGCCGTTTAGACTACCATTGATGAAATAAGTGCCAATAACTGTAGTACCAAGTATCGCACACCAGACATTAACTCTCCATTGATGCTGATGTTCCACCTGTCTAAGCCATCGAGGGTTGTCACTAGACTAATAATGCATGTTCCTTGTATTTATCTGTCCTTTGTTTGAGAAGGAACATTCATCGGTAATTAGATCATTGGAGAAGAAGTTCGGGTTGGCGAGGATTTGCGGCTGTGCCCACTGACAGAACTGTACACGATTCTGGAAATAATTCCCATGCAATTCTTGATGTAGGTGTACATGGTAAGGATGGAACCGGTAACGTGTAAGAATACAATGTACACTGGTTTCACGAATGCCAATATCGTGTTCAAGCTCACATGGGGATTCATAGCAGTGGAAGCGAGTAACAGTAGCTTCGGCAGCACCGTCTGTGCGATTGCGTTGTCGTGAGTTGAAACTTCCCGTTTCCTGAAACGTCGCAACAAGACGAGAAAACATCCGTCGGGAAAGTGGGTTCTGGTCAGGATATCGCTCTCTGTGCAGTTCCGCTGCCTGCGTAGCATTTCGCCTACCTTCAACTACAACAATAAACGAAACATTATATCGATGCAGTTTGTAGGAAGGACAGTCTTTACTGTATGCCTACTCTAAAAAAAAGTATTTGAAAGGACTAAACTACTGTACTAAATGTACCTGTACATTAGAAAACAGTATTGCAATTACTGTTCTGGCAACTTACATTCACCATAGATGAGTAGCGTTTCTACCTTCTCTTCGTTGGTGTACATTTTGCTCACACAACTCTTCAACTGACGATGGTTGACGGAATGACGGGAGTGTATTCTACTTGTGTTTACATGTGTCGTCTGTCAACGTCAGCACGTGGATGTGTTCCATTACCCCGAGTACCTGCACTAAGCGCTGGGAGAGTCAACGTCAATGTTGTGTTATGTAATTAAGAACGTTGTGTTTCAGTGAGTGGTACACTGTGATACATTTCTGAATAGGTCATTAGGAGAGGAAATGAATTACCGAATAAAAAAATACAGGGTGCAATTTTAAAAAGACATACAGCTGTTCATATCTTTGTAAAAAACAAAGCTACAACGAAGACAATCGTGCTGATTGATGTCCCCCTAACGGCTGAAGAAGATTTGCTTGAAACATTTTGTAATTTGCATCTCGTCAAACAGTCATTTAGGGTGATCAAGATAAATGAGACACCATGTGTATCCCAGTTGTTTTATTGCGAGTAGTGTATATTTTGTCGGACATGTCCAACGGAACAGACACCACTCATATCTATAATTCTATGGGCACGAGGGCTGTCTGATGAAAAAGCTTCAGTGTGGATGTGCGACCAACTTCTAAAGCCCTACGGAGTCAGAAATCTGATAGCAGGGTATGAAAGGGCGAGGGTCGTTGCTGTTTGTCGCGTAATATGTTGGGAATCTGCATCTGACAGAAAGCTTGTGTGACTGTCAGAGGCATTTAAGGCAACCGTTATAGAGAAGCGGAAGCATCCAAGTTGGAGTCCCAGTCCGGCACAAATTTTCATCTCTCGGTGTTGTATTGCCGCAACGTCCTGTGAGGCTCGAAGTCATTATATCCTTCCTCTCTCTATCCCATCCCTTTTTTTTCATTCCTTTCGCCCCAGTTTATCATGTATATGTCATAGCTGCTTTATCGTTTGTGGTGTCTGTTCTTCTTGACATGTCAGACGGTGCAGACACCTCTCATATCTATAATATTAATTGTGCGATGGCTGTTTGGTGAAGAATTTAAGGCCGGCCGGTGTGGCCGTGCGGTTCTAGGCGCTTCAGTCTGGAACCGCGTGACGCTACGGTCGCAGGTTCGAATCCTGTCTCGGACATGGATGTGTGTGATATCCTTAGGTTACTTAGGTTTAAGTAGTTCTAAGTTCTAGGGGACTGATAAGCACAGATGTTAAGTCCCATAGTGCTCAGAGCCATTTGAACCATCTCACTCAATGTCCTAACGCCTACGGGAACCTTAAGTCTGTGAGTAGGGGGTCAGCGGGCTGGGGTCATTGCAGTGTGGCGAGCCAGAATTGGGGAATTTGGATCAGACGAAAAACGTATATGGATGGCCGAGGCGGTTAAGGCAACAGTTCCAGAAACGTGAAGCATTTGGGTTCGAGTCCCAGTCCGGCACAAGTTTCCAACTATCGCCCTTGCGCTGTTGCAATTCCTTGTGCGGCTGGAAGGCATTATTTCCTTCCTATCTCTTTCCTATACCATCTCCTTTTTATTCCTTTCACCTCAATTATTCATGCATATGTCTAGCTGCCTCACTGCGAGTTGTGTCTGTTCTGTTGGACATGTCGGGCATAACAGACACCGCTAGTATCTATAAGTGGTATGGAGGAGCATGTAGTCAGCACACTGCTCTCTCGATCGCTGTGCACACAATTTCCATACTGTTGAGACGCTACTGTTGGGCCAAGTAGCTTCTCAGTTGGCATCTAGAGGCTGAGTGCACACCGTACTAGTCCTCCCACCGAGGCAAAATTCTTGGTAATACTGGGAATTCAATCTGAGTCCTTTGTATGGCAGCCATCTATGCTGACCTCTCAGCTACACAGGAGGACCCAAGTACAGCAAACCCTCATTAATTCGGGCCTGACTAATTCTGACGTCACGAAAGTACTTACTGATTTATTTTTTTTATTTTGAAGTAAAACGCCGTCTTACCGTAACCGACATCATTCGCATCTAGCTCATTTTTTGTAAAATGGTGAACACACGCCCTCCCTTTCCATTACTTTCACACGCGACAAACAATGACTAACGTATGCATCATTCTTGGTCAAAAGCATGCAACATATTCAAAGCCTGTTTACGTCACTTGTTGAACCCCACAAGGCGATTTGTATTAAATTTCATCTTTGTGATCGCTATTCTAGTGTCATACAGTACAGTGCAGTAACAAAGACGAACGTTACGAGTAAATATAGGTCGTTAAGTTAAGAAGGTAAAATGAGTGTTGTTAATGACATTCAAGCAGGTGCTTCTACCTAGAGTGTTAAGTCAGAGATTGGCATTCCTAAGTCGACTTTTTCATATATATGAAGAAAAATGACAGTAGAATTCCGGAAGTTTTCCAAACACTAAACGCCAAACGGAAAAAGGACCACTGGACGAAAATAGAACACCACTGGTGATGCCATTTACATCTGGTACAAACAACAACGTCTTATTGGTGTTCTTGCAAGAGAAGAGTTCCACAGCAGACTGCTTCGGAAACATTTTGAGATAAATTAAACAAAATAAGATTCAAGGCTAGTAATGGATGGCTGTTCAATTCCGTATTCGGTACAATATCTCTAACAGAAAAGCGTGTGTACAAAATACAGATGTCGCAGGCGTTGAACCATTTCGTAAAGAATTAAACATTGTTTCAGAAGAGGGAAATTTGTTTACGGTACAGATCTACAACGTATACGAAACTGCCTTGGTACTGGAAATCCATCGCGGACAATACCCAGGCTAGTAGGTAAGACAGTAGAACATCTAGACGTAAGGTGAATAAGGATCGAATCACTGGTCTTTTCTGTGCTAATCCTGGTGGCTGGCACCGTTCAGAATCACTCGTAATTTGGAGATCTGTAAACATAGGGCAATCAATAGAATTACGCTGCTTCATCCTCCTGTTGTGTAAGAAGCTAATAAAAGAGCTTCGGTTACCACACAATTATTCTCTGATTCAATAACGACTGCACTCCAAAGTTGGATTGGACAGTTCCAAATATGCTACCTGACAAGAAAAATGAAGTGCCCGGAAGGGGAGGAGGATATGAAATCAAACTACTCTGGTTGGGACGGTATGTGATATTATTTCAGTGCTTACAAAATCTGGTCAAACTTATAAAGAACTTGACACAATGAGCCCACGTATCAGTATGATGTTGCACTCACTTTGTACTGATTCGGTTCGGGTGTAGTGAAGCCGTTGTATCCTCTCCTGAGGCAAGCAGGAATACAACTGATGTAACTGGTCCTTGACGTCCTGGATGCTGGCGTAGGTACGAAGTTGACGTCCGAGCTAGACCAGGGGCTCTAGTCGGGACAGATCGAGAAATCTTTCTCGCCATGGGATTACCACAACATGACGCATACTGTTCATAAAGAGACGTGTCACGTGTGAATAAGCAATGGCCAGCTGAAAAATGGCACTACAGTACTGTCGAATGAAAGGTAACACATGAGGATATAGGTTGTCCGCGACATACGATTTTGCAGTCATAGTTCCCTCAGTCACTATCATCCTTGACCTGAAGTCATACCGGGACGCAAGAAGCAATGCCGCTGTACCTCTATGAAATACTAGAGGAACAGGATCTCTTCGTAAGTCGTCGCCATACTTGTCTAAGATCATCAACCGAGGTAGTGCATAATAGCGATTCTTAGGTGAACACAATGTGACGTCATTCATCATCAGTCCATGCTTTTCAGTCACAGCCCCACAACAAACGCAGCCGTCTGGGTTGTGTTGTTAATGGCAGCCCACACATAGGACGGTAATTTCCTTGCATGTCTGCTGCTAGCCTGCAAACAATGGTGTCGGATGACACACAGAGTTGCAGTGAATCCATTACTTATTCTCGGATGGCAGACGCACAAGTGAAGGTGCAAGAATGTGCTCGATACACCATTGGTAATCTCCCTTGTGGTGGTCAGACGTGATCGACCGAAAGCTTGACAACGAGTTTTTCTGCCCTGACGTTCTGAAGCAGACTAAGATCGGGCCACTCTCACATCAGAATGTTCCACAGATCAGAATATAGCTCGATTCGTCCAGCCAGACAAATGGAGTCCAACAATGAGGCCCCTTCGAAACTTCGTCAGGTGCTGATAACGCTGTCTCACACGCGTACACGGCATCCCCGTTTCCTTCACAGTGATCACTCAACTTCTGACGCTGTTCACGTGTCTTATATACCGTATCAGGCATGGTAACAACAATAAATACGAACAACACTTACACATTTGGGTGGTCGCTCTACCTGTCAAAGAGAACTGTAACTCTAATCATTTACATACCTACCGATGGTGTGTACAGCTTCAAAGTTAAATCGACCTCAGAATAGGTCTTCTGGTTGCTTCATTTATTTGTCAGACCATGAAGAAAAGTTAAAGTGAAACATGACGATATGAGTGTGTTATTGATATTAAACAATGATCTTCCTCATCTTCCTGATCTGTGTAGTAATGATCGAATGATTAAGTGTAAGTTTCTCCCTGCAAGTACTACTTCACGGATCCATCCTAAAGATCAAAAAGTGATCCTTACATGTAAGCTCCTTTATAGACTCAAGCAGCTTCGTGAATAAACTGCGTTCTTCAATAGTGAAAACAATATCTAAGACAATATAGGCGAAAAGACTCATGAGAAAGGTTATATCAAGAACGACTTCTTCAACTGGTCCAGCAGTTGAAGTGAATCTAAAACTTCAAGTCTTCAAAAGGCATAGAATAAACTTTTGCGCCTCAAATAAATGGATTTTGGTCTTTAAGATATAGAAAGATTAGATTTGTAGTGTGCATTATGAGCTGCAACAATGGAGGATGTTCGTGACTGTCAGGATAAATATGAAGGGAATTTGGATAATCAAATCTTGACGTACAACAAAATAGTACATCACGAGCAAAGAGCTTCCATCAACCATGGAGTCAATCATATTAGTAAATGTACAAATAATAGAATAACATTTAAACTCTCAAACGTAAGAGAAAATTTGGACACATTTGTCAACATTATTGATATTGATCTAGATTAACAAAAATAATATCTTACAATAAAATATATAAGCAACAAGTGATAAAAGGACAGTGCACAAAGTTACCTAAACCAAAAAATGTTCCTTCTGTAAGCCATTTTCGACGGACACTGCTGATGAAACTAATGCTATGGCGTCAACAACATATAATACTTACTCTTTGGCTGTTGTGAACTGTATCATTGTAGGACCAGTAGACAGGAGTAAATATTTGCAAAGTAGTACCATAAAAAGGTAAATACAGCATACAAATCTCCAGCAGAACACAAATTTTCGTTTTCACTACATACAGATCTGTATATACTATATGCAGCACGTATGTAACAAGCCCCTTTAATATAAAATTCTATAATGTACTGTGATTTAAATTTGATTAACAGTGCTCTACAATACTGTCATATTAATATATCAGCTGCTCTTAAATTAAGTATATTCTATAGCATTTTACACGAGACTACATTTGATCTACTTTTTATGTAATCCCTGCAGCAGGAATGCAATGGCTATATAGAATTAAATATCCACAGCAGCTGTTCCTCGCATTACAGTGGACATCTGCACTGTGGCAGGTGGGAATTACACGCATCCCTAAGTCACGTCCCTTTCTATGACGTCATATGCCCTCCCTCACCATTCACCCATCTACTCTTCTACAGTGAGAGCTCAGTATTTTACAAGCCATTAAAATGAAACAGCCAATCAGTATGTACGACGGACCACCATCTTGTTCTGTGCACTCCAACTGGCATAATTTCCCAACCCCATCTCAAACCATTCCTCTTTCTTGGAAACAGATCAATCACAGTTATTCTAAGCAAACCATTAATAAATCTGTTATGGAAGTTCAAACAATGATGATAGTAATAGATCACAAGAGAAAACACTTGGATATGTGACTCATAACATACACTGAAGTGCCAAAGGAACTGGGATAAGCATAAGTATTCAAATACAGAGATATGTGAACAGGCAGAATACGGCGCTGCTGTCGGCAACGCCTATGTATGACAACAGTTGTTGGATCGGTTACTGCTGCTAAAATGGCGGGTTATCAAGATTTAAGTGAGTCTGAACGTGGTGTTACAGTCGGCGCACGAGCGACTGGATATAGCATCTTCGAGGTAGCTATGAAGTGGGGACTTTCCCGTAGGACCATTTCACGAGTGTACCGTGAATAGCAAATCTCCGACGTCGCAGCGGCCGGAAAAAGATCCTGCAAGAACGGGACCAACGACGACTGAAGTGAATCGTTCAACGGGACAGAAGTGCAAACTTTCCGCACATTTCTGCAGATTTCAATGCTGGACCATCAACAAGTGTCAGCGTGCGAACCATTCGACGAAGCATCATCGATATGAGCTTTCGGAGCCGAAGGCCCATTCGTGCATCTTGATGACTGCACGACACAAAGCTTTACTTCTCACCTGGGCCTGTCAACACCGTGATTGGACTGTTGATGACTGGAATCATATTGCCTGGTCCGACGATTCTCATTTTAAAATTGTATCAAAGCAGATAGACGTGTACGGGTATGGAGACAACCTCATAAATTCATGGACCCTACATGTCAGCAGGGGACTGTTCAAGCTGGTGGAGGCTCCGTAATGGTGTGGAACTTGTGCCGTTGGAGTGATATGTGACCGCTGATACGTCTAGATACGACTCTGACAGGTACGGAAGCATCCTGTCTGTTCACCTGCATCCATTCATGTCCATTGTGCAGTCTGACGGACTTCGGCAATTCCAGCAGGACCATGTGACACCCCAAAAACTCACCAGACATGAACATTATTGAGCATATCAGGGATACCTTGCATCGTGCTGTTCAGAAGAGATCTCCACCCCCTCAGTGTCTTACGAATTTATGAACAACCCTGCAGGATTCGTGGTGTTATTTCCCTTAGCACTACTTCGAACGTTAGTCGCGTCTATGCCACGTCGTGTTGTGGCACTTGTGCGTGCTCGTGGGGGCCCTACACGATATTAGGCCCATGTACCAGGTTTTTGGCACTTCATTCTGCAATGGAACATTACATTGACGTAATACATATACAACACACAGCTTACAAATTCAGTTTTATAATAAATTTACAACCTGTAGATTACAATTTCAGTTTACTTCGTTTCTATGTCTACAACAATGAGCTTATGTTCCCGGTTTACATATTTTCTGCGTCTACAACTTATAGGTCACAGTTACAGTAGTTTACTACTAAATCAATTATTCCACACACAGCAACGACTCAATTCAGCAATGCTCATGTCATCATTCTGTATGAAATGCTTATCATGTTTTGCCGAAAGTGCTGATTTACACTGTGTTTTAGCCGAAACTGCATGCAGCTTCGATTGAATTATATACAGGACAGTCGATACTTCCACATCATTTAACGCACATTTCTGGTAATCATCAGTGCCTAGTTCCTTTGCTGGTATGATTTGACACACTTCGCTCCACATATTACATATTGTGTCTCAGTTTCGCAAACATACATTATTGCTCTCAGTCCTATGAATTATGCAATGATCTCCCCTGATATTTCATCTTTCATTAAAACTGCTTTTGCTTCATTAACACATGGGATCTTGCAATGGCAAAAGATAATATATTTAAGGATTTCTAATGCGTGAAGTCATCTGCAAAAAGAAAACAAAACAATTAGGGAAAATAAGAGTATAATACTTAATAATAAGGTAACATGTATGAAACATACTATTTAGAGCGTGTTCCTTTGAATATAACATTAACTACATATAAAGTACTTATTATGGACCAGCAGTTATGATCAATAGACGTCTGACAAAATGCACTGAAGGTCATGAGTCCCTCATGTTCACAGTGTTACTCAACCAAGTCAGATTTCACATATTTATTTCTAGCTGGCGATTCGGGTATCCACATCGAGAATACGGCCAAGAAAATAACACAAGTTAATGGTAAGAGATTTCATTGAGAAAGTTGGCAATACTAAACAGAACACGATGAACACGTTCGAAAATACCTAAGGCCTTATGGATTACGAGTGAGATCTACCCAGGGGATAGACTTACTTAATTTCAGATGGTTAGGTATTGACAAAATTAAAACCTCAGCCCTGATGCCATTAACCGGGTCTCCCCTCAGGAGAATGTAAAATCATGCAGATTTTAACGAGGCAATGTAGAGTATTTTATGAATTACAAATTAAAAAGAGCTGAGAATGACCGTACCACAGACTCCAGAGGATTTTTCAAGAGCATAAATATGTTTAAAAGTGGGAATATAAAAAATTATGGACAGGTCATAACAGACCCAGATGGCTCCTTGCTAACAGAAAGAAGTGACATTGCTAACAGATGGAAGGAATATTTTAATGAGTTACTAAATGCTCCAACTATAAGCGTCTCTCAGGAAGATGACAATGAATATCTTACTGCTGACCCATCGGACGAAGAGCCCAGCTTAGCAGAAATTAAAGAAAGCATCAAGAAGCTGAAGAGACATAAAGCTCCTGGAAGTGATGGTATAGACACAGATATATGGAAGCTCAGTAAATTTCCTTTTGTAAACTGCTTACACAAAATCATCACCAACATCTGGAAGCAGGAACAGGTCCCATATGATTGGAAAGAAGTAGTTGTGTGCCCTATATACAAGAAGGGGGACCCAACAAATTGTTCAAACTACAGAGGAATTGCGTTACTAAACACAACATATAAAATTCTGACAAATATACTGTTAGCAAGGATAAGCCCTTACGTTGAAGACTCCCTAGATGATGCCCAATGTGGATTTAGACCTAACAGATCGACTATTGACAATATATATGTCCTAAGGATGTTGGGTGAAAAGAAATATGAATTCAATCAAAATGTACATATGCTTTTCATTGATTTTAAAAAAGCTTTTGACAGTATCAACAGGGAATATTTATGGAAGTGCATGAGGCAGATTGGCATCCCTAACAAATTGATAAATTTAATAAAAGCTTGCACTTTAAACTCAAAATACAAAATAAAAGTAGCTGGCAAACTTTCTGAAGACTTTGAGGTTAAAACTGGAGTCAAACAAGGGGATTCACTCTCACCAGTTCTTTTTAACATAGTAATCAATAGAATAATCCAAAAAGTAAAGCTACTACAAATTGGAGCACAACTGGAAAGCAAAATTAACATTGTAGCATACGCCGATGACATTGCATTATTATCTGACAGTGAGAATGATTTGAAGCTTCTTACAGCACAATTAATTAAAGCCACAAATGGCACAGGCCTCCAGCTGAATACAGACAAAACAATGTACTTTATCTTATCCCGCTATCCATCAAATAATAATGTACTGCAAATTAATAACACAGCTTTCACAAAGACAAATGAATTTAATTACCTTGGTACAATAGTAACCTCTGACAACTCCATAAAAATTGAAATAGAATCACGAATTCAGAAGGCTAATAAATGCTACTATAGTCTCTTGACAGTTTTCAAAAGTAAGTTAATATCTAGGAACACCAAACTACAAGTATACAAATCATTGATTATACCAGTACTCACCTATGGATCTGAAACCTGGACTCTCACAAAAAAAGAGGAAAACAGATTAAGAGTATTTGAACGAAAAATTTTGAGAAAAATATTTGGACCCATAAGAGATAGGATCAGTGATGAATGGAGATTGCTAAATAACAATGAAATTTACAAATTATATAAAGACTCCGATATAGTGGCCAAAATTAAAGCCAAAAGACTGAAATGGATAGGGCATGTCATCAGAGCACCACCAAACAGGACCATCAAGAAAGTGACTGAAGAGATTCCCACCGGAAGACGACCTCTTGGACGCCCACGCATGAGATACTTGGACAATATTCAAGACGATCTCAGAAAACTAGGACATGACAGACAGTGGCAAATTACTTGTAAAGACAGAGCAAAGTGGTTCAACATTGTCCATTCTGCAGCAAAAAGCCTTCATGGATTGTAATGCTTAATAATAATAATAATAATGTAGAGTATTATTCACCATATATGCTGTCATTTGTACTTCGAGATATAAACTACTAAGAGAAGTAATAACACTGAACTTTACACACGAATAGAATGCAAAGCTTTAATTAAAGAACTACAAACAGAGTGAACCTTCGGCAGAACCTCTGTGTCACAGTATCTGCAGAGTCAAAACTCAACCACATAAACAAATTTTAAATAATATTTAACGTTAGATCTAAAACAATTCACAGAATAATATAATTAAAAAATACACTGTGCGATAACTCACACGTGAATTCTGATTGATGAGTTGGAGGGGATACGAAGAGAGAACGAGAGATCATCCAAGCATAAAGCAATCATAAGAATTACTATCTCAGTAAAAGGACTACTAGGGTAAAATATTACGTGAGGAATCGGGAACAGATACGTATATAACTTCTAGGGTAGAGTGTTGTACCCTGAAACACTTTTCAGGCTTTCGTTTCTGGTCAGCCCTGTGATAGAAGTTCCATCCGGACGAGGAGACTAACCTGTTTTCATCTCTTTCAGTTGTTTCTCTACGTCAGGTGTGCGTATTACTATGTTGCCTATACGGCAGTCTGTTCGATGATCAAACGACGGTACGTTTGTACGATTCTCCTGTGTAAATAATTTCTTGGACGTGAAATTTAAATCTTCGGCTTTCGTTTTGCTATCTTCAGATTCTACACTAGACGTGTCAACAAGCGACTGGATGGAAGCCTTAGAGCTGATTTTACATAGGACCAGAATTTTCTCGGTTTCTCTGTCAGATCTTTTGCTAAGGTATGATGGTAGCACATGTTGTATGCGTCACCCATAGATCTTTTCACAGGCGCAGGAATCTCTACTAGCCTTTGCTGGTTGTCATTTGTGCGTTCTCTTTTGGACCGAGAGTGCAGCAGCCTCTGCTTCCTGATCATTTGCAATCTGCTTAAACTTTGCCTATAATTCCTCTAAGTCCATCTTACTGAAACTAAGTGGTGTCAGCTCACTGTCTACGTGAGATGCTAACAATTGATTGTCTTCTCGTTCTAGAAGAAACATTTTCCTAGCCTTCTTAACTGACGTATTAACTTTCGTAAGCTTAGGTTGTATAGTGACCTCATGATGACTAATCCCTGTTTCTATATTGACGTTGTCGATAAAATCATGCCTGTTTGTACCTGTAAGGTCTAAGATATTTCCAATGAGTGTGGGCTGCCGAACTAGCTACTCCAGACAGTTTCCAGAAAACATGTTCAAAAGTACTTCGCACGACTGTCTGTCTGTCCCCCCCCCCATCCCCCTCTAATGATCTAATGAATCTATAGCTATCCCAATCTATGCTCGGTAGATTAAAATCGCCTTCAACTAGTACTGCATGCACTGGTTATTTAAGAGCTACTGACTATAGCCTTCCTATGAATGACTCTAGATTGTCACAGCAGAATCGAGTGGCCTGTAAGAACATCCAACAATTAACTTCGTTTCACGAAGACCTATTATTATATTATTCCGTATAGCTTCACTGTCACAATCAACTTCGACCTCAATACACAGAATATTTTTCTCAACAGCAATGAACATTTCACCCCCTGTGACAAAATGGTTCAAATGGCTCTGAGCACTATGGAACTCAACATCTGAAGTCATCAGTCCCCTAGAACTTAGAACTACTTAAACCTAACTAACCTAAGGACATCACACACATCCATGCCCGAAGCAGGATTCGAACCTGCGACCGTAGTGGTCGCGCGGTTCCAGACTGAAGCGCCTAGAACCGCTCGGCCACAGATGCCGGCAGCCTATGACATCTAATCTGTCTTTCCGATGTACGTTCCATGACTCGCTAAATGCCTCAGAGACTGCCACTTCGGGTTTCAGCCAGCTCTCGGCCCCGAGAATAATTTGATGGCGAGAACTTTCCTGGAGGCAGTAAATTCGGAAACTTTTTTAAGAATTGCTCGACAGTTTGTTGGTAAACTTTTGACTGTTTCGACTCTGAACGCAGTCTGGCTTCCCTTGCTGCGTATCGACTGGCGAGTGTTCATGAGAGTACCTCAAAGCCGGCCGCGGTGGAAATCAATGGCGCTGCGTGTTACACTTAATTTTGAACAGCAGTTAACAGTATCTTACAAACGAGTTGATATACAGTGAAAGAATTCCCATTTCTTTAGACATATATCAAAATGAGGTTTTCGAATTTAAAATACCTGTGGTCCGCATGACTCACTTTAATGATAAAAGGATTATTTTCTCTTGAAATGAGCTGTTGAAATATCGTTTCACGGAATGGAAGTATGCGAAGGCTATTTGTGACCGTGAGTCGCAAATCCAGTGCTGATTAACCTTCCGTCTAGCGACACTGGACGCACGGGGCAGCCTACTCTCCAGGCGGACTGAGACCCTAACAATCCGAGCTACCTGTTAAAGAATTCGCCAGCATTACAGGAACGATGATGCACGTCAACAAGTACGTGCAACAATTAGTGGACAGTTCTATACCACTGTCCGAAGAAAAATATAAGCCGCGCTCCACCAAGGGTAGCAGTTCCGTCGCAGCTCGCTTGTGGAGCAGAATCTACTGTTCGCAGAAGTAATCGCCAGGCATGCAGACAACGAGTCAGACGGGAAACAAGCAGCTGAACCATAATGCAAGACGTCGTCCCGGAGCAGTTCACCAATTTGGATATAGTCTATGACTGCGACACTGGCACAGGGTAGGAAAACTTACGCAACAATCACATGATAGTTCGGTATTTATGCTGTAAGTAGGCAGTTTATGTTTTCTTATTGGCAACGTTATGTAGCGCTCTGTATGAAAATCACTGGCTGTGCTGTGTACAGTTTGTGGCTAGTTTGCATTGTTGTCTGCAATTGTAGTGTTGGGTAGCTGAATGTTAACAGCGCGTAGCGTTGCGCAGTTGGAGGTGAGCCGCCAGCAGTGGTGGATGTGGGGAGAGAGACGGCGGAGTTTTGAAATTTGTAAGACTGGATGTCATGAACTGCTATATACATTATGACTTTTGAACACTATTGAGGTAAATACATTGTTTGTTCTCTATCAAAATCTGTCATTTGCTGACTATGCCTATTAGTAGTTAGTGGCTTCAGTAGTTTGAATCTTTTATTTAGCTGGCAGTAGTGGCGCTCGCTGTATTGCAGTAGTTCGAGTAATGAAGATTTTTGTGAGGTAAGTGATTTGTGAAAGGTATAGGTTAATGTTAGTCAGGGCCATTATTTGTAGGGATTTTTGAAAGTCAGATTGCGTTGCGCTAAAAAATATTGTGTGTCAGTTTAAGCACAGTCATGTATAATTTTTCTAAGGGGACGTTTCATAATGCTAGTGAATAAATGTTTGCAGTTATTTCAGTAGTTGTTATATTCGTGTGTATGAGTGTATGATGCTCTATGTTGGGAGATGCGCCCTTGTTCGCACAAATCAGCAGCAACTTGTAGGCTGTTGTCAACGTACAGAAGTCACAGTAGCCACATCAAACGACTACGAAGTGAAGTTACAACGCAGAACTTAGACAATTTTCTTGATGACCTAAACTGCTTAAGATGAATGCCGAAATAGTTCATTTGATAGGACATCGCCAATTTCGTTCCGTATCCTTTCACAATCCGAGCTTATGCTCCATCTCCATTGTCTATGACATGGACGGGGCGTTAAATACTGATCTTCCTTCATTCTTTATATTATCAGCTTCCTGACGTTACAAACTATGCTCGTATGTCAACAAACAAAACAGCTTCAGCAGTAAGACAGAAACCAAATAAATGCTTTAACCCTAACTTCAAGCCCACACAGTCTGTAGTCTTTGACAAGTCAAAGAAATAAGGCAGTCAAACCAGTTTCTTTTCAACGCATTATTCCATTACATCAGTCGAGTTAAGCTTACTAAAGTGAAATGAGTGGATCGAGTAAGGCTTAAATCAGTGCAGTGCTGTAAAACTATCAGACTGAATTGTAGGACATGACTTACCCGGTAATGGAGATACACTCCTGGAAATTGAAATAAGAACACCGTGAATTCATTGTCCCAGGAAGGGGAAACTTTATTGACACATTCCTGGGGTCAGATGCATCACATGATCACACTGACAGAACTACAGGCACATAGACACAGGCAACAGAGCATGCACAATGTCGGCACTAGTACAGTGTATATCCACCTTTCGCAGCAATGCAGGCTGCTATTCTCCCATGGAGACGATCGTAGAGATGCTGGATGTAGTCCTGTGGAACGGCTTGCCATGCCATTTCCACCTGGCGCCTCAGTTGGACCAGCGTTCGTGCTGGACGTGCAGACCGCGTGAGACGACGCTTCATCCAGTCCCAAACATGCTCAATGGGGGACAGATCCGGAGATCTTGCTGGCCAGGGTAGTTGACTTACACCTTCTAGAGCACGTTGGGTGGCACGGGATACATGCGGACGTGCATTGTCCTGTTGGAACAGCAAGTTCCCTTGCCGGTCTAGGAATGGTAGAACGATGGGTTCGATGACGGTTTGGATGTACCGTGCACTATTCAGTGTCCCCTCGACGATCACCAGTGGTGTACGGCCAGTGTATGAGATCGCTCCCCACACCATGATGCCGGGTGTTGGCCCTGTGTGCCTCGGTCGTATGCAGTCCTGATTGTGGCGCTCACCTGCACGGCGCCAAACACGCATACGACCATCATTGGCACCAAGGCAGAAGCGACTCTCATCGCTGAAGACGACACGTCTCCATTCGTCCCTCCATTCACGCCTGTCGCGACACCACTGGAGGCGGGCTGCACGATGTTGGGGCGTGAGCGGAAGACGGCCTAACGGTGTGCGGGACCGTAGCCCAGCTTCATGGAGACGGTTGCGAATGGTCCTCGCCGATACCCCAGGAGCAACAGTGTCGCTAATTTGCTGGGAAGTGGCGGTGCGGTCCCCTACGGCACTGCGTAGGATCCTACGGTCTTGGCGTGCATCCGTGCGTCGCTGCGGTCCGGTCCCAGATCGACGGGCACGTGCACCTTCCGCCGACCACTGGCGACAACATCGATGTACTGTGGAGACCTCACGCCCCACGTGTTGAGCAATTCGGCGGTACGTCCACCCGGCCTCCCGCATGCCCACTATACGCCCTCGCTCAAAGTCCGTCAACTGCACATAAGGTTCACGTCCACGCTGTCGCGGCATGCTACCAGTGTTAAAGACTGCGATGGAGCTCCGTATGCCACGGCAAACTGGCTGACACTGACGGCGGCGGTGCACAAATGCTGCGCAGCTAGCGCCATTCGACGGCCAACACCGCGGTTCCTGGTGTGTCCGCTGTGCCGTGCGTGTGATCATTGCTTGTACAGCCCTCTCGCAGTGTCCGGAGCAAGTATGGTGGGTCTGACACACCGGTGTCAATGTGTTCTTTTTTCCATTTCCAGGAGTGTATATAGGGATCAAAATTAATAGTGAAAACTGACAAGCGTAAAATGCCAATGTCGTGTGACTACGGCCTCCCGTCGGGTAGACCGTTCGCCGGGTGCAGGTCTTTCGATTTGACGCCACTTCGGCGACTTGCGCGCCGATGGAGATGAAATAATGATGAATAGGGCAACACAACACCCCGTCCCTGAGCGGAGAAAATCTGCGACTCAACCAGGTATCCAACCAGGGCCCGTAGGATTGTCATTCTCTCGCGCTGACCACTCAGCTACCGGAGGCGGACACTGACAAGCGTGAAAGCATACGGTAATAGAAGCCAATACTTTGCAGTACATATGGGTGAAAATAGAGAAAAATTAGACCTGGCTTCATTGAAAAGTTAAGTTTTCAAATACGCTTTTACTAACTGGGATAACATTTAATACTGAAGTCAGTGGTGGCTGGAACCACACATTCGCATTTACCACGCCATGGGTCGTTTGCGGACCCATGTTTACTGCAACGTTTTGGCTTCTGTTGCTGTACGGTTTCTATGGTGCTGCAAGCACATCACGCGTCACCAGGCATCACCACAGGCGTGGATAGGTCGACAACCCACTCCAGAGACGTCGTCTAGCCCAGCGACTGCCGCACCAAGAAGGCGCAGCGGTGGCGCCGCCAATGAAGTGATACACGCCGGCGTCACAGCAGAATGGGCAGTTCCAAATCAGCTCGATTACCGAGGAGACCGCCTACTACTTGACTACTTCACACCGAATCGTCTGCTTCTAGTCAGTCCACATCAACACGTTTTCAGTAAACATTCCAGTGGGACAAGGACTATTTACTATCCAGCCTTAGCTTCTGGAATAGTAGCTGAACTTCAAGATTTGCTACCTGAGCCGATTTGTACAAAGTTGAGTATTCTCTAATAAATATGTGTGTCCTTGTCACTAATCGTTATCAGTATTTCAGTGTTCTCCTCGTTCTCGTCTCATAATACTGTATTTCCCTCAGGGCACTATAAATAGCTGAGGGTGGCGACGAGTGGTTGTATCAAAAGTACGATACAACCGTTTCATCTGCTTCAGTTTCTGCTATTAATTATGATACACCCTGTATATCAACTGAATTAAAGTAAAATGAAATGACTGGCTTCCTCCATATCGTTTATTGTGTTCCCATCTACGTGAGTCATCTCATTTCAATCAGTTTAATTAAGGTGACGAATATTCCTATGGTAGGGTAAACCCTCGTCCTTCACTAGATCCTTTCCCCCCAATCACGCTTTTCTCCCACAGCACATGGTAGAAGGTCTGCCTGTAGCTTTAGAAATAATAGAGGGCTATATCAGTGATATTAAGATTAGTATCAGCCTTGTAGATATGATCGGATGACATAAATGGTTAAGGTTACAGCCCTCGAAGAGCAGGAGATTCGGTTTCCAACCCTATTCTCACACAGATTTTCATTTGAAATGGCGTACTCAACTTCCACAAATTTATGCAGGACACGGTTCATATGAAAACTTGTAGTCAAAATCGAGTTCGAGCTGCAGCGCTGTCGTTATGTTGTACTCAGAAAAATAAGAAGCTTCTCAATTCTATATGTCCTTCCCGCATTTTTTTTTTCAAAATGCAGGTAACAATGGTATTGTTGTGGAACTATCTTAAATGACCTGACAAGGTCTCACTTAGCAAGAATAGGCTTTTAGGTAGACGTGTAACAATAATCTCTTCTCATAAAGCCGAAAGAGCTCCAACTAAATCAGTCACAAAAACACAACAAGACTTCTTAGTTCAATCGGAACTTGCAGACTGTCTCATAGCTTGAAAGTCAGTGACAATTCTGAAATAGAGGTTCGAAGTTTAACACAATCACTATGAGAGTAACGGAATAAATTCCAAGCCCAGACGAACCACACAGCCCAGAAATCACAGTCACAAAAAAGTCTAAGAACCATGGGACATCATTCCTGGCACCTGACTCCTGACAGGCCAAGGTCTATTGGAGTGGTTGTTTGTAGATGGCAGGCTACTCTTGGATGGCATGAAGAGGGTGGTGTCCAAGACGTTTCATCAGCTTTAACTATTCTTGAGCTGGCAGTATGGAGTCCTAAATATCGTGTCGATGGCTGAATAATACCACGTGACATTACGGACGCAAGTAGTGCCATGACTGCCACGCCACCTATTGCTGGTGTGGTTGTCACCTGTTTCAGAAGCAGACGCCTGTGGTCACAGTAGCGACTGCCAGAGTTGCCCACCACAACAAGCCATTGGCGCTGTTGTTTTCCGGAACTGTTTATGATCGATTCATGAAGACGTGGCTCCTATAGGCCTGGTTTTAAGCCACTTACCGAACTGGTCTGTTACGCCGGTAGACTATGTGCCTGGGTACAGCACACTCAACATGCACTGTCCAGTAACGTTAATGTGATCACCAGTCAAAAGCCTGAATAACCACATTTTCCAGTTTGGACCACTGTGAGACATGCAGGAAGAGAGTCAGTGTGGTTCTGGAAGGTGTTGACAGGAATGGGAGCAATGCTGGGTCCAGTGCCGTGGCTACCTGCGCTAGGTTTCTCGGATGAGGATCCATCAAGCGAACAGCCCAGTAGAGGTGGTGCCACAGATCCTCGACTGTGGTTCAATCCAGGGAGTTTGGTGGCCAGGTGAGTACGGTAAAATCATCTGGCGCTCTTCAAATCGGCACGTACACGTCGAGCTGTGTGACATGTTGCATTGTCCTGCTGGTAGAAGCCATTGTGCTAAAAGAAAACTGTATATGGGAGAGGACATCTCCCCAAAGGATAGATGTGCACCTGTGTTGAACCATCATGCCTCCCAGAATGACGCGATCACCCAGGGGTTGCCACGAAAACATTCCCCAGCCCATAACGCTTCTTCCTCCATTCTGGACCCTTCCGACGATTGTTGCAGGCTGTTTGCTTTCAGAGGTTTCATGCCGTATAAAGAATAAAATGTGATTCATCTGAGAAAACCACCTGTCGCCACATATTGGATGTTCGATTGTGGTACTGGCGTGAAAGTTCCAACCTTCGTGGCCAATGAACAGCAGTCAGCATGGGAGCATGAAGCAGGCGCCTGCTGCGGAGACGCATACGCAGTAACGTTGCTTAACGGTCGTTGATGAGACACTGTTGGTAGCCGCTTGGTTCAAATGGGCGGTCAGCTGCTCAACAGTTGCATGTCTGTTCGTCGTACGCATCTCCGCACCCATTGTCCACCTCTGTCATCTACTGACCATGTTGCACCACAGTTGCCTTGGCGCCGGGTTTGGAAGGCGTCATTTTGCTATGCACGGCATGCTTTAACAATGGTGACACGCGAACAGCGTACAAATTTAGCCATTTCGGAAATCCTTCCACCCTTAATTCGAAAGATAATGATCGTGCATATTTGATGTCATATAACTGGCTCCGTTTCTACATTATGACAATGACTGCGTCCTCCCCTGCATGCTTTATATACCCTGCAGTGCTTGTGCTGTCACCTGCCGTGTCTGAGTGGGCTCCAGGGCTTATGGCAGTAGGAGCTGCAGAGCGTAATGTCTACAGCAGAATACAGAAATCGAGCTGAACGTAGAATTTTTAGCCACTACTGCAGCCGTCGTCTACCCTTGCACAGCCTAATAGTGACAAGCATTGAGCGCCGTTGCATTCACTGAGACGATGTGAGCGCGCAGTCAGTTTATTTGCATCAAGATTTCATTTTGCACAGCTAATTTCTACAGCCAGCTAGTTGCACCTGTACAAGGCGAGGGAATTGGTGTCCGTTCATCATTTTCCGGAAGTTTTCCTTAAATCACTAACCTTTCCTGCAATCATAGGCCGTATTCGCGACATAGTTTTATATCGATTTTTAATGTATCCACGTACATGCACCAAGGCTGTAATTTGTATTTGTAGCCCCTTCTCCACTTGTTCAATGTCAGTCTCCTTCACTCAATACGTAAATTATTTCTTTATGTCTTCTGGCAATAAACCAGTTTGTAATAATAACCATTAGTTTCCTTTCGTAGTCTGATGGATCCCATTAAAAATACGTCTATGTGAGGCGAGGTACCCACATTTTCAAGCTTGATTGAGCCACTCCTAGTAATTTTCACTTAATAAACTGTTATCCGCTGAATGACCCTGTTTCATTTAAATTCACATGATCTTATTTGGAGCTTTCCATCTCGTTAGGCCACCGGGAATAGGTTCTACAGCACTTCGGGTCCTGCTAAACAGCTCAACTGGCACCTAACATAGGAATTTTGTAACTTCTGTCCAGAATTTATTTTCGGAGTCCCGCCATCCTCTGATTTACGTAGTCAGTTTTTAAGTCGGTAACAGGAACTTTTCGACCCTGGCTGTCGTCTGATTTTCGTAGTTATTTTAATAGGTCAATATATAAGAATTTGTCGTCTGCTATTTGAATTATTTGTTCATTTGTCATTTTCGTCCGGAATAGTATACATGAACACCACAATAATAACAAACTTCAAGCAATTAAGTTTGGCTGTGTTGCATGTGCTGTGCTAAGTAGTGCATCTCTTACAGCAAAGAGAAGGCTGGTGAGTAGATTTAGTCTTGTCCTGAGTTTGGTCGTTGCACTTTTGGGCTATATATATTACGCGTTTCTGCTTTTAGTAGGTTTCTGTTGTGTTTAGTGGTGTGCATAGGTTGTAACTGGGAGAAGTGGTGTAGTTGTATGAGTGTTTGTATATGCTGAGACTAATCTACGCTCGTGCCCACAGTTTGGAAAAGATAAATGAAACTGACAGGGAAGTACGAGTAGCAAGTCCATACGTAAATGCAGACAGTGAATCTACTACGGAAGTCCATCAAAACAGTTCGCAGAGTATCGAAGTTAGGAGAAGTTGCAACAATAGTTTGCAAGGGTCGGTAGGAACAGACAGCGAACAAAGTAACACGCACGTTAATAGGGAACAATCCGCAGTGGAATCAATGTGTGAGGACGATGTGACAATGTCAGAGGCAATGGAAAACTGCATAGCCGCTGGACATGAAGAAGTGACACAAGTGTTACGGATCATGCCTCAACTCCTACATCACTACCACCTTTTGATCACCAATCTTCTCTAACTGAGGTGACACTGGAAAATAAGAAACGACATGATTTGCAAAAGGTCAAAAGAACAGTAGAAAAAGTGTAATGAGCGTTATAGAAGGACATAGGAGTTTTTCAAAAAGATCAAAGAAAATTTCACGGCGCTCGAATTGAACAATAAAAAAAGACTAGAAGAATGACGTGCAGTTCAGTAGGATAGAAGAACAACTCAATGACAGTAAGGGACATTTCGATAAAATATAAGAGCAGTTAACGGGTCACGTACAAATGTGTGACGAAAAGATGATAGAAATGGGCAAAAACGTCAAGGAGGAAATCAAGAAATCCAAAGACAAAACGAAACAAGTGCTTAATAAACAAGTCAAAAAGCCAGGCATGTTGTCCCAAGAAGAGAAGGACACGACAGATGAATTGCACAAGACGTAGATGTTCTTGAAATAAAGGAGAATGAAATAATTCAAGTGAAGGATAAAGTAGATGCAGGTTTTTATATGCTGAGACTAAACCTAGTACAATTACGAGTTTTCTAGGGAAAAGAACCTAACAGTGGTTCAGGGAATAGTACAAAAACCGGAGAAACATTCATGAGTTAAGCAGATAGGCCGAAGGAAAAAGAAGAGTTACGTGAGTAAATAGATACAGTCTATGGTATACTTGGCGACCCACACAATCATCTGCGAATGTACTGCCAGAAGTATCTGTAGGGAGAGAACACCAACAAGCTGAAGAGGATGAAATTCAAAAAATTTTGTATTGGTACGTCTGTTGGAAGAAATGAGCAGGACTGTTGAAACCAAACTGGCCGAAGTTTTGCATCATTCGTGTACCATGTTTCACTCTGTCTTGGCTGTCTCAGACCAACAGGCAGATAAGAACACAGGCGAAATTCTTCGTACGGCGTACAATAACGAGCCAATGTACACATACACATACCTGGTTCACCTTCTAAATAATTACACACAAAATTGAATTTTATGACTTCCAGACCATGTGGGAAGAACTGAGAACTCAAACCGTTGTAACCAAACATGAGGATGGATATTATTTGACGAGTTTTTTTAAACACTCGAAAATTCTGGACATACAAGAAATGATTATAATCACAACCAGATATCCATTCACATTTAACACCGTCACTATTGAAATAATCACGCCTACGATGAGTCCATCTTCTGTCATAATGTCCTACAGGATCTAGGTCATATTCCTGACATAAATCAGCATTTTCTTCAGAAACATGACTTCCGAATAATGGCGTTCGGCAACACCTTAACTCAACGTTTCTTAAATTTCTGAAACATTCCCATGCGACTCCTGACATGATTCTGTTTTCCTTATTTTAATCTCAATTTCTCCTTCACTGAAGCTTAATAAGGACCTCACCTCTTCTGAATCACCCACATACGTTGCCACAGTAAAACTTAAACTCTGAACTATATTAACAACGAACTGTGCTAATTCATCCAATTTCCCAGCCATTTTCTGTACTTGCTCTCTGTTTTCTCAAATATCTTTCTCTGAAATAACTTTGAACTCTTCAAAACTTCTCGTAAGAACGTGTAACAATGTAACATGATTTCAGATATGTTCCCATATCTGGGTGACAACATTCTAACTTGGAACACGGTCCAACTTTTCTGACAATTCTGTCCTTTGTATCCTATTCTTTGCACATTCTTCTGTTACAGTTTCTAAATACCACTGCAATTGCTTGTGTTTCTCATACACAACTTTCTGAAATTTCATTTGGCACTATATGATAGTGACAAGTCGTTTGACCAGTGCTGACATTATCCCATCAAATTCAGAATGCAACTCTTTCTTTAAATGAGTTGTAAGTACCTCAGATCTCACTGAAACATCTTCCGCAGTGTATTCAAATTTCTGCTCCACATTTTGGTCTTCACTTTCATTGAGCTAATATTACCTTGTTGTTCCATGGAAATAGCCATTACTTATTCCCTCAATCTGTCTGTAGTAGCTTCTATCATCTAACTTATCATTTTACTGTCTGTTACTAACGTTTGTTCTCTTTACTTATCCTTTACTGGATTCTCTTGCACTAGCCTTGCTATTATTTATACTAGGCTCATTTCTCCAATCTAGTGATTAATGTATGCATATTATCTGGTTTAATTTAGATCTTGAAACTACACTAACAGACTGTTGTTAAAATTTAACATGGCAGGAAGCAAGAGCTGTAGAGTCCTCTACCACTACATCACAACTACCAGCAGACATAAGTAGTAAGAGAACTTCAGATTCATTCACCACTTCATTTATATTCAAACCAGTAACCAACTCCACTAACCTGAACAATCCCTACTACATTACTTGAAATAGCAATTGAATTCATCAATGATTTAGATCTCTCTCGGCTATCTAAGCTTCTCATAGAGCTGCTACACCTACTTTATCTTCGACTTAGCCTGGGCTTTCCCATTATGAAATGAATAATAAAAGCAGCAATGAATGAGCAACTCCTTCACACTAACACACCAGGCCACAAAAATGGAAAATTCACAAATCCAATTGCTACTAATGCCAAAATAAATTTCCAATATATCACCAAAAATTCTCTGTTCTACACCAGCATAGTAATTCAAAAGACAACAATACTCAGTCTTCCTTCTCAACAGCCCACAGTACCTCAAAAATCAGGAAGTGAAACAAATATAGTAATTCACGAGAATATTCAGTGTCTCCAAGTGTCAACTAAAACTTTCTGCGAAGGTTAACGACACATTATGAAAGGTATAAGGCTATTCTCAGAACCATAAATATTGCAGCTGATGGTAGACAATGTTTAATATTACTTTAAATCAGCACCAGACACGAAGTTTCCGAAGCCCAAAAATCTAGTAATTACAGTTGTACAAATTGTGAAAATGTAATAAATTAAGTACTCCAATGTACTCAGCACCCTTGAGATATAAGATACCGGCGCCACTCTCAAACTTCTTGCAAGTCTCAGTCGGTTCAACTACACGAACACGCAGAATTTTTCCAATCTACACTCGAAATTCCACCACTGGATTGTTAATAAAACTCATTCCACTCCTAACATTACAGTGAAATCATTCGTAATAATAAAAATGATATGAAATCGACAGATGTCTTCCATTTAGGATGTCTGAATCAGTGACTGGTAAGATACAGATACCAAATCCGCAACTGTACACAACACAACAGACTCAACTCCAATCAACAAGTAGCAAGACTCTGTAAGATTTTGTATGGAATATCCCAGGTATTTAATTACACGGAAATACAACAAGAATAGCACGCACCCAATAGAATAAAGACTTAGACTCAAGACATTAGCATGAACAATTAAATACGCTTTTCAACCAAAATCCTTCTCTCACTAACATTGAATGACATTCAGTAACGTTACTTCCAATGTTCAATAAGCTGACCTTAGTCTCCTTCTGTCAGAAAAATATACTACATGCATGTCTTATTTCACAAATGAAATGTTTTTCATAATGCCAGTAAATTTGAACAACGTGTTAAACAATACTTAGTTCTGAAATATTTCACTAACACAGCACAAGTGCATTGCTTCTACAAGCAATCTATAGCAAAATGTAACCCAAAATACGTCACTATACTATAAGTAGCATATGAAACATAAACCTTTCTCACAATACAACAAGAAAAGAATTTTTCTCAATTTCAGTTGCAATAACAGAAAGCAAAAGAAACGCTTATTTCAACAATATGCACTTTAACAACTCACTAAGATCAGAACCACACTTTTTTAAATATCAGGAGGCAAGGAATTGTTTCGATAAGTCACGGTCACTGCAGTAAATCACTCCTCTGCTTAGTTTAAACGAGAAAAATGTAGTCGCATTAGTAATAGAATTTCTTTATTATTAGCATAAGATTTCATCACTGGTTCAGAATATGTATGTATTGTGTAATGGGTATAAGCTATAGCACAAAAGGATGATTCTAATTTCAACGCAGAAATGAAATGGCATGAGTCGAAGTAAGTGTAATCCAAATTTCATTATGTGTATCCTCTAAGTGTAAAATAATTTGAAAGAGTATGCGATTTTCCATAAAACTGTAGCTTCAGTACTACGTTACCAACATGTAATCTTATTGCAATGCATCCTACAAGATTAATTAACTGCAAACACATTTGCTAAAACTCTCTACACTCATTACTACAGTTTCTACAAAAGGAATCCATACTTATTCATTTCAAACACATGTAAAAAAAAGTGATAAACCTTCACTTATATTAAACAGTTCTCAGTCATTTAAAGTGAAATCCATAGAACCTTAACTTCTTTAGTTAATAGTAATAATGTCTGATTTTTCAACACAACACTACGAACAAATTAAAACGACTTTTAACCTCCACTAGACAGAAAAAGGCAAAAATAGCAAGTAATGTATTGTGTATTCATTGTATTTTATGTAGTAATAATTGTTCAAATATGTATAAAAGAATCTTGTGGCTTGACTACTAGTGTATGTAGAACCATCAAGTCCTGAATTTTTGTAACTGTGCCTTGTTATAAACAAGCTCATGACCCAATAATTACTCAAATAATTCTTCCTGACAATGGTAATGAACGCAAAGTTGACTGAGCACGTGATACTTACCTAAGTCACGCCACTTAATAAATGGTGGGAACAGTATGAGTAATACAACATCAATCAATATGATCCTCTAAAAATCATCAGAGAGTGAAAGCGAACAACTTAAGAGTCGAAAACTGTGGAATGGGGATCGAGGTCCCTTAACCCTGTGGTGTAGCAGTCGACTACAGCGGACAGTTGTTACTATCGCTCCTTTGGTGGTTTAATCAGTTGTCCAGTGGAAACTCACTAGTGGTGCTGCGCCGAATGTGCATTTGCAGCCTCAGGACTATTTCAAACCACCGAAGTGGACAACTGCACCATGTGGTTATATATAATCACAATACTGAAATACGAAAGGAGAATAACTGGTCGGCTTAGAGTCGGCTGGCTTTCTAAAGATTTGAGTAAGCAACAGTAGGCAGGCAGAACTAGCTATATCAAGGTAACGCTCTATATCAGTGATTTTCAGACTTTTCGTGCTCACAGCTTAGTTGACCTGAATACAAAACCTCGCGACTCTTTCTACACATGATAACCGACTCAAAGTGTGGGATGAATAAACTGAAATTACGAAAAAATTAATAAGAGTAGTTATTTCTTTGTTAACTATTGACATAATATATTTTAATCATCCTTTAAATGTTATTAGATCTTATTCTTGAAAATAAATCAATGGAAAGAAATCGCATACTTGTTCATCACCAGTTCCACAAATCTTGGCACAAGATTGGAAATTGCAACTCGTATCTTTTTCTCCATATGACTGCCAATGCTGAAAAATCTACTTCCCATAAGTAGGGTATTGCAAGAGGCATAAAACATGTAGGGTCGTGTTAAGCACTTGCGTCTACTCCTGCTTCACCAAGCTCCAAAAATCCTGTAGTGTTGAGGAAACGAACTTAGATTTCATTGTCGAGTGTGAAGAAATATCAATAAATTGATTTTGTTTTTCAGTAGTGCTGTACTGAAAAGATCTTTGATTCAGTTTTGGTAAACAGCTGCTTTTGGGAAGTACTACAGAAAGTAACCACTGAGTTCAGTTAAATTAGTCACAAACACAGGCTTCAGTTCTTACATTGCCTTCTAAAACTGTGTGAAGAGTATCTAACTTTTTCTTCCACAGTGGTAGTTTCTTTCTGAAGGCTGAGTTTTTCAAAGAAGTCACAGAGCTTCAAAACTCACTGTCTAAGAAACGTCTCGGAACTCAAATGTTTCTTTTGAACAAGGTAATATGCTACATTCCTGAGTCCATACATTCGTTTTAAGACTTTCTGTAAAAATTTAGGGAATTGTGCTCAACCTCTCTATCAACCAACATTGGTTGCAAATATTTCGACTTATATGGCCGACTTCTAATGACGTTTACCACATCCATCACTCATTGGACAGCCTCAAGAAGGACGTGGCTCATCTTTATTGATTCCAGTGAGTAAATCAGTGTGTCCAAGTAGAATGAGAAGACGCTTCACGAATCAGAGCTTGAAATCCGACGTAACAGCCTTCCATATTACGACCTTCTTCTGCACACATGCCAACACAGTTTTTCCAATTAATATTGTTTTCATCTATAAAAAAGTGTAATATTTCAAAGAGGTCTGCAGCTTTCGTTCCAAGAGTGATTTTCCTGTAGAAAAGATCTTCACGAAACGTTTTTTCATGTACACTGAAGCGCCAAAGAAACTGGTATAGGCATGCGTGTTCCGATAGAGAGATACATAAACAGTCAGAATAAGGCGCTGCCGTCAACAACGCCTATATAAGACAACTAGAATCTGGTGCAGTTGTTACATCTGTTACTGCTGCTACAATGGCAGGTTATCAAGATTTAAGTGAGTTTGAACGTGGTGTTATAGTCAGCGCACGAGCGATAGGACACGGCATCCCCGAGGTAGCGATGAAGTGGGGATTTTTCCGTTCGACCATTTCACGAGTCTACCGTGAATATCAGAAATCCGGTAAAACATCAAATCTTCGACATCACTGCGGCCGGAAAAAGAACTGTAATAACTGGACCAAAGGTGATTGGAGAGAATCATTCATCGTGACAGAAGTGCAACCCTTCCGCAAATTGCTGCAAATATCAGTGTCGGGCCGTCAACAAGTGTCAGTGTGCGAATCATTCAACACAACACAAGCGATATGCGCTTCGGAGCCGAAGGCCCCCTCATGTACCCTTGATAACTGCACGACACAAAGCTTTACGCCTCGCCTGGGCCAGTCAGCACCGACATTGCACTGTTGATGACTGGAAACATGTTGCCTGGTCAGAAGAGTCTCGTTTCTAATTGTATCGAGGGGATGGACGTGTACTGGTCTGGAAACAATCCATCGACAATGCATATCAGCAGACTACTGTTCAAGCTGGTGAAGACTCTGTAAAGGCGTGAGGCATGTGCAATTGGTGTGATATGGGACCCCTGATACGTCTAGTTACGACTCTGACAGGTGACACGTACGTAAGTATCCTGCCTGATCACCTGAATCCTTTCATATCCATTGTGCATTCCGACCAGCAGGATAATGAGACACCCCACACGTCTAGAATTGCTACAGAGTGGCTCCAGAGACACTCTTCTGAGTTTAAACACTTCCGCTGGCCACCAAACTCTCCAGACATGAACATTATTGAGCATATCTGGGATGCCTTGCAACGTGCTGCTCAGAAGAGATCTCCACCCGTCGTACTCTTAGGGATTTATTGACAACCCTGCAGGATTCATGGTGTCAGTTCTCTCCAGCACTACTTAAAATATTTGTCGAGTCGATGCCACGTCGTGTTACGGCACTTCTGCGTGCTCAGGGGGCCCTACACTATATTAGGCAGGTGTACCAGTTTCTTTGGCTCTTCAGTGTATGGACCAAACGTAATAAATTATATGCGCATCATTGTGGTTGTCTGTAGCTTCATCCAAACGGATAGAAAAATGGCCATTATCTTTGTGTTTTTCACCCGATTAATCATCAACCATATGGAGTATTCGACGACTAATAGGAACGTTTGCCATGCAGCTGACTCCCCTATAATAAAACATGCCACGTCCAGATCTGGTGCCAAAATAAGGTTTTCCGCTATGGTGTGAGACTTTTTCCTCTTTGCTACATGGTAGGGATCCCTGTAAGGTGGAATAAGATTGTGTGCAGGAATCGTAGATTGACTAGAGAAAGCTTTTTGTGCCATTTCTTTGAACTCATGGGAAAAGTATTTCCGTGGTTCGTTTACCAAATTACAGTAATTTGACTTCAACAACCGTTTATTTTATTACTAATCATGTTTTCAGTAGCTGAGACTGTGAAACAAGTGACACACTGCGGACGTTCTTTATTTCCAACAACAGCACATGTATAACCGAAATTTAAATAACTGTCGTCATAACTGATGTATTTTCGTCTATTCGTGTATTTATAACAGCGCTATATATGCGAAATACCACGTTTTTGCTTAATTTAATTTGTCCATGCTGCTAGAGAAACACTAAAAACAGAAGACAACAGTTAAGTATCTCTATACATCCATATTTTCAGAGAGTGTTTTGGAGCCTCGGCCATTCAGTACAGAATGTCAAATCAAACACCTTTCAACTGTCTAAATTTCAAAACTGTTAGTTTATTGGGCTACCAGTTTCGGCGATATACATTTCGCCAGCTTCATGCATTCTGAGCGACGTGCAGGAAGAGTCCAACCTCGGTTCCGGTCGAAATAGATGCCAGCATTTAAAGACTGGTATCTATAGTTTTGTACTTGATACAGCGATCACTTCAAACATCATCTGCCGAATGTTAGATAAGCATTTCACCCCTTCTTTCGGCGCTTTGTGCGATGGAGGGCAGAACGGCGACAACCAGCGTTGAAAAGACGTGGTTTTCTTATGGGTGACCAAGGAATACATTTCCGACACACCGTCGCTCAGGTTCGACAGAAAAGTGGCTCAGGGTGTGGCATGAAGAGCGTCAATAAAACCACGCCTTCGCTCGAGGCGTTGATTCTCACACATTTCACCGTCGAAAACTACAGTTCAATGTGTGATAAGGACGTTCTTGACAATGTTCGACACTGCTGTCCATCACTGTGCCGTTTCAGGCCTCTCTAAGGACCTCGTAGGGCTGCAACCCCGGGACTGATGACATCAGATGTTAAGTCCCATAGTGCTCAGAGCCATTTGAGCTACAACCCCACTGAACATGATCTGACCGCTCTGGAGTGTATGACGACCACAATGTTTGCTCTGCTGTACAGCTTGGAATCACTAGGGACTGTTAAAAACCATTCGACGAAGTTTACACGTGATCCGAAGTAGCAAAGGGTTCATAGCTTTCTCGTCTCCCGTTTTTCGCGTTCTTTTAGAGCGCGGCAAGGGGGAAGGGGGGAGGGTAGAACATTAAGCTGTGGGCGAATAAAATGGCAAAAGCTCCCTGTAAGACTCTGCCAGTTCGACAATACCGTCGATGCCTCCTACGCACCTTATCTGAGCACGTTTAAATGTACGTGTCAAAAATTTCGACACACGTTTAACCTCGTAACTGATCTAGCACCGGACTGTTATGCAACCAATTTGACATCCCTTAGGTGCTGTTTGCCTGCCTTTACGTGCTAGGGCAGCCGCAAGGCAGAATGTATGTGGAAGTTCCTGACAGCTGCATTTGTAACGTGCTCAAATAAGGTACGTGGTTGGCGCCGAGGATGTTGCCAAATTGAGGTGTCTTAGTGGAAACATTCGCAGACTTGTTCATGCACAACTTGATGCACCCCACCGCAATCACGTCACAGTAGGTCGCGAAAAAGCTGGGATGAAAAAACAGAAAAAAATGTTTCTGCTTCAGATCTCTTCAGATTTCTTTCAATAATTTTCGACGGTCATTAGTGTCTCCACACTCTACGAGTATAATCGAGTAAAAAATTGCAGTTGCACAACAATCCAAAGGGATCACATCACGCTGAAAGGGCTGCAGCCCCACGATATCCTTAGAGGAAGGATGAAACGCCCAGGGGTTGGCAGCAATGTGGAACGTTCTAAAGGACGTCGTCCTGCGAAATGTCGTTTTCGACCCAAAAATGTGTGGAAATCAGTGCCTCAAAGGAAGGGGAAATTTCATTAATTCCCTTTATATCACCTCCTGAGGCGTTTTCGTGTCGATTCTGAGTGACAGTGTATCTGAAATGTTTTCCGCGGTCACCCATAAGAAAACCGCGTGATTTCATCGCTAGTTACCGTGGTTCTTCCATCGTAGAGGCAGTGAGATGTCGGGAGGGGGGAGGGGTTTGGGTGGGGAATGCGTGACGACCTTTCCATCGTGTGACACGGGTATAGTGGTGTTGGGCAGAATTTTGGCGAAATTTGGTGTCGATGTGACATCATGAACCCACCATACAACTCACCCGAATTTCTGTGCTGTTTTGTTACCTTGAAATCTGAAGTGTCGCCGAGCCCGAGGCTGACGCCGCGGGGTACCACGCTGTTTTACCATTACAGAGGAAGACTGTAGTCACCTTAGAGCCCAATTTCAGACTTATACTTTGGAATGGGAGATAATTACGGGTTAAAAAAAAAGTGATCCTTTAATTTTGTTGCGTGGGTTAGAAAGAGCCACAGCATCTCACTGCTCAGCGACCAACGTCAAGACTTATCTTATCTGCCGAAATTAGCATGCAGAAAAACAGGGCATATATGTTGTTATAAACAGACAGAACTATCTGAGTTATCGTATACTTGGCAAATTGTATCGCGTACAATAGTTGGTTGAGACAAAGATTGCACCTTGTAATATGTGATCAGGAGATGCCAGTAGACAAAGAACATGCTACTACGTACTCGAGTATTCGGTAATTGAATTAGAAAAATGGAAATGAAAAGTAGCATGTGCAGTTAGATTAAATAAATGGTTCGAAATCAAATGATCATAATATCCAAGGCATTTGGCACTCGAAAGACACATGCAACGTAAGTCAGATATAGCAGCAATCACATAAATCCAGTTCTACGAACAACTTCCGAAAAATCGTAGATTAAATTAAATAGAAGTGGAGAGTGCCTGAATTTGCTGCACAATGTTTCAGATTAAACCACAAGAACACAATTATGCAACCAATTTTAAGCTTATTGAATTCATAAAGACATGAAGCTTTCTTAACACTACGCATATGAATACTAGTCACTTCTGCAATTTACACCATGTTTAGCACACGAAGGTAGTGAAAAGTAGGCGAGGGGTACGAACACCAGGCGAATAATTTAATAGAAAACCTTCTATATGAGCAATCACTTCGAATAACCGCAATAAATGGAACTTTCCACCAATACTGCAGACCCACAACCAGTGCATCTAATTTGAGCCAAGCCGTCTAGCCATACCATGAACAAGAGTGTATTTCAAAGCCACTCACAAGCATTACCTCCTAACCGCCAGCAGGCTGACTTGCTCATCGGCCAGAAACTTATGACCTAAATCATCAACTCAACGTATCAGAAAGTCAACATAAAGATCTATACTGTATACACTGTGGCGGAAAATGTAATGGGATACCTCCTGATATCGTGTCTTACCTCCTTTTGTTCAGCGTAGTGCAGCAATGCGACGTGGAATGGACTCAGCAAGTCGTTGAAAGTCCTTTGCAGAAACATGAGAAATGCTGCCTCTACGAGGTGCATTCAAGTTCTAAGACCTCCGAATTTTTTTCTCCGTACTGGAAAGAGATAGAAACATGCGCATTGTTTTAAAATGAGGCCGTGTTCATTGTCAATACATCCCAGAGATGGCAGCACCGTACGGCAGATGGAATTTTACCGCCAGCGGCGAGAATGAGAACTGTTTTAAATACTTAAAATGGCGACGTTTTCCTTACTTGAACAGCGTGCAATCATTCGTTTTCTGAATTTGCGTGGTGTGAAACCAATTGAAATTCATCGACAGTTGAAGGAGACATGTGGTGATGGAGTTATGGATGTGTCGAAAGTGCGTTCGTGGGTGCGACAGTTTAATGAAGGCAGAACACCGTGTGACAACAAACCGAAACAACCTCGGACTCGCACAAGCTGGTCTGACGACATGATCGAGAAAGTGGAGAGAATTGTTTTGGGGGATCGCCGAATGACTGTTGAACAGATCGCCTCCCGAGTTGGCATTTCTGTGGGTTCTGTGCACACAATCCTGCATCACGACCTGAAAATGCGAAAAGTGTCATCCAGGTGGGTGCCACGAATGCTGACGGACGACCACATGGCTGCCCGTGTGGCATGTTGCCAAGCAATGTTGACGCGCAACGACAGCATGAATGGGACTTTCTTTTCGTCGGTTGTGACAATGGATGAGACGTGGAAGCCATTTTTCAATCCAGAAACAAAGCGCCAGTCAGCTCAATGGAAGCACACAGATTCACCGCCGCCAAAAAAATTTCGGGTAACCGCCAGTGCTGAAATAATGATGGTGTCCATGTTCTGGGACAGCGAGGGCGTAATCCTTACCCATTGCGTTCCAAAGGGCACTACGGTAACAGGTGCATCCTACGAAAATGTTTCGAAGAACAAATTCCTTCCTGCACTGCAACAAAAACGTCCGGGAAGGGCTGCACGTGTGCTGTTTCACCAAGACAACACACCCGCACATCGAGCTAACGTTACGCAACAGTTTCTTCGTGATAACAACTTTGAAGTGATTCCTCATGCTCCCTACTCACCTGACCTGGCTCCTAGTGACTTTTGGCTTTTTCCAACAATGAAAGACCCTCTCCGTGGCCGCACATTCACCAGCCGTGCTGCTATTGCCTCAGCGATTTGCCAGTGGTCAAAACAGACTCCTAAAGAAGCCTTCGCCGCTGCCATGGAATCATGGCGTCAGCTTTGTGAAAAATGTGTACGTCTGCAGGGCGATTACGTCGAGAAGTAACGCCAGTTTCATCGATTTCGGGAGAGTAGTTAATTAGAAAAAAAAATCGGGGGCCTTAGAACCTGAATGCACCTCGTAGAGCAGTCAATCATTGCGGAAGTGCCGCTGGTGCAGGATTTCTTGTACGAACTGACCTCTCGATTACGTCCCATAAATGTTCGGTGCTATTCATATCGCGCGATCTGGGTAGCCACACCATTCGCTCGAATTGTCCATAATGTTCTTCAAATCACTGGCGAACGACTACGGCCGTCTGAGAGGGCGCATTGTCACCTATAAAAATTAAATCTTTGTTTGGGACATGAAGTCCATGAATGGCTGGAAATTTCTAGTCAACGTTCGGTGTAGTTGGACCTGAGGGCCCAGGCCATTTCATGGAAAATCCATTGTGGAGACCATTGTGGAGACACCACCAGCTTGAATAGTGCCTTGTTGACAACTTACCTTTTTGACAGCTTGGGTCCATGGCTTCGTTGTGTCTACGCAGACTCGAACATTACCGTCAGTTCTTACCAACTAAAATAGGGACTCATCTGACCAGTTCACGGTTTTCCAGTCGTCTAGGGTCAACAGCTACGGTCATGAGCCCAGCAGAGGCTCTGTAAGCGATGTCGTGCTGTTACGAAATCCACTTGCATCTGTCGTCTGTTGCCCTAGCCTATTAACGCCAATTATCGCCACACTGTCCTAACGAATACTTTCGTCGTAAGTCCTACATTTATTTCTGCGGTTATTTCTCGTGATGTTACTTGTCTGTTAACACTGACAACTTAACGCAAACGCCCCTTGCGCTCGGTCGTTAAGTGAAGGCCGTCGGGAATATTGAATTCCCTAAAGATTTCCGAAACGGAATGTCCCATGCATCTGGCTCCAACGACCATTCCGCGTTGAAAGTCTGTTAATTCCCGTCGTGTATCCATAAGGATGTAGGAAATATTTTCACATGAATTACCTAGGTACAAATGACAGCTCCGCCAATTCACGGCCATTTTCTGTCTTGTTTACGAGGTACTACCACCATCTTTATATGTGCATATCGCTGACCAACGATTTTTGGGCCTTCATTGTATGTCAGTACTGGTTACAGAAATATCTTTGCAAAGTATCAGTGAAGACAAGTTCGCGAGTTAATGTAAGCATAGCACTGAAAAATTGGAAGTGGCCGTTTAACGGGCAACTTTCCGTATTTTTCTGTTGTGGCATACGAAGTATTATTGACTAAGAAACTCTTGGTTTATGTTAAATAAATCAGACAATTATAGAATTATGAGGCAGTCATATAGCGGATTGAACTCTCATTTTAGTGGTAGAAAGCGTAACGTACCGTTACACTGTTGCATATCGTAAGATCAGCTTCCATCTCACTAACCATCTGCATTTTGGGACGTAGCTCGTGTTGCCACATTTGGACTCCATTTTTCTTGATATTTATCAGTGATTCACCATACTATGTGTCAGATAGCTCAGATGCTGATATAGGGTACATTTAGTGCAGCTTGAAAACGGAAACTGAATAATATGGTTACTAATGTATGGAATGAAACCTGTTTCTCGTTGATGAGGCTAACCGGCTGACACTCAATTTCAGTCCTGTACGCCTCAATGCACTCAGTTCTTTACACATAACCCGAAGAGGGTGGTGACATTGTGCTCCTTTGCAGCACCGGTTAAAGTGGAAATCAACAGACTGCTGTGTGTGAATGCAGCTGGAGTGCTTTCAGAATATATTCACGACCTCTAGCAGAAGCTAAACGACTGAAAACTGTCCATCTGTCATACACCTGAGATACTTTATTCCGGCAAGTTTTCATTCCTTGGTGTGATTTGAGACAACATTTTGAGGCAACTCATTTTAAGCACGAAAGATTTTCCTCGTGCAAAGGAGTACGATGCAGGACGTGTGATAATTCGTGAACTACATTTAGGCCACTATTTAATATACAGTTTCTTTGTTTTAGATCGTCGTCCCTATCTGTTCTCCCACGACTCTTGCGGTTGACGAGTTGCACTCATGTGAGAGCCACACTCACACAGTGAACGCCATAGGGGGAACGACATACGAGTATGAGTGGCGACCACGATCGTATCTATCAGAAAAATACGCCACTTTCGTTCTCTCACTCCAGTCGATTAAGCAAGATAGCGTCCCATATGTGTTCCATTGTGATCATATTACGTGAATGTGGTGGTCAGGACATCATCGTGAATTCACTGTCATGCTCCTCAAACAACTTTAGCATGCTTTTGGACTTGTGGAAGATGACGTCGCCGTCGGGGAAATCATCAAACCTGAAAGCATGCGTGTGGTGCACAATAATGTTTATGTAATTCACGACTGTCATAGTGCTTTCGATTGCGACCAGAGGTCCCACGGAGCCCAGGTGATTGTCCCTAAAAGCAGAAATTGACGTCCCAATGGCGTAATTCACGTCTCAGACAGCCATTCACCTGAATGACGGCGTATCCGATCACGAATATAGTCCTCGTTTATAAAGAAAACTTGATTCATCCGACTAGGCTGCACGTTTCCATTGATGTACGTTTCAGTCTCGATGATCCCGTCCCGACTGCAGTCGTAATTGACGATATCGTTGCAATAACACGGGGTCGCGTAGAGTACTGCGGTGTAACCTGTCGTCAGATCTGCCATAGCTGCCTGTCCTGCTTTACAGTGCTGACAGACTTCCTAGATCACCGTTCTCTTACGAGGCCTTGACTTCGAACATCTAGTTCTACATTCGTGGTTCCACCGTCCTTCAGCTATTAGCTACACATACTCACGACAGTAGGACGTGTCCATTCGAGCAGCTTCGTTATTTCTGAGACACTAGTTGCCACGCGGAAGACCATAATGGTCTGCCCTTTGTCAAAGCCTCTTAATTCAGTGTATAAGACTATAGGGGGATACTAATACCAGCAATTCCACTCTACAATGCTATCCTCTACAAGGATCTACTGCTCATGGGAGGGCAAGCGGACTTTATTTCTTTACCAACGTTAGCTAAGTATTGAAAGCGGGATAAGTTATCGGAGCAGGAGTCAAACCAACGGTTTTTAGCCAATAGTACAATTATGTGATCATGCAAAAAACAAATGTAGAGCAAAAGGTTCAACAACTGCTCAGTTAAACTTGAATTCAATAAGAACTCTGTTTAGCAATTGGTTACAACAGTGTCATGCATTAGCTATGTGATCAGTCATGAATTAATCTGCTCTCTGGTTAAGTATAAGGACAGCAAACTACTTCAGACTCATATACACTGAGTGATTTAGTGTGTAATGAAAAATAATAATTGTACTATTCCACATAACAGGAGAAAGGAACTAATCAGCTTGATCTGGAGTAGTCCTGAAACCGCATTGCTCGTAAACAGTAATTTTAAGATAGTTACTGGGCTCTTATTCTAACTAATATGAGTACCAGTTAATCTCATTAATTGTTCATGAGCCTTTGCATCGTACAGATTATGACTTGTATGTAGGGATGATGAATGTGTAATGGTTTAGGCAAGTTACTACACCAGTATTTGTGCAATAATTAACTGAGCTTTACACAAACTTTCACAGCAGAATTATTGGCACACTGACTAACAGAGGAGCGGGGTGTTAAGACTGTTTTGCCTCCTAACTGTGTTTTAGGCCAATACCTTCAACAATAAACAATGCTAACGAAACAGATACAAGTATAAATACACAAAAGCACTAGTTAAAAACCTCTTACGCAAGTAGAACTGGTGTAGGCCTTTAATTTGTACTAAGCTGTAATATACTTTGCATTCATTGTTTATAATCCACTCTTTTCAATTCTGTAAAATGCCTTTAGCATGTCTCTATCGTTATTTTTTGTATGGAACTGCGTAAACAGTCTTTTAATATTAACTGAAAATATACTGTATAACTACCACGTTGAATACATTAGCAAAAACCTACTTTCCAACCATAAAATCATTGGTCCAAGAAACGTAACACTCCTTCGAGGTGTTTCAGTTATTCATTTCAATACTCCTTGGAAGCAGTTTCCGCTGTTGTCCCTTCTTCGGTTACCCGCCGCTTATCAATAGCAGTTAGAGCTGAAGCCATATTCCTTCACGTCAGGATGTTCAATTTTTTCATAACATTGATCCTTGAAATTTCACCATCATTGAATGTTATAACTGCATCCATTAAACCAATCTTCAGCACTGTCAGCCCAACAGATACAGTTTTGAGTATTTTCTCCCATGTACAGCTGTTGAAGCATTCATCTGCATTCTGAGAGAGACCATGCATACATTTCATAAGTAGATTTTTATTTACCAGACCCCAATATATAGGACTAATTGCCTCCATTACATCAAGTGCTAAGGAATGCTTGTGGGTACATTGTATGCCTATAGCATTGTTCAACCAGTACTTGCACCACGAATCTTCCCCTTTTGGACACAAACCATGCTGTGGGGTTTCATCCATTCACATTCTGTGAAACCACGTTGCCCAAACAGCTCGTCTCATGTTCTCCAAATCTCCTACATTTCTCCTTATTCCTAGTCCATAATAGTGAGTCAAAGAATCAATTTCCCTTTACATAAGACGACCTGGACCACCTATGTGTTTTCCGTCAGACAACTTTTTTCCACTGAAGTCTTTACATAATTTTCTCAGCCGAGCTCTCATTCTTTTTTGTACATGCCCAACACATTCAAGCGTTTATATCAGAGTCTCCCAATATGATCTGTCATTAACAACAGTAGTGTGTCCCTTACAGTCTCCATCCCCAAGGTAGCCAATATACCTCACACCACGACTGACCTCTGATTTTCTAAAAATGTTTAGAACTTCTCTCGTTTCCATGTTTCCACTTGGGCCATCAAAACTTCTTTACACAAACATGGGTGCCATTACATTCATTTGAACAATCCTGGCAGTGCTTTGTTAGACATTCATAATCTAATATCTTACCAGTTTCAATAAATGTGGCAGTTACAGCCTCATTCAGAGAAGTATGACCTCTCTTCTGCCAAGATCCATCAAATGCTGCTACAATGTCTGTATTCTCAGATAAAGCTACTGCTTCTTCTGTGGCTCTTTTCATTGACTGTTCACCTACACCATATAAAGCATTATTTATTAATTTATTGTATTTGTCATAACTCAGCGGAGGTGGAAGCAAAACCATCACTGCACAAAAAGTCTGAGCAGCTCTCCTACCTCTTCCAGTACATCGTCTTGCATAAGCAAGCTGAATATTTACATTGTAATGTTGACTAACAGTTACTGGTGATGTCGTAGTATCGGTGTGCGTTTTAAACGAGTTACAAGCAATCACTAACCAACTTGAAAGACACTTCCTTGCTGAAATGTCCTCAGAAACGTCAATACTATCTTCACAATTGCAGTACGTACATTTCGCAGCACTTCCCAAAAATTTTGACAGCATATTTAGGTTTACAATAAAATTTCCGTCGTTATTCCTGCTCACAATACTACTAGGCTTGTTCTTGTTACATTCAGAAAGCGAAAGTTTACATCTAGAAGCACTGCCTACAGACACAGTTTCCTCAGGCCACTTTTGAAGCAACTGATGTGTATTATTCGGTTGTGTTTTGAACTGATTGCCACGAAACTTTCGTTTGGAGCTAAATTTCTTTACTCCCGGAATTTGTAGCACAGGAAACACAAACACAGAAACTAAACAACACACAATAACTGCAAAACCATTTTGGATTCGTATATTCTCAGATCTTTGTTTACAATCGAATCATAGCCTGCTAGGCGACGGAAAAAACGGAAGAACAAAATAAAGCATCACGTATTCTGACGCACTTCAAACTGACAAATGGTTGTGTCATCGGTGCAACATTATGTTCAACCTCAATTTTTGAACTAACGGAAAATGATAATGCCCATAAACTACACACTCTTTAAATCAGTATAAAATGCTCTTTTATATAGAACAAGAACATCCCCTTAAGGCACAGGATTCATGTTAGCAACAAAAACAAATCTGTACTTACCAAAGTGTAAATGGAAGTAATTCGAGCATTATTGTAGAAAGGTATTTCAAGTAATTTGGTAAATTAAAAACAGTATTTGAGGATGCTTACTTCTTATGTATTGCAGCAAACTGCAGAACCAAGTTTTGTAACCATTTACCAAAAGTGTAAATGAATTTAATTCGAGCATTATTGTAGAAATGTATTTCATGTAATTTGGTAAATTAAATACAGTATTTCAGGATGCTTACTTCTTAAGTATTGCAACAAACTGCAGAACCAAGTTTTGTGACCAGTTTTGTAAAACCAATCAAATGTTACTTGTAAACTCTAAGAGGTCTGACTGAAACAATGTATATTGTAAATTAGAGATTGGTAAGAGCTATGTAAAAGACAGCAGCAGTAGCCTTGTAGAATTAGTATTGTTCCAGTTTTTGAAGATTCAGTGCTATGTCAGTCTTTGTCAGTTAGTGATGCAATATACAAGTTTTTAAAGTAATTGGACTGATTTGGGTTGATCATTTAATGATTAACCAGACATGCAGGTCTTGACATAAGATAAATGGATCCAGATTATACTACAAGTGGGGGAAAAGCAATGAAGCAGAGTTATACACCCAATGAAGATCATCGATAATCAACAAGTTGAATACCTGAATTGTAGACACCAAAGCTGGTTACATTTTAATTTGGTTGGTGTAACTGGAGTAAGACAGATACATTTTACAGATTAGTGACTTAGGATATATAAAGCTTCGTAACATACACTTGACATTAAGCACTTATAAAAGGAAAACACTGACAAACATTGGTCCATGCAATAGAACATCAAACTAAACATTATCTTTTCTGAAGGTGGCTGCAGCGACGATCTCCTATGGCTGTAGAACAATCAGTGCCCTATTGTGCAATCATGGCTCTTCGTGTAAAATCTGTATTTTTTTCTCAGTGTTGGAACTGCAAATTTCAGAACAAACCAAACAAATGTTGCTTGTATTTTAATCAACTCATATATTTTGCGTCACAGCAATTATATACTTTTGAAATTACTTAAATTTTCGGTTTATGAGACACATTTTAATAAAAAGATTACTTCCACCTGAGGGTTATATTATTTAGAAATATTTTATGCAGTCTGTAAAAAATTACTATACATGCTATTTCCAGTAGGAAAATTTTCGATACCCTATCACCAGTTCAAGGAATTCATATCAACTACTGTCTTTTACAAACCATATTCACTTAGCAGAACAATTTGCTACCCACTGTTAACTTTGGTTGTCCATTATTCAACTCCTATTTGCCTTACATTTCTTTCAATAGGCAGAAAAATTTTATTCAGTGCAGACCTTGTATTAACTTGTTTATTTCTTCATCATTCTATTCTTTGCTATAGAACGTCCTTTTGTTAAACTATGTAGCTACTTTTTTCAGAATCTGAAACATATCGATACTCATTAGCATCGCTATACAGGTAATTAAATAGAACAGTGCAAAGGTTAATGTCATAACAAGAATATCTACAAGAAAATGCATTTTACAACACAGTACCATTATTTTGTACAAGTTCTTGAATAACAGCATTTGTTATTCTGTCCTAGTGACATAAGGTTTTATGTCCACTATATTGTGAACACCTGATGGTTTCTTGGATTTTGGATACGCCAGAGAGTATGCAGTAGTGTGAAGAGATTCCTGCACTTCAAACAGCCCATTGTAAATGTACACAAGTCTTGCGATGTCATGATCCAATTCACTGGATTTTTCGTGGATTCTGACAAGCACAAAATCTGTAACGCTTAAGTCAGTAGCTTTAAGATTTTTAGCATGCCATTTATCTCGGGTTTAGAGCTTCTTTTTCATTTGTTCCCTCGCTTATTCCTTTTTCCATCCAATCCTAGACACATACAAGGTGGGAATTAGACCACTTCTGTTTTCTGCCTTTTGCTTCTGTTCCCCAAAAATTATTCCTCTGGGACAAATCCTGTGGACTCGAGTAATCACAAATTCATAATAACTTCGAAATCCGAAATAAATCTGCCCATGCCCTATGGTTGGGGTGGTAACAGATACTTCACAGCCTTCCCAGCTCACATATATAGTGTACAACAGGGTTGCTCACCAGATGGTATGCAGAGATATGTTACTTACTGTTTCATACCTTTTTTAAAAAAATTCAGTAATAATGTGGGGGTCCATTGTCTGATAATACCATCTTTGGTTTGCCTATACATGGAAGATAAGCATTTTCGTAAATACAGCCTTGGCTGTCATATTTCTAAGTGGTTAGATTTTAATAAATTTATAAAAGTCTTTCGACACTACTAACATGCATGTAAAATTTCCTGTAATCTTTGGGAGTGGGCTGTAGAGATCTATAGAAGTTAATTCGAATATATCCTTCATTACGGTGTTTTGCATGGGAGTCTCTTTTATGTTGTTTGCCACTTTTGCCTTTTGGCAAATATAGTGAGATTTTACTTTTTAGCATGTTAATGACTATTACTATTGCACTTGAAACTTTTTCAGTACATTTCTACAGTCGTAAACGTCCTAAGGCTAGGTGGAAAAAAATCTATTGCTTCAGTTTCAAACTGTGATGGTCAACATTTACTATCTTCTCTATCCAAATCTTCTCCTTCGTATAAGAAAAACTTTGAAGATCTTGCAGTATTGTGAAGTATATGGATGCTCCACACTACCGAATCTAAATTTTACCAAATTCAGTTTTCATCCTCAATTTGAGAATACCTCAAATTGTACATATATACATTCGATTTTCTTTTACTGATTTACTTTTTTAAGGAAACACAATTGATATGTTTCATTGCCAATGATTTCGTTAGGCAACTAGTTTAAATTTTCCAGAAAACTAGATAAAGCACTGTCCATGAAATTACATGTGTCTTTAACGTAGTAAATTTCATTCTGAAATTTCTCCAGGTTGTAATGTCCAATGGATCAATATTCTGCTCAAAAGCTGGTAATCATTTAAAAACGTTAGTACTGTATGGTGAGTGTGAATGATCACTTTACGATCTCATAAATTAAAAATTGACATTTTCAGACACCATATAATTTCCAACGCTTACTTTTCAAATGTGATGTAATCCTATTGATATTTAGTTAGTATTTAACTCACGAACACAATGGTTCTGCTAATTGTTATTTCCGGGCTCCCCGTTTCTTGGAAAATTTCAACACTAAATGCATACATTCTGCTGTCAGCACTCATATGAAATGGTTGTTTTAATTCTGGATGATGCAGTAGATTATGCCTTCAGGTTCCTTTTTTAATTCTTCGAAGTAATTCTGACATTCTTTTGTCCATATAAAAGCATAGCTCTTCTTTAGCATGTTACTTAAATGTGGACTGTTAAAAGCTGAGATATGCTTTAAGTTGTTTTTCTATTATTGCAAGGTTGACACTTCTCCTTATTAACTGTTAACTTTTCTGGGTCATTACCAATACTAGCTATTCCAATAATGTGCTCAAGAAATTTAATTTTCGTTTTTACAAAATCATATTTTTTAAACTTTTCAAGTCTTTTCACCTGCAGAAAAGCTTTTACCTAGTAGTTCACAATGTTATCAACATTCTCTTATAGTGATTAACAAACCATCTCTTTATATGGTGAATCAGGTACTTAACTCTCTCTCTCTCTAGGACTGAATCTAACACCTGAATGAAAATCAAAACGAAAGTGATGAAGCCAAATGGAACGATTTTATAGTGTGTAGCGAAAGAAGCGCTGTATCGTTTGTGGGATACGGAGGGGAGCGAGTGTGCCGGGAATTTCCCCAGTTCACTGCTAGTAGCGCCACGTCACCATAAAGTGTCTGCACGTAGCGCACAAGTATTGCACCATAATTAAGAATAAAATTAAAAGTTAAATTGCTTTATCAAACTTTGTCAACATATGCTTTAATGTAATAATATTTTAAATGTCAAGTCTTAGATTGATTAGATCAATAGTTTTCATAAATACCTCGTTTTAAGAAAAAAATAAGTGGCGCTAAATAATAAAGCTAGAAAGGCAGAAATTGGTCATAATGTGCAGATGTATGTCAAAATTAACTGGTGTAATCAGAATCCACATTTATGAGAAAAATTGAAGGTGCTAAATATTAGACATAGAAATGTAAAAATTTGTATAATGTTCCAGTTCAACCTAAAGTAATAACTACGTGACCACATTAAGCAACCTCTAATAGTTTTCGAGTAATTTAAGGAAAACTAAATTTGGAACTAGAATGTCCTTATTTGTAGTAGTAATTTTAATGCTAGAAAATTTTGGATTACAGCACATGATAAATCCTATTAAATAATAGAGCTATAACAAGTTTTAGGACCATAATGTTAATAACAACCAATACAATGTCTCTTAAAGTTCTAGAAATTCTAGAAGGCAATGTTTTTATGCAAGTGAGCTGAAACTTTTTCTGTGATTTTAACCAACTTACCTACAAAATTAAGAAGATTCTAAATTAATTCATGACTTTGTTATTAAATAGTGTGCCGCACGCATGAGGCGCATGACAGCAGGTGGCCCCTTGGCCGGTCACTGCACCATATATACAAATGCAGCCCAAGAGGTAAGACGAGGTATCACTTTGCACCCAGTCACTGTAAGATCCGTGTCTGTCAAACGCCGGAATCGCGCTGTCTCGGATGATGTCAGAGTCAGGCTGTTTCATAACGTTCATTTTCAGTAATAATAAATATTGAACTCGCGGGGACTGTACACCATCCTGGAATGCCTAGATTTTCGCTAAAGTGCATGTTGGTGTGCCGTCTGTGATATTTACAAATGCTCGTGGCACGTGATGACAATTATTTTCCACTTTTGCGGCGAGCATTTATTCTGAGTATCAGTAGTAATGGCAAAAGAGAATTTGGTAGCAACTTACTGTAGAGGTCACCTCTGAACTGCTTATAGTGCTGTTTAGGATAGATAGATTTACTGTCAGTGTGAACATAATCAATATGTCATGTTGTGGGTGGGAAATTTTAATAAATATATCTGTCAACTGGAATTACAAATCTTCGTTTATAATCATAGTCCTGATCCCGCTAAGCAAATAGAGCATAGTAACATTTCTTTCTGTGGGCTGGACAAGAATGTGGACTTGTAGATTGGGACCTATGGTCAGTGTGTTCTCCATCGCTTTATGGCTGAACTCAAAAATAGTTGCCAAGCTCTCGTACAAGACGGAGACCGACCCCAGTCTTACCTGCCGTCCCACAAGTTGTAACATTTACTGGCAAATAAAAATGTCTTGTATTTATGGGATTCTCCATCTAATGGAATTTGCCAACAAGTCGTATCAGATCCAGGCTTGTCAGATATCATACATTATAAAACCTGTTTAATATTTCATCTAAACACTCAGGCTGGCCATTTACTCTCTTAACAATTTGTTTACAGTTTGTACGTCAGTTACTCTTTGCACTTGTCTAAACTTTTATACTCACAGCAATGAGAGGATACTTGTATTCACTATTATATCTTTCAATCACTCCCCATTCCACTGTGTTTCTGCCCAAACATCTTGGTTCTTAGACAAAGGAGCTGACAAAGCACTCACAAAACATAGCTAATGTGATAACACTTCAGTGTGATATTCAAAGTATTCAAAGTCTGTAATGAGTCCCAGTATATTCGAGAATACCCAATGATATGTGATTCTTCAATTTCTCCAGGCGTATTTTATGACGAAATAAATCTCGGGTGAACAGCCTGCTATGAGTGTGCATAGGACACAATATTTCGGCAATCAACCATGTTGTCATCATCAGGTGCGCTGATGTACTGACCAGCGCTTCCTATGAGTCGGTCCAGTCCGCACCCCGTGCGCGGTCCAGGTGTAGCGTCCGTTCTCTCGCCATCTGGGCGCTGCGTCCTAGGTCTTCTCGTTCAGGAGGGTCTGCCGGCACCGCTCTCGTTATTCTTCCCTCTTCCCCTGAAGTCGGTACACTCTGCGAAATATCCTTTTTCTTCTGGAGGGTTGGAGAGTTGTTCGCTACCAAGAGTGTGTAGGACTTTCACGGTGATACAACTGAGGAGGCTGGAGGAAGTGCAGATCACACCTAGGGGGGAGTCACTTTCGGGACAGGTGTGCTGGTGGGAGGGGAACAAGGTCACTGTGGAGGGTGGCGAGGAACTGACGTCACTGCCAAATGGTGGTGGGGTCAAGCCTGTGGATGTTGAGATCTGTGACAATCATATAGGTGGAAAAGATGTGGTCAAATGGGAGATTAAGTCGTAAGGGGGAAGAGCTGGACTGAACACAGATAGTGGCACAGGTGACAGTGAGGGAAGGAAAAACGACACTGAGAATAAAGTGTTCAGTCAGGTCGTTGAGCAGGGGTACTAGCTGGCCAGGGATATGCTGGAAATGGCCAACAGCAACCCAACCTCATGCGATGGAAAGGGGATTGTCGAAGTGGTGAAGGACATATGGAGAGGTGTGGACAGCATGGTGAGGTTGGAGGAAGGTTTCCTTAAGGATGAAGAAGTTGACCTGGTGGTGGGACAAGGTATGAATGAAGATGTTTTTTTTTTTGGAAGGGGGGAGGGAATGTTTAGGTATAGCAGATGATACTGCTAATGCACCAGAAGGCGGGAGGGGGAAGGAATGGATGGAGAAGGAGAGATGGGCTGAAACGAGAGTGTCTAGGTAGGTGAAGGTGAAGTAAACCTGGTTGTGGGGCTATGTGGCGTAGGTATACAAATGGAAGATGGAGTGGGAAATAAGGGAGATCTGCTGGCATGTGTGGGGGCGTTAGAAGGGGTGTATGTGCTGGAGGACGATGTTCAGGAACCAAATGATGTCTTTGGTCATAGGGCGAGGGTGGAGGGAATTGTTGGGATGGATGGGCTGGTCGATGGGGCGAACAGAGGTAGTGAGCTCAGGGTTGGTGGGAGGGGATTTTGCCTTGTATTTGGAGAGGTAGGTGGGGCAGGGTTCATTGCTGGTGTTGCAGGAAGAAGGAGAGGTGAGGTTGGGACACTGTTTTAGGAAGTGGGAGGCCTTACAGTGAGGGCAGCTGGGGGGGGGGGAGGTTTGCAGTTTTGATTGAGGTGGTCGTTGTAGATGAGACAGCACTGGCAGTGGTAGGATTGAGGAGGGAACAGGAGTGGTCAATAGGGGGGCGGGGGACAGTTGAAAATCAAGGCTCCCTGAGTGAGGTGGTGATGTATGGTGGAGGCAGACTATGTAAACATGCACATCAGGAATGTAGGGCCGAAGTTGTAGATATGTTGGGCTGGGTAGATCTCTAGGGCAGGGCTCCCTGAGTGAGGTGGTGATGTATGGTGGAGGCAGACTATGTAAACATGCACATCAGGAATGTAAGGCCGGAGTTGTAGATATGGTGGGCTGGGTGGATCTCTAGGGCAGGGTGGGCATTCAGTTCCGCCAAAGCCTCCGCCTCCATGACCACAGGGCTAAGCTTTGTGATCATGATGGAGAGGGTTGGCGGACGTCGAAGTGGTTGGGGCTGACGAGGAAAGGAGGAGGTAAGGAAAGATGTGAGGGATGATTGTGGGCCAAAGATGATGGGAGGAAGTTTCCTGAGGAGATCAGTGTGGAAAGAGGGATAGAGGGATTCGATAAGGACAGAGTCTCTGTGGGGGCTGGGGCTGGCAAAGATTTCCAGTTATGTAGCCACGATTGCAGTATCTTGCACCAATCAGAGAGGACCGAAACCGCACGTGCACTGAAGGCGACCTCACAGCTCATAGCAGCTCCAGCCGCCTTGGGACCGAGTGACAAGTGGCGAGACAGGACAGTGCCACGTTTGAAACTGCCGCTCCCGCCTCCCTACAAACGTCAAGCCCGCATCTCGTGGTCGTGCGGTAGCGTTCTCGCTTCCCACGCCCGGGTTTCCGGGTTCGATTCCCGGCGGGGTCAGGGATTTTCTCTGCCTCGTGATGGCTGGGTGTTGTGTGCTGTCCTTAGGTTAGTTAGGTTTAAGTAGTTCTAAGTTCTAGGGGACTTATGACCACAGCAGTTGAGTCCCATAGTGCTCAGAGCCATTTGAACCACTTTACAAACGTCAAGCATTCGTCGTTCCTTCCTTTCGGCCGGCCGCGGTGGTCTAGCGGTTCTAGGCGCTCAGTCCGGAACCGCGTGACTGCTACGGTCGCAGGTTCGAATCCTGCCTCGGGCATGGATGTGTGTGATGTCCTTAGGTTAGTTAGGTTTAAGTAGTTCTAAGTTCTAGGGGACTGATGACCACAGATGTTAAGTCCCATAGTGCTCAGAGCCATTTGAACCATTTGAACCTTCCTTTCGACATAACCCAACCAAGCCCACCTCTAACGTCCAAGTGAGTGTGTACTGCTGGTCTCCGTTAAAACTGTTGCTGTTCATTGTTATCTCAGACGCCTCTTTTATAACGGAATCACAATATGTTGACTCATGAGTCACGACTCTGGTGTTTTCAAACATTATTTGTGTACATTTTCCAAGGAATGCTCACCTGTGGCCAATTTGTCATTCCCTTTGCTTAATACCTCGCTTGTACTCAGTACAACGCTTTGCGAATTGTCTGACCTATACAAATGCTGCCGCATTTGCAAGGGGCGCCATACACACTAGGCACACGAGGAACGATGTTGTCTATAACAGGATGAAGCATATCTTGTATCTTGGGGATGGGCTAGAGTGCTGGTCTCAGTACATGTCTCTGATGCACACGTCCTAACTTACTGACCATTGCCCCAGAGTATGGCAGGAAAGCAGCCGGTTTACAAGGTGTCCTTCTTCAGTGGCAACTCAAAGCGGTTACAATGTCTCTCTTGCTATTACCATTCTCTCTGAACGTGCGTCTCAAGTGTTGCAATTCAAACTGTAGGTGGTCGTCGTCAGAAACAACTTTTGCTCTGTGTATTAGCGTGTTCAGGACCACTTTCTTATATACAGGATGGTGAAAACTATCGGCATTCATGTATCGATCAATGGCGTTGGTTTCCTGTAGACTGAATAACCAAGCCAGTCTCCTGCCTTCCGCTCAACTGAAACATCCAAGAATTTTAGCTTGCCATCCTATTCCATATCCATGATAAATTTAATGTTGGGATGGACACCGTTCGTGTGATCGACGAAAGGCTACAGTCTATTTTCACTTTGAGACCACGTCAGAAAGGTGTCATCGATGTACTATAGGAAGCAAAACGGACGCAACGCCGTAGAGTTCAGAGCCTGCTCCTCAAGGTGCTTCATGAAGAAATTTAATTATATTCGTCGCAGTACAAGAAGTGCAATGTCGTTAGAAAATGATGGAACAGTTTGACGATTCCAGGTGGAAACCGTTGGGCTAAAAGGTACAGCATGTCTTGTATTGGCACCAGCGTAAAAAGTGACACAAAGGATGTCGAAAGGAAGAACGACTGCTTGACGCATTTAGGGAGGCGTGAGCAGCAGTTTCAAATGTGGGGTTGGCCCCTCACACCACCTTTCGTCATTGTGTCCCTCGGACGCTGAAACTGCTTTGAGCTACCATCACCTTCTCGACACGTGTCATTTTCATCGGCTCTCTCTGATTGGTGCCAGAAGCCGCAATTGTGGCTATATAACAGGAAAACTGTGACAGCCCCGATATCCTGAAGGTTGGATTCCCATGCAATCCAAGCTGAAATATTTTTGCTCCCTGGGCTACTCTCAAAGGCAAAATCGACGTGTTGTAACCCCACCCCCACAACCCACATCGCCATCTGACACTGCCCATCGCTGCCCACTGCTGCTGCTGCCCATCACCACCTGCTACTGCCCATGTCCCTAGTGTCCACCGTTCTCAGCTTATTCCCTGGAGAGATTCCATTCTTATCAAGCTCACCTCATCCTCATTCCACACTGACCTACTCTGAAAACTTCCCTGTGTTACCTTTGGACCCTGTGCATCTTTCAAACCCTTCCATGCCTCCTCATCTCCCCATCAGCCCATACCCCTCATCATCCTCCAACCCTCACCTCCATGACAACAAAGCTCAGCTCCAAGGTCAGAAAGGTCGAGATGTTATTGGAACTGAGTGCCCACCCCACCCTAGAAATCCAATCAGCCTAATGTACCTACAACGACTCTGGCTATACCTTCCTAATGTGTGTGTTCACTGAGTCCTCCTCCTCTACTGACAATTTCCTCACTAAGGGAGCCCTGATTTTTAACCACTGCTACCCGGTTGACGCCACCTGTTCACCTCCTCAGTACTACTGCTGGTGCTCATGGCCACCTTCTGCTACCCGTCGCCACCTGCTGATGCCAGTCGCTGCCTACTGCTGCCAGTTGCCGACACCGCTGCCTCTGCTGCCTCTATCACCCGCCGCCACCGCCACTGCTGCCACTCCATCTTCATTCTCTTTCCCTACCTCGGCGACTCCTGTCTCCGTTATGTGCTTCCTCCAGGCTTCGCCCTACACTCCACCTCTCCTCCTCGCCTGTCTCCTCCCCTTCCATCTCCACCCCTGCACTTCCCCACCTGTACACTGCTCCTGGTCCAGCTCTGGCTCCTGTCTCTCCTCTCACTCCCAGTCATGCTCCTGCTCTCTCTCCCACTGGCACCAATCTTTATGACTTTTCCCCAATCCCCCACTCCCCACTCATCCTGCTACGACCACCCTTTTTCTCCCACCCATGACGTCGCCAGTCGAGCCACAGTCGTCACCACAGAGCACTCACCTTCACTTCCAAGTGCCTCTGCCTTACATGAGGGGCTGCCTACTGTCATCTCCTGCTCCAACCAGTCCCTCACCCCTCCTCCCAGGCCAACCTGAACAAAAAAAAAAAAACCAAATGCCCATGTGAAACCCTCGCACTCACCCATTCCACCAACATACCTCCATCAACACCTCTTCAATCCTATCCCAATATGGACACTATCCCTCCTCCCAAATCCCCAATCCCACCCTGCATACATTCATCCTTTCCAACCCTGATGCCAAATTCCTTGATACCTGCATCCACACTCTAGATATACACGAGTATGTCCCTAGTGTCCACCTTTCTCAGCTTATTCCCTGGAGAGATTCCATTCTTATCAAGCCCACCTCATCCTCATTCCACACTGACCTACTCTGAAAACTTCCCTGTGTTACCTTTGGACCCTGTGCATCTTTCAAACCCTTCCATACCTCCTCATCTCCCCATCAGCCCATACCCCTCATCATCCTCCAACCCTCACCTCCATGACAACAAAGCTCAGCTCCAAGGTCAGAAAGGTCGAGATGTTATTGGAACTGAGTGCCCACCCCACCCTAGAAATCCAATCAGCCTAATGTACCTACAACGACTCTGGCTATACCTTCCTAATGTGTGTGTTCACTGAGTCCTCCTCCTCTACTGACAATTTCCTCACTAAGGGAGCCCTGATTTTTAACCACTGCTACCCGGTTGACGCCACCTGTTCACCTCCTCAGTACTACTGCTGCCAACAATGCCTCCTCTACAATAAACAACTCACACAAAACTGTAAAAACCAACCCGCCTGTACCCACTGTAAAGCCTCCCACTTCCTAAACCAGTATCCTAACTTCGCCCCTCCTCATTCCTGCAACACCAGCAATAAACCCCACCCCACCTACCCCTCAAAATGAAAGGCAAAGTCCCCTCTTACCACCCTCAGCTCACTGTCCCACTCACCCCATCGTCCAGCCGATCCACCCCAACAATTCCCTCCACCCTCCCCCTATGACCAAAGACATCATTTGGTTCCTGACCATCATCCTCCAGAATAGCCACCCCTTCTAATGCCCCCACACCCTCCAGCAGATCTCCCCCTCCCCCCCCCCCCCCCCGCATCATCCATTTGAATGCCTACGCCACTTACTTCCACAACCAGGCCCACTTCACCTTTACCTTTCTCGACAGCCTCGCTTAGGCCTCTCTCCTCCTCCCTCCACTCGCTTCCCCCACTCACCGCCATAATGCACGAATAGTATACTTTCCTCTACCAAAACATCCACTCCTTTGATGCTGACACATACCTTTTCTTGCATACCCTGTCCTAACAGCAAATTGTCTCCTTCATCCTTAAAGAAACCTTCCTACAACATCATCATGTTCGCACCTCTCCCACTCTCCTTCAATGCAAAGCCAATCCCCTTCCCCTAGCATTAGGTGGGGTCCACACTGGCCATCTCAAGCATATCCCTGTGTAACCAAAACCCCTGAAAACCCCTGCTCAATGACCCAACCAGACGCCTCATTCTCAGCATCTTTTTTCTTTCCCTCACTGTCTCCTGTGCCACAATCTATGTCCGTCCAGCAGCTCCTCTACCCTACAACTTTCTCTCCAATGCTGACCACACTTTCTTCACCTATGTGATTACCGCCAACCTCTACATCCACAGCCACGACCCTGACACCTTCGGCTGTGGCATAAGTTCCTGCCAAGGTGACCTTGTTCCCCTCCCACAGCACACACATCCTGACAGTGATTCCTCCCCTGATGTCATCCACACTTCCTTCAACCTCCTTAGTCGTATCACCATGGAAGTACTAGACCCTACTGGTAGCCACCACCTCTCAGTCCTTCTCACCTACTCCTCAGCCCCTTGCCCACTTCCTGCTCCCACACTGCTGCCCCACCAAAGATCGTCCATAACTACCATCGAGCCGATTGGGATGCCTATGGGGAATCCATTACCACCCAGGTCGAAAGCCAACCACTTACCTTGCAAGATCCTAGTGATATCACCCATGCCTCAGCCTTCCTCCAGAAGAGCATCACTGACACTGTGGAGGCCCACATTCCTACCAAATTTATCCACCCTTGCCTCCCTACTCTTCCTCCTTCTTCTCTGTGAATACCGCAAGCTATACTGTTCCTTCCTCTGCACCCATGACCAGGATACACACCACTACCACCCACAATTTTAACGACACATGCGCAACCTCTTGACACCAAAGAAACGCTGAGACTGGCCCCAGACATATGCACAACTCAATGCTACCCTCCCTGTGAGCTCCTCTAAGTACTAGTCTGCCTTACACCGCCTTACTGGTAGCCATCCCACCCCACAATACCCGTTCTCCACGACAAACGCCACTTCCCTGACATCCTTAGTAAGGCCAACCATTTTGCTTCCCACCTCTAAAAGGTCTTCTCCATTCTCAATTATCCCCATTTAGGTTATTCCTTCTTCCCCACAGTCCTTGTACGTACTGATACCTCCATCCCAATACTCGCCCCTGTTTCCAGTACTTTGATCAATTACCCTCCCCAGATTTCGACACTCACGTCAAAGCACACGAAATAAGACATGTGCTAGTCATGACTGCGTCATCTACTGCCACCTCAAGGAATTCCACCGCTCCTTCCTGGCCGTTCTTGCTACCTTGTGTAATGTAATCCCCTCCACCAGCTTTTAACCTGATCTGTGGAACACTTCCCACATCCTGCTGTTCCTTAACTCCAACAATCCCTTCTCTGACATCTCTTCCTATCGTCCCATCTGCCTCACCTCCATGTTCAATGAGGTCTTCGAGTTCATCCTCTCCCGATGTATTCACCATCACCTTAACCAACACCACCTCATTCCCCTTACAAAGTGTGGCTTCCAGCCCTCCTTCTCCACTAATGACTAGCTCATTAACTTTTGCATTCTTCTTCCCCTCCTGCTTAACTGCCGTCGTTCCTCTGTCTTTGTTTACCTAGACCTCTAGAATGCCTATGACTGTGTATGGGGTCCCAGGCTCCTTTCAACTGCAGACCTACGACCTTGCGATCAATTTCGTCAGTCTCGTTGTTTACTTCCCCTCCCATCATCCTTCATATGACACTGTCCACAATATCAGCTCCTATACATTTTAACCCACAGCTGGTGTGCTACTAGGCGCCATCCTTTCCCCTCTCCTCTCTTCTGTGTACTGCAGGTATGTCCACACCTCCCCCTCTGTTCACTTCTTCCAGTTTGCCGATGACACTGTTTTCCTGGACCCCTATCATACCCTTCAAAAATCCCAACGTAGCCTTCAAAACCTCCTCAACCAGTTCACTGCCATGTGCAACTCATGGCTCCTTCGCATCAACTCTTCCAAGATCCAGGCAATCATCATAGGATGTACCATGCCCTCCTTAAGACTCCACGGTTTTTACCTTACCATTTATGGTCATCCTATCCAGCTCACTTCTACCCTGAAATACTTTGACCTCACCCTTGACCGTGACTTCACCTGGATTCCCCAGCTCCTTACGATGCAACATGAAGCCCACAATAGACTCTGCTCCTAAAACTCCTGTCTGGCCAGACATGGATACTGCATCCTTCTACCATCCTTCACATCTACAAATCCTTGATCCATGCAACTTTTTGCTTAACCAGCGTCACCTGGATTTCCGCCCCTCCCAAATTCTACAAAGTCCTCCAAATCCTTGAACGCCATGCACTCTGCCTTACTTTCTATGTCCACCTCCCACCCTCGCCCCATGGCTCCCATATTCCCTTCCCATATCTTCTCCTTTTCCTCAAACACATCCAAATCCTGTACATCATCTGCATACTTGATCCCCCTTACCCCCTGGTGTCTCGTATCCTCTCCCCCCCCCCCCTCCCGAATTATTGCCGCGCCTTTATCGATGTGTCCCACACTCTCTCCATCTCGACACCCTCCACCTTCTTTACTAACGCAACTTCAAGAGCCTACCCATCTGGATGATGAGTTTCATCCTGATATCTACCCCTCCTACCAGCTCTAACATTACCTTTCCTAGGTCTCTCTCTCCCCTCCTTTCCCTTTCCCTGGGCAGTTTTTTCTCCTTCCTATGCTCCCTGCCTTTCCACCAAACTCCTTTCTAGACTCTGTGCTTACTTCTGGCTTGTTTTCCCCCTCCCACCACACCCATCTCCTGCCCCTTGGTGTGCCACCTGATCTCTTGTTTTTCCTCCCATCCTCTCCAGCTTCCCTCCCCCCACTGCCCCATCCACTACCTTCTCTTCCCTCCTCTGAGGCCTCCCCTCCCTTTGCAGGACCCTCCAAACACTTTTAATCTTTGTTGTGTGTGCTTGTCTAGTGCAGTGTTTTTTTAAGTTCTGTCGTTCTGGTGCGGATTTTTAATACTGTGGCCTACTTTTATGTTGTGCTTGTGACTCCGGTGTATTTTTTGTGCTTTGCACATCGTCAAACGTGTTTTTACCTTTATGTGGACGTTTTTCAAATGTGTTGCAAAATGAACGTCTCCATGTTGGCATATTTTTAACCCCGATTGTCTCCCCCTTATTATGTTCCTATGTTCCCCATTTCATCGCCTTCATATATGTTTCATTTCATCTTTTTTAATAACTGTAATGACCGTTGGCTGAAGAGTGGTGGATTGTGCCGCTGATAGCCCTCCCCTGCCCATATGGAGCAGTGAAATGAAATAACAATAAACGAAAAAAACAGTCCCGGCAGTAGGTGGTTTTACTCCCGTCGACGATGCCAGAGATAACCGAAAGCTCAAGAACTGACATGGCTTGAAAAGCGAGAAGATTTTATACAGGCATGCCGCCACGAAAGACTCCATGACACATTTTAATAACTCATTCATACTCAGTCTGAAAGTTGGACATTCCTTTTTTTTCCTTCACTATGTCTCAAATATTCCGAAACTTCGTTTGGAGCTACGTCTCCAGTCTTGTCCATTCCTGCCTGTGCTCTCGTTTTCGTTGTCGTTGTAGCACTAAACATAATGACATAAAAATACAAAACAGAACTGTTAAACTCACTGTTACGAAATAAAGAAACGAATTCTGAACTAGAAAATTGCTGAAATAAAAATTTTGAATTAATGTGGAGCAGCGCGTAAGCTACAAAAATGGTATGCGATAATTACTGACCAACTACTACTGCATACAATTTTGCAAATGTCGTAGCGAGACGAAGCATCTCTAATTGTGAAATCCTCCAGTGAAACGAAATCCTGGCAGACAGGTCGACAGGTGAAAGTTTTGATATCACAAAATTGAACCATTATTAGCCTGGTGAAATACTAACGAAAATGTGTAAGGCTCTACCTTTGATAATATTATCGTTATCTATATTTTTCTATAAAAACTGCAAGACAATCTAACGAAACTTTATTATCTCTGTCATAAAATCTGACATATAGCCGTATAACATGTAAATGAAAATCTTTAGTCCAACATGTAAGTATTTTGATAGAAAACCAAAACAGAAATTAATTAGTCTTCCTATAAATCATGAAAAATCAATTCCCCATCATCTGACTGCGATTTTTAAAAATATTCTCTAACGTCTCCTAACAATCATACTGCAATGCTCCAGCACGCAACAGACAACTTACCTCGTCTTTCCGCTGCAGCTGCATGAATTTTCTCAGGAACGTGCTAAAACAATTCAAATGAAATACTGCAGCCCATGCAGAGTGCAATGCATGGTAATAACTACCAATGTAACTATTTCTTTGTTTTATTTTTATAGAAATTCAGTTATCAGGAAGGGTTTACCCAATAACCCTTAAGCAGTGTAAAAAAATGAAGGAAATCATTAAAAAAATTTAATTTACTATACTCTGAAAATTGGAGATTCATACACTGACAAAGTTTACTCAGACCTTTCTTTTCCTTGGACAGTCTAATAACAAAAAATTTAAAATTTAATTATCCCACAATGTCTATGATCAATAATCACGTATCTGATCACAACAAAGACACGAATATTACTTTAATGTATACATACACAAATCTGACAAAATCCCTCCAGTGCACAAGCAAGCAACAACTATGTTCAGCAAAAAGACAAATTACCAAAAAATCCTCGATTAATACCATATTTGCTCCGGCGCTGTAACACGGTGAGGGCAGGCTGCGACCTCTCCTGATGCGGGTTCTCTCCATTCCACTCTGCGTCCGACTATCCAACAATTGTTCGCTCATTATCTCTCGCGATAATAATATCTCAGACTCAGAGTTTGTGTATGCACGCAACATGAGAATAGCCAACTTTGGAAAATAAATAAAAATAAAAAAGTATATCAACACATCTTACTTTCAAGATGTATTTCACTATCCTGCTCGAACATGCGTTCATAAGCTGATTCTTCATCATTTACTTCTTCTATCATCTCTTGTGATATTTGTGATAGGCTCAACATTACAATATGCTCTTTCAGGAATTCATTAACTTCCACTTGATCCTTTTGATGTACAGTGTCGTCATTTCTGTGATTATTCGGTGACTACCATTACGTTACTCTCCATGGTATGTACCGCCCCTTTCTGTTCGATACACTCTGGTAGCTATCTCGTAGCCACTCTGTTACAAAATATGCACCACAACTTATTCTTAAAAACCCTCGTGATATACACTATCGCTTTTTTTTCTTTTTCAGTACTATTGCTTGTTCTTGTCCCTGGAAACTCATTGGCAACAATGTTTATCCCTGCGGCTACAGGTCCCATGATGATATGCGTGAATCAACAGTACAAGCTAAAGAATACCTTGTCATGTAGTGGAATACTAATACTAGGAATTCGACCCTATAGTGCTACCCCTTTACCAGAATTTTAAGTTGACGATGATCTGGTGCTAATGTATTTCGATTCTTGATAGCAGGAAAGCAGGGAAAGGTGTCGGAGTGGGAGTCGATCCAACAGTATGTAGTCGATAGGACAATGATGTGATCATGCAGAATAAGGATGATGCTAGCCTAAATTAGGCAAAAGTAATTTCAGGCAAATGTATAGCAAAAGGTAAAACAATTTATCAGTTAAGAATGAATTGAACAATAATTTTATGTAGTTGTTAGATACAAGACTAGCATACATTAGTAATGTGGTCAGTCATGAGGTAACCTACTTCCTAGTTAAATGTAATGACTGCACAATGCTTCATACAAACGTACACTGATTGCGTTAGTGTGTAATGAAAAATAATAATTGCACTATGCCACTTAACGGGTGAAATATACTAATTAGTTCAACATGGAATGACCCCAAAACAGCACTAATCATTAACATTAACTTTAAAGTGGTTACTTGGCTGTTATTCTAACTAATATGAGCACCAGTTTCATTAACTGTACACGAACCTTCGTATTGCACAGATAACGATTTGTATGTGGAGACATTGAACCTGTTTTATTATATAGGTAAGTAAATGCAGCTCGTAATTTGAAGAGCACCAACACTTCAAAAGTAATTAGCTGAGCTTCACAAAACCCTTCAACACAGAATTACTAACACTCCGATTAACACAGAGGGGGCCCTCAGATTCTTTAGTTTCCTAAATGGCATTTTGACCAACGCTTTCAACATTAAACAGTGGAGACAGAAAACATAGAACTAGAAACAAACCTGTTGTACAGGTCGAAATAGTGGAAACCTTTAAACTATACTAAAAAGTAATCTACTTTGCATTCACTTTTTGTAATCAGCATTTTTAAATTGTGTGAAATGCTTTTATCCCGGTCTCAGAAACTGACATACGGCCGGGAGAGCGGTGTGCTGACTACATGCCCCTCCATATCCGCATCCAGTGACGCCTACGGGCTGAGGTGGCGTTGGGCCTTCATGGCCTGTTCGGGAGGAGTTCCTTTTTTGTTTTAGAAATGGTTTTATCAACGAATCAACGGTATTTCTTTGTAAATGAGGATGTCTGTTAGGAGCCGCCGGGGTGGCCGAGCGGTTCTAGGCGCTACAGTCTGGAACCGCGCGACCGCTACGTTCGCAGTTTAGAATCCTGCCTCAGGCATGGATGTGTGTGATGTCCTTATGTTAGTTAGGTTTAAGTAGTTCTAAGTTCTAGGGGACTGATGACCTCAGAAGTTAAGTCCCATAGTGCTCAGAGCCATCTGAACCATCATCTGTCTGTTAGGAAGGCAGTCGTGAAGGCTGTTGTGGTCTTCTGGGATGAGGAAACAGGTTAGTAGGGAACGGCACAGATTGACGTCTAAATTATATGCTGAAGCTGCGTGCAGATGGTAAGGAGTTATTGTACCAGTGGTTGTAATCTAGCATCGCACCCTTGCAATCTCCAGGAGACAGATGTTTGCCAGACACTACGGCAGGGAAGGATCAGTACCTCTCTGATAGTTGTTTCAATTTACCCTGCTTGTCGGGGGTGAAAGTCAACCTCCAGGTTACACTTAATCAGTGAAACTGGGATTTGTCGTCATGAATCCTACAATGGGGAGCTTTCACTAACCATGGAACTTTTTAACACTGATTAACTTTATCTTCAAGAAGGGGTCAATCGGTGAAGTGACATTATATCAAGTCTCGTCTGGATTGATGGAAACAGTTACTTAAAGTTTTCAGACACGTCAATCAGATGTCGAGGAGTAAAGAAAAATATTAAATCAAAGGTGAAATACGGACACTTCAAACTGAAAAGTTCATCTAAACAATCAAAGAGTGCTTCAAAGAACTGAGAAGAAGATTACTACCATATGAACGTAGCATGGCAACGGCCTTGGTGCAGTGGATACACCAGTTCCCGTGAGATCACCGAAATTAAGCGCTGTCGGGCATTGTCGGCACTTCGATGAATGATCGTCCAGGCCGCCATCCACTGTTGCCATTTTTCGGGGTGCACTCAGCCTCGTGATGCCAATTGAGGAGCTACTCGACCGAGTAGTAGCGGCTTCGGTCAATAATACCATCATAACGACCGGGAGAGCGGTGTGCTGACCCTACGCCCCTCCTATCCGCATCCTCCACTGAGGATGACGCGGCGATCGGATAGTCCCGCTAGGCCACTCGTGGCCTGAAGACGGAGTGCTTTTTTTTATGAACGTAGCATAGGTTGTTTATTTTTACATAAATCTACAGAAAATGTGAATCGCTCTTTCTTGGGTTACATCTGTTCAGGATAACTGCACTTCCACAGTTTACACGCGAGCTATGCTCTTGCTCAGGTGAAACCATACCGTTCACGGTAGAAGTAAGACAAGAGAGTTCTGGCCAAAAGCGCTGACTCTATATCTGTCAGCATCTATTTATCGCAGTGTCTTACTACAGCTGAGATAATTGTGGCTATGATACTTCGCTGATGTCAACATGTGTGTAGTGTATCTTTCGTTAAATTTTCAACATATTACTCTCAACAGTTCACAAATTGATACAAAAATGTTGCAAAGCATAATAAATATCTTTTTTTGTGACCGGTTTCACGGATGCAGTTCATAACCCAACCGACAAGTTTTATGATATATTTATGCATATCTATTACAAAGATATATGCGGAGTGCCTGAGTCATATACAGCAACGCTCAAATTATGAGATAGAGACCTTATTTGGAAACCCGCATTAGCAAACAGTATTTTCATCGCCACCGATATATGCTACTATTCTTACGTAAGCTGATAGGCTTGATAAAGTGAATTACATGGTCTGAGAACACCATGTATCGGCTTGTTGTTGATCATGAACGCCACTGACGGTTTCCCTTCCTGCTGCAGTCAAATCATTTACAGAATATGAGAACCGGACGAGCTCTCACAGGTCAAGCAGTCACTTGCTGTGTACAGGCTTGGCGACCCCGGGGTTCCTGATGTGGGGACTGGTAAGCGCCGCCATTCCCCTGTCAACGTAAGCTCTGGACGTGCTTCAGCGACCACTGTGCCGTGCAGTTGTGGAACTTTCTGTGCCACAGGGATCGCAGATCTTAGCTTGACCACCTGGATAGTGAGGATGGTAGAAACCTCTATAAAATGCCCTCAGTCGCGAGGTGTGCAGCGCGATGATGAAATGCATGACTATTGAGGTGGAACAGTTGTTATCGGACAACCTCTTGGGAACCTGTCGCACTTCAGTTGTTATCTAGACGTGCAGGGTTCTCTGTAGGTGGACTTTTATTTCCCTAGCTACTCAGGGACTGAGACTGATCCTTCGAAATTTTCCATTCCTCCTCCCAGCGGAAAATGTGGGCCGCTGGAAGGTACCAGCACCCAGTCTAATAAACAGGCTCGAGTAGCCAGACCTCCTGACTCAGGAGTTCTTTCTCAAGGTTTTTTCTCAAGTCACAGAACGCGTGCTGGTTATGAGAATGCATTTTTAGATCTGAAAAGAAAAGAGGGTAGTTTTGAAAAAGTTTCGCCATTTTACACACAAAAGGCTTAAAAGGGAATCTGCGGATTGTGCAACGGGACATTGCTAGTAGAAACTTCAAATTCCCAGCAAGCAACTAACCTCCAAAAAGCTCATTGTCTTGGGGAGTATGCAATAGTAACTAAACTGCACAACACCTTGCACTACAGCAAAGGTGTTCTGACCTGCAGGGATCTAGTTGACATACCCAAGAAGGAACGTGAGTGATCTCCAGAAAGTATAATCGATATGCAAAACTTCATGAAGAGCTTGTGTTACCAAATCCGACTCCTTTATCCTGAAATTCAGTAGCACGAAACTTAATGAGCACGTTAAGACAGGTTTCCTTTGTCTAAGTATACAGCCTTATGTCCCCAACCCAAGGGCTGTTTCAAATGCCAGCGCTTTCGGTATATTACACTTGGATGTAAGAGAGAAGACAATTGTGGCAAATTTGGTGAGGTCACCCGTCAAGGAGATGCTTGTTCGTCTCCTTTGAAGTGTGTTCATTACTCTGGGGCTCACCCTGTCTGGAGTAGGGACTGCAGCGTATATCTTGCAGAATAAATGATACGAAGCGTATCCCGTATAATGAGGCCAAAAAGATGTGTAAAGTCGTGCTCCCCCAAACGTTCGCTACCTCCTTTGCTTTGGCTCTTACACAGCTAGCGGAGAAAGGCAATGCTGGTACACAAACGGAGGCTGCTAATGTCAGCACTAGTACCTGCGTGTGTCAATGCACTTGTGCTGCATCAACCCAGAATATCAGATAAGGCCGTAGTTGCCGACACTGCGAAGCTCCCTGCCCCTCCAAAGATTCCGTCTGGCCTACAGTCCAGCACTGCCACTACCTCTTCCGCAGTTGTGGCCCCAAAGCCTATTCAGACCAAAAAATGAAAGTAGAAGGAGAAGAATCGCACACTGACGGACATATGAAGTACACAGTCCGACGATGTCGACGTCATCCACTCAGACGCCTCTCTCGACTTTTCTTCAGAGGTGATGGACCCTGATGTTGAACTGGGGTGCTGAGCCTCGACAAACTGCAGGCTCCCATCGCCGACAGAAAGTCAGGATGAAAGTGCTACTCCCGTGATAGATCCTAAAATGGAGAATTAATGAGTTCAGGACACATGTAGAGGAAGTGAAACAACTAGCACAGGTATACCCTTAGTGCTTGTGTTTATTAGACACACATTTTAAAGCCACTGCCCGCATCTCGTGGTCGTGCGGTAGCGTTCTCGCTTCCCACGCCCGGGTTCCTGGGTTCGATTCCCGGCGGGGTCAGGGATTTTCTCTGTCTCGTGATGGCTGGGTGTTGTGTGCTGTCCTTAGGTTAGTTAGGTTTAAGTAGTTCTAAGTTCTAGGGGACTGATGACCATCGATGTTAAGTCCCATAGTGCTCAGAGCTATCTGTACCATTTTTAAAGCCACTGACGCATCGCCTGGATGATCTGACTGCGGACAGAGCCAAGGCATGGGCTGCTATGTTTGTCAATAACACACAAGATTCTCTGCTATCCTCTTGGTTACTGACGTACAATCAATTGCCATTGCAGTTCATACGTGTCAGAAAATCACTGTCTGCTCACTGTACTTATCTCCACAGTGTGTGATAGACTCTGATGGTCTCATAGGTCATATTGAACAATTCCCCCTCCCATTTTTTCTACTGGGTGATTTCAATGCCGGTAATGTATTATAAGGCTCGAGCGATTTTTGCCCCAGTGGTTGTGTCTTGGATGACCTCATGATGTCTCCGTCAGGAGCTGTGCATCCTCAGTACAGGAAGTCACACTCATTTCCCAGTTGCTACTGGGTCGTCCCCAGCCGCTGACCTCCCTTTCTCGTCTCCTACCCTTGCAGATTCAGCTCAGTGGGATGCAATTAATGACCTTCATACCAGTGACCACTTCCCACTGTGGCTTCACCTACTGATTGGAGGTTTACTTGAAACAAAGCCGCTGAAATAAGGGTCGGCAGGACTAACTGGACGCCGTTCAGCAAGCTAGCTGTGTTTGAACACTGTGATAGCATCCAGGAATGGGTGGACCACATCACACGAGTGGTCCATCACATCGCTGACTTAACCATCCCAAAGTCCTCAGGTTATCTTAGGAGATATACTGTTACTTGGTAGACCAGTGAGTGCCTTTCAGCAATCGTGAACACGTGTGTGGCTCTTCGATGATTTAAATGTCGCCCAATAGCAGACAACCACACAGCATTTCGGGTCGAGAGGACCAAGGCTCGTCGTGTAATTAAGAAGAAAAAGAAAAGATAATGGCAGTCGTTCCTGGACTCCACGAACAGTTGCACTTGTTCTAAAAATGTATGGGAAGCCATCAGCAGGATTTCTGGTAAACACAATCATTTGCTCTTCGCAGCAGTCCTGAAACAGGTGTTTCTCCAAAGAACGCCCGGAGATATCGCTCAGACGATGGCACAGTATTTTGTAGCGATAACTGCCGATGCCAGCCACTATCTGGCGTTTCGCTACTACCTTGCGACTGCAGCGAGGGACAAGTTGAACTTCAGATCCCACAAGTCTGAGTCTTACAACTGCCCTTTCTCCATATGGGAGCTGGAATCAGCAATGTCTGTGACTCGTGATACTTCACCCGCTCACGACCAAATCGGGTTACGCATGCTTCGACAATTGTCAGCAGCGTCAAAGGAAATCCTCTTCCAATGTTTTGATTTAATATGGCAGACAGGTCAATTTACCCAACTCTTGAAAGGAACTATTCTGATACTTCTAGTCTTACCATAAAAGGACCGCACATGTTCCAGTAGTGACAGGAATGTCGCCTTAACGAGCTGTGTAGGAAAGACCCTGGAGCGAATGGTTAATCATCGTCTGGTCTGGTTGTTAGAGACCAGACAATTCCTTAGCCGCTCTCAGTATGGATTCCGGAGATTTTGGTCTACTGTCGACAACCTGACGTTACTAGAGGCGGCTTTTCAGCAGGCTTCCCTACGTAAACACCATAGTCTGGGTATATTTTTTTTATATCAGTTAGGTGTATGACACTACCTGGAGACACACTATTCCGGTGCAGCTCCATGAATGCGGCTTTCGTGGTCACCTCCCCATCTTAATACTGTCCTTCTTGTCTAAGCACTTTTTAGGTCACGAGTCGGTGACGTGCTGTCGGATCGTTTTGAGCAGGAGAATGGTGTTCCTCAGGACAGTGTTTTAAGTGTTACCCTCCTTGCCATAGCCACAGACAGAACCACGTTTACAGTAAGGAGTCCTGTATGGTGCTCCTTACTTGTGGATAATTGTGCTGTTCCTTCTCCAGCGTTGTAACAGCGACCCGTCAGTTGAAAATTACAGTGTGGAGGTTAGAGGAGTGCGCTCCACTGACGGGTTTTCAGTTTTCCGCAAAAAAGTGTGCTTGCGTTCATTTTAATCGTTCTCATCATATTTTTAATTCACATGCTTTGCATATGAGGGACATCGTTCTACAATTTAAGGCTCAGTGAGGTTTCTGTGCCTCATTTTTTACTCCAAACTGTCGTCATTGCCATACCTGAGAGATATGAAAGCCAAAACCCAGAAGGCACTGAATATCATAAAGTACCTTAGCCACAGGTCTTGGGTAGCAGACAGGGCGCGTCTGCTCAAGTTTTACAGGGAATTTGTGCCTTCATGGCTAGACTACGGACGCACAGTGTATGGGTCGGCAAGGCCTTCTTTCCTGAAGATTATTGACGGGTGCTTACAGAACTCGCCCCGCACCCAGTCTCTGTCTTGAGGCTGGGTAACCGCCACTCACCATCCGCGAGCCCTCCTGTTAGTGCGTGAGGCATGTAAGTTCCTCGCAACTCCAAATTCACCTGCATAACATACTGTTGCTCGTCTATCTTTGGAACGCCTTTTCTCTAGTCGTCCTCGACCAATAAGGCCATTTCGGGATCCATGTGAGGCATGTGCTGGAGCGACTTGGTGTGGAGCAAGTACAACCCCTAATCCATGGTTTTAACCGTATGGCAATCTGGTTACTGCAGAGGCCCAGATTAATTTTAGATCTAGTGCAGTATTGTAGAAGCTGCACTCCTGCATATGTTTTTAATACTTCATTTTATGCTCTTTTAAATGAGCTCCACAACTCTACAGCTGTGTTTACACATGGCTCGAAACAGGGGAACTCCGTTGGTGGCTCTGTTGTTTTCCCTGATCCGACTGCTCACGACTTTACTGCTGTCCTCGACGTGGAAATTCATGCGATCTTGCGGTCACTGGAGCAGATGAGACGTGTTTTGAGTGCTAAATTCCTTGTTTATTCCGATTCTTTAAGTACACTTCACTCCCTACAACGTTTGTTCGCAGCAGATAAAATAGTCCACAATACCCATGATGCACTCCTTCAACTACAGCGGCTGGGGAAGTAGGTGTCTTTCTGCTGGGTACCACATGGGTATTGCGTGGAACAAAATGACGGATGTAGCAGCCAAGGAGGCGTGTAGCCATCCTCAGTTATTTCAGTGCGTTATCCTCCTGCACTCTATGATCTCATTGTTGAGGTGCAGTGTCATATATGGAAAAAAAAGCACTCCGTCTTCAGGCCAGAAGTGGCCTATCGGGACCATCCGACCGCCGTGTCATCCTCAGTTGAGGATGCGGATAAGAGGGGCATGTGGTCAGCACACCGCTCTCCCGGTCTTTATGATGGTTTTCTGTGACCGGAGCCGCTACTATTCGGTCGAGTGGCTCCTCAGTTGGCATCACGAGGCTGAGTGCACCCCAAAAAATGGCAACAGTGCGTGGCGGATGGATGGTCACCCATCCAAGTGCCGGCCACGCCCGACAGCGCTTAACTTCGGTGATCTCGCGGGAACTTTTTTTATTTTTTTTTGTTTTTTTTATAACCACGTAGCCTTTTTTATGTGTTTTTTTACGCTGAGCTACCTTGCCGGCTTTTTTGCGTTTTTTTCTTTTATTTCTAATTTTTTAAGGAGGTGGGGGAGGGCGCTGAAGGCAGAGCGATCAGGGGTCGTAACCCGAGGCCTGGTCGCAGTGTCCTCCTCGTCCGTCAAGGAATCAGGGATGGGAAGGGGAAATCTTTTGTGGGAATTATTATTTATTTATTTATTTTTATTTACTGTTTTTAATACATTCTTAATGTGGTTTTACTTTATACCACAACAAAAATAAATGTATCTGGCACCGCATCGTGCTCTGAGAAAAAGAAAACAATATCTCGGCACGTTCCTACACCGAGGTAATGTATATGGGGAGAACGAAAAAAAAAGTGCTTCATACAGGATGCAGAAGGGTGTGTCGCCACTCTCCTTACGCTTCAACATCTAGGTACGTCTTCACGTATATCATGTTGTTCCACCGAGAATCGAACTTAGTCATGTCAGCTCACTCAATGGGTATCTTCTCCTACCTGTTGATGATCCAGCTGCGTGGATGGTCGCGTAGGGCACTCCCTAAGCAATTAGAAAAATACTGTCTGTGTTTTTGGTTCCGTACGATCTTGCAATGTCGTTCTTGTAGGTAGTTCCAAAAGTCTAATACATCTTTAGGTCCATCGTGAAATAAGTAGTGTACCGCATGCGCACGGATCCACGTGACAGCGTTGGTCTTGGCGCGCGGGAAATACTGTTGATCCGGAAATAGTAGAAACCGAGGTGTAATGTGTCCCGGAGTCACTCGTAGAAAATACGACAAAATTTGTCGCACCAAGCGCCATACGTCTTCTGCCGCGCCACATGTGAGACGGTGTTCGTCCGTGTCTGGTATCCCGCAGTCTACGCAGAGAGGCGATTCCGCCATGTTTATCTTGTGCAGGCGTGATCGGGTGATCTGTTTACCACTGACTGTGATGTACCATGTGGATCGGACGGCTGTGTCCAGTGGAACCGCGTGAATCGTCTTCCACACCACCTTCCAATTAACCTGAGGGCTTTTGGTCTCCACGATGTTTGGTGGGCGCCTCTGCTGTAGGACATGATATATATCCGTAACTGGTGTATCCACTGCGGCAAGGCCGTTGCCCAGTGTCATATGCCTATGAGAAAATGAGTCGCTGGAAGTGATTGATAATAAGCTGCATCTAGTAAAGCCCACTACGCAGCCGTGGCATACCTCCTTTCGGCCACGAAGGCGGGATGAGGTCCTGTTTATTCGTTTTCTCATTGGCCACAGTCCTCTGACTTATGAGTTCTTGCTCCGACGAGATGATCCTACAATTTGTGGTGCTTGTGGCGTACAGATCACTATGCACCACAGTGTAGTAAAAAGTATTTTATTTTTGGACCAGAGGGCAGCGGCAGATTTGCTTGCAGGTCTGCCCTCTGTTTCTGAGTGATATTGAAACAAATGTGCTTAGAGTTTTAAGATTTTGTGAAGTGTTCAATTCGTTTTACAAAAATTTTAGGGATATGTTCTTAGTGTGTTAACAATGTGTCTGGCACACCCATGTTTTTTAAGTGGTCAGCCAGTCACATTTCATTGTCATTTTGTTTTAGCTCTTCTGTGGTTTTACTTCTGTTTTAATGGTATGTATAGCACCTTTCACTCTTCTCAGTTTTATCAAAAGCCTGTGAGACAGAGTGACTATGCGGACCAACGCGAGTGAGCTGGAAATGCGTGTCATTTTATAGATTCTCTCCTCACTACGTGACAACGATTTTTGACATTTTATTCACATTCGTTTCTTTTAATATGTGTAAGGGCGCTGATAACCTCGGCACTGAGCACCTTTAAACCCCATACACATACACCGACTCACCCACCCACCCACTCACCCACTCACCTACACACACACACACAGACAAACACACACACACACACACACACACACACACACACAGACCTGGACGACAGATGACAATTTACTATCATTAAATTTAAGCAGATACCACTCATTGTATTAGAGCACACAATCCGGTAATGTGTCTCCTGCACTTGTATGCTGCAACTCCGTCAGTTCTCCTAGCATTGGGTCGGAAGCCTATCTGCTGTTTGTCTATTGGCGTACAAATGGCTCTGAGCACTATGGGACTTAACATCTGAGGTCACCAGTCCCCGCCGGCCGGAGTGGCCGTGCGGTTCTAGGCGCTACAGTCTGGAACCGAGCGACCGCTACGGTCGCAGGTTCGAATCCTGCCTCGGGCATGGATGTGTGTGATGTCCTTAGGTTACTTAGGTTTAAGTAGTTCTGAGTTCTAGGGGAATGATGACCTCAGAAGTTAAGTCGCATAGTGCTCACAGCCATTTGAACCATTTTTTTCACCAGTCCCCTAGAACTTAGAACTACTTAAACCTAACTAACCTAAGGACACCACACACACCCATGCCCGAGGCAGAATTCGAACCTGCGACCGTAGCGGTCGCGCGGTTCCAGACTGAAGCGCCTAGAACCGCTCGGCCACAAAAGGCCGGCTATTGACGTACAGGTAGACCATTAACTACTATATTCTATCTGCATACATCTATAAGAAGCAACTCACACCCCGAAAAAAGTGCTGTATTAAAACAGCGGAAGCGTTATTGTCCGCAATACCGTCAGCGGTACAGTCTGTCGGCGGCTACTTGGTACTCTGTCACACAACTCGCGGAATTTGCCAGTAAATTATCCTGTTACGTTATTATTCGCAAGCACTTTTTTGGGGAATATGCTATGAGGCCATTAATTCATACACAGGACGCGTATTCTACCTCTCGAAACGAAACTACACCATAAATCTACTTTAACGAAACCAGCCTGCTTTGGTAGTTCTATTAAGTTTTTACATGGTAGAGTACAATGTTTGGTTGGAGGCGACTTCCCTCATATACAGTGACACCTAGGGTTATACTATCGATAAGAATGTTTAACGTGAGTGACCTCCAACTATAGAGAAAAAATTATATATCATGTATTATACTGGGTGAACATTAATAAAAACAGGGACGGAATCCTGATTGGAAATGGAGGAGAAAAGGTCCTATAAACATACATCCGGAAACGGACGGATACGTGGTGTGCGTGCAACGACAACAAATCGTCTCAAAACACAGTACAGAACTGATCGCACCAACGTCACAACAGACGTTCAAAGAGGCCTCCGTGGGATTGCAGGTAATAGGGATAGTAGCGGTTCTCATACAACATTCACTTAATCGTATTTTGGCTTACACCATGTTTGCAGGCCACTTGCCTCGAGCTTGTACTAGGGTTCGCCTCGATGTCATGTAGAACCCGGTCCTCCAAATCTGGTGTACGCAAAGTCTGACGCCTCTTGTGTTAAACGTCTGTCTGAAAGGGCCCGTGATACCACAAACGCCAAAATCGACCTTGAAGTGTTATTTTTTGTGGTTGGTGTCTGTGAGGGTATTTGTTTTCGTATAGCCGTGTTGCCTGCTTGGCTGTACACAAACACCTTATCGGCTTGTTGCCGACAGGAATATCGGACCATTCTGATGCTTCCAGTACGCTGCGTCAGTCACAAAGCCGTCGCTATAGTTTGTCGGTTTTACTGATGTTCATCCCGTTTATGTCAGATCACAAGCCCAGGAGTGGCCAACGTTATTGATAACTACTTTATAGCATTAATAAAGTGGCCAGACACGTGGTTGAAGATGGTATTACCTGGCTGGCGACCGCTACAGAAGGGATCGTCTGTTTGGTCCATGCGAGAGACTGTTTAGGTACGTACTTGATGACTTTCCAACTACTCTGTTGTGGAACATAATTACGTCACTTCGGCAATTATTGGTAATTCCGCACCGCTGTTGCCGCAGTAATCACCTTATTTTCCGTGTATTACGAAGTCGATAGCTTCGGCCCTGCCACCTGACACTCTCATGGTGTCACACTGCAATGTTGAAGTTCTGTACCTGGTAATACGTATTTAGAGCCATTTTATTTAACCTTCTCTTATTGGAAGTCCTAACGCGGACGATATGATTGAGGGCTTCACATTAAGCGTATATTTCACCTGTGGAGCATCATGGGAACTAGAATCTCGACCGTAATTTCCGATGCGATGCACTGATTTTGTTAGAACACAACAACTTCTACAACTACATATCCATACGTCATAGAGAACAGCATCACTTTAATTCATGTTGTGCCATTTATGTAGCCTTTAGGGCACTAGAGGGTGGTCATACAAAGTCTTGTGTTAAACGTTAGGCGTATTATGATATTTCTTTCTGTTGCAAGACATACGAAGTCAAATTTTCGTGGCGATTTTGTTTGTATTACGATAGCTTTGTATTTTAATGAGTTAAACAGACAGTTTCAATTCTGCAGTGTTTAATTTGTGCCAGAAAAGTGCGAGGTGTCTTGCAATATATTATGGTACGTAGTTTTCTCCGAAATATCTCCTCTGGCATTGTCTTTGGAAATGTCACATTTCCCACAGTTACCGTCTTTGGTCGTGCGTTTACAAGCCGTAACCCACATATTCTTCTAGTGTCTAAGTAATATTTTTGGTAATAAAAAAGTCTATTCTTTCCTTTTCCTAATAAGACAATTGTGTTGTGTTTGTAGTGGTGTAGTAGGTTACAGGTTTATTTTTCTCAAGGCTTATTTTCCGGAAATGCAACTGCACAGATCTCTTACTCATTTTGCATATTTATAATCGTGAAAGGTGCTGATGTAGCTTTTTAGAATATTGTGAACGGTAATATAGGAGAAATTTAGTCCAGCAAGCTTTTAGGGACCCTTCAGACTGCAAACTGTGGATACTTGCATAGCCTTTAGTAGGCCTGTTTCATTTGTAATAACAGAAGTAACTGGCAATGAATATCTCCGTTTACATTTTTGTAGTGAATAAAGTGATGGATTACATCTGTACCTCCTAAACTGGTGATTGAGAACTACTTAAAAATACTGAAACATACACTTTGAAGTTGTATTGTAAGCAGTAGAATTCAGTTTCTGTGTTCGTCTGCTTTCCTAACATGTATTCTTCTGCAGTTATAAGCCTGATCAGGGTCGTTCTACGATATCGAATTTTTAGGCCCAAGCCTGGTCAGAGCAGTTCCACTACATGGAATTCTTAGACCTAATTTTTAAAATGTCAATTGCTATAATTTACCATTGGGGCAAATACTTCAGAATTTTTGCCGTAATTTGACGGATATGTGTATATATGTAAATGAACTCGCGCTTTCTTTTACATTACAGAGGTTTTTGCAATATTGTGGCATCAAACTGTTTTTCCCTGTATGAACTCCAACTAGCAATTTAAGCATCGTACTTTTTCTAATGTCTTAGAAGTGTTTTATTTGAGGGTGTGTTGTCGGTAATTACGTTCAGTATGGCTGCTTTGCTAACGCTTTTTTCTGCATTTATAATCCTGGTCAGGGTAGTTTTACAACATATAATTTTTAGGCCTAATTCATATGTGTCGAATTTTGTAATCTACCATTGGCGTACATATTGAAGCATTTGGGGCAGTAATCTGACGAACATGTGTGTATGTGGAAATTAACTAGTGCTTTCTTTTACGCTGCAGATGTTTTTTTTTCCCAATAATGCAACATCAAACAGGGTTTGTCATATACTGACTTCTGCTAGCACTGTAAACGCTGCTGCTATATTTTGCAGACTTTTATAATATTGGCAACATCTTAGATCCTGAAAATAAATTAATTTACTATCTGTTGCGTTTCTAATTGCTATTCAAGCCACGTATAGGTGTGGTACAAAGATCGAACTATGATCACGGTTTTACAGTGCAGTCTTTTGCTTGTGACTGGAGGAAATGAAATTTGTCATTATTTCACTTTTTCTCGGTTTGTGGGATGGAATTTAAATTAAAATGCTTGTTCGACAAATACGAATTCCTAATTTGATATTTATATGTTCTAAGAAAATGTCGGATTTAATTATTTATAGGGTGATATCGATTCCCCCCCCCCCCCTCAGTGTAGTCATCTGCTGGTGACAGGAGCAAGTAAAATGTGAAAGTGGACTTGCTCTTATTTACATTTCCATGTCTTGTGGGAAAGTGCTTGTGATAAACGACTCATTTTCAATTAATAAGAATTCCTATTTTGTTATTTATATTTTATATGCCAATGTTGGTTTTTAATTGTTTATAGAGAAATGTGCTATCTACTTGTTCCAATATTCTATGGCGAATGATATATAGCTTCAGTTCAAAGTTACCAAAGTGAGGACTGGTGAGCCAGGCCTGAAGCGAAATTTTTTGAAGTCAGCAGCGAAAACATAGCTGCAGTGTGGAAGCACAAGGAGCGCAGGCGCACAAGAGCATGGGGGACATGGGGGAATGGGGGCATAGGAGCATGGGGGCATAGGGGTGTGAGGGCGTAAGGGCGTGAGGATATGGTATGCCTTTTGCAGAATTGCAGAGAGAGTGGGTGGGAGTACTTATGTCAGCGAATTACGACAAGCAAGCAAACTGCAGTCGTGGGGAGGCCCTCCCCTGACATTGGCACATGGTGCAGGATATCGTGATTCCTTGTGTAAATACACCGCGTTTCGGTTCGTTATCCCGCGAAGGGGTGGGAACAAACCGGTACGTCTCTTCCCACTGTAGGCTACCCTCACTGCTTCCAGCAGTGAAGTGGGGGAGGCCACCTTCACTTGAATACCCACTTGTGGATCAGTCCCATATATAGCCATCTATAGCCCAGGTCTCAACTTTCCCTTCTGACACCCCTTTTCGGGTCGCATCAGCGACAAGGATGTAGGTTTTCCAATTCTTCACCCGGTTTTTGACTCAAAGTGGACAACTTATCGCGGTAGTAACTGGTCCCTGTTTGTCTGAGAATCTCTATGTTAATCCGTTTGCTAGTACTTCAAATCTACTGCCATTTTAGAGTCCTTGGTACACTTTTAAGGCACATTATTATATTGTCAGGTTTTAACATATTTTCGTAGTGGCAGTTACCCTTTTTTCATAGATGGTTAGAGGTACGAACCCAAAACTAATCGTCAAAGATGGTATACAGGAAACTTGGAAGAGGCAGTGACACCTGTTGTGAAAAAATAAATGAGGCTTAAAAAAGGCAGTATTCAGCCCAGTGATCCTAAAACAACTCTTCAGGGAGCAGTTCAGAATAGACTTCAAAATGAGGCTTTTCAAATTGACAAGTCAAATGAAAAATTATGTAGTGTTGTCTCGAATGACAAAGAGTCATAACTTGTCGGAATTTAGTAGACATCGAAGGCAGATCGGTTGGTTTGGTAATAAAGGAGCTTTAGCTTTTCATTTGGCAGAGAAAAACAAATTGATGCACCCGTTTAATAAGGAATTGAAAATGGTAGCATGAAAGCTGGATGACATAGTTTCCTTCGAGGCGTCCCGACTTCGAGTATTACAAAGCCAGAGGCTACTTCTCGTGCTCGAGCAATAGGATGCAGTTTTACAAACGTTTCCAAGTTTTTTGAACTTTTGGTAAGAATTGTTAATCACAAGCTGTCTGCAAAATGCATTTATAATTGTGAAGAAACAGGGATATGTCAACTCAATGCGGCATTCGAAGGTAATTGCTTGCCGAAGAAAGAGTCGTGTAGGCGTACTTACGTCATCATAGAGGAGAGAAACCGTAACAGCAGCAATATGCGTCAGAGCTGTCGGTGCCTAAGCGCTTTCTTACCTGATCTTTACTAGGACAAGGATGCAGAAGGAGTTAGAATTGAGCCTCCTCCTGATGGCTGGGCAGAATGCAGTGAATCAGGCTGGTTGAGCACTGAAATTTTTACTATGTGGTTCAAGAAATTCGTAATGTTTCCCGGGTCAATAAAACAAAATGTGATGCTATTGATTCTAGATGGCCACTGAAAGCACACAAGAAATTTCAATGTCATTCACTTCACGATAGAACATGGTGATGTTTTGTCACGTCTTCCGCCCCATTCTTCTCACAGGCTTCAGCTTCGTAATGTGTCTACCGCTAATGAAGCCTAAAGGGCGTACTATGAGATGAAACTCGAAAGTAGCTCAGATCGTACATAATAGTTCACAAAAATGTGTAATAATATTATAAAATTTTTTAGAAATGAGTATATTTTCATAAATACTTCAAAGTACCGTGGAGTTCTACAAAGTCCATGAATTTCGTACTAAACGACCGAAATCAGAATAAACATTGCCAAATAACGAGATGGAATGGCAAATTTCGATTGACGAACGATGGAATCAGAAATTTCGATTGATTCAGAAACCCCACAATCCTGGTTTTTGTTGTAGGGTCTATAACTCGTCTGTAGTTCAAATGTTCAGCGAATAATGGTACCCACATATGGGATTCTCACCAATGCCTCCACATATAAGCGCGCATCTCCTTATGTTTTAAGTTTCGGTACAAATAATAAAAAGTAACCTTTCCAACCACAAAAGAAACCTATGTCACGGATACCTTGCAAAAATAAGTGAACATTTTCATCAGGTTTTCCCATACATGAATGGATATAAGCAACTGCTGGAGAAGTGCTGGTTACATATGGGGGCAGCGGTGTTGATTCCTGTTTCGCTTCTCTCCGCTCCACCGCAAGGTTCGTAATTCTCTCTGATAATGCTCCTAAACGGTTTGTTTCGCTATCTGGAAATAAACAGTATCACACCTTACAACCATGAAGCAGATTTTTAAAAAGCGGCGACGCTTATTAATGAGAACACGATACAATGTTTTACGAGTAAGTCAAAAGGGGTGATATAGGATGAGATATCTGTAGAAAGAGATGCTAATGTCATATTCAATTTATTCCAATTATTTGTCAACATTTGAAAGTTGCTTTCCTAAAAAAATTAACTGGAAGTCCTATTTAAAAAAATTAATTCCTGAATAACTAAGAGAATTAAAAATTTCATGTAAGAGGGACAGGGAAATTTATGTAAAAGCCAGAGTAAGTTAAGATCCGACATTACTGGCACACTACAAAAAATACTGTAATGTTTTAAGGAAAGTGATTAAAATATCCAGAACTATGCACGCCTGACAGAAATAAATAATGCCGTTAATAAGATTAAAACTACATGGGACATCGTCAGACGGGATAGCCGGTCAGTGTAAAAGATTCCATAACAATTAAACTAAATGACAATGCTGTGACTGTTAATTCATAAGTTGCAAGTAGTTTTAACAATGATTTTGTAAATTTAAAATCAAATATAGGATTAAATCGATCAGCTCAAGAAGCAAGAGAATATATTAAAAATGTCATTCCACAAAACCTTAAGCAACTAAAGTATCACCAACAGCCTCCACTGAAATTAATACAATTGTAAAAATTCTAAAAAATAAAAATTCTAATGGGGTTGATGGAATTTAAAATAGAATTCTAAAAAGTTGTTCTGACATAATAAATAATGTTCTTAGTGATATATGCAGTGCGACACTGGCACAGGGAATTTTTCTCGATAGGTTGAAAACCGTATTTATTAAACCACTTCATAAGAAAGGTTACAAGACAGATTTAAACCATTCGAAAAAGTAATGTACGCAAGAGAAGCCGCAGACTTAAGTGGAAGCAATTTACTTAACAGGATTGCTCGACTGAGAATGTTACACATTCATTCAGCAAATAGTACAAACCTTAAATAATAGTATATCGCTTTCCAAGGCGTTTGATTGTGTAGATCATGATACTCTCTTTAGAAAAACTCAAATTTTATGAAACTGATGGCTTTACACACACCTGGTTTGAATCATGCTTAACAAACAGAAAGCAAATAGCTGTCCTGAATAACTCAGGCAATGTTGGAAAAGCAAAAAAAAAAAAAAAAAGGGACTGGGGAAAACTCACAAAGGGAGTCCCACAGGCTTCAATGTTGGGTTCACTCCTATTCCTCATATATGTGAATGACCTTTCTCTCAACATTCAACAAGCAAAACTGGAATTTTCTGCAGACGATACTTGTGTTATAATGAATTCCATTAGACAGAAAGCAACAGAAGAATTGATAGAAAATATTTTCCGGCGAATTATTAAGTGTTTCTCAGAAAATAGACTCTCCCTAAATTTGGAAAAACACACTGCATTCAGTTCTGTACAAGAAATAAGTCATACTGATCATTGATTTAGCATATGAGCAGGAGTCAGTAAGTAGGGTAGAATACTTCAAATCTTTGGGTGTACATATTGATAACAACTTCAACTATAAGAATCATATTACTGAGCTTCTCAAACAATTAAATTCGTCTACTTCCGCTCTTGACACAATTGCTAATCTTGAAAACAGGCGTATCAACCTCCTGGCATATTTTGCATATTTCTACTCAATAATGTAAGAAATAATTTTCTGGGGTAACTCACCACTTAGAAAGAAAGTACTGATTGCACAAAAGCGAGCAATAAGAATAATATGTGTTGTTCATCCACGTATCTCATGTCGCTATCTCTTCAAGGAGCTAGGCATTTTCATTCAACCGTCACAATACTTATAGTCCCTAATGAAATTCGTCATAAATTATCTACTATATGAAGAAAACGTAAATTAGTTACAAACTATGGCGTGCACACACTCTCTTCAACATGTAAATGTCACTACAGATATTCGGACTTTTTAGGATATGACATGTTCGGTACGCCTGCCATCATTGGCGATAATGTGGTGCAGACGAATAGCGAAATTCTGCATGACCGCTGATATGTCGGAACGTCGCGCTACGGTCGTAGGTTCGAATCCTGCCTCGGGCATGGATGTTTTTGGTGTCCTTAGGTTAGTTAGGTTTAAGTAGTTCTAAGTTCTAGGGGATTGATGACCTCAGCAGTTAAGTCCCATAGTGCTCAGAGCCATCTGAATAATTTTTTCGAAACGTCGATGCTGTCGATGACCTCCTGAATGGCTGTTTTCAGCTCGGCAATAGTTTTGGGCTATTGCTGCACATCTTGTCTTTAATATAGCCCCACAAAAAGGAGTCGCATATGTTTAGATCCGGAGAATATGGCGGTCAGTCGAGGCCCATGCCAGTGGCCTCTAGGTATCCCAGAGCCAGAAGGCGGCCCCCAAGTGCTCCTCCAGGACATCAAACACTCTCCTATTTCGATGGAGTCGAGCTTCGTCTTGCACGAACCACATCTTGTCGAAATCAGGGTCACTTTGGATAATCGGGATGAAATCATCTTCCAAAACCTTCACGCACCATTTGGTTGTTACTGTGCCATCGAGGAATATCGCACCGTCCTGGGGCTTAATGGCTGGTGGGTTTCAATTTTGCATGGGAAGAGATGCAGGTCTTCAACAACAATTTGTCACAGTGTCTCCCAGTTGATTGCCACCTGTTGTGCAGCTCGTCTGATCTATTTCCTGGGGCTGGTTTGAAACACAGCGGGTGTCTGCTCGGTGTTTTCAGCCGTTTTCACCCTTTTTGGACGACCAAAAGTGCCAACACTGTCAACACGAATACTACCTGTTCTCTCAAACTTGCGCATCAAATTCTTGATTGTTGGTACACTTGGGCCGGTTGTCTTCAGCTTGAACTCGGTCGCAAACTTCCTTTGAGCCGCAGTTCGTATGTTATTTCTCGCATAGTAGGCCTTCACAAGCGCTATACGCTCAGGCATGCTGTACTGTGATATTTTCATGTGCAAATGGCCGACAACAACAAGTCGCGTGCGCATGTGCAAAATTGAAACCCACCAGCCATTAAGCCCCAGGACGGTGCGATATTCCTCGATGGCACAGTAACAACCAAATGGTGCGTGAAGGTTTTGGAAGATGATTTCATCCCGATTATCCCATCATGCCCCGCGTCCAACCGTACAGTTCGAACGCCCTAACGCAAACCGTTCAAAAGCTATGACGATTTTATTTCATATATGGGTAGTACAATAATTTCACCCTGTACATACTTACAGCTCTAGAGGAAAAATCACCTTTATTACCCACTGAGCTTTCAGTAGCACAGAAAGGAGCTCAATACGCAGCAACGAAAAATTTTGATCATTTGGCCAATAACATAAAATTTCTGACAGGTAGTGGATCAAGTTTTAAAATTTAAGTTTCAAATCGATGCTCCTGGACAACTCCTTCTATTCCACTAATGAAATTCTACTTCAAAAATGGTAGTCAGTACAAAAAAGTATACTGTTATAGAAGTAAAACTAAAAATAATAATTTGTTCATTAATGTTAACACTAATCATATACACACATCCTGTAAACTGACTCGTTCCACGTTATTTCGATAAAAGAATCGCTCAAATGATCTATGAAGCACGTAACTAATTAAGTCTGCGTCACTGACCTCTTTGAAACGTGTACAACCAATGGGACGGACAGACCTATCGACCCTGTCCTCCTCAGCTGACACTTCAATGGTTCAGTCTGATTTTGTTGGGTATGTTTCTCACGACCTATCTGCGTTTCTTTGTCTACACTCGGAGGGTCAAGAATTTGCTGCTGGAGTTCCTCACGTTGCTTCTCCAGTTCTCTACTCTTTGTTACAAACTCTTCCTCCTTTCCCATCAGTATCTCTGTCTCCAAATTTTCACTAAAATCTGGTCTTACTGCCGTGGTTCTAACCCACAGCTGGTCTTTCTGAGCGAACGGTGCCCTATTTCTTCTCTCAATTTAGTAATTCTCTCTCCTAATCTTTGGTTTAAGCTAACAGTCTCTCTATTTGGCTTTGGTAAACTGTGATTGGGCTTAACTGCGGGCTCCCAGACGAACTGAGCACTCAGCCTTTTTATTTCATTTTGGGAGGCATGATTTCAGTAAATAGGGACCTAACAACTTACAAATGAATTAGAGGAACTGACACAAGCTCCGTGGAGGTGAGGTCTCCTACTTCATCAGGTCGGCACGCGACAGTTCGGCGACAGATTATAAAGGCGTCGGCTAGCGACACTTAACAATATTTGACTTCGTTTGAAGACGGCGGTGGCAGTGCGTAACAATGGAAATATCGACGTCGGCAGCATGTGGGCGGCGCTGAGGTGGAGGTGGCGTCGGAGGCGGAAGAAATTGGCAGCAACGGTGGTTGAGGTGGCAACGACCCTGGTGCCGTTGCCCTGCACCGTGACGGTGACGACAGGAACGGTAAAAGGGAAGAGCTAACGTGCCCCGGCATCGGGCAACGCGACGGCGGTGTCGGCAGGACTCAGCCGTCGACGGCTAGCGAGGATGCAGCTCAATGGATACGGCGCAGCACAGCACCGACGCACGCACCCGCACGTGTTTGTACCGCGCTTGCCATGTTCCGTACCGGCCGGCACAGCAAGGGCACGGGATGCTGACTAACATCAGCCAGAAGCAACTACAGGCCGCACCAAAAATTGCGCTGGGCACTCGACCAAGTTAGCACGAGTTAACGGCGGTATCTAACTCCAGAAAGGATCAGAAGCGAGTTCAGATCCTACTTCCGACACCAGATCGTGCATGAGGCTGTTGGTCAACGCGCAGGAATGGAAGCTGTTGTGGGCTTCCGAGCTGGTGGAGGCTCTGTAATGGCGTGCGGCATGTGCAGTTGGTGTGATATGGGACCCCTGATACGTCTAGATACGACTCTGACAGGCGACACGTACGTAAGTATCCTGCCTGATCACCTGCATCCTTTGCCGGCCGGAGTGGCTGTGCGGTTCTAGGCGCTACAGTCTGGAGCCGTGCGACCGCTACGGTTGCAGGTTCGAATCCTGCCTCGGGCATGGATGTGTGTGATGTCCTTAGGTTAGTTAGGTTTAATTAGTTCTAAGTTCTAGGCGACTGATGCCCTCAGATGTTAAGTCGCATAGTGATCAGAGCCATTTGAACCATTTTGAACCCGCATCCTTTCATGTCCATTGAGCATTCCGACGGACTTAGGCAATTCCAGGAGAACAATGAGACACTCCACACGTCCAGAAGTGCTACAGAGTGGCTCCAGGTACACTCTTCTGAGTTTAAACACTTCCTCTGGCCATCAAACTCCCCAGACAAGAACATTATTGAGCATATTTGGGATGCCTTGTAACGTACTGTTCAGATGAAATCTCCACCCCATCGTACTCTTACTGATATATGGACAGCCCTGCAGGATGCATGGTGTCAGTTTCCTTCAGCACTACTTCAAACGTTAGTATAGTCCATGCTACGTGTTGCCGCACTTCCACGTGCTCGCGGGGCCCCTACACGTTATTAGGCAGGTGTACCAGTTTCTTTGGCTCTTCAGTGTATGTCTAATGAGATTGTTTCAAAAGTAGCCTAGGAAGCAATTGGGGCGCTTTTTCTACAGGGAAGGTGAGTGTTGCACCGCGGGATAGAATTCTGTGTGAACGTATAATTTTTAAGGTTTCTCCCCCGCATGCAGAGAGCTAAGCCAAGACAGGCACAAAAGTAGTGTCCCAATCTGCCAATACTGCAAGTAGCTGGCCACGCAACTGGGTCATTGCCTCACAACGCTCAAGCTGAGAGCGCCACCTGAGGCCGCAGCAGAATAACCACACAATAATGTCATGAAATAAGACCATATAACACACGTGGAAGAGCGCCTCGACAAGATACAGACGTGGCAGAAAGGGCCAAGCCGAGGATCTGAAAGCCACTTGGAACACCAGGGTGCGCTACAGATCACTGGCAAGCCTAGAAAATGGGATCAAATTAGCTCATTGACGAAGCTCGATAACGTCACAGGCATGAGCTAACCAGTAAAAATTCTTGAACCTCTGAAACTCATTCATTCGTTCATCAATAATCAGTCATAATTCATCAGTCAGTATGGCATTCTTCTAATTTACAGTGAATCCATATCGCAGCTGCTCCATGACATGCCGCTTTTCGTTCTTCTGATGATTTCAGTTATGAGACACCACCAAGCCACCCGGATGCACTCAAGTGCCATGGAATACAGCTTCTGCCCGACTTGCTGCCACTGACTTGGGCACCTTCAACCAACAACCCACTTGGGGTTAACACAGCATAACCTGCAAGTTACCAACCTCACACCTTCCAGGAGAGATGTATTCTTCCTGCCCACTGGCTGTACCTGTGAGCAGTAACCAATGTCTTCACCGTCTCTCACTGGGGGAAGCGTAGGGCATACTTCTACATGGCTACCACCATCCCGTGCAGAGCTGTTTGTAGCTGCCCAGGGCGCTAACTACGAAGTCTACGACGGTGCCTTGGTAGAACGGCCCGCCACGGTGTTAGCGAATAGGATGGACAGGCAACGCCTGCAGACCGCTGCGTCGGCATCCTGCTCGACACTGCCTTCCTGACCACGTCAAGCGACGTAGACGTCCGCTAGGCTAGGTCAGTCATTAAGTACCGGCCACGAGCGCCATTCCTCTCGCTAAGCCACGTAGAAGCTTCCAGCATTGTATAAATCATGACAATAAATACACTATAGCCATCACTATCTCACTGATGTTTTCGAGCGTATCAACGGGCCACACTGCCGCACTCTGAACTTGGCATCCTACACACGTAGAGTCCACAGCTTCCTGAATCTTCACATCTCATAGAATCAGTGTGCTCTCAGCCTGTCTTTTTCTCCGTCTGTTAAGACTCGTTTTCCCCAGAAAAGTAGACATTTATATCAAATACTAAGGTCTACGGTCTCTTGACAGTGTAGGTCAATACAATCAAAAGATACGAGTGTCTGTTAAGATCCCGTTTTCTCATAAACAGGTAGAGATTTCAAGATGAAATTTATTTCAAATACTGAGGTCTATCGCTCCTTTGCGGTGTGAAAATTTTAATCTTCTAAGTCAATCAAAGATACGGCCACTTATGTCACATATTTTGATACTCGCGAACTCAACAAAACCTATAGAAGAACTACCTATGTATATAATTATGTTTATTATGTTTGTACGGAACTCTTAGAGCGCAAGTCCTACACTCACTTGTCCGGTTTTTATAAGTTACAATGCGCGACCGCATCGAACCCTGCAGGTGGGGAAGCCCTTCGAACGAGAAGAAATTAGACGAATGAAGTGTCCTGCCCGCTCTCCCAACTTAAATCTCATCGAAAATATGTGAAATGCGTTTGGGAGACGTATTACAGCACGTCCGCATGCACCAACGACCATCTAGCACTTGTCAAATTATGGTCCAAGTTCCGTCGACCTATGTTACTCGGCAGTGACACATCATGCAAAAGTTACTTTCATCCTTAAGCTTTGCAGACAAGTGTACATTCCTTACCATGCCATGTGCCCCTAATGGCACCATACGGCATTCAACCTCGCCGTGTGCAGTGGTCTAAACGTCTTGGTTCATCAGTGTACTTTAAATCTGAGAAAAAAAATTTTATAACTGACACTATGTTCCCTAATATAACTCCCCCCTCCCCCCCCCCCCCCAACAATCAAAGGTGATCTGGAACAAATTGCATACACTGTCTGACAAAGAAAGTGAAGGACTCAGAGGTCATGTTCTGATGTCAGTGTAACATTGCACACACACACACACACACACACACACACACACACACACACACACACACACACACACGAACACACACACACAAACACACACACACACAACATTGACGGATGTGTAATTGATCAGAGTTGTAGTTCTATGTCACAGATGGAGTAGCTACCAGAGTAAAACGTACCTAATTGTGGGTCTCCCATTGGTCGAATCGTGCAATATCCGGAATTATGTCATTCGTGCGTGACTGGTAGGGTACATAGGGGGCATGAACAGCGTCATATGTTGAGTGATCACTCTGAAGGTCTTGAAGATGCTGCGTACTAGTGTGATACAGAGTTATCAGTAACTGCAAGAGTTTGAAAGAGGTCTCATTGTGGGTCTCCCATTGATGGAATCGTGCAATATCCAGTGTTATTGCATTCGGAAGTGAGAGTGGCCCTATGTTGCACTGCAAGGGAACGTTAAGGCAGGCATACTCGTCGACCATGTCTAACCACCGACGTATTGTAGACCAAGCACATCGTGATCTTTCACGCCTGCCCCTGCCATCCTTATGTGTCTTTCCCCACCATGTGTCAGAGACTATAGCAGCCTGACTACGGGATTACCGTCGCGTGCGTATGCTGCCGCTAACACCACAAACAAAAGGCTGAATATGGAGTGGTGCTCGTGCACACATTGCAAGTGTGTCTATGAACCGTCTGCGTGATGTTGAGGTACTCTCGTGGCCACCAAGATCCCCAGAGCTGTTTCTAATAGAACTTGTGTGGGGCCAGCTCGAACGTGCCAGTAGCCAGGATACCAAAGATCAGTTACAACAGTTCTGCGCCAACTTGCCTCAGGAGAGGATACAATGGTTTTTATGACCCCCTTCCCAACGCAGTCAGTGCAGAAATCCAGGCCAGAGGGGATGCAAAGTCATACTTAAAAGTGGGCTTATACTGCCAAATTCTCTTCAAGTTTGATTTTCTAATCACTGAAACAGCATCTCATACCCTCTCAGACACTGAAATATCATGTCGTTTCCTTGTCCCCTTCTAGGTGCTCACTTTTTTGTCAGGCAGTGTACTTCATGCATAAGCTGACGACTTTATTCTGTAGAACTACCTCTAGTTTCTGTAGGATCAACTAGCGTTCTTATAGCTATGATTGTTGATATGACTTCTTAAAATGAATAGAATCATGAAATACGAAAAAATGTTGTTTTTACGCTACCTGGTATGTGTGCGTTCTTGAAATGACCTTTGCCACGTTTCCACGCAAACTCACTAGGTGGCAGGGCTGTGCTTAACAACACACTATGTTTTTGGCTGATTAGTTACGATGACATAGTGGACACTGATGCTGATTGTGACGAAAGAGTGAACATTAAGTTCTGCGTTAAGCTTGGAAAACCCCTAGTGAAACGTGGACAATGATTGAGCTAACATATACAGGCGAGGTATTTTCAAGAAGTCGTATTTTGGAGTGGCACATAAGATTTCGTGAAGGCAGAGATTCAGTGCAGCACGATCCCAGAGCTGGTCACCCGTCTACAGCGCATATTGATGCAAACGTGGATCGTGTAAGGCAGTTATTGCAAGAAGACCGTTTTGCAACAGAGCGTGTGATATCAAAACAACTTAATTTGAATCTATTTGTGTCATAAGGTTTTACGTGAAGATTTAGGAAACGAAAACTTAATGCAAAACTCATCCCTCACACACTAACAGTCGAACAGAAAGAGGAATGACGAAGAATTTCCGCTGAACTACTGGCAAGAGCCAGACGAGATTCCTACCAATGATAATTGCTAGGAATGAAAGCTGGTGCTACGTATGACTCTCACATGAAGTATCGAAATACTGAATGGCGGAGCCCTGGATTACCTGCCTCGGCAACAGTTAAACGACAACCTTCGAGAACAGACACATCGTTGATCGCATTCTTGATAGTAAAGGATTAGTTCATCATGAGTATGCTCCCCCATGTCTAACAGTGAACCAGACTCTTTACACCGAAGTTTTGAAATGTTTGTGACAAGTTATTCGACGTCGCTGTCTTGATTTGCGGCATCCTCGGGAATGGTCCTTACTGCGTGACAATGCAAGACCCCATACTACTTAGACATTCTATTATTGCCATCCCACATCCGCCATATTCGCCCGACTTCTCACCTCGCGTATGTTTTCTTCTCTCCGCGAAAGGAAAGGCGACTGAAGGGAAAGCCCCATCAAGATATCGCAGACATCCAATGGGCTGCAACAAATGAGCTTACGAGCACCGCAGTAGAAAATTTCCCTGCTTGATTCAAAGACCTCCAGAAACGTTGGCAACTGTGTACAAATAACCAAGGGGACTCCTTCGATAGGAGCTAGGATCTTTACTTCGTAAGAGCGTTTTCTATTTTTGAAACAACCTGTCCGGGAAGTTTTCTGCCAAAGGGAGCATTTTGTCTGTAATAAGAACTCTGCGTTGCTACTGGACCGACCTACATTGTCACAAATCATCGCCAAATCACCACCACATTCATTCCTAACGATCAGTCATGTTTATTATGTTCTCCAGTGTCTGTCCATTGTTAGCAATTTTATCTTAACATTTTAGACAGTCATATTATTATTAATAATATTATTATAATTATTATTATTAATAATAATTACTGCATGTCAAACAACAACTTAATAATTATTTTAGTGCAATAAAATCTTTCACTCCAACAAAATAGAGGTGCTGGTTAAAATAGTTGTCTGAACCTCATATAAATGCTTCAAAAATAATTGCCAAGTTTAGACAACCAGTAAACGCAACTACGGGCTTTCACTGGTTGAATGACACATAATTGGTATATCAAATCCAGCTCTTGCATTGTCGGCTTTTACGGCTTGTTTTCGCTTCTGATCGAGTGACCGACCTATTTTTGACAGGCTTTAACAAACGTGTCATCTGATTATATGTCCAGCTCCAACCTCGACATTTTCCGCCCGGGAATCGGATCATTGGCGAACACTGAAATGCTTTGGCCGCATGTCAGTACGTTGGTCAAATGATTTGCGCATGACATTAACTTCATCCCTTGCGTCTGTAACTAGTTTCACATTGTACCGAAACAGATGTTTCACGGGCAGATACGTACTCGATACGATTGCGTATTGTATACGTTCCAGTGCTGTTCGCGTGCTTCAGATATTCCCTTCAGTGAAAATTCGATATCCATCTACGCAAGTGGCATAATCAATGTAATCGTTTTAAAATTCCTAAATACAATGGAACACAAGTAAAATTTGCAAGATTTACACATAGATTACATAGTTCCACAAATTTTTCTTTTAAAAATTATTATAAAACATTTACATGATCCTAATGTTCTTTGATGCAAAGTTCGGAAATGGCACCGGTTCTCTCCATTACAAAGTAATGATCAATTTTCGGAAAATAAGTATTAATCACGCATATTCAGGAAGTTTATTAAAAAAACACGTTAAAAGAAGGCGTAAATCTTACTGTTTCCCATTTTCCTCCACAAAACTCCGTTTAAAAATTTTTCTTTCGTGGGCTACCCGAGGACACTCCCTGTGCAGCATCCAGCAAAAGTCAGCTATCATACTAACATCCCATCGGCTCTAGTACCGTCGTTCCATTTCTTTAGTCACTTAGTGGAACATTTCTCCCTGTTTCTCGCTGACAGCACCTAGATGCTCTAGAACATAGCTGACATGAGGCTTCGGACAGTGCAGCTTCAAGGTCATTGAGTCATACAGCATGTTCTTGTACTCAAGGTATTTGTAGATCCAAGAACTTGTTGATAAGTTCTTTAAAACATATCAGAGATGATCTTTCAATGTATTTAATTTCGTCTTCAAATGTTTCATCTTTTGCTAGTTTCCAAATTTCAGGGGCAATGAAAACTCCTGAACTCCTGAAAGCGTCGAAACTTAATAGTAACAAACTCCCTTCAACTTTAGGCGTTCCACTTGGACAGATTTTCGAGGTCGAGTGCTCTTCTCCTGCACGACTCTCCCATGTGGAGGTAGACGTAGCGTTCGTACAATTGTGTGATTCCCGCTCACGGACAGACTTACTTACTTTTCTCATGATGTTACCTTGGCTTTGATATAAAATACATTTCCAGAATGAGATTTTCACTCTGCAGCGGAGTGTGCGCTGATATGAAACTTCCTGGCAGATTAAAACCATGTGCCCGACCGAGACTCGAACTCGGGACCTTTGCCTTTCGCGGGCAAGTGCTCTACCATCTGAGCTACCGAGGCACGACTCACGCCCGGTACACACAGCTTTACTTCTGCCAGTATCTCGTCTCATACCTTCCAAACTTTACAGAAGCTCTCCTGCGAACCTTGCAGAACTAGCACTCCTGAAAGAAAGGATACTGCGGAGACATGGCTTAGCCACAGCCTGGGGCATGTGTGCGCTGATATGAGTTCGAGTCTCGGTCGGGCACACAGTTTTAATCTGCCAGGAAGTTTCATATCAGCGCACACTCCGCTGCAGAGTGGAAATCTCATTCTGGAAACATCCCCCAGGCTGTGGCTAAGCCATGTCTCCGCAGTATCCTTTCTTTCAGGAGTGCTAGTTCTGCAGGGTTCGCAGGAGAGCTTCTGTAAAGTTTGGATGGTACGAGACGAGATACTGGCAGACGTAAAGCTGTGAGTACCGGGCGTGAGTCGTCCTTCGGTAGCTCAGATGGTAGAGCACTTGCCCGCGAAAAGCAAAGGTCCCGAGTTCGAGTCTCGGTCGGGCACACAGTTTTAATCTGCCAGGAAGTTTTAAAATACATTTGTTCATTGTCTGTGTTTGACACTGTTTGTATAGTTCGATGCAATCTCCCTTTGGACAAACATGCATGTTCGAAGGAACAGACTCTGCTGACGATCGGTAGTCGTATTAAATATCGTAAAATATTTGCAAATCCAATACCATAACAGCTATACAATTTACTGAAAACATATGAAAATTTGTGGCAGACCGGAACTCGACCCAGGATTTCCCGCTCTTCGCGAGAGGACGACTCAGCCACCTGTTTTTCGGCTTTGGCTCCTTTTGAAATGAAAATAACATCTTTGTGTTCGGTTCACATGTATTGTTTCCTTCGGCTTTCGTGAGATGACGCATTTTTTATTGATCTTCTGGTAAACCTTAAATTAGAAATTTAAAAACAAATGTTAGAGCCACATAAACAAATAAATGTCATCCTCTTCACTGAAAAATTCGAGAGAATTAAGTATACGTTATAAAATTAGTAGGACTGAATTATTTCTTATGTTGGCTACCATTTCCTTACTTTTTTTATTTTTAATAATTTAGTACCAAACTGAGTTACTTCTATTCTGTTATTAACTTGTCTATGACCTCTCTGATCATCATAATGGTCCAAAATAACCTGGTAAAATAAATAAATACAGGAAAAACACACTGTTCCATAATAAAACACTAATGGTGATTCAAACTTGGTCGTTAGAATGTCACACAACTGCATATATATATATAAAAAGAAATATGTCTCCTTATGTTTCTTTGTCATGGTTAGATTGTGACGCTGCGTAGTAAGATACATCCTAAAGTCTTCCTTGCATCTGATATCTGATGTCAGGATGTAATGGAACGCATGTACCTTGAGCCAATTCTGGGTTGGGGTGTGCAGCTCAATGCGCCTTCAAAAAGCCTGCTAGTGTGATGGGTTTTGTTGAAGTCCTGGATATGCAAGTTAACTTTGCCCAATCTTGTTCCAGATGTCCTTTACTTGGTCACATTTTAATCTGTGCTCCAGCAATCATTAACCTAAAAGGAACACACAGCGGGGATTCCGTTAGGTGCCCCCTGCGGGTTCGGGGACTAGAATAGGCCCGAGGTATTCCTGACTGTCGTAAGAGGCGACTAAAAGGAGTCTCACATGTTTCGGCCTTTATATGAGGGTCCCCTGTAGGGTTTGACCTCCATTTCTCAACATTTTCCGAAGAACGAGCCAGTTGGGGAACGGTGCCTTACATAGTGCATCGTGTCCATCGTGCCTTGAGATCTGTAGCCCAGTTTCTCGTCGTCGCATTGCAGTCCAGCACATTCTCCATCTCTTGGGCGAGGGTACCTTCCTGCGTGTGTTTTCCACCATGCACTATGCAGTGTCGCTTTCTGCGCCGACGACGACCATGGACTTCTTAGCACCTCATAGCACAAAAGCGAGTCCGCTGTGGTGGGGCCGCCAAGTAACTTGTTGGTTGTAGCCCCCTGACAACACAGGAATCGCTCTGCTGTTGCCTGCGCCGTTAAATCTCCACGTATGCCAAGGAGTAGGTCCTGACCAGATCTTGTTTTCCATGAGAGGGGAGGTAACCCTCTGCACAACCCCCAACCTGGGGGACCAGAGACCTTGTATTTGGGAGTCTAGCCCTAGGAATATTGCCTTCTCTATGGCCTTGTGACTTGTCCAAGCCACGCTAGTTTTGGTCCACCCTGGGTATTTTATTTCCCGGTACCCACCATATCTGGTAAGTGTTCCCCTATCCGCCACCTGGGGAGGCGCCCGATGGTGGACTAGCAACCCCATACGGGGATTTATAATATAGTATTGTAAATTTTTGTTTATAGTGCATTATATCCTATTTTCGAAGAACATGATCTGAAAATATTTCTTTATGCCTGTTCTTCAAAATTTGTTGGAAAAGACACACAGCATTATCGTTAAGGGGAGGTTTATTATCTTTGCCCCGAAAAAAGCATGTTCTCTGAGAATTTTTTTTCTCGGGATATGCTATACATATCAATGTCAAGTTAGGTCAAAATGTTTATTGATATTTCCTCTACAAACTGGAATTTTTTCGACCGTAAATGTCGAAGAGCAAAGGCGGAAGTGCCGTTGGAACGAAACAAAATTTCGATGTAGACCTCCATGCGCGGTATGTCACAGGTCAGCCGGCTCGTCTGAAATCGAAATTGAGTTGACGTTAGAGAAGTATATAATATTCTTTAGGAGCTGTACATCGCTTAAGTTATTTGGACCATAGGAAACAAAATGGCGGCCATTTGAAGAAAATAGGGTTTTTTCATCGATTTTTCGACTTCGTCGGCCAAGTAAAAATATTTATAGTTGATCGATCGGAATAAAAGTGGTACAACTCCTAGACAATATAGTTAGCTTTGTCGGAAACAAAGAATCATGCCAATCGGTTCAGTAGATTTGAAGTTACCATACCGCGCGATAAAAAAAAGTCATTAAAGTTAAAATCTTCTGGGTTATTAGGCCGCGTCATGTTTCTTCTAAAATGTTCGACGTTTCGACCCCTCTGCTGGGATCTTCCTCAGGATCCGGTGGTCATCCAAATGTTTGGCGAACTGCGTCGAATTAAGTCCCAGGGTGACGTCCATCGTTGTCATGGTCTTCAGAATTGCTGAATACCCTTCGTTGAAGCTGCTCACTGCCACGAAAGTCGCAATCTCCACAGTCTTCGCACCAGAATGCAAATGCTTGGGCGCTAACATCCAAACACACGCGTTCAAACTTTCATTTGAGTTTTGTGTGTTTCTTCCCAAGCACTGGTACAATAACTCGTCCTCCGAAAGAAAAAACTGGTGCTTGATAAAGGCCGATTTCAGGCAGGTGCATTTTTTTGTTCAACAGCGAATAACAAATATTTCCGTTCCGTATTCGGAAAAACCATTTCAGGGGTGGATTCTAAACACTTTTATGGATCCAAAAATGCAATTTTAAAAAATCGATTTTTGTAACCAAAAGATAGTAAACCTCCCCTTAATGAAATTGGAAGCGTGCATAGCTAGTCCCTTATGGGCATCTTTAATAAGTGTTAGTTAACGACGACAAATCAGAAGTGGAACGCATGAATGGATACTGCAGAGTAAATGGTTACCATTCGTCGGCGAAGAAACTGTCTTCTGATATGGTTGCAGAGAATTTGCAACATCGTCATGGAAGCCCAAAGCAGTAGTACTGGTGACAACAATCGCGGCGCGAGGGGCATTGCGATCAGTACACCTGAGTGAATACAGCATTGTTGGAGCTTCCATCTCATAGATGGTTGGATACCATACATGTCTGACTCATTACCGTGCCCCAGATTGGTGGTGTTCGCGGTCCTGTGTTGGCCCGTGGGCCGTAGTTTGGAGACCCCCGGTCTACATCAATACCCTACAGGGTGTAGTGGAGGCTACCTTCCACAACACCTCCAGGAACTTCACGGTAACTAAAATGCATACAACGGCTGCCTCGTTGAGTTTATTCGAATTTTAAAAATTTATTATGACAGATAGGTGTCTAACCTCCGACCAGTCGTCAGCGATACTTCTACAGAAGGAAAGTAAGAATATTAAAACACACACAAATACATACCCAGGTATCTTCAAACGGTTCAAATGGCTCAGAGCACTATGGGACTCAACTGCTGTGGTCATAAGTCCCCTAGAACTTAGAATTACTTAAACCTAACTAACCTACCGACATCACACACATCCATGCCCGAGGCAGGATTCGAACCTGCGACCGTAGCGGTCGTGCGGTTCCAGACTATAGCGCCTTTAACCGCTCGGCCACTCCGGCCGGCCCCAGGTATCTTAATCAACACTTATTTATAAACTTTGAATTGCGTTTATATGCACATAGTGGCTAACGAAACATGTTTCGGCACCATATTCAGAATATAGGGCGAAGAACAAATGCTGCAATTTGAGGTCACCATCCCAGTCAAGCAAAATCAAATCCTGCCAGTAGCTTCAATACGAATGCTATTTGAAAAACAAGGCTCCGGCAACGTTGTAACACCGTGCAGCGTGGCCGAAAACAGGAAACAGAACTCTACGCAGTACCAGAGCTACCCAATTAGCGCAGTGAGAAAAGGCAATGCTGTAGGTACGGATGTGCAGATTTGCCGATATTCGTGTCGCGTTCGCCGCAAATATGTTTTTTAAGTTAAAACTCCAAATTGTACACAGTTTACACCGCCACAATGTGATACTTTGGGTATTTCTTTCTGTTACTCCTACCTTCATTTAAACATTAAGGTATAATATGAATTTCTTACAGACGTAAACGACCACTTTGTTTCGTCCATGACACAAATAAAGCCAACATAAAAAAAATAGAGCTTACAGTAACATCGTTTGTATCCAATAAGGTACAAAAAACACAATAGGTAGGGTGCAGTAGAGTGCACGTTATGCTACGCACAATAAACATAAATGAATAATCAAGAGAACTAGTAACTACAAATAATAACTGCTGTTTCTGTTTATACATTTATTGTGGATTAAAACACCTTTATATGTTACGAATGTTTATATATCAATGTCCAATGGACATAAAGAGATATAAATACACTCATGGAAATAGAAATAAGAACACCGTGAATTCATTGTCCCAGGAAGGGGAAACTTTATTGACACATTCCTGGGGTCAGATACATCACATGATCACACTGACAGAATCACAGGCACATAGACACAGGCAACAGAGCATGCACAATGTCGGCACTAGTACAGTGTATATCCACCTTTCGCAGCAATGCAGGCTGCTATTCTCCCATGGAGACGATCGTAGAGATGCTGGATGTAGTCCTGTGGAACGGCTTGCCATGCCATTTCCACCTGGCGCCTCAGTTGGACAAGCGTTCGTGATGGACGTGCAGACCGCGTGAGACGACGCTTCATCCAGTCCCAAACATGCTCAATGGGGGACAGATCCGGAGATCTTGCTGGCCAGGGTAGTTGACTTACACCTTCTAGAGCACGTTGGGTGGCACTGGATACATGCGGACGTGCATTGTCCTGTTGGAACAGCAAGTTCCCTTGCCGGTCTAGGAATGGTAGAACGATGGGTTCGATGACGGTTTGGATGTACCGTGCACTATTCAGTGTCCCCTCGACGATCACCAGTGGTGTACGGCCAGTGTAGGAGATCGCTCCCCACACCATGATGCCGGGTGTTGGCCCTGTGTGCCTCGGTCGTATGCAGTCCTGATTGTGGAGCTCACCTGCACGGCGCCAAACACGCATACGACCATCATTGGCACCAAGGCAGAAGCGACTCTCATCGCTGAAGACGACACGTCTCCATTCGTCCCTCCATTCACGCCTGTCGCGACACCACTGGAGGCGGGCTGCACGATGTTGGGGCGTGAGCGGAAGACGGCCTAACGGTGTGCGGGACCGTAACCCAGCTTCATGGAGACGGTTGCGAATGGTCCTCGCCGATACCCCAGGAGCAACAGTGTCCCTAATTTGCTGGGAAGTGGCGGTGCGGTCCCCTACGGCACTGCGTAGGATCCTACGGTCTTGGCGTGCATCCGTGCGTCGCTGCGGTCCGGTCCCAGGTCGACGGGCACGTGCACCTTCCGCCGACCACTGGCGACAACATCGGTGTACTGTGGAGACCTCACGCCCCACGTGTTGAGCAATTCGGCGGTACGTCCACCCGGCCTCCCGCATGCCCACTATACGCCCTCGCTCAAAGTCCGTCAACTGCACATACGGTTCACGTCCACGCTGTCGCGGCATGCTACCAGTGTTAAAGACTGCGATGGAGCTCCGTATGCCACGGCAAACTGGCTGACACTGACGGCGGCGGTGCACAAATGCTGCGCAGCTAGCGCCATTCGACGGCCAACACCGCGGTTCCTGGTGTGTCCGCTGTGCCGTGCGTGTGATCATTGCTTGTACAGCCCTCTCGCAGTGTCCGGAGCAAGTATGGTGGGTCTGACACACCGGTGTCAATTTGTTCTTTTTTCCATTTCCAGGAGTGTACATTGACATTGCATGCATTGTATTACGTCCAGCACTCTTAAGGAATTATCTCGCACCCAAATGCGAATCATCTGGAGCAGTTACCTATAACTCACCGTCGCTGTCCTCCTTATATCACGGATGAATGGAATCCCCAGGTATCTCAACCTTTTCACCACTCGTAATGGCCCGACGTCCACCCACTCGAGTCCTCGGCCAATGGGCATTTTTCCCAATTTTGCCATATTCAGAACATTGACCGCTGTAACTCCATATTGTGCGATTCAATTGACGAATCTTTGCACCTCCTCTGCCGATAGCACTATGAACAGCTGCTTGTCTGCATACGACAGCCAGAGGAACGTGTTGCCAGCATCATCATCGATCCGTGTGGCTGTGCGCCATCATCGTGTACCCAACACTCTGTGTTTAGCCCCTTCGGTGTCGTCCTCTTGGTCGTCCCAGTCGAGAATGTAGGGAGCCACAACCCCTCACTGATCCTTATTCTTGGGTGTTGTCGCAATGCCTCTGTAGCAGCCTACTGGAATCTGGAAGAATGTACAGGATCCACAGCGTTAGTGACATCAGAAAAGCTTTACATCCTGTTACCATCTGAAAAAAACACAGTTGGTGTCATCATGATGTTGCAGCTCTCGCGACAAATGGTCCAAGGCGTTATAATCGTCACTGATCTCAGATGGCAGGATATGGACGCCGTCGTGATTGAGTCGGCGCTTTTTATGGTTTTCCGGAGAACGCTGTTTATGCATGAGTACGTCAACATGTTTAGTGAGTGGTTTATCCTGGTGTGCATCCTCCAGTTCGATGTGGGTCACTTCATGCATGTCTAGATCCACAATATGCTCCAGTCTTCCTTTGGTCGCCCGTGGCACTGGTGGTAGTGCGTCGGATGTTATTGCAATAGGTGTCTTTTCGACTGTATGCAATGGCGTTGCCGCCACCTCATGAGTCGGCGGATCGATAGAAGGTTTCGGCGTCGGTGCCGGCGTGTCCCGAAATGCCGCCACGTATGTCAACGGAAGAGAAGTGATCGCGTATGTACCTTGCTGGTCGCCCTAGGTAAGTGGGTTAATCTCCTCTGCATCATTCCAGTCGAACCTGGCCCTCACTGCTGCATCGAGAACAGGCTCTTGGCTGTCCATCGTATTTCACTAAGGCTCTGTATCCCTCGATGTACAAATATGAGGGCACATGTTTTGTCAACGTAATGCGTATCTGTCGGACGCCATTAAGCACCGGATAAGTTGTGAAACGTTTTCATCTTTTGGTGATGTGGCTGATAACCGTATCATATTGTCGCAATGCGCCTGTTACCGTCATGTCAGTACCTCGAAGGCAGTTCAAAAATCCGTTAAGTGCGGATACATAAGAACATATGATCCACTGACACATTTCCTATCTGGCGTCTGTCTGTCGATATTTTAATCCCTGTTTGACATCGTTCAGTATCTTGCACCAAACTCGCGTAGTGTGAATGAGGGTGACGGCGGCGGTACCGGCTGGAGACACTGAGTTCAGTGCTCAGGTGGAGACATCCACCTGTCTCATCAGTCTTCTGATAACAAGTCTTTACTCGATGACCTTCCTCAAGTTACAAAGGAGCGTGAGAGAATGACTACAATGATCGCGAGTATGGTCATATAATATTTCGAAGTATGTCTTGCGACAGTTTTATTAACTACAACGGCCTTATTGGCATCCATTTGTCAATAGTAAGCAGCGTCGTCTATGTGAAGCTGGTTCCAGGTGCTGCAGATGCTGCTGGTTCCAGGTGCTGCTGATGTGGAACCAGCTTCACATAGACGACACTGCTTACTATTAACAAATGGATGCCAATAAGGTTGTTGCAATTAATAAAACTGTCGCAAGACATACTTCGAAATATTATATGACCATACTCGCGATCATTGTAGTCATTCTCTCACGCTCCTTTGTAACTTGAGGAAGGTCATCGAGTAAAGACTTGTTATCAGAAGACTGATGAGACAGGTGGATGTCTCCACCTGAGCACTGAACTCAGTGTCTCCAGCCGGTACCGCCGCCGTCACCCTCATTCACACTACGCGAGTTTGGTCAAGTGGGCAAGTGGTCCAAACACTGATGCAATCTATATATCAGTTTACAGGTTTCTGGCTTGTGCCCATTCGGCCATCTCATTAATGGGAAGACGAAACGATAGCGTATTTGAGACACCTTTCTCGTCAATTATGACGATAGGAACGGGAGGACAACACCCAGTCCACGATTGGAGAAAATTTCCAACCCCGCCGTGAATCGAACCGAGACCCCTTTCATTATCAGCCTGTCGCGCTAAACACACAGCTACCGAGACAGACGTCACTGACGCAATGGGGAAGCGAAGTTACTTCTCTCCCTTCAAGAGCCAATTGGACAGTTTTAACGTTTAGCAGCCAGCAAGTTGCTTTTACTACGTACTTCCTGATGTTCTTACCAATTTTTCTGTGTTGTTTCTCTAATCAAGTCGGTTCTAGGCGCTTCAGATGGTTCAAATGGCTCTGAGCAGTATGCGACTTAACTTCTGAGGTCATCAGTTGCCTAGAACTTAGAACTACTTAAACCTAACTAACCTAAGGACATCACACACATCCATGCCCGAAGCAGGATTCGAACCTGCGAGCGTAGCGGTCGCTCGGCTCCAGACTATAGCGCCTAGAACCGCACGGCCACTCAGGCCGGCACGAACCACTCTGCTAACATATAGTAGGTCACTTTTGCTCCCCATATGTTAACCCTAGCCCCAATAAAGAGGGGCAAAAATAGTCGGCAGTATTTGTTTTATTTGTGTAATACACTCCTGGAAATTGAAATAAGAACACCGTGAATTCATTGTCCCAGGAAGGGGAAACTTTATTGACACATTCCTGTGGTCAGATACATCACATGATCACACTGACAGAACCACAGGCACATAGACACAGGCAACAGAGCATGCACAATGTCGGCACTAGTACAGTGTATATCCACCTTTCGCAGCAATGCAGGCTGCTATTCTCCCATGGAGACGATCGTAGAGACGCTGGATGTAGTTCTGTGGAACGGCTTGCCATGCCATTTCCACCTGGCGCCTCAGTTGGACCAGCGTTCGTGCTGGACGTGCAGACCGCGTGAGACGACGCTTCATCCAGTCCCAAACATGCTCAATGGGGGACAGATCCGGAGATCTTGCTGGCCAGGGTAGTTGACTTACACCTTCTAGAGCACGTTGGGTGGCACGGGATACATGCGGACGTGCATTGTCCTGTTGGAACAGCAAGTTCCCTTGCCGGTCTAGGAATGGTAGAACGATGGGTTCGATGACGGTTTGGATGTACCGTGCACTATTCAGTGTCCCCTCGACGATCACCAGTGGCGTACGGCCAGTGTAGGAGATCGCTCCCCACACCATGATGCCGGGTGTTGGCCCTGTGTGCCTCGGTCGTATGCAGTCCTGATTGTGGCGCTCACCTGCACGGCGCCAAACACGCATACGACCATCATTGGCACCAAGGCAGAAGCGACTCTCATCGCTGAAGACGACACGTCTCCATTCGTCCCTCCATTCACGCCTGTCGCGACACCACTGGAGGCGGGCTGCACGATGTTGGGGCGTGAGCGGAAGACGGCCTAACGGTGTGCGGGACCGTAGCCCAGCTTCATGGAGTCGGTTGCGAATGTTCCTCGCCGATACCCCGGGAGCAACAGTGTCCCTAATTTGCTGGGAAGTGGCGGTGCGGTCCCCTACGGCACTGCGTAGGATCCTACGGTCTTGGCGTGCATCCGTGCGTCGCTGCGGTCCGGTCCCAGGTCGACGGGCACGTGCACCTTCCGCCGACCACTGGCGACAACATCGATGTACTGTGGAGACCTCACGCCCCACGTGTTGAGCAATTCGGGAGTACGTCCACCCGGCCTCCCGCATGCCCACTATACGCCCTCGCTCAAAGTCCGTCAACTGCACATACGGTTCACGTCCACGCTGTCGCGGCATGCTACCAGTGTTAAAGACTGCGATGGAGCTCCGTATGCCACGGCAAACTGGCTGACACTGACGGCGGTGGTGCAGAAATGCTGCGCAGCTAGCGCCATTCGACGGCCAACACCGCGGTTCCTGGTGTGTCCGCTGTGCCGTGCGTGTGATCATTGCTTGTACAGCCCTCTCGCAGTGTCCGGAGCAAGTATGGTGGGTCTGACACACCGGTGTCAATGTGTTCTTTTTTCCATTTCCAGGAGTGTATATGTATTTGTTAGTGTGAAGATGCAAGAATTTAGGTAGTTGTAGAAAAATATCTAGAGTATGTGATGTCTTGGTTTTATAATTTTTGTGAATTATTTAAATCTACCTATTATATTTAATTTATGTGCGGCCAGTTTTTGCCCTCTCATCGGTGAGACAACTTTTCTCATTAAAATATTTCTCAGCATGTCAGAAAGAAATGCAGTTTCTGACTTTTGGTGCCGCTGTGTTGTGTTGCTGTTGTTGTTTTGAAATAAATTTCCTTTGTTGTTCGAATAGTTATATATTATTAGCAGTTCTAATAAAGCGTTTCGTCAGCATCAGAGGTTTCTCACAGATGAAGAGGTGTCAGCTGTAATAAATGAAGCAAGTGAAAGTGATGAAAGTGATCCAGAAGAAGATGATACAGTTGTGACATACGATAGTGACACAGCAATTGAAAATGAGTCACGTTCACGGAGTTCATCCCCTCATGTACAGCATGCAGCTGCTTCCAGCATCATTGCTACAGCAAAAAGCGGTAGCGAATATATTACTGCGCCTCCATGGCAAGTACGCAGGTCAGTACAAAATATAGTGAAATTTCGTGAAGGTTTGACTCATGAAGGCTTGACCTCTGGTGTGTCAGAATATTTCAAAAAGTTTATGACTCTCGAAATGAAGATTATCGTTGACTATACAAATCAAGAAGCTCGTAATAGAACTTAAAACTTACAACTATAGAAGAAATGTACGCCTTCATTGATATTTTGATACTCATGGGCACAAATAATGACACTACACTACCTCTTGAGGACTTACGGGGGAAAGTACTGGGAAAGAATATCTACATAGCTACAATGAGTCGTATTTGATGTGGAGAACTTCTGTCCCTGATTAGATTTGATGATAAAGAAACAAGAACCGAAAGGCGAAAGCAGGTTAAGTTTTGCCCCCTTCGTGAAGTTTTCGACAAAATTGACGAAATGTTTGTGAAATACTACATACCAAGTGCACATCTAACGATCGATGAAATGCTCTCCCTATTTCGAGGAGGATGTCCCTTTAAGGTCTTTCATAAAGACAAGCCTGGGAAGTATGGCATATTGATTAGGTTGTTCTCAGATGCACATATCCAGCATGTTCTAAAAATGGAGGTCTATGTAGGGATGGATGAACAACCTGCCGAGGAACGGAGTGTAAAGGCAGTTGTTACACGCCTAGTGAATCCCCTGGCAGGAAGTGGAGGAAATATAACAACAGAACGTCATTATACATCCATAGACCTAGCCGAAGAGCTTTAAATGATAAGTTAACTTTGATGGGAACATTGAAGAGTAACAGACAAAACATACCAGAACAGCTAAAGAAGACGCAGGGTCGAGAGCTATATTTCTCTAAGTTCTTATTCACACAACCGAAAACAGGCAACGCACAAATTACCTTGATTTCATACACTTCCAAACTGAAGCCTACTGAGAATCTCCTACTTCCTTCCACACAACACAATGATAAGGTGGATGAGCCGACAGAGAAAAATAGACAAACATCAATCTCGACCACAATGAAACCAAAGGGGGCATAGACAGCATTGAATAATTGACGCGACATCATTCAGTAATACGAGGGACGAGAAGGTGGCCATTATCTCTCTTTTTCACCTTGATAGATATTGCCTGTCTCAATTGCTGGAACAATTTTCATGATAAACAACCCAAACTGGAATAAGAAGAAGCATAATGTAAGAAGGCTGTATCTGCTAGAATTAGGTCAACGATTCGGTAAACCAGCTGTGGAAGAGAGAGCAAATATCATGGTCTTACAAAAGCCAATCATCACCGTAATGGAATGTGTTCTAGGGAAAATGCTGCCCAGCGTTACTGCAACTGTTCAGTCTGTTGAATTTTATTCAAGAGGAAGATGTCACATCTATTTGAAGAGTAAAAACTCTATGAAAGAAAAAGACAGGATGACAAAAGTGTCTATAGTTTGTTGCAGGTGTTCCAAGTATGTGTGTTCCACTCATTCAGCAAAAACAATCACATGAAAATGTTGTGAAATTGAGAGTTAAAGTGAGCAGGAAGGAGAAACTCAATTGTTATTTCTGACTTTGATTTTCTGCTTTCTTATTTGTGGTTTGCTATTGTATGTTCTTTTATGATTTCTTAATATAAGTCTGATGGATATGAAAGTCATGATAAAAATATAATAATATTTCTCATATTCTTTACTTTATTTATTGTATGTGTATATGTTACAATGTTTCTGATAACTATGGAAAGTGTGTTGCAACGTGGTAAAAAAATTCCTAGTTCATTAAATAATCAAAACAAAAACAAATAAACAAAATGTTAAGAAATGAAAAGAATGTGAGGGCAATTTTTGCCACCTCCCCCCCCCCCCCCTCCTTTAGACATCCATCTGACAGATCCAAGCTTGGTGGTGCTATGGGTTAAGGAAGGATTCAGCCCATTGTACAACTATACTTCTTGTTGGTCGTCAGTGACAGGTAATAAGTTATTAGCGGGAACTTGTAGGAGATGATACGGGGAGGAGTTGATAAGAGCAAGTTAGGTCACAGTGCGAGGAAGCCTCCCTGATACATTCTCCTTCCCTCGTAATGGCTCTAAAAGCTACCCACTGACGAGTAACTATACGACAGAGGACAGAATGAAAATTCCGAGTGTCAGTCAAGTGCTAGCGAGGTCGGAAAGAAATGTGAATGCCGAAAAGAACCCGTTGTCACTGTGGCTGAAGCAGGGTAAATACCTGTAAATAAATTAGTGCTTATGTTATAGCCAGTTTTCAAGGGCGTTCGGGCACTAAACCGCCTTCTCGGGACTAGGACGTGGTGGTCACGCCATCCCTGCCCCCACCGATGTACCAACGAGGGACTTCCTTGTCCTACGCTGCTGAGTATCGCGCAGTGTGACGTGTTCACCGCGGAGCAGCTACGCTGGGACTGCGTGGCAAGAATGAGAAACAGAGCCTTCCCTCTCGCAGCAGCCGAGGTGGTGGCACAGGCTCAGCGATATTTCCCTCGCACCGTGCCGGAACGCGGCGCCCTGGGTGGCGCTGAACAACGTATTCGCTTCTCTCGCCATCTAAGCTAGTAGCTTCGAAATCCAATTGGTATAAACAAACAGTGACAAAAAAGTTCTTGTATCCATGAACTGTCTTCCCCTGTTCTAACTCCATCCAACTTCGGCTGAGAACTGACGCCCACACCCAATCACCCTGCCATCCCGTAATAAAGAGTAAACTTACTTTCATAGAGTTTTAAAATTTAGAGAATGTTTTTGACAATGATGACTGGAATACACCATTTGAATTTCTGTACGTAGCGCAAGTAAAATACAAGAAGCGAAAGTTTGTATACAACTTATACAGAAACCAGACAGCAGTTATAACAGTAGCAGGGTATGAGTTGGGGTTGAGAATGGAGTGAGATAAGTTTGTAGCCTATGCACGATGTCACTCAATATGTGCATTGGGCGAGCAGTAAACGAAACCAAAGAAAAATTTGAAGAATGAATTAAAGTTCAGGGAGAAGAAATTGTAACTTTGAGGTTGTCGATGACTCTGTAATTTTGCCATAGACAGCGAAGGACTTGGGAGTGCCGTTGAACGTAATGGACAGTGTCTTGAAAGCAGGATATAAGATGAACATCAACAAATGCAAATCAGTGGTAATTAAGTGTGATCGAATTAAGTCAGGCGATGTTGAAATTTATAGTTTAGGAAATGAGACATTGCAATTACTAAATAAATTTTACTATTTGGGGGGGGGGGGGTAAAATAACTGATATAACTGATACAACACGTAAACTAGGACTGGCAAGAAAAGTGTTTCTGAAGAAAAGAAATTTGTTAATATCTAACAGATCTTGAAGAGTTAGAAAGGCTTTCCTCAAGGTATTTGTCTGGAGTGTAGCTTTAAGCAGAAGTGGAACGTAGAGAATAATCGGTCCACGCAAAAAGAGATTGGAAGCCTTTGAAATATGGTGCTGCGGAATACTTGCGAAGGTTATATGGGTAGATTGCGTAACTAAGGACAACGTACAGAACTGATTTGGAGAGGAAGGAAATTTGTGACATGTTGTTGTTGTGGTCTTCAGTCCTGGGACTGGTTTGATGCAGCTCTCCATGCTACTCTATCCTGTGCAAGCTTCTTCATCTCCCAGTACCTACTGCAACCTACATCCTTCTGAATCTGATTAGTGTATTCATCTCTTGGTCTCCCTCTACGTTTTTTATCCTCCACGCTGCCCTCCAATACTAAATTGGTGATCCCTTGATGCCTCAGAACATGTCCTACCAACCGATCCCTTCTTCTAGTCATGTTGTGCCACAAACTTCTCTTCTCAACAATCCTATTCAATACCTCCTCATTAGTTATGTGATGTACCAATCTAATCTTCAGCATTCTTCTGTAGCACCACATTTCGAAAGCTTCTATTCTCTTCTTGTCCAAACTATTTATCGTCCACGTTTCACTTCCATGCATGGCTACACTCCATACAAATACTTTCAGAAACGACTTCCTGACACTTAAACCTATACCCCATGTTAACAAATTTCTCTTCTTCAGCAATGCTTTCCTTGCCATTGCCAGTCTACATTTTATATCCTCTCTACTTCGACCATCATCAGTTATTTTGCTCCCCAAATAGCAAAACTCCTTTACTACATTAAGTCTTTCATTTCCTAATCTAATTCCCTCAGCATCACCCGATTTAATTCGACTACATTCCATTATCCTTGTTTTGCTTTTGTTGATGTTCATCTTATATCCTCCTTTCAAGACACTATCCATTCCGTTCAACTGCTCTTCCAAGTCCTTTGCTGTCTCTGACATAATTACAATGTCATCGGCGAACCTCAAAGTTTTTATTTCTACTCCATGGATTTTAATACCTACTCCAAATTTTTCTTTTCTTTTCTTCACTGCTTGCTCAATATAGATACTGAATAACATCGGGGAGAGGCTACAACCCTGTCTCACTCCTTTCCCAACCACTGCTTCCCTTTCATGTCCCTCGACTCTTATAACTGCCATCTGGTTTCTGTACAAATTGTAAATAGCTTTTCGCTTCCTGTATTTTACCCCTGCCGCCTTCAGCATTTGAAAGAGAGTATTCCAGTCAACATTGTCAAAAGTTTTCTCTAGGTCTAAAAATGCTAGGAACGTAGGTTTGCCTTTCCTTAATCTAGCTTCTAAGATAAGTCGTAGGGTCAGTATTGCCTCATGTGTTCCGATATTTCTACGGAATCCAAACTGATCTTCCCCGAGGTCGGCTTCTACTAGTTGTTCCATTCGTCTGTAAAGAATGCGCGTTAGTATTTTGCAGCCGTGACTTATTAAACTGATAGTTCGGTAATTTTCACATCTGTCAACACCTGCTTTCTTTGGGATTGGAATTATTATATTCTTCTTGAAGTCTGAGGGTATTTCGCCTGTCTCATACATCTTGCTCACCAGATGGTAAAGTTTTGTCAGGACTGGCTCTCCCAAGGCTGTCAGTAGTTCTAATGGAATGTTGTCTACTCCTGGAGCTTTGTTTTGACTCAGGTCTTTCAGTGCTCTGTCAAACTCTTCACGCAGTATCATATCTCCCATTTCATCTTCATCTACATCCTCTTCCATTTCCATAATATTGTCTTCAAGTACATCGCCCTTGTATAGACCTTCTATATAATCCTTCCACCTTTCTGCTTTCCCTTCTCTGCTTAGAACTGGGTTTCCATCTGCGCTCTTGATATTCATACAAGTGGTTCTCTTTTCTCCAAAGGTCTCTTTAATTTTCCATTAGGCAGTATCTGTCTTACCCCTAGTGAGATAAGCCTCTACATCCTTACATTTGTCCTCTAGCCATCCATACTTAGCCATTTTGCAGTTCCTGTCGATCTCATTTTTGAGACGTTTGTATTCCTTTTTGCCTGCTTCATTTACTGCATTTTTATATTTTCTCCTTTCATCAATTAAATTCAATATTTCTTCTGTTACCCAAGGATTTCTACTAGTCCTCGTCTTTTTATCTACTTGATCTTCTGCTGCCTTCACCACTTCATCCCTCAAGGCTACCCATTCTTCTTCAACTGTATTTCTTTTCCCCATTCCTGTCAATTGTTCCCTTATGCTCTCCCTGAAACACTGTACAATCTCTGGTTTAGTCAGATTATCCAGGTCCCATCTCCTTAAATTCCCACCTTTTTGCAGTTTCTTCAGTTTTAATCTACAGTTCATAACCAATAGATTGTGGTCAGAGTCCACATCTGCCCCTGGAAATGTCTTACAATTTAAAACCTGGTTCCTAAATCTCTGTCTTACCATTATATAATCTATCTGAAACCTTTCAGTATCTCCAGGCTTCTTCCATGTATACAATCTTCTTTTATGATTCTTGAACCAAGTGTTAGCTATGATTAGGTTGTGCTCTGTGCAAAACTCTGCCAGGCGGCTTCCTCTTTCGTTTCTTACCCCCAATCCATATTCACCTACTACGTTTCCTTCTCTCCCTTTTCCTACTGACGAATTCCAGTCACCCATGACTATTAAATTTTCGTCTCCCTTCACTATCTGAATAATTTCTTTTATTTCATCATACATTTCTTCAATTTCTTCGTCATCTGCTGAGCTAGTAAGCATATAAACTTTTACTATTGTGGTAGGCGTGGGCTTCGTATCTATCTTGGCCACAATAATGCATTCACTATGCTGTTTGTAGTAGCTTACCCACATTCCTATTTTCCTATTCATTATTAAACCTACTCCTGCATTACCCCTATTTGATTTTGTGTTTATAACCCTGTAGTCACCTGACCAGAAGTCTTGTTCCTCCTGCCACCGAACTTCACTAATTCCCACTATATCTAACTCTAACCTATCCATTTCCCTTTTTAAATTTTCTAACCTACCTGCCCGATTAAGGGATCTGACATTTCACGCTCCGATCCGGAGAACGCCAGTTCTCTTTCCCCTGATAACGACATCCTCTTGAGTAGTCCCCGCCCGGAGATCCGAATGGGGGACTATTTTACCTCCGGAATGTTTTACCCAAGAGGACGCCATCATCATTTAACCATACAGTAAAGCTGCATGCCCTCGGGAAAAATTACGGCCGTAGTTTCCCCTTGCTTTCAGCCGTTCGCAGTACCAGCACAGCAAGGCCGTTTTGGTTAGTGTTACAAGACCAGATCAGTCAATCATCCAGACTGTTGCCCCTGCAACTACTGAAAAGGCTGCTGCCCCTCTTCAGGAACCACACGTTTGTCTGGCCTCTCAACAGATCCCCCTCCGTTGTGGTTGGACCTACGGTACGGCTATCTGTATCGCTGAGGCACGCAAGCCTCCGCGCCAACGGCAAGGCCCATGGTTCATGGGGGGGATTTGCGACATAACGTGACTAAAAGAAGGAATCGGTTGATAGGACACATTCTGAGACAACAAGGTATAATTAGTTTAGTATTGGAGGGAAGTGTGTGTGGGAGGGGGAAGGAGAGAGGATGCGGGTGTGAAAATTGTAGAGGGAGACCAGGAGACTAAAGACGAATACAGTAAGCAGGTTGAAATAGATGTAGGTTGCAATAGTTATTCGGAGATGAAGAGCCTTGCATAGGGTAGAGCAGCGTGGAGAGCTGCATCAAAACAGTCTTCTGACTGAAGGCCACACAAAAAACATCAAAATGCTTTGGAACATTAGTAAATCATGAGATTGCTGCTTTTACCCAACTAACCTTAGTGTTCCATTTCCTTAAATAAGACTTCCACAAGGTTCATCATTTAAAGCCTTGTGTCTTGCACTTGCTAAAATTTCAGAAAATATCACTTCATCATATTATTATATATTAAACGATCACTTACCCAGAAAAAAAAGAGAGCTGTGAGGGGTATCCGCTTGGTCTCAGGCGCCTTGTCACGGTTCGCGCGGCTCCCCCCGTCGGAGGTTCGAGTCTTCCCTCGGTCATGGGAGTGTGTGTTGTCCTTAGTTTAAGTCAGATTAAGTAGTGTGTAAGCTTAGGGGCCGATGACCTCAGCAGTTTGGTCCCATAGGATCTTACAACAAATTTCCAATTTCCAAAAAAAAGAATTTTTTTCCTGCTAAATACGTCCAATAAAGTGTTTGTAAACGTTGCGAGCACGTGTCGATGCAGTGACCTGTGTCCTCTGACAGCAACGTCTTTCACTAAGGGAACAGACGCTTTCTTGTCGTTTTGAACATATGTGAGACTTATTTTCAGCAGACAATTCATTAATTCATTCTATATTTTTTTATATCTTTACGAGACTTGAATGTATTTTAACAGATGATTCACTGAAAAATCTTTCTTGCATCCTACGTTATTTGTAAGTGATTTCCAGGGTTTGTAACATTTTATAAACGTGTGTTGATGTACTACCGGTATTGGCAGATTTATGGAGATGCTCCAGCCGTTTTCAACACATCAGCTGCACCGGAAGACTCGGAATGGTAACCTTCCCTAAGTTGTTATTCATGCAGTCTACACCATTACGACCCTTGCCACCTTTCAAATAATTCTAACACCGGTTGCCTGATTACAAATTGAACCGGAATCCACACGACATTTCCTTCTGATGTACAGTTTTCACGTAATAGTCACAGTCATAGACTCGAGTACACAATACTGCAGTTAACTTACTGTTATTGCTGGTGGTAAGCGGCGCTGCAACACACCTTAAATGTGAGACACAGTGTGTAAAGCTAACCTGTTCCTCACAATGACCAGTTTCAAATTAGAATGTGGATGTACTGCTTTAGGTTGACAAAAAAAAAATGTTCAAATATGTGTGAAATCTTATGGGACTTAACCGCTAAGGTCATCAGTCCCTAAGCTTACACACTACTTAACCTAAGGACAAACACACACGCCGATGCCCGAGGGAGGACTCGAACCTCCGCTGGGATCAGCCGCACAGTCCATGACTGCATCGCCTTGGATTAGGTTTACAAGCTTGTTAGAAAATAACACAGTAAATGTCTTGTCAACACCCACTTGATACTTCGACGCTGCTGAATTCACAAGACAGAGACCGCTAAACCATCACGATGAACACTAGTACCAGCGTGAAATTTAATGTTTTCCCATTGTCAGAGATGTTTATAATCTTCTCCGGTTCCCAGCGGAAGGATGCTAATAAAATTACACGCTAATACAAATTTAAATACTTCTCGGGTTTTCTGCCGGACTGAATCTCTGGTTTCACACAGATGTACGGCAACTAGTCTTGCTTGCTGCGTTCTTCGAGTGTTCGCTGAGGGATGATGTGTCGGTGCGCGAGACCTTCTTTGCAGGAATCGCCGACTTCGGTTCTTCCGTCAAGTACTAGACCTCTGTTTTGTTGCTTCATACATTCACATAGATCCAGTTCTTGTGGCTTTTCTTCGAATGGTCTTCTCTGTTGTCGATCTGAAACACATGTGGAACGTTGTAAGGTGCATTCGAAAATAAACATACCAGAGGCTGCAAAGTGAAAACGGCTGGAGTGGTAGTCATGTTATAGCCAGCAGAAGAAGCTGCGCCCCCTATAAAAGCAGTGATAACCAAAACTCGCCGCTAGAAAGATTTGGGCACATACCCAAGTGATGATAGAGCAAGCATGTGCATGCTTTGGGCTTCCACTGCACGCAGTAGTGCTAGAAACAGAGGCTCCAAAATAGGAGAAGAGGGGTGTTGTGCGGTTCCTTACAGTGGTAGAAGTGCCGCGAAAGGAAACTTGTCGAAGGATGGCATAAGTGTACGCAGAACACTGCATGACCGTTGCAATTCCACCGTTCAAATCTGGCCCCTGCAGCAACGGCTGCCACTGTAACTGGCAGGTTTTCAAGAAACCTGTTGGGCATTGCTATCAGTAATGCGATTTGGCGCCCCAGTTCGTGCGAAATAGGCCAATGGTGTCCGTCTGTCACTGAATCTCTTGTGTCACGCCTTGATCCTTGCAAGGGCATGAAGTGGCCTTCACACACTTGTGACACTCCTCCTGAATTTTCGTTTCCCATACTACTTGCACTGTCGCGAATCGCTTTACTACTCTTTTAAACCTTCCATTTCACCATTTTCATTACTAATATCAAGGAAATTGTCTAATCCGACTCGCCTCAACCGGTCCTGAAATTTTTTTCACGAGAAGAATACACTGAAAGAAACACGACGTCAAAATTTTAGCTGTTAAGATTCACAGTAAGTATTTTTTAAAAAGTTAAAAATTGACAAATTTGTAGCTCGCCAGGTGCCTGGAAGGTTGTACACCCCTGCTGTACCTGTGGTAGACAGCGCACTCGCAAGAAGGCGGGGGCATAGCCCTGGTTGACGGCAAATTGGTAAACAGATAACACGGCAATACGCGATCATAATAAATTCAAATGGCTCTGAGTACTATGGGACTTAACATCTAAGGTCATCAGTCCCCTAGAACTTAGAACTACTTAAACCTAACTAACCTAAGGACATCACACACATCCATGCCCGAGCAGGATTCGAACCTGCGACCGTAGCGGTCGCCCGGTTCCAGACTGTAGCGCCTAGAACCGCTCGACCACTTCGGCCGGCTGATCATAATATGTAAAGTGAATTTCAGTTTCCGCTGATAGGTTCTCTGACACAATTGTTTGTAGTTAATGTTCAAAATGTTCAAATTTGTGTAAAACCTTATGAGACTTAACTGCTAAGGTCATCAGTCCCTAAGCTTACACACTACATAACCTAAATTATCCTAAGGACAAACACACACACACCCATGCCCAAGGGAGGACTGGAACCTCCGCCGGGAGCAGCCGCACAGTCCATGACTGTTGCGCCTTAGACCGCTCGGCTAATGTAGTTAATGTCCGCTTGAATTTGCAGCATTTAATATCGATAATAATTAGCAGTTGCTTCTGCAGTATCGCTAACTGTTAATAATAGAGGTAAAACTGAATTAAATTTCTTTGTGTTTTCTTCTTGTATGCTGGCTAATAGCATTTGTCACTGCGCAGGTCCCAGAGTTTCACAGTAATGTGAAATCAAATTGTTTTCAATCTTGCAAACATGAATTATGAAGAATGTCATATGCAGTCGAAATCATCGACTTCTCCTGAATATCTGCATATTTGTTATTTATTACTTAATTTCTTGTGATTTGAATAATTTCGACATTTCGTTAGAAATTGTACAATTTCGTTAGAAATTGTATCAACATTAAAAGAAGAAGGAAATAACCCTGACGATTCCGTGCATTGTGGTTCGAATGATGATTGTTGTGCTCATTTCAGTTCAGTTCAGAACTAAACCACAATACCTTCCTAGCCCAAAGGAAAAAGTACAATAATAGCCTTCATTGTCAATGAAAAGGCTGAAACTTTTTGATTAAATGAAGAAAGGAGAAAACGCTTGAAGTTCAGTAGTGTGTAAAGCCAGTTCCGCTTCGTAAAATCTGAACGTGAGTTATATAAATGGAGCTAAGATTTACACAGTGTGTGAAAAACACCCCCAAATGGAGCTCGTAAAATTGTAAAAGAAAAACCATTCGAAAGATGTAGAACTGCTCGTGACAGTCAGAGGAAGATGTACCTGACTGGACCCTCTTAATTGGAAGTAAAATGAACATTACTGATCTAAACTTCCTTCGACCTAGCTAAACGGATTCAGGAAATTATACAGAAAATGAAGTCAGAAAATTACGAAGTTTACTTCAAGTATACATGTAGAGGACATGTGATTAATAAGTAATACTATAGAGCAATTCGTAGCTGACGTAAGATGAAGGTTCTTGTAATCTCCTAAAATGCAATGTATAAAGCCAGTCAGACAGATTTCGTGCAAGAACGGCGTACAAACCGCACTTAACCAATTCGAACGAAACAAACGCAAAGTCACTTGTGCAGTCGATGAACGCTATGAGACATACATATACAACAATACTAGTACTAAATATCAGGGGATTACTCTTTCCGCAGTTTTGTACTGACTTCAGGAACTTCAAGACAAATTACGAACCTCCTGCGGGTCCGGGAGTAAGAATAGGCCGGAGGTGTTAGCTCGACTCCGCATGCTGCAGGCTCAACAAAACTATCACCGAAGGTATGACGCAAGCCACCGCCCTGTTGTCTACCAGCCTGGTGACCTCGTCTGGATCTTCACTCCTGTTCGGAAGGTTGGTCTCTCTGAGAAGCCCCTCAAGCACTACTTTGGACCTTATAAGGTTGTAAAGCAGTTGTCCGATGTTACTTACGAAGTTGAAGATTTCGACCCCGACACAAGACGACGAAAGACCAGAGATACGGTCCACGTCCTTCGAATGAATCCCTATGAGGATCCTGCAACCCAAGGTAAATTCGAAGCTCCAGCGACAGGCAACAAGCGGAAAAGTGACGAAGAGCGTAGCGGCGAAGCAAGTTCTAAGAAGTGAAACTTCCTGGCAGATTAAAACTGTGTGCCCGACCAAGACTCGAACTCGGGACCTTTGCCTTTCGCGGGCAAGTGCTCCACCAACTGAGCTACCGAAGCACGACTCACGACCGGTACTCACAGCTTTACTTCTGCCAGTACCTCGTCTCCTACCTTCCAAACCTTACAGAAGCTCTCCTGCGAACCAGCACTCCTGAAAGAAAGGATATTGCGGAGACATGGCTTCGCCACAGCCTGGGGGATGTTTCCAGAATGAGATTTTCACTCTGCAGCGGAGTGTGCGCTGATATGAAACTTCCTGGCAGATTAAAACTGTGTGCCCGACCGAGACTCGAACTCGGGACCTTTGCCTTTCGCGGGCAAGTGCTCCACCACCTGAGCTACCGAAGCACGACTCACGACCGGTACTCACAGCTTTACTTCTGCCAGTACCTCGTGGAGCACTTGCCCACGAAAGGCAAAGGACCCGAGTTCGAGTCTCGGTCGGGCACACAGTTTTAATCTGCCAGGAAGTTTCATATCAGCGCACAATCCGCTGCAGAGTGAAAATCTCATTCTGGAAACATCCCCCAGGCTGTGGCTAAGCCATGTCTCCGCAATATCCTTTCTTTCAGGAGTGCTAGTTCTGCAAGGTTCGCAGGAGAGCTTCTGTAAAGTTTCGAAGGTAGGAGACGAGGTACTGGCAGAAGTAAAGCTGTGAGTACCGGTCGTGAGTCGTGCTTCGGTAGCTCAGTTGGTGGAGCACTTGCCCGCGAAAGGCAAAGGTCCCGAGTTCGAGTCTCGGTCGGGCACACAGTTTTAATCTGCCAGGAAGTTTCATATCAGCGCACACTCCGCTGCAGAGTGAAAATCTCATTCAAGTTCTAAGAAGATCACCGCCAGGGCGAACATCGGTCATCGGGAGTCGGAGTACGCAGGACCGATGATTCGTTTCCCGACTAGGAGGACGTAACACCGAGATGTTGTTCTCTTAAGGATGGAGCAATGTCGCAGAAGAAGCTGAGTAGCACAGTCACAGTGCTGTAGTGGTAATGATACTAGACTAGGGAAGCCACAAAATCTGAAAAAGAAAACGCAAAAGTTCAGTCCACGTTGATCGTAGACAGCAGAAAATAACGCAACAGGAGAAGGTTCATGATGAAGAGGTAGGTAGGACAGGGGGTGAGTTGCAGTGATCGGTTCCGTCATGAAATAAGTCTCATCAGAATCGACAGTACACCATCGTCATCAGCAAACGTTGAGTTATGTATGCTGACGTCACAAACAGATGAAGAATAGTCAGAGAAAATAAAAGTAGATGGAAATCTAACCGTCATGGGTGCCTGGGACGCTATAGTAGGAGAAGGAATAGAGTTTCAGGAGAATATGGATTTGGCTGTAGGAAAGAGAGAATAAAAAGGCTCCACGAGTTTTTCAATAAATTTCAGCATGTATGGCGAATACAGTGTTGAAAAATAACAAGACAAACAGGTGTACTAGCAAAAGACTTCGACAATGGGAAGGCTGCAGCTTGATTAAATCACGGCCAGACAGAGATTCGGAAATAGGATATTGGATTGTAGGGCGTATTCAGGAGTAGATATGGATACAGATCACAATTTAGTAATGATGAAGTGTAGTCACTTGTGAGGAGCGTCAGGAAGAATTAATGTGGAAGGAACGGGATACCGAAATACTGACGACTGCTGAGGTGAGAGTGAAGTTCTCTAACGATGTAGATAATGTGATAATGAATAACACAATATGCAGCTCATTTGAAGAGACATGGCAATATCCAAAACTGGCAACCATGGATGCTCGACAGTCAAATATAGGTACATAGAAGGAAACTACGAAAAAAATCTTGGGTAACAGAAGAAATACTTCATTTGAACAATGCAAGGGGAAAGCATAAAAATGTCCAGGAAAAGACAGGAATACAGCAACATACGTCACATAGGAATGAAATAAATAGGAATCGCAGGGAAGCCAAAGCTAAATGGCTGTAGGAAAGACGTGAAGTACACTACTGGCCATTAAGATTGCTACACTAAGAAGAAATGCAGATGATAAACGGATATTCATTGGAAAAATATATTATACTAGAACTGACATGTGATTACATTTTTACGTATTTTGGGTGCACAGATCCTGAGAAATCAGTACCCAGAACAACCACCTCTGGCCGTAATAACGGCCTTGATACGCCAGGGCATTGATTCAAACAGAGCTTGGATGGCGTGTACAGGTACAGCTGCCCATGCAGCATCAACACGATACCACAGTTCATCGAGAGTAGTGACTGGCGTATTGTGACGAACCAGTTGCTCGGCCACTATTGACCAGACGTTTTCAATTGGTGACAGATCTGGAGAATGTGCTGGCCAGGGCAGCAGTCGAACATTTTCTGTATCCAGAAAGGCCCGTACAGGACCTGCAACATTCGGCCGTGCATTATCCTGCTGAAATCTATGGTTTCGCAGGGATAGAATGAAGGGTAGAGCCACGGGTCGTAACACATCTGAAATGTAAGGTCCACTGTTCAAAGTGCCGTCAATGCGAACAAGAGGTGACCGAGACGCGTAACCAATTACGCCGGGTGATACGCCAGTATGGCGATGACGAATACACACTTCCAATGTGCGTTCACCGCGATGTCACCAAACACGGATTCGACCATCATGATGCTGTAAACAGAACCTCGATTCATCCGAAAAAAATGACGTTTTACCATTCGTGTACTCAGGTTCGTCGTTGAGTACACCATCGCAGGCGCTCCTGTCTGTGATGCAGCGTCAAGGGTAACTGCAGCCATGGTCTCCGAGCTGATAGTCCATGCTGCTGCAAACGTCGTCGAACTTTTCGTGCAGATGGTTGTTGTCTTGCAAACGTCCCCATCTGTTGACTCAGGGATCGAGACGTGGCTGCACGATCCGTTACAGCCATGCGGATAAGATGCCTGTCATCTCGACTGCTAGTGATCCGAGGCCGTTGGGATCCAGCACGGCGTTCCGTATTACCCTCCTGAACCCACCGATTCCATATTCTGCTAATAGTCATTGGCTCTCGACCAACGCGAGCAGCAATGTCGCGATACGATAAACCGCAATCGCGATAGGCTACAATCCGACCTTTATTAAAGTCGGAAACGTGGTGGTACGCATTTCGTCTCCTTACAGGAAGCATCACAACAACGTTTCACCAGGCAACGCCGGTCAAATGCTGTTTGTGTATGAGAAATCGGTTGGAAACTTTCCTCATGTCAGCATGTTGTAGGTGTCGCCACCGGCGCCAACCTTGTGTGAATGCTCCGAAAAGCTAATCATTTGCGTATCACAGCATCTTCTTCCTGTCGGTTAAATTTCGCGTCTGTAGCACGTCATCTTCACGGTGTAGCAATTGTAATGGCCAGTAGTGTAGTTTAAAAAAGAAATGGTCGTCAGAGAGACCTATTCAGCATATAGAAAAGTCAAATTTGAAAGCAAAGGCATCAGCGTTAGGAGTGAAAGAGGGATTCCACTGTAGTACGTGGAAAAGAGAGCAGATAGGTTGAAGGTGTGCACTAAAGGGGAAGAACTGTCTGATGATATGACAGAAGAAGAAAAGGGAGTCTAGGGGTGGACGCAGAGGATCCAGTATTGGCGTCAGAGTTTAACAGAGCTTTGGAAGGCTTGCGTTCAAATAAGACTGACGGCATAGATAACATTACTTCGGAATTGCTCAAATCATTTGGGAAAGTGGCAAGCAAATGACCATTCTGGTTGATGTGTAGAATGTATGAGAGTGGAGACATAACATCAGACTTTCGGGAAAGTATCATCCACGTAATCCCAAAGGTCAATTCGCGGACGTATTGACACCGGCGCGCTCCGACTGTGTAAGCACCTGTTACTCAGCTTGTGCTCGTATACTGTAAACAGTGATAATTCGTTCCGGTATTCCATAAACTTCCATAGGCTCTGCGACATTGTTAAAACTTTTGATAAGCCGCGAACTCTACCAAAGATGATGGCGACTGCAGCCCCCTGCTCCACGGAATCCGCAGAACCAGCCGCAGAGTGTCACAATGGATACCGAAGCACTTCATGCACCCGTCAGTGAAGTGATTAGCGACGCAATCGTCACGTGCCACAACGCGCGCGCGCAGACACACACACACACACACACACACACACACACACACACACACACACACACACAGCAGACCTGTAGCCCTCACAGAAACGTCGACAGGGCCTCACGGAGGAGGAAGGAGACGAAGACCAATAACACAAAATGATGAAAATGCTACGTGTCGACGCCACACAAGAAGGTGTCACAGCCCACCAACATGTAAGTTGCACTGCTAACTTATATGCAACTATCGAAAAAGAGGCATTCATCTTATTTGTTGAAAGAAGACACAGAAATAGAGGCAGGATCCCTGTGGCACTACGCAAATATATTAGCGGGAATGTAAGTCGTCATTCAAGCACGTAATCAGTATTACGGCAGCATAGAAAATTGAGACTGTGTCAGTATTAACTGCCAGTGCCTTTGGTCAACAGTGTATCTTAGATAAAGCAAATTTGGAGACCTATATTCAGAAGTTAACCACCAAACAAGGCATCGCCCATTACCTTGAAACATCCCTCAAGGACAACGAATTACGAAATGACATGTTGCGAAGTTATTGCCATCAGGAGATTTAGGAAAGAAACATACCGTCTCAAGTTTGTGTTTTGACATTTAGAACACAGCGGCTCCAACAGTTCGTTTACATTCATAGCGTTCACTGTCCAGTGGACGTGTATGTACCCTCCGTCTTACAATGCTATCACTGCTTGAGATTTGGACATGGCACCAAACAGTGCAGAAGTAATACAAGATGATAGTACTGCGCATACCCACACAGGAGTGATGCCTGTGGGAGGGCCAATCAACCAGACCGTGTTCATTGTACCGGTGGTCACAGTACCCTATCTCGAACTTGAGCACTGTATCTCAAACGCAAGGAAATTAACAAAATTGTGTCTCTCAATAATATTACCTTTCGAGAAGCGACAGTTGTGTTTGAAAATAGGGCTTTGCGAATGCAGTTACTTCTCCCCAAACATACAGACGAGGTACAGAATTCCCGCCCCTTCCGACTCAACAGCGGCTCAACGCAAATTTCGCCACCGCGACCTACGATCCGCAGCAACCAACACATCCAATGACGACAATGCAGCAGACGTCAGGAACGGTGGGTCGAGTGGATTCACCGTCGATACCCCCACCCCCTCCTCTCATACAGAATGCGCAATTACACTATCAGCAACGTGTAAATTCTATGGAACATAGAGGGACCTACCAAAGCATAGTTCCCCGGAACCAAGCGTACCAACCAGAATTGTCTCCCTCTCGCTCCAGGGGATCCCAGCCCCCACCCACCACAATTTCACAGAGTCAACTAACAGAGTCATATTGCAAACTACCTCGTTACCAACATTTTAAGAATAATTATGGCAATGAAGAACGATATATCGTACCAGCAAGCTACTAATGGGCCCACTTCAGTACTGCAAAGGATTCGATTCAGATGTAAATCCAAAACATGTTGACCCTACTACTTACACCCTAAAATGGACCTTAAATTCATTCGATGAAACGCAAGATTTCTCAAGACAAAGGAAGACAGCCTTCGACATTTTCTGTTCTAAACTAATGTACACATTTGTGTCATCACAGAACCAGGTTAAAACGAAACGAACCGTTCACACTCCTGGGCTATTCTGTCATTAGGGAAGGTTGAGATGATGGCTACAGCGGTGCAGCCTTGTTGGTAAAACAAGATATCCACCTTTTCTTTGTCAATACTGGTCCTCAGCATGATACATTACAAATGTCTGGTATCCGCCTGCGTATTAAGGGCCTTCATCTGAGTTTAGTCTCGACATATAAATCACCTTACGAAAGATTTTACAAACAACAGTTAACAGGTATGACGTCTTAAACACCGAGATTGGCGAAAAATTGTAGCGTCATGCAATACGTTTAAATTTATTACTCCATTGCTACTAACTGTACTCACAACACATTTAGTAAATGGTAGCCACATTTACTATTGGATGTACCCAAAAAATTACATCACTCTACAGCACGTAGTTCAGGAGACACCTCATAAACATTGAGCTACGTGAAAATAAAACTGCAGGGTGAAATTCGCTGGAGATGCACTTGAAATATGCGTACGTATACGTATGACATATGTTAGAAATATGTGATATATATTTGACATTTGCGTACGTGGTCAAAGCCACGGGTAAAAGCTCATCCTAAACCCTTGAAGCCGGCCGCTGTGGCCGAGCGGTTCTAGGGGCTCCACTTCGGAACCGTGCCACTGCTACGGTCACAGGTTCGAATCCTGCCTCGGGCATGGATGTGTGTGATGTTCTTAGGTTGGTTAGGTTTAAGCAGTTCTAAGTTCTAGAGGTCTGATGATCTCAGATGTTAAGTACCATAGTGCTGAGAGCCATTTGAACCATTTTGAAACCTTTGGAACGATATGGACCAAAGTTGGTATACATTTTTTTTTATTATCTGGCAAGAAATACCTTGGGGTTAATAACCATCAGACTCCTATTAGGGTGATCGTGATACAGAGGTGGGGGAGGAGGAGGTGGACAGAGAGGGGTAAAGGAAAATAAACAGACGGATGGGAGAGGAGCAGATGGGTAAGGAAAGGAAACAGGCGGAAATGGACAGAAACAGGCGGAGGATGAGACAGGCAGCGAGAGGGAGCAGGAGAAGACTGATAGAGAAAAGGAAGAGGGATAGGCAGTGACAGGGGTGAAGAGGAGATGGACTGAGAAAAAAGAGAACAGGAGATGAACAGGGAGAGGGAGGAAATTGGCAGCGGGAGGGGGAAGGATGAGGTGGACAAAGAAAGGAAGAGCAAGAGATGCAATTAAAGTGGGGAGTGAGACAAGGAAAGATTGTGGAGAAACAGATGGACTGAGAGAGGGGGAAGGGAAGATGGACAGAGAGACAGGGAGTAGGGGTTGGAGGAGGTGGACATGGAGAGGGGGTGAAGGAGATGGACAGAGAGAGAGTGAAGGAGGAGATGGAAGGAGAGAGGGGCAAAGAGGAAATGGACTAACAGAAGACTGGCATAAATACTCATACATACCCGGGAAATACTGTGTACTCAGCTAGTATTGCAATACGCAGACGACGTATGCATACGTTCCGAATACACTACTCTTCATTCCCGTCATTTGAAAAATGCACACTGCTGTCCCACAGTGGATGAGTTGTGTACAGAAAGTGGCTTCGAAACCTCTGAAAACAAGTCTAGTCGTGTGATTTTTAAGTGACATGGGATTCCACTTGGTGGGACGGCGCCGTCGAAAGCTGCGCGCGAACTCTGGTTCCTCACGACTCCTGTGGTCTGTGTCGGTCAGGGACGTCGCCCTCGGCCTACGCTGTGATTTTAGTTGACTGATTGCTGGGTCCAAGCTTTGCTGAGAGTGAAGCAGTGATTCTGTTGATCAGCCCGTCAGCCGCTCGTTTTTCAATAGCCTCCTTCAGAATACAGTCCCATAACGACGAGATCTGACTTAGCACTTCCGTTTCTTCATACTTCATGGAGTCCACTGCAGCCATGCAATGTTCTGCAACCACAGATTTTGTTGGTTGCTTGCGTTCGGTGTAGCTTGTGTGTTCCTTGCATCTTTCTTCGATTGTCCGTGCAGCCTCCCCGATACGCCTCGCCGCATTTCCACGGAATACGGTAAACAGCTGGTTTAAGGTGCCCCAAGACATCTTCCATCGTACCTAAAAAAGGGCACGCGTTTTCGAGGGTGGACGAAAAACGCATTTAATGTTACTTAGAGCCTGGATTTTGGCGATTTTGTTCGATATTTCGCCGCGTACGGCAGATACGTCATTGTCCTTTCCTCCTCGTCGTCTTAAATCTGCTAGGTTTGTATTTTTTGCCTGAAAACATGTCATAACAGTTCTTCTTGAACGTGCTTAAGGTGGCTGAGCTCCCGTGGTAGACGTTTTTCGTCAGATACTGCGTGTGCAGAAAATCGACGTGATATGGGCTCAACAAGTCGTTGGAAGTCCCCTGCAGAAACAGTGAGCCATGCTGCCGCTGTAGCCGTCCACAATGGCGAAATTGTTATTCTTGAGAGATTTTGTGCACGAATTGACTCTCGATTATGTTCCATAAATGTTCTATGGGACTGATGTTGGTCGTTCTCCGTGGCTAAATCATTCACTCGAACTGTGCAGAATGTTTTTCAAACCAATCGCGATCAATTGCCACTCGGTGACATGGCGCTTGGTCATCCATAATAATACCAAAGTCTTTTGGGAGCATGAAGTCGATGAATGGCTGAAAATGGTCTCCAAGTAGCCAAACAGACCCATTTTCAGTCAATGAACCACATAACCACGGCTCACACTATTATGGATCCACCACCAGTTTGCACAGCACCTCGTTGATAACTTGGGTCCATGGCTTTGTGGTGTCTGCGCAGGAAAGGCGTTGCAGGCGATGTTGTGCTATTGGTTGAAGGGACTCGGGTCGGTCCCATGCTACTACAGCCCATTAACGACAAATTTCGCCGCACTCTCGTAAGGAATACATTAGCTGTAATCCCATATTGATTCCTGCGGTTATTTCGCGCAGTGTTGCTTGTCTGTTAGCACTAACAACTCTACATAAACGCCGCTGCTCTCGGTCGTCAAGTGAAGGCCGTCAGCCACTGCGTTATCAATGGCAAGAGGTAGTGCCTGAAATTTGGTATTTTCGGCATATTCCGAGGAATATTGAATTCCCTAACAATTTACGAAATGTAATGTCTCCTGCATCCTGCCCCAACTATCACTCCAAATTCAAAGTATGTTAACTCCCGTCGTGCGACCATAATCACATCGAACATCTTTTTACATGGATCACCTAAGTGCAAATGACAGCTCTGCCAATGCACTACCCTTTCATACCTCATGTACGCGATACTACCGCCATCTCTGTGCGTACATATCGCTATCCCGTGACTTTCGTCACTTCATTGTATACATTTAGTATCCGACAGTGACTCGGATTCCCTTAATCCCCCCCGTCCCCCGTCCCTCCACCCCACACACATAGCATCGATTTGGAAGATAGGTTGAAGATTGAAGATTCTCGCTCTTCATACTCCAGAAGCAGCTTGCTCCCGTGAGGGCTTCCGCTGTCGGTAGATTATCTTAAATACCGCGACCACACGCGTCTCAGTGAGGTCTTACTATTATATTAAGCGTTCAATACACGTCATTAACAGTAGAGTAACTGACTATGCCTGTTTGAAGTTTTCGATTCGGATTCCTCCCTGGACTGTTTGAGCGTGCTTACAACGATCATGATACCTCTGGCTTTGTTTTTGGCTAGTTGTTCTATTCTGAGGTACACGTTTCATAGGACGTGGAGGACGCATAAATTGGCCAGCCCGTTCTCCTGATCTTACACCTCTGGACTTCTTTCTGTAGGGTACGTTTTAGGAGAATGTGTACCGTGATGTGCCTACAACCCCAGAGGATATGAAACAATGTATTGTGGCAGCCTGCGGCGACATTACACCAGATGTACTGCGGCGTGTACGACATTCATTACGCCAGAGATTGCAATTGTGTGCAGCAAATGATGGCCACCACATTGAACATCTATTGGCCTGACATGTCGGGACACACTCTATTCCACTCCGTAATTGAAAACGGAAACCACGTGTGTACGTGTACCTCACCCCTCACGGTAATGTACATGTGCGTCAGTGAAAAAGACCAATAAAAAGGTGTTAGCATGTGGACGTAATGTGCTGTTCCAGTCTCTTCTGTACCTAAGATCCATCACCGTTCCATTTGGATCCCTACGTAATTCGGTGCTCTCCGATACACACGATCGAACAGCGGAGGAGTGGTACTCAAGCGTCAACTTTAGGTTACAATATCTCCGGATGTAATTAACATTTTGCAATGCAACAAACGGCACTGATTACGTATTTGTTTATATGTTCAAATGTGCTAACAAAACTAACGGTTTGTGTTAAAAAACGTACTTCCGTGCATTTTTTATGGTTTGTATTAACCAATTACACTAGCCCATCTCCTCACGTTCGGTCTGTGGAATCGATTCGTCAGTATTTGATGTGGTTTACGAAATATATCCAGCGGCAATGTTAGGTGACTCACCCTGTATATACAGGGTGTTACATAAAGGTACGGCCAAACTTTCCGGAAACATTCCTCACATACAAATAAAGAAAAGATGTTATGTGGACATGTGTCCGGAAACGCTTAATTTCCATGTTTGAGCTCATTTTAGTTTCTTCCACCTACGCTCAATGGAGCACGTTATCATGATTTCATACGGGATACTCTACTTCTGCTGCTAGAACATGTGCCTTTACAAGTACGACACAACATGTGGTTCATGCGCGATGGAGCTCCTGCACATTTCAGTCGAATTGTTCGTACGCTTCTCAACAACAGATTCGATGTCCGATGGATTGGTGGAGGCGGACCAATTCCATGGCCTCCACGCTCTCCTGACCGCAACCCTCTTGACATTCATTTATGGGGGCATTTGAAAGCTACACAACCCCGGTACCACATGTAGAGACTCTTCGTGCTCGTATTGTGGACGGCTGTGATACAATACTCCATTCTCCAGGGCTGCATCAGCGTATCAGGGATTCCATGCGACGGAGGGTGGATGCATGTATCCTCGCTAACAGAGGACATTTTGAACATTTCCTGTAACAAAGTGTTTGAAGTCACGCTGGTACGTTCTGTTGCTGTGTGTTTCCATTCCATGATTAATGTGATTTGAAGAGAAGTAATAAAATGAGCTCTAACATGGAAAGTAAGCGTTTCATATATATATATATATATATATATATATATATACACTTTCACTGGGGACACGTTCCACACACTGAAATAAGCAAAAAGTCGATATAAACATATGTTTCAAAAATCCTTTTTTGTAATGAACAAAGTTTACAACGTAGCTGAGTGGAGAAGAGAAACTCATAATAAATGCTCAAAATGTCTTCTCTTGCTTCTAAACACGTATGCACTCGTCGAATCATGGACTTATGCACCCTTTCAAATACTCCCTGATGATTCCGAATGGTTTTGTAGGCTTCCATGACACGTCGATGAAGAGTTTCTGCATACGTGTGGGCTGCTGCATATACCAATAGCTTATGGTGCCCCAAGAGAAAATAATCCAAATACTCGAGGTTGGGTGAACATGTAGGCCGTAGGACTGGTCTTCCTCTTCCTTAACACCTGCAATGATAGATATCAGCCAGTTACCTCGAGCACTGAAACTGCACTATGCTGGAGCTGCATCATTCATCAAGTTGTAGATAGCACCTGTAAGGCATGCTGGGAGATCGTATGACTCTACAAGACAGTCACTTACAATTACTGCCCACACATTAATTTTAAACTAGTGCTGATTTCTATCCTGTGCTGTTGCATGGGGATTACGATCGATCCATACCAGTAGGTTGTGGAAATTTGTTTTTCCATCTCTTCCAAATATTGCCTCGTCTGTGAACGAAACTGAAGAGAGAAACGACGGATTGGCAGTTTGTGCTATAAACTTTAGCCAAATGTTCTCCTGTGGTGGGTAATCGGCAGGAGTAAGACCCTATACGCACTGAGGATGATACAGGGACATGAGGTGGTAGTGAAGTATCCTCTATGCAGAATTTTGAGATGTACCACACTTCCTCCTTTCCTTCATCTTCTCCAGCATCTCATTGGTGATCCAGGGTTTTCTCGCTCTCTTTGTTTCCCTCCCAACTTCACTCATCAAAGTACACTCCTGGAAATGGAAAAAAGAACACATGGACACCGGTGTGTCACACCCACCATACTTGCTCCGGACACTGCGAGAGGGCTGTACAAGCAATGATCACACGCACGGCACAGCGGACACACCAGGAACCGCGGTGTTGGCCGTCGAATGGCGCTAGCTGTGCAGCAATTGTGCACCGCCGCCGTCAGTGTCAGCCAGTTTGCTGTGGCATACGGAGCTCCATCGCAGTCTTTAACACTGGTAGCATGCCGCGACAGCGTGGACGTGAACCGTATGTGCAGTTGACGGACTTTGAGCGAGGGCGTATAGTGGGCATGCGGGAGGCCGGGTGGACGTACCGCCGAATTGCTCAACACGTGGGGCGTGTGGTTCCACAGTACATCGATGTTGTCGCCAGTGGTCGGCGGAAGGTGCACGTGCCCGTCGACCTGGGACCGGACCGCAGCGACGCACGGATGCACGCCAAGACCGTAGGATCCTACGCAGTGCCGTAGGGGACCGTACCGCCACTTCCCAGCAAATTAGGGACACTGTTGCTCCTGGGGTATCGGCGAGGACCATTCGCAACCGTCTCCATGAAGCTGGGCTACGGTCCCGCACACCGTTAGGCCGTCTTCCGCTCACGCCCCAACATCGTGCAGCCCGCCTCCAGTGGTGTCGCGACAGGCGTGAATGGAGGGACGAATGGAGACGTGTCGTCTTCAGCGATGAGAGTCGCTTCTGCCTTGGTGCCAATGATGGTCGTATGCGTGTTTGGCGCCGTGCAGGTGAGCGCCACAATCAAGACTGCATACGACCGAGGCACACAGGGCCAACACCCGGCATCATGGTGTGGGGAGCGATCTCCTACACTGGCCGTACACCACTGGTGATCGTCGAGGGGACACTGAATAGTGCACGGTACATCCAAACCGTCATCGAACCCATCGTTCTACCATTCCTAGACCGGCAAGGGAACTTGCTATTCCAACAGGACAATGCACGTCCGCATGTATCCCGTGCCACCCAACGTGCTCTAGAAGGTGTAAGTCAACTATCCTGGCCAGCAAGATCTCCGGATCTGTCCCCCATTGAGCATGTTTGGGACTGGATGAAGCGTCGTCTCACGCGGTCTGCACGTCCAGCACGAACGCTGGTCCAACTGAGGCGCCAGGTGGAAATGGCATGGCAAGCCGTTCCACAGGACTACATCCAGCATCTCTACGATCGTCTCCATGGGAAAATAGCAGCCTGCATTGCTGCGAAAGGTGGATATACACTGTACTAGTGCCGACATTGTGCATGCTCTGTTGCCTGTGTCTATGTGCCTGTGGTTCTGTCAGTGTGATCATGTGATGTATCTGACCCCAGGAATGTGTCAATAAAGTTTCCCCTTCCTGGGACAATGAATTCACGGTGTTCTTATTTCAATTTCCAGGAGTGTATTTAACAAACCACTTTAACATTTTGCCACTGATCTTCCGCAATTGCACTTGTATTTTTGTGTCTCACTTCGTTAATGTTTTTCTGTAACGATTCTCTTACTGCAACGTTATTCTCTCTTAGGTTCTCCAAGTCCCATCTGTGTTTTCTCCTCCCATACTCTTGAGAAGAAAAAGCAAGCCAAGAAGTGTAGTGATTATAGAACAATTAGTCTGATATCACATGTGGCAAAGATCATTGCAAGAATACTAAATAGACGGTTGGAAAACAAAATTGAAGAAGTGATAGGAGAAAACCAGTTTGGCTTCAGGAAAGGAAAAGGGACCAGAGACGCCACTGGCATGATGAGGATATTGTCAGAGAGAGTTTTGGCCGTGAACGAAGAAGTTTGCGCTTGTTTTATAGACTGGCAGAAGTCCTTCGACACAGTCAATTGGAATATATTGATGAACATCCTTAAGGAAATAGGAATCAACTGGAGAGATCGGAAACTTATAAGGAACTTGTAACTGGGACAAAGGGTAAAGGTACGACTTAACTATGGAGAAACGAACAGTGTGGAAATAGGAAGGGGAGTGAGACAAGGGTGTTGTCTGTCGCCAAGTCTCTTCAACCTGTGTGGAGAAATGCTGGAGAGAGAAGCGCTGAAAGGATGCGGAAACTTCAAAGTAGGAGGACGTCTCATCAACACCATAAAGTATGCAGACGACCTGGTAGTGCTCGCCAAAAATCAGAGACAGCTGCAACACATGATGAACAATTTGGTGGAAACGGGAAGAAAATACGGCATGGAAATCAACATCGAAAAATCAAAAGTGATGCGCATATCGAAACGTGAGAAACACTTGGAAATAACTGTTGACAATAGGGAACTGGAAAATGTGAATCAGTTCCAGTGCCTGGGAAGTTTTATTACAAAGGATGCCCACTGCACCAACGAAATCCGAGCAAGAATCGCCATGGCCAAAGCTGCTCGCCATGGCAAAGGACTCTGGTGACCAGCAAGTTGAGTTTGGCATTGAGGAAGAAACTGATAAGGTGCTACATTTGGAGCATTGGACTGTATGGAGCAGAAACATGGACCATGAGAAAGAAGGAGAAAAAATACTTAGAGATCTTTTAAATGTGGTGCTGGAGGAGAATGGAAAAGATCAAGTGGACATATCGCATAAAAAATGACGATGTACTGCGAAGAGTAGGAGAGAAGAGAAGTATTCTGCGTACAATTCTTCAGAGAAAGTCCAACTGGATTGGACATATACTTAGACACGAGGGAAACTCAGAGGAAACGCAGGACGAGGAAGAAGAAGAATTCAACATCTGGACGACATGAAAGATGGAAGGAGATACAACAGACTGAAGGAAGAAGCTGAAGACAGGGAACAGTGGAATTTCAAATTCTCCGTACGAAGACATGGACCTACCACTAGGCAGAATACTACATAATAATAATAACCACACGCCAGGACCACTTGTCTTGCGCTGATACCGGGTTCTTCTTTGTGGTCAGGCGTACAAGCAACACTTGATCTTCCTCAGTCAACAGTCTGGTAGATGACTTCCCTGTCTTCGGTCTGAAAAAAAGGTATGATACAGAAGTGCACACGCGTGTCTATTACCATTCGCGCGGCCTTATATGAAAATCATGTCTACCTGTTCACGAAATGAATATCCTCCCATGTTTGAAAAGATAACTTTCAGTTAACTCACTAACTATAGCATACGTACGTAATGGTCACATTAAAGAGAAACAAAAGACAAATGTGATCAAGTATCCCTGTCAACACAACATCCTCAGGGATACAATGAGTCAAACGTGTGTGTAGATGAGGTAGTTGGGCTGTATCCAGAAAGTTGTCAAAAGTCGTTTTCGAGTTGTTAATGAAAGCTGAAAGATTTTTTACTTGTTTTGGTGTAAAGAACCTGTCCCCAAAGTTTGTAACAGTATTTTTGAAACACGTTGTATATAGTATTAAATCTTGTCCGTCTGGTATTCATTCTTAACTTTAAACTTTCATTTTCTCTATTTTTAGCCAATATACAGGTTACCCCAGGTGGAATGGTCAATATTTCTGGATATAACAGTAAAGATCGCTCGAAACTCAAAAGTCTAGTAACGTGAGCTCCGGTAATGCATGCGTTAAGAGCAATGAGCACTTCTTCACCTTCAGATGCTGTGATATAAATCTCTTCTACTGCAAGCTCTTTTCTTTCCGTATTTTGGGCCGTGGTAGCATGGACCAAAACAAGAAGTATCAACTAATCATGGGCTCTAAATTACGTACCTTAAGATTTATGACAACTTGTTCATCTTCGCCACAATGAAAGATATCTCTTCTATTGAAAAAGTGCTCATAGCTCTTAAGGTATGGAGATTAAAACCAATGTTTACTACAGAATTTTTTTGTGTTTTCGGCCACACTACCTGCTACCAAAATATGGAAAGCAATGAGCCTGCAGTAAAAGAAGTGTTTTTCACGGTATCGAAGACGAAGTAGTTCTCATAGCTTTTAAGCTATGGTTATTAAGCTCATGTTTCTAGAGTTTTGTGCTTCGAATGATAGTTCCTGCCATACCCCTAATACTTGAACATTCCTTCTGGGACACGCTGTAAATAAAAATACTTTCTCAGTTATCTACTAATATAAAATACTCTTTGCTGTTTCTGTAATTAATACCAATGACCCGCCAGAGCTTTGTACGAGTACAATTAAATATCTACGGCCGGACGTCTTCTCTGGTTAATAAGTTATACACTCAAATCTGGCCAGCGAATCAGTCTATCAATTAATGAAAATCATATTAAAATCCGTACGGAATTTCGAGAGATTAACCTTCACATAGAGACAGAAAAACGTCGCAGGGGACTTCAATTCATCATAGTTCAGCCAATTTGCACGAAATGTTTATAAAATGTGTTCAGAAAACTTCTTCGTGAATAATATATCTATTAGTGGAAACCATATCAAAATCCCTATAACAGTTCCTTTTATTAGCCTTCAAATACACGCAAAATAACAAAAAACGCGGGGGAGGGCTGAAATTAACTTAAAATGTCATGTAAATAAGTGAAATATTATAAATATGGACAGTAGTTCTAAAAAAAAGAAATAAATAAATACAATACATGCAAGTGTCAGGTAAAAAGATCGTCATTTACTCGTTTCCACCGGCTCTTGGAAGAAAGCGTCTGAAACTCCATTAACACGGCTCATAGTCTTTCTCTGTTCAGAAACCGAGTAGACCTACTTACGAAAGGTTCCCCGTAGTTGCTGCAAGTGGACGGTTAGTCTTTTTTTGTCTCAGATGGCTCGAGCTCTGAGCTTCACCACGGCCGGTACGGTATTACGTAGCGCTGGATTGTGGCAGCTCTTTACATTTACGGGTACTCTTTTTGTAGACACAATGCTCTACTGTCTCATCTAGATTCTACCTTATCAAATGGCTCTGAGCACTATGGGGCTTAACAAATGGTTCAAATGGCTCTGAGCACTATGGGACTCAACTGCTGTGGTCATAAGTCCCCTAGAACTTAGAACTACTTAAACCTAACTAACCTAAGGACATCACACACATCCATGCCCGAGGCAGGATTCGAACCTGCGACCGTAGCGGTCGTGCGGTTCCAGACTGTAGCGCCTTTAACCGCTCGGCCACTCCGGCCGGCGGACTTAACACCTGAGGTCATCAGTCCCATACAACTTAGAATTACTTGAACCTAACTAACCTACGGACATCACACACATCCATGCCCGAAGCAGGATTCGAACCTGCGACCGTAGCAGTCGCGCGGTTCCGGACTGAAGCGCCTAGAACCGCTCGGCCACTCCGGCCGGCTTCTTTATCAAAAAAGAAATATCCAGAAGGAACAACAAATAAACACCTAGAATTTAGAAACACACGAAAGATTGAAACGGTTTGCAGGCAGATGACGTACCATCTCTGATAAGATGACGATACGACGACAGAAAAACACAAGAATAATTTTGTGCATTATTCTGAAATGTACATACTTGCGATACTGCGCTAACGCCAACTTATGTTTTCGGACGTTAAAACTTACAGAAAATCAGCAATGCGCTTCGTGTTAGGAAATGCTGAGCAGAGCCAGCAATGTGAACTGGATATGCGCTCTTATATTCCTGTTTCACTGTAGCACTCCACAAGAAGCACAGTGCACTATTTCCGTGCCCGTCCTTTTCTCCGAGTGCATCTCGTATATCACAAACGTCTCTCACAACAGATCCCATCAGAACTAATTCTTTTCGTGGTGATTGAGTGAGTAATAGAGTATATTCCTCAACATCTACACTATGTGATCAAAAGTATTCGGACACCCCCAAAACACAAGTTTTTCATAGTGCTGCCACCTACTGCCAGGTACTCCATATCAGCGACCTCAGTAGTCATTAGACATCGTGAGATTGCAGAATGGGGAACTTCGCGGAACTCAACGGACTTCGAACGTGGTCAGGTGATTGGGTGTCACTTGTGTCATACGTCTGTACGCGACATTTCCACACTCCTAAACATCGCTAGCTCCACTGTTTCCGATGTGATAGTGAAGTGGAAACGTGAAGGGACACGTACTGCACAAAAGCGTACAGGCCGACCTCGTCTGTTGATTGACAGAAACCGCCGACGGTTGAAGAGGGTCGTAATGTGTAATAGGCAGACATCTATCCAGACCATCACACAGGAATTCCAAGCTGCATCAGGACCCACTGCAAGTATTATGACAGTTAGGACGGAGGTGAGCAAACTTGGATTTCATGATTGAGCGACTACTCATAAGCCACACATCATGGTGATAAATGCAGAACGACGCCTCGCTTGATGTAACGAGCGTAAACATTGCACAATTTATCAGTGGAAAAACGTTGTGTGGAGTGACGAATCACGGTACACAATGTGGCGATCCGATGGCAGGGTATGGGTATGGCGAATGCCCGGTGACCATCATCTGCCAGCGTGTGTAGTGTTAACGGTACAATTCTGAGGCGGTGGTGTTACGGTGTAGTCGTGTTTTTCATAGAGGGGGTTTGCACCCCTTGTTGTTTTGCGTGGCACTATCACAGCATAGGCATACATTGATGTTTTAAGCACCTTCCTGCTTGCCACTGTTGAAGTGCAATTGGGGGTGGCGATTGCATCTTTCAACACGATCGAGCACCTGTTCATAATGCACGGCCTGTGGCGGAGTGGTTACACGACAATAACATCCATATAATATACTGGCCTGCACAGAGTCCTGATCTGAATCCTATAGAACACCTTTCGGACGTTTTAGAACGCCAACTTCGTGCCAGGCCTCACCGACCGACATCGATGCCTCTCTTCAGTGCAGCACTCCATGAAGAATGGTGCTGCCATTCCCCAAGAAACCTTCCAGCACCTGCCTGAACGTATGCCTGCGAGTGTGGAAGCTGTCATCAAGGCTAAGGGTTGGTCAACACCATGCTAAATTCCAGCATTAGCGATGGAGGGCACCACGAACTTGTAGGTCATTCTGAGCCAGGTGTCCGGATACTTTTGATCACGTAGTGTATATTATTAAAAGTAGACTACACTGTGCAACACGAGTAAAGTAAAACTTTTTTTAAACCCCATAATTTACTCCCACTTCGACTGAAATTTGGCTCTAAGCTGCCGACAACCTTCCACTCTAAAAGCGCAAAAGCGTGGCGCTCTGCGACTACACTCTCGGGCTCGACGACGCTTAAAACAGCAAGGTGACAACACGTGCGAAGGAAAGGCCAACCTTTGAAGCTGCTGATGCCCCCAGATGTCTGAAACAATCTATAAGGGCACTGTTGGGTTGCACCCTGCTGAACGTGATCGGACCCCCTTCGATGTGCAGCGCTACCACAATTTTTGCTCTCGTGTACAGATTGAAACCACTGCGGACTGAAAGTTTTTTATCGTGGTCCGAAGCTGCAAAAGGTGCGTGTGCTTCTTCAGCCCTCCGGTTTCGCGCTCCCCTATGATGTGATCACGGAGGGTTGCGATATCGATACATCTGTGAATACAACGGCAAAGGGCTACTCTAAGGCCGCCCCGTTCGGCGACAACCTCAGTGGTATTCGCCCACTTTTATTGAGAATTTTAAACGTTTGCCTTTAAAGACAAAACTTGCAAAGTAGTCCTAGACACTTGCAAGCAGGCAACTGATATTTGGGGTGATTTCAAATGGCTGTCGGTCTGCAGGCGCCTAGGGCTCTTTTTACTCTGTAAAGGCATATTATGGGCGAGTGCCACAAACGGAATTTCCGAACTGGCTGTCTTAGAGCAAACCTTTGCTATTGTATTCATACACTCCTGGAAATGGAAAAAAGAACACATTGACACCGGTGTGTCAGACCCACCATACTTGCTCCGGACACTGCGAGAGGGCTGTACAAGCAATGATCACACGCACGGCACAGCGGACACACCAGGAACCGCGGTGTTGGCCGTCGAATGGCGCTAGCTGCGCAGCATTTGTGCACCGCCGCCGTCAGTGTCAGCCAGTTTGCCGTGGCATACGGAGCTCCATCGCAGTCTTTAACACTGGTAGCATGCCGCGGCAGCGTGGACGTGAACCGTATATGCAGTTGACGGACTTTGAGCGAGGGCGAATAGTGGGCATGCGGGAGGCTGGGTGGACGTACCGCCGAATTGCTCAACACGTGGGGCGTGAGGTCTCCACAGTACATTGATGTTGTCGCCAGAGGTCGCCGGAAGGTGCACGTGACCGTCGACCTGGGACCGGACCGCAGCGACGCACGGATGCACGCCAAGACCGTAGGATCCTACGCAGTGCCGTAGGGGACCGCACCGCCACTTCCCAGCAAATTAGGGACACTGTTGCTCCTGGGGTATCGGGGAGGACCATTCGCAACCGTCTCCATGAAGCTAGGCTACGGTCCCGCACACCGTTAGGCCGTCTTCCGCTCACGCCCCAACATCGTGCAGCCCGCCTCCAGTGGTGTCGCGACAGGCGTGAATGGAGGGACGAATGGAGACGTGTCGTCTTCGGCGATGAGAGTCGCTTCTGCCTTGGTGCCAATGATGGTCGTATGCGTGTTTGGCGCCGTGCAGGTGAGCGCCACAATCAAGACTGCATACGACCGAGGCACACAGGGCCAACACCCGGCATCATGGTGTGGGGAGCGATCTCCTACACTGGCCGTACACCACTGGTGATCGTCGAGGGGACACTGAATAGTGCGCGGTACATCCAAACCGTCATCGAACCCATCGTTCTACCATTCCTAGACCGGCAAGGGAACTTGCTGTTCCAACAGGACAATGCACGTCCGCATGTATCCCGTGCCACCCAACGTGCTCTAGAAGGTGTAAGTCAACTACCCTGGCCAGCAAGATCTGCGGATCTGTCCCCCATTGAGCATGTTTGGGACTGGATGAAGCGTCGTCTCACGCGGTCTGCACGTCCAGCACGAACGCTGGTCCAACTGAGGCGCCAGGTGGAAATGGCATGGCAAGCCGTTCCACAGGACTACATCCAGCATCTCTACGATCGTCTCCATGGGAGAATAGCAGCCTGCACTGCTGCGAAAGGTGGATATACACTGTTCTAGTGCCGACATTGTGCATGCTCTGTTGCCTGTGTCTCTGTGCCTGTGGTTCTGTCAGTGTGATCATGTGATGTATCTGACCCCAGGAATGTGTCAATAAAGTTTCCCCTTCCTGGGACAATGAATTCACGGTGTTCTTATTTCAATTTCCAGGAGTGTACATCTGTCAATGTCGTACTCCTCTGTGATCACGCCAGAAGGGCTGTAAAAGCATAAGACCGCTTTGCTGCTTCGGACCACGATCATATTTCGTCGAATGGTTTTGAACGGTCCCTAGTGGTTCTAAGCTGTACAGTCGTGGACAAAACAAGCGATACCACTCGCCTTTTCGTTATGCTGATCCGCACGGCTTTGAAGTCTGCTACACAGCATCACATGCAAGGCGACGAAGTGCTACCAACATACTGTGCACAGACGTGAAATTGACAAACTATCTGAACTTTTTTAGACTGTTTTCAGTAATTTGTAAGACTATATTAATGCTGATTAATGTGTTAAACACAACACGTAAATATAAGATGGTTCAAATGGCTCTGAGCACTATGGGACTTAACATCTATGGTCATCAGTCCCCTAGAACTTAGAACTACTTAAACCTAACTAACCTAAGGACAGCACACAACACCCAGCCATCACGAGGCAGAGAAAATCCCTGACCCCGCCGGGAATCGAACCCGGGAACCCGGGCGTGGGAAGCGAGAACGCCACCGCACGACCACGAGATGCGGGCATTATATAAGACAGAAATGAAAGAAGAAACGCTAATTAGTGTGAACTGTACCAATAAAAATGAATTTCAAATTATCGAGAAAACATATCTGTTTTAGTAAGACAAAGAACCCCAGATCGTTACGAATTAGCAAAATATTACCGCCGGCCGCGGTGGTCTAGCGGTTCTGGCGCTGCAGTCCGGAACCGCGGGACTGCTACGGTCGCAGGTTCGAATCCTGCCACGGGCATGGGTGTTTGTGGTGTCCTTAGGTTAGTTAGGTTTAAGTAGTTCTAAGTTCTAGGGGACTTATGACCTAAGCTGTTGAGTCCCATAGTGCTCAGAGCCATTTGAACCATTTGAAAATATTACCCGCATTCGGCCGCGAAACGGTCTGTGTCAACGTTCAGACCAGTCTTACTGGATTACCGTTGCTGACCTACCATGAAAGTGTGCAAATTTAGCAATGATTCATAACTAAATTCAGTTAAAAATCATTCAGTGCCACACTTAAGTCAATTCCATTATTGACAGGAGCGGAAAAAGTAGGCAGTAACATGTATTAAATTCTACACGAGTGTCATATTGACATCCACAGGGCGCCAGTACAGAATAAAGGTAGCGATAAAACGTATTGGGGGCGTGAGAATTTCTTAAAAGTGCTTTACTGATATTCTACGTGCCTCCATCGAGATTAGAACCGAAAACAAACCAGACCTTCCTTTCACTACGCTAGCAGACAACCCAGGTAAACAGCCCGCTATTATTACCCCAGACATGAATAAGCCGGCGATTTCGCAATGAAAATCGCAAAATAGTCTGCAGTTTCTGTTGCATATAGCTTTCTGGACTCAAAAACATGAATTTTCTACCTTTATGTCGCCGCTTATGTGACAGTCATTCGGGATGTTTATCGAAATAACAAAATACTGTTATTAGAGAGTAAATTTAGTAGGATAATTCTGCACCATCCCAGGAAATAAACGGCTACATAGCTGCCAAACGTATTCTACATTGTTTCGAATTCTCCACTAGGCTCGCCACAGCCAGAAAACGTTCATTAGCCGAAGTGTTTCTTAAACTAGCTAGCAATGGGAATGTTCGCACCTCTAAAACGCGGTGGCATTAATACTGGAATCTGAATTACCGCGTGTATAGGAAAATGGATTTTATTTGCGTTCCTGTAAACGTGATTTGGATCGAAAGCGTAGATACGATTAATATGCTGATGTATCGACTGCAACTAGAACATTTCGAATAAAGAGTAGGGGGTGTTATTTATGCGGCCTTCATCTTCAGTAACTGTCGTAGCATTTTTCGTTGTTAGGATTTCGTCACCTAAACCGGTAAAACCGGAACCCTACTAGTGTCACTTTCTTGACCGTCTATCGGTCTACCCAACCCTTAAAACCCGTTTACCTTGAGAACGGGTAGACATAATAAGCGGAAATGTATCACACTTCTTGCGGTAACCGGTCCCTTGGTGGTGTAAAAAAGTGAGCTTCTATGTCAACGCAATCTGAAGATACGGACGTTTACGTAATGAAAATTTACGCGAAAGGTCAAAAGATGACTTCAAGAACTATGCGACCAAACTGCTTAGGTCATCAGTCCCCAAGACCTAGAACTACTTAAACCTAGCTAGCCTAAGGACATCACAGACATCTATGCCCGAGGTAGGATTGCAACCTGCGACTGAATCAGCCGTGCGGCTCGTGACTGAAGCGCCTGGAACAGCTCGTCCACCGCACCCGGCGAAATCCTTTTAACGTCACGTATAATTATAATACATACTGTCTAGTGAGGATAAACTGTATTCGCCAGCAACTCAGATCACGGAATTTTTACGAAGCTACAATCAAACTTTGTTCGAAGTCGTCTTCAATATCCATTTATAAACACCCGAGGAACGTCGTATGCGATATCCACTTCTGAAGACGCTGGCAGATACTGCAGTACCATAACAAGTAGGTAAGAATTTATTGTTATTGTTCCATGCATGACACTTTATTTCAGTAACAATTTAACGTGCCTAGGTGTTTGTATATGACTGAAAATAATTAACAAAAAGTAAATAAACAGCAAAAAAACCTCGATGTTCAAATCAAACGTAACTCACATGTCGCAATTACAACATAATTTCGTTGTTACATCTACATGACTACATCTACAGGATTTCTTTGCAATTCATACTTACGTGCCTGGCAGAAGGTTCGGACTATTTCTCTACCGTCCCACTAATTAACAGTGTGCGGGAAAAAGGACCACTTAAATCTTTTATTACGAGCTTTGAATCACATTGTTACTATGGTTTCTTCCTGTGTAAGTTCCTGTGTAAGTTCCTGTGTTTTGGCATTCAGAACAGATGTTTGTGACTGAAATTTCGTGAAAAGATCTCGCGACAACGAAACACGCTTTTGTTTTCATGAATATTACCCCAACTCGATTATCAAATCTGTGACTACCTCTCCCCTATTTTGTGACATTAAAAATCGTGCTACCGTTCCCTGGACGTTTTTGCGTGCACAGTCAATCACGTCTGTCAAGGATATTATAGCAGTGGACGAACAACCGTAGAGCAGGTAGTGTTTTAAGTTGGCCGGTTGCGTATTCTTAGTGTGCAACCAATAAAACGCAGTCATTCGTTTGCCTTCCCCACAAAAGTATGTTTTCGATCGTTCCAGTTTAAGTTTTACTAGGTACTGAGATGAACTGACGGTGCTTCGACTTGTGTTTTGTCATGTAACCGAAAGTTAATTATTGTTATTGGAGGCTGCTTTCGTGTTTAATGTATTCCTCATTCAACAGAATACACTCCTCGACACCACACATAACTGTTTCAAAGTATTAAATTGTTACTGATGTTACCAAGTTGCAGTGGTCATCTTAACTTGCCGTTTCGAAACAAAGGAAAATATTATAGCGAAATGTAGCAACTAAGAAGCAGAGTATCCAAATAAACAAACATTTCCGGTTTAAGGAGTTGCAGTAGGTCTACTACACAGTAACGTAAATTAGGAGCAAAGTCCATTAGTATATCGTTATCTGGAAAACCAGCCCTCATAATGCAAAGTGCCACTACAAGAAAGAAAGTTTCCAAACATGTCAATGAGTAGTCGAGGAAAGTGGACGCATTCTGTCTACTGAATCCCAATGCACGCCACTTACGAGGGGACACGCCAAGTGTCATACCCCGATCTTGCTGAAACTTCGCTCAGTGAAAGAGGGGACAAAATAAGTGAACACGTGTCTCGGCTTATCTGCTTCCACTCTACCGCTTCTGAGAAAATGACGGACAACGTTTTCAATGCGCTGTTGCTATAGTGTAGATACCTCTTAGCGGGTAAGGATTCAACTGAAGCGGTGGCTCTGCGGCTACCATACGAGTAGCGACTTCGGAACTTTGCGCTGCGAGTTCGAAACCCGGTTTTTCCTTCCCCCTCCCAACCCCTCACTCTCTGAATTATCTACGAATGTTTATTCCAATTTATGTTGAAACACTGTTGTCGTTATTCGTCAGTTAATTTACTGTGTAAAGAAGTAAGTTAAAAAGGGAACACATAGTGCGTAGTGGGGCGATAACTCTGTTGTAGAAATAATTCAGAAGCCAAGATCGCTTAAATACTGTTTACTGGATAACCGGTTTCAACACACTAAAGGTGCCATCATCGGATCTGAATGTAGATTAACATTTATAAACCATTTGGATATAACGATAAATGAGGCAGACCAGATGATTTTAGATCAGCTTGTCTCATTCGTTTATTATTTTTTTAATTCATTAATTACACATAAAGTTAATTGGCGAATAATGACAACATTATTTCAACATAAATTAGAAAAAAACATTCGTAGATAATTCTGATAGAGTGGCAGGAAAAAATAATAATAAAAAAACCCAATATGGTCTCGAACACGAGAATCAAAGTTAAGAAGGAACGACGGTAGCCACTGAGCCACCGCTTGAATTGCGTTATCGGTTGCAGAAGGTATCTACACTATAGCAACAGCGCGTTGATAACTTTGACCGTCGTTTTCTCGGAAACAGTCGAGTGTCTGCAGATAAGTCGAAACACATGTTCGCTTATTTTGCCCTCCCCTTCACTGAGCAACGTTTCCGGACAATCAGCCTATGACACCTGGCCAGTTCGCCTCGTTATTCGAGTCGCTTCTTACGCCCGGCGAGAATTATGTATGCCTCAGAGTAAACTGCGCCACTTGGAAACACGGCGAGCGGGGATAAACACGTTTTCCTTTTTATAAGGCAACCTTCTACAGCTAAAATTCACGAAGTGTTCTTCAGGTTGCCTCAGATATTTCAGAAATGTTTCTTGCGTTAGGCCTGCCGCATATGCAAAACGTAAACATTTCATTTCATGTAATATTTATCAGGGTAAGACATGACAAGAGTGGACCAGTCCCTTCTGAGAAAAATTACAGATTCTAAGTTGCTCCACTATGTAATGACACGGGTACGGGCCTCCGATCTCTCGTTTATGCCATCGATATCCGTGTTACACATACTTGGCCACTGCGTTGTGGCTGCCATCGTGGAGGAGGCAGTCTGTTTCCTGCTAGCGCTGTTTCCGCAGCAGATATTAACCGCGACGAATCATTCAGTCAACGCGAAATGGCCCATCTGACTGAGGCAGATAAGGCCGCTATAATAGCACTCCATGCAGAGGGATCTTCAAATGGCTATATAGCAAGAACTACGGGTCTTCACAAGTCGACGGTAGCCAGGTGGATCAGACGAAAGGAAGAGAGTGGTAACCTGAATGGGAGGCATGGCTATCGCTGCAAAACAACAGCAGCTCAGGATCAGCAAATACGCCGTTTCAGTGAGAACCACCCATTTCTCAACGCACGACAAATTCAGCAAACTTTGGGTCTCAATGTTAGCAGTAAGACCGTCACTCGTCATCTAAGGGAAGGTGGACTGAGAGCAAGAAGTGCTGCTGTGAAAGAGACATTGACTGTTTTCCACAGAGAAGCTCGCCTTGCTTTTGCTGCTGAAAATGTCGACAAAACTCTCCAGTTTTGGAGGCGAGTGATTTTCACGGACGAAAAAGTTTTCTCTACGGCATCAACCGGAAAAGTACTTGTTTATCGGCCTAAAGGTGCTAGGTATAATCGAAAATATATTTACAGTTGCCGAAGGAGTGGCAGGGAGTCGGTAACGGTATGGGCATGGATATCGGCCGAAGGGTGTGGACTCCTGTGGGAAGTGGAAGGAAGATTCGATGCGCACAATTACATATCAATTCCGGAGAACGTGATGTTGCCTTCTGTGACAGCAAGATTTGGCGATGATCAGATCATGTTCCAACAAGATCGCTCGCCTATTCATATGGCACGTGTGGTTAAGAGGTGGTTCGCGACCATAGTAATATTACTGTAATGGAATGGCCACCTAAAGGAGCTGACATGAATCCCATTGAGAATATTTGGGCAGAAATAGTCAGAGTAATACGAGAAAAGGGGCAGTCACCGTCGACTCGCCGACAGCTTTCTGATGTGATTCATGACGCTTGGAATGAGTTAATTGAAACTCCTAGTTATGTGGCTCGAGTTGCGGGCTCTATGCCCAACAGACTTCGAGCTGTTGTGGAAGCCGAAGGAGGCAATACGCGATACTAAGCAGCACCAGCAGAGGTGTCTTTTTATTTTTCAGTCCTTCACAAATCAGCTGCAGCAGCTGTTTCAAGTTTTCTTTTTTTCTTTTTTTTCTTTTTTTTACAGACGTATATTTTTTATAATTTCAAGCAAACGCAGTAAGTAGAATGTGGACAAACAAATTAATTCACAGCAAGATTTGTAATATTTAATTTGATAAGAGAAGAAATACTCACCTTATATATTCATGCAGTCTCTAAAAATACATGATACACATGTATATGTAAGAAGGGTACAAAACAATTCAGCACAAATGAAAAATATTGAGGAGAAGCTCGCCGATGAAGACGTAATTGGAGAACAAAGGTTGGGCTAGAAGCAGAGGTAAGGAGGCCCGAAAAAGCAGAGAAGAATCAAATACCCAATAGACTTTGAGTCGTTGTTGCAGCAGAGGGTGGTTGGTATATGCGATTCGAAGCAACAGTAGAAGAATAGTTTTATTTAGTGATTTTTTATGCTTTATTTTGTGACGGCTGAACAGTGCTGCATCATGAGACCCATTTGTCCACATGTGGCTAAACATCAGAGGTGTAAAAAATTTTGAGAGGTGCCGAAGATCTCTGGAAGAGTAACGTGTTTTAGACAAGAAGATGATTTTTAGTTCATTTCATTTTAACCATTCACACTACGCTTTGATATTCTAATCTTTGATTTCATTTTATTATTATGTATCTTTTCTTCAGTGAAAGTCAACGGTAGTAAGTTTCAAGATATGAAGAATAACTGGAAGTTTTTAATTTGTGGAATAGCGTATTTAACAGTTAATATTTTCAACAAATCTATAGTTATAGGACATATTAAGAAGCAAGTCAAAAATGGCATTGTGGAAAGATCAGGTTGGCCTCTAAAGGGTAACGACGGTAAAATAGCAAATACGAAACTATGGGTAACAACTGTTGTTGATGGTGAGGAGCCAAATCGATATGCCACTATTCTGTAATTGTATTTTTGAAGTTTATCGTCAATCCTAGAACTGAAACCGATACTCTGTTTTACGTAAAGAATATAACCTTCAAAATTTATTTAGCAACGCAGAATATTAAATTATAGTTTATAGATCAGGAACCTAATCCAACTGCCTTTAATTTTATTCTCACGGATGACATTGAGACAGTAAATAATAAGAGAAATAACAAAACTCTCAGAATCAATATAGAGAACTCAAGTGTCCAGTGGATTCAAAAGTTTGCTATAATAGCGAATAATTGCTTTTACTGACTCCTTCATGCCTACATTTTCTGTCAGACAATGTTTGAAACTATGACTAGCAAGGTAAACAATTTCTCCACAAATTGTCAAATTGGAAGTCGGAGAGCCAGTTACATAAATTACGATGACAACAAACGTTTTTCAAATGAACTGATCACAGGAGGCATCCAACGCATTTATTGTGTGTTACATGCACAGTATGTAAACTGGCAACGCCACCAACACACAATACCACTAACAAGGCAACATCCCCATCGCACCCCCCTCAGATTTAGTTATAAGTTGGCACAGTGGATAGCCCTTGAAAAACTGAACACAGATCAATCGAGAAAACAGGAAGAAGTTGTGTGGAACTATGAAAAAATAAGTTTTTCAAGGTCTATCCACTGTGCCAACTTATAACTAAGTCTGAGGAGGGTACGATGGGGAGGTTCCCTTGTTAGCTATGAAACAACTGTAGCAAAACGAAGCATCCTCGTTATCCACGTGATGGATAAGACGACTAATTCGAAACATAAATGTCAATGTAAGCATCAATTTCTGTTGGAAAGTGCTTCCTGGACCAAATAACATACATTTCCTACGTCTTCAATGCGAATCGTGTAGCAAATGTAATTTAAAGGACATAAAAGTATCGAGTGTAATTACTAACATAATTATGAACCACTCACGAACATAAATCAATGGTCACATAGTTGTCAAAAGTATTCTACAGTATTGCCATTATCCATTAGACTAGCAGCAGGAAGAAAACTTTCGCTCAGGTGTGCTGAGATATCTTGCACTGATGAAGCTCGCGCTTCGCAGACGCCACAGCATCGTCTGCCACCATTTCATGGGAAACGTAATATCTCAAGTGTACAGTCTTAGACATAAAAACTGACCACCGGCCGGTCGCCACAGAGACTAAGTCCGAGTCGTTCACTTAACGTGACCAATAAAACTGACCGCCCCTTGTAACACCATAGCTCTAATGCTGTACTGATTTATTTTGCTTTTGTTTTATTTAATGTTATAACATTGGGTATCTGTAAATGTGTTTGATTGAATAGATAACACAAAATTGTATACTCCTTTCTTTGTACAAACTTGGATGTCATGGTTTGGTTCTATGCAAAGTAGTGTATCTGTAATTTAAAATCTTTGTCCCATTTGGAGGGAACAAAATTTACCATATATAATTGTAATTTCTGTGTGAATAATTTTTTGTAGAAATGTCAATATGTGTAAATGTTCTGTTTTATTTAATATATTTGTTTGCTGTTATGTAAACTGCTGATCCTCACTTAGGGCTCTTAGTTATTCTGTATGTAAAAGGTGTAGTGGTTCCCCTCGGGAACGGAACTGTGTAGCGCGCGCAAATTGTGGTTGGCCTAGGTAGAAAAGGTGGAACTGATAGTTAGTCGGGGACAAGCTACGAGTCGGGGACGAGCTACGAGTCGGAGACGAGCTACCAAACTGTGCACTGTCATGTAAATGTTGCATATCGTGCTGGTTCCGAGAGAGGCTTTTCCTCCCGCTTTCCAATGCCTCGGATGGATGGATAAATAGTTGGAACTATTCTGGAATTGGTATCTGTCGTCGCCACCAAGAAATGACAGAGTCCAGCAATTCTGTCTGCGAATCCACCTACTAACATGCAATTGCCACCACGTTGCGCAATCACTGTAACGTAATACTATAATGATGTACAGTGAAGGATCGGCTTAATGGATGTGTTATTGTGCTCAAATATAAGGTAATTTAAATCTGAATTTATGTACCTACCTTGATTTTTCTCCTTATCATAACACCTCTCAGGTTCCTTTCCGTTTGAACTAAAGTAATTGCCGAGTGTCACTATTGAAAGAACATTTATGACCAATGTTATGCTAATCAATGCCTCTTGAGCTTAGTAAAAAGAAAGTTAAAGTTAATGTGGCAAGAGAGTGAGTTAAAGTGAATGTTGTTTGCTGAAAATAATTTTCCTATTAAAACTGCTTATTAAAGTGCTGTTGCCAACTACAAAATTAAAAGTTCTTAAGACTGAGGCTTCTAAAGTTTTGCTTAGAAAATGATCACCTTGATATCTGTAGTAAATTCAAAAAGGTGAGTCAGTTTCTTGAGATTTTGTCAACATTGTGTTTCGCTGTAGTAAAAGTGGAAAACTGCAGTTGTGAAACATTATATACTCATGTTTGTTAAGTGTATGTCTCTCTTGTGTATAGGAAGTGCATATTAATAATATAACAAGATCCACAGTTTGTCTATTGTATTAATGCTGAGTATCAAGTAATGGGAAGACCACTAATTATAAAAAAAACATAATTTCTTTAAAGCCTGAAAGTAATAGTGTGTTTTGGTATATGTTATAATTTTGCAAATAGTTTGTGCTGCTCTAACTGTTAGCTTCAATCTTAAAACATATGTGTGTGTCAGAGTTCATTGCACTCGCATGTGGCTAAGTCTAGGTTGTGTTTGTCCGTTATAGTTACTTATACCTACTTTCTTAAACGAGAACGTTAATCTTTCTCTTGCCTAATTAGGCTGGCGACCGTTTCCCTTATTCTATAAACAGTATAGCTAGGCAAAATTTTGTTTGTTACTATTCAAATATTTACGTAATTCTGACTTTCATTTCCGATAAGCCACCTCCGTTAGGAACAACACGGTCAACCTAGCAAAATTCCTCTCAGAGGGTAACACTGTTCTGTTGCTTTATACCATTCAATCCAACAAAATAATTCTGTTTTGCAAATTGCCTCCAGTTTTGAGGTTATGGTACAGCAGTAGCAGACAGGAGTGTTATAAGTGGCGCCGCGTGACAGGACGTTGTTCAATTTGCACATACAGACGGAAAAAATTATAAGTAGTTAGCATTTTACAAACATAGAGTGAACATAAAACGTCCAGCGGCACGATCCTGTACATTATTTGACGTAACGATTAGTGAAAGTTCAGCTTAATTTGAAAATTAAAGGTATCAGTACTTAATAATAGCTAAAATGGACAGGAAACTAGAAATAAATCTAGACACGCGAGAACAGAATGCAATCGAAAGTAGTTCAGGCAGCACACCAACAGATGGCATTACGCGCGAGTTAAATTACGTACAATACCACGCGGACATCAATGAACAGATCGAAGCTATGTATGTCGCGTGTACTAAGCAAAACAATATGGGCGATGTTGTCGAAGACAGTGGCTATGCAAATGAATCGAGGGATATGTTTGAATCACCAAAACCAGAAAGGGGTGTAGGATCTGAACACGAAAAGGCAGTAGAATCTAAAAGCGAAAAGGCACTAGACTTGACTGACTTGCTTAGAATACTGTCTGCGCAAAATGACAACATTAAGGCACAAATCGCAGCACAGGGGCAGCAAATTGCGGAACAAAGACAGCTAATTGCAACACAGGGTAGTGATATTAGTAAACAAATGCAAGATCAAGGCAAGAATCTTAGTAAACAGATTGAGAAGGTTGATGTGAAAGTAGACATTGTGAATAATGAAATTAAAAACCTTAAAAGCGAAATTACTGTCATCAATGGCAATATTGCCAACATACAAGGACAGATTGATCACATTAACGAAAGATTTGACACTGAAGTAATTAAAATTCAAGATCAAATACAACCCTTAGTCTGTACTGAAGTGGACGAAAAGGTATTCGGTATTAAATCCGAAATACAAACAGAATGTAACGTGGAATTTGCACAGATTAAACAATCTGTAACAGAAACAAGTAGAGAATTAACCAAACAGATTGTTACTTGCGAAAAGAAGTGTGAACATAACACTTCACAAATCCAAGGCAGAATGTATGACTTGGAAAGAAAAATACAAACAGGACCTATACATTTTACTGAAAAAATGCCTTTCAGTAAAATATTAGAGGGCGAGGAAAAATTCGACCCTGCGAAGAGACATAACGGTTGGCACCCCCTTGATTTTGTAAAGAATTGCGAAAGAAATTTTCCTGAATATTTGTCTGACCAGGAAAAAATTAATGTTGTAATCAGTGCATTAACGGGAGAAGCAAAGAGGTGGGGACTGAATCTGGATACTGAGCAGATGTCTTTTGAAAACTTTAAGCAAAAATTTATTGACGAATATTGGTCGGAACAAAAGCAAGACCAGTTGTGGCGCGAGTTCCTAACGGCCAGGCTGTATGATACCAGGGGTAGACAAACCATGAAAGAGTTTTGCGAATCGTGGTATAGAAAACTGATACACCTAAAAGCAAGAAGGACTGAAGCCGAGATCTTCTGGGTTCTTTGGCAGAAACTGCCTGAGGATTCTAAACGATATGTTGGGAGTACCCACAGAAGTTTTTCTGCGTTCTTGGAAAGGGTAGAGGATGAAGATCACTGGCGAAGAAATCGCGAGACCCGTCCCTACAATAAAAACAATTATTTGCGAGAAAGTAATGAGCAAAACGAACGACCTGAAAACGATAGATTTCGTGTAAACACGATTCAAAGAGGTCGTGCGAGAGGTAGGGGAAATTGTACGACGCGCGGCAGAGGATACATGACGCGGAATTTCCAAACTAGAGACGAAATGGAAAACGGGCTGGATTCACGCGGAAACCGGTTTCGGGCCCAAAGAAAATATGTCAAATAATAAATTCGAGAAGGAAAGATGTAAAGCCCAGGGCAGGAAGGTTAAGGACGCGCCTATGGAAGACGGGCGCGGAGTGATACATAGTGACATTTCCAGTGCGAAATCACGTGACCGTTTGTGCTCGGGGCAGCGGTTGCCGGAGCAGCGTCCATTGCACTTAGCAGCACACACAAATGGCAGACGTCAGAATAAGATGGCTGCCGTAGAGAGAAACAGAAGAGGCGGGATCGGACACTTCCGTTGGCCGGTTTCAGTAGTAGACGAATGTAAAACTGAAAATAAAGTTAATATGTCGTGTGATAAGGATAACTCAATGTCGAAATCGTGCGAAAAGACATTATTAAAGGAAGAAAGGGAGACAAAAAAGGAGAGTGAAAAGGGAAATATTTGTACTGTTAATGATGTGTATGAGTTAAAAGACGTAGATGTGGGGGAGGTTATGATGAATAAAGAGGAAAGGAAGGTAGAATACGCCACGCAAAAGACGTGTGCACAACTAATAATAGGTGACAGTGATGTAAAGGAGGACGTTAGTAAACATGACATTATAAACAGTGCAGGTGAAAATATTATTGATGGAAAGGTGTTCTGTGATTCTAATGCAGAAGGGTCTAGTAGAAATTTCGCACGGTTATCTGAAATTGACAGTAAAGGAAACAGTGAAATGAAGGTTATCGAAGTATATGACGATTATACTAAGTATGAAGTTAAGGCTGAAATCGTTCAAAGTGATACAGATGAAGTGCCTGAGTGTCCAAATGATGTGCCTTGTGTAGAAAACGATTCGAAAAACGAAGTTGCTGAAACATCGAATGTTGAACTGCTCCACTGTTTAAAGGTTGCTTTCCTGCTCGAATCTGATGACGAAAATGAAATCAGTGATAGTTCAGATGATGAAGGGCATATGAATACAGATAAGAATGAATATGCCAACTTTCCCCATTGTGCAAAAGTCGAGTACTTAAGTGAATCTGATGGTGAGGAAGAGAGTAGTGATGACTCCAGCGAAGATGAATTTTCAGGTGTAAACGAAAGTGAATATACTTTTACTGAAAGAGGGTATGAGAAAATTTACTAACTTTCCCCATTGTTCAAAAGTAGAGTACTTAAGTAAATCTGATGGTGAGGAAGAGAGTAGTGATGACTCCAGTGAAGATGAATTTTCAGGTGTAAATGAAGGTGAATATACTTTTACTGAAAGAGGGTATGAGAAAATTTGTGAAATTTTTCCAAAGCAAGATACAGAAAGTAGAACTGGGCCAAAACCGAAGGAATTATTTAGTAATGTAACACAGGGGCATAATTTGCAGGAACCTCCAGATGATACTATACTGGGGCAAGCCTTAACAAATGTTTTGAAGGAGTGTGAAGTACAGGAACAAAAAGAACCGCCTGATAAAATAAGAGCAGAACAGGAGATGTTGTGCCTTGCTAAAGAGTTTGAAATTCCAAAACCTAAAAAGCCACCTGATGAAACAAAACGTTGGCAAGGTCTGAATAGCTTAGTGAAAGATATAGAAAATAGGAGGCCTAAAAAGCCACCAGATTTAAGTGACTGTTTTATGAACCTTAAAAGACTGCATTGTTAATAAAGAGACTGGGGGCAGGATGTATGTATATATACTGTTAATGTAATGCATGACTTCATTATTATTATTGTATCTGAGTGTTACCTCAAGGTGGATTATTGTTTTGTTGATCTTGAGGCCTGTGGCAGGTTGTTGCTTATTTATTGTGGTGTACTGTTTAACTTTCCTTAGAAACTGTTTATTTTCAATTGAATACTTACTGTTGCCAGTCTAATTATGAAGACAGGGCCAAGTAGTGTGAGAAACCTGAAAACTTCATGAATAATGATGCTTATGGTAGCTTTATGAAAGTGCAAAGAACTCCACAAAATAATAATTAATTTCTATTATACGTAAAAATCAGAAAGGGCTTATGTTTGCAGTATGTGGTTTACTTAAAAGTACATGTCCTCAGATGAGGGTTGTTAACCTCAGGGGACATGCACTCTTTGCATTGTCAGGTGCCTGACGAGCACCAGGAACCCGAGTCGTCGTCAGCACTACTTCCATTTCTTTTCGTGCTGCCAACCTTCCTCTTCATCATTCAGAACTTTTACTATCTTCTTTCCTTCTTCTCTATCAGAGTAAACAAAAAAGTATAGATGTAGATGTAAGATAATGTGTATTGTTTGAGGACAAGTAAATGAATAATTAAATTGGGCACACTAGGAAATGACCAATATGAATGTAAGTATTGTGGATATTGTAAAGAGAAAATGTAATGGGAAAGGGAAAGGAAAAGTATAGATGAGAAAAGAATAGGTTACTGAAAACAAAAAGGTAAATGAATGCCATAATATGACTGAATGTAAATGTTTTTCCTGAAAATAGGAGTAAATATGGTGTTGAAAAACTGTATGTTGTTTAAAATTGAGGAGCTAAACCTGACTAATGTCTGGAAAGTAGATGTGAGATGTATGTGTTTAGTGCCACAAAAAGTTGGCAGAAATCACTTTCAGTAGGATGTAAAATTATGATTCTGAGCTTGACATAACTGATGACCTAAATGTGTAGTTAAACTTGATACTGACTTTAAAAGAAATATTACTAAGTAAGAAAGTGGGGGCAAAAACCACAAATCAGGGACTCTCAAATAACTCCTGAACATTGTCATTATACCAAAAATGTCATTTAAAATTTTCTTGATTAATGTATATGTTCCTTTTGTTGTCATTTGAAAAGAATAGGTTTTGTTACCAGTGTCTAATTGCTGTTTCAAAGTTGCAGGTTTTATGTTTTATACCATTAATGCAAATTTTACCAAGATGTGACATAATAATGAAAAAGCTTAAAGATGATGACAATAAACTGCTCAAAAATATGTTGTTGGGCAGCAAAACAAGACAAAAGCATAAGAATGCTGTGGTCCTAAAGCTGAGGGCTACCCAAATATGCTGTGTGAGCAGTAGCCAAAGGACTTGCCATTGTGGGGGCAAGGAGTTGATGAGTGATCATGAACTGCCTAACCTAGAGGATGGGGCAGTGTATTAATTTAAAAATGTGTCTTTTAGTGTTCTTAATCTAAATTGTGTATTTGTGCCTAAATGTTTACATACAAAGACTGCCAAACCAATAATGGGCAGAATGTGTAACATTGACTGCTAGTGCTGAGGCAAGCAGTGAACTAAGTTAGGTTTTTTGAGCAATATGTTATGAACTGACTATTCTTATTGAAGTCAGTCAAAAGTTATTATAAAATATATATGCATTCTTATTTAAATGGATGTAGATGTTTTTGATACTAGGTTTTTTGAAATAACTTAAAGTTTTGGACTGCCTTGTTTTAAAACACAGCAGTGATGATTAAAGATAGGTTCTGAATAGGTTAGTGTGTTTATGTGCAACAAATATTTTGGACTGCTATTAATTAAGAGCAGCTTTAAAGTTAATTATTTTGAAAAAAAAACCTTGCAAAGTTACTTTGGTATTTAAAGAGACAGTTGGAAAAGATTCATATAGGTGTTTTGTGTAAATATTTGTACATATGTGGATGCAAACTGATATTTTCAATATTTCATTAATTGCTGAACCTTGTAAAATGTACTGTGATCATTAATATGCTTGTGTGTCTGTGAAATTTTACATTCCTTTAATATTATTGAGAGACAAACTTCTGTTTTGCTAAGTTAGAATGTTCTGTGTTGTTGTATATGTGTATTTTCTTTATTTTATTTGAAGGCTATTCCTTTTCTACTAATATGCAGATTTATTTTGTGTACTGCTTGTCTTTTATTTGAACTGTATGTGTGTGAAATGAACTTGTTTAAAAATATCTTGTGTAATGATGAAAATTAGTATCCTTGAAGCAGTGTGAAAATGAAAATTGCTATAAATGGCTTATTTTGAAAATGTTTTTGGAAGAAGTGTATGCAATTTCTTAGTGTATATACTGTATGGTTGTAATGTGTGTTTTTTCCCTCCCAACTGAAGTTGGATGGAATATATATATATATATATATATATATATATATATATATATATATATATATATATATATATATATATATATATTTTTTTTTTTTTTTTTTTTTTTTTGCAGCCAACACCACTTAGGTGTTATAGATGTTTCCTTGCAGTATCCCTGTCGGGAAACTTCAACGAAACATGGGGATGTGTAACACCATAGCTCTAATGCTGTACTGATTTATTTTGCTTTTGTTTTATTTAATGTTATAACATTGGGTATCTGTAAATGTGTTTGATTGAATAGATAACACAAAATTGTATACTCCTTTCTTTGTACAAACTTTGATGTCATGGTTTGGTTCTATGCAAAGTAGTGTATCTGTAATTTAAAATCTTTGTCCCATTTGGAGGGAACAAAATTTACCATATATAATTGTAATTTCTGTGTGAATAATTTTTTGTAGAAATGTCAATATGTGTAAATGTTCTGTTTTATTTAATATATTTGTTTGCTATTATGTAAACTGCTGATCCTCACTTAGGGCTCTTAGTTAGTCTGTATGTAAAAGGTGTAGTGGTTCCCCTCGGGAACGGAACCGTGTAGCGCGCGCAAATTGTGGTTGGCCTAGGTAGAAAAGGTGGAACTGATAGTCAGTTGGGGACAAGCTACGAGTCGGGGACAAGCTACGAGTCGGAGACGAGCTACGAGTCGGAGACGAGCTACCAAACTGTGCACTGTCATGTAAATGTTGCATATCGTGCTGGTTCCGAGAGAGGCTTTTCCTCCCGCTTTCCAATGCCTCGGATGGATGGATAAATAGTTGGAACTATTCTGGAATTGGTATCTGTCGTCGCCACCAAGAAATGACAGAGTCCAGCAATTCTGTCTGCGAATCCACCTACTAACATGCAGTTGCCACCACGTTGCGCAATCACTGTAACGTAATACTATAATGATGTACAGTGAAGGATCAGCTTAATAGATGTGTTATTGTGCTCAAATATAAGGTAATTTAAATCTGAATTTATGTACCTACCTTGATTTTTCTCCTTATCATAACACCTCTCAGGTTCCTTTCCGTTTGAACTAAAGTAATTGCCGAGTGTCACTATTGAAAGAACATTTATGACCAATGTTATGCTAATCAATGCCTCTTGAACTTAGTAAAATGAAAGTTAAAGTTAATGTGGCAAGAGAGTGAGTTAAAGTAAATGTTGTTTGCTGAAAATAATTTTCCTATTAAAACTGCTTATTAAAGTGCTGTTGCCAACTACAAAATTAAAAGTTCTTAAGACTGAGGCTTCTAAAGTTTTGCTTAGAAAATGATCACCTTGATATCTGTAGTAAATTCAAAAAGGTGAGTCAGTTTCTTGAGATTTTGTCAACATTGTGTTTCGCTGTAGTAAAAGTGGAAAACTGCAGTTGTGAAACATTATATACTCATGTTTGTTAAGTGTATGTCTCTCTTGTGTATAGGAAGTGCATATTAATAATATAACAAGATCCACAGTTTGTCTATTGTATTAATGCTGAGTATCAAGTAATGGGAAGACCACTAATTATAAAAAAAAAAAAAACATAATTTCTTTAAAGCCTGAAAGTAATAGTGTGTTTCGGTAGATGTTATAATTTTGCAAATAGTTTGTGCTGCTCTAACTGTTAGCTTCAATCTTAAAACATATGTGTGTGTCAGAGTTCATTGCACTCGCATGTGGCTAAGTCTAGGTTGTGTTTGTCCGTTATAGTTACTTATACCCTGACAACTGAAGTCCGGCCATGTGCACAATCTGGCAACACTGTTAGATGCGGAAGTGTTAGGAGGAAGTGTTGTCTACTTCCGAGAAGTTCCCGGATTGTGTGAGCCCGTGGCAGTCTGCCTTCGGCAGTGACACAGTGCGGCCCGTGTTGCCTGCCAGCCGCACTGTGTTGCGCGCACCTGTTTGTTTACGTCAGAGCAGCTTCGCATGTGCGGTGTTGGGAGTCTAGAACGAGATGGCACACTCGTATAGAAAAACGACTTTGAAGTTCAGTTTTGCGAACGACTATACACGACCAAAGGCACATGAGATTGGACGTTTCTTAAGAGAAAAGGTAAAAATCGATCCACAGGAAATATTGGGAATCAATTTATCGATCGTTTCAAGCGTCGACTATGTCAAGCTTGTTGACGAGGCTGCTTGCGAAAGACTTCTACAACGATCACCGAACGGGTATCGTTTCTGTCATACCGACGGGAATGTTGGTGTGGTTACAGTCGATCACGCGGGAATGGGCATCCGCACGATACGAGTCTTCGAACTTCCGTTTGAGGTCCCGTCTGAACTTGTTATCGACGCCTTTCGACCATACGGTACAGTTCTATCCCATGTGGCCGAAAAATGGACGAGTTTTACCACGTACCCCGTTTTAAATGGGGTGAGACAAATATGGATAGAACTGCGAAAGCACGTCCCCTCTTATTTGTACACAGGAGGTTGTCGAGTGATTATAATCTATGATCGGCAACCTCGCACTTGCTCGGGGTGCGGGAAAGGTGGTCACGTCCGCTCGGAATGCCTCCAGCGACGTTTAGTGCAAACTCTACGGGATGACGTTCAGGCGCCACAACAGATGACTGTCTTACCGTTGACCTTTGTGGAAGCCCTGAGAGGCGACGTGAGGGAGATTTCCCATGGGCACCTGCAGCTGCCCCCTGTAGAGAACATGGACACCAACGGACTGGAACTCCAACCACCGGTTCCACCACAGCAGACACAGGACACCACACAAGAGATGCAGCTGACGGCCGCTCCAGGCTCATCCGTGGTGGCTGCCAGTGCTTCCACCAAGAGCGTGATAGGCCAGGCATAAGACGGAGGATACGCAACCCAAACAGCCGATGCGGAAGCAAGGCAACGGAAACAGCGTTCGCCGAAGAGAAGAAAGAAGCGTCGACTGACTTCTGCTGACGATAGCCATAGTCCCGAGGGGACTGTGGACGACAACATCGACCTGAGACCAGTGGATTCAACAGATACCGAGATGACGATGCAGGAATTACACAGCGACGATAACTTGAACTCTCCTTCTGGTGACCGGAAGGCAGAAGTGGAGATGACAACTGTACAACATCAGAGCGGTGACAACGTTGCCTCCCATCCTTCGACCAGTTCCGGAAATATGCTGGGGGACTGGGCGCAAGAAATGGACCAACAGGAACAGAATGAAAATACGAACGCGATGATTGAGGATAGTCCTCGCCAGAGGCCGGGAGGAGTCGGGAAATGTTGAACAACTTAGTGTGGTGAGGAGCGCCGGGGTGCAGATAGACGCTTAATGACACCGCCCTACAACTGATGAACAGATGCCAGGCGTACCGCATTGCAACGATAAACATTAATGGCATTCGGACACCGCTTAAAATTCAAATTCTGAAAGATATGTTACGCGCTGCGGACGTGGATATTGTACTCCTACAAGAAGTGCGTTTCACATCGCCGCCAGAGTTCTACGGCTACGAGGCACATTATTCAGTGCACGATGAAAGTGGGTGTGGTGTGACGATTCTCACCAGGGAAGGAATAGGACTGGAGGACGTCATGTCTCTCCCTTCGGCACGTGGCATAGCAATCACTGTCGACGGCGTTCGTTTCATCAATTTATACGCGTCATCTGGCTCCACAAAACGAAGAGAAAGGGCGACCTTTTACACCGAAGAGATAGCACCATTGTTCGCTGGACGCTATGATAACTATATAGTGGGCGGCGACTTTAATTGTGTCGTCGACAAAAAGGACCAAGTACCTCATTATGTGCCATGCATGGAACTGCGTGCATTGATTACCGAAATGGCGCTTCTGGATACCTGGGAACTGCAGCATGGCGACAGACCGGGTTATACGTTTGTAACGGGACACTCGGCGAGTAGACTTGATAGAGTGTATGTGACACGAGCTCTACGGACGGCGATACTGGATGCCGAAATCTGGCCAGCGGCTTTTACGGATCATATGGCGTACGTCTGTACGATTTCACTAACGCGTCAGAAGATATGACGGAGTAGGGGTCACTGGAAAATGAATTGTGCACTTTTACGTGACACTGAATGTCGCCGGTCGATAGAGGCGGCCTGGGAGACCTGCGTTCGCCGTCACCGAGAATACACCTCGGTTCTCCAGTGGTGGATCAAATGCGCAAAACCAACGTTACGGAGAACGTTGATACGAAACGGGCAGGACAAATCGCAGTGGAACCGCACGACGGCTGATTTTTATTTTACAGCCCTGAGGGAGCTGATGACCCAACAACCATCGCCGGAAAGGCACACGGCCATGCGCAGGATAAAAGCCAAGTTATTACAGCTGACGAGACTAAGAATGGAAGGTATAATGGTCCGGACGAGATTGGCGGACACAGTTGCTGCCGAAACTCCCTCCATGCACCACGTAGTACGTGAACGCCAACGACGACGCAGGACATTGATCAGGGAACTAATCTCTGAAACTGGCCAGCAAGTTGTGAACCAGCGTGATAATGCGCATGTGTTTACTGACTATTTCCGCCAGTTATATGGACCTGTACAAGTGAACCACGAGACACTACATGATGTCATCTCGGAAATGCCAGATAGAGGACCACCACAGGATGCAGAGACTTTCATCACAGCGATAACAGAGGAAGAGCTGACAGATGCAATTGCCAGGGGGGCTCCGAACAAGTCCCCAGGACAGGACGGCTTCCCAATTGAATTTTACCGCGCCTTTGCATACCTCATGGGACGGACCTGAATTCAGATGTACAACGAACTCCTGTTACCACAGACTGAGATACCTGCCGAATTCACGGAGGGTATCATCATCCCAATACCCAAACCACGCGGTGGCAGAAGGCCAGGAGATTATAGACCACTCACTCTCTTGAACTGCGACTATAAGATTTTCACGCGCATCCTTGGGGCTCGCCTGCGGTCTTCAATTTCTGATAGACTCCTCATAGATCAAACTTGCCTCGGCGGTAAGAGTAACGTACATACGGCGCTCGGTGACTACCGAGATATCATCGCATTAGCAGCGGCATGCCGAGTGCGTGGGGCACTCGTCGCTATTGACTTCAATCATGCGTTCGACAGAGTGGATCATACCGTTTTGCATGCGGTGATGGGCAGATTGGGAATCCCACAGGCCTTCATTCTAGTGACCATGCGACTGTTACACGGCGTGCGATCAAAGGTCTCGGTGAATGGGCGGGGCACTGACTACATTGTTATTTCAAGGTCAGTTCGTCGAGGTTGCCCCCTTTCGATATTTTTGTATGCAATGGCTTTGGAACCCTGTCTATATGGTCTCCGAAGACGGTTGGAGGGAGTGCCGTTGCCACAACTGACCTTTCATTGCCGCGCTTATGCTGACGATGTGATGCTGGTGGCACGGACAGGCGACGAAGTAGTACGTACAGCGTTGGCATGGATACAGCGATACGGGATGGCGGCAGGAAGCGTGCTTAATCTACAGAAATCACGCTGCATGAATGTCGGTCGAGGATTACACCCGGGGGAGGAAGGCCCGCTCATGTTAGTTAAGACCATAAAATGTCTAGGTATTAAGTTCCACACGGATGTGCAGCGGACAGCAGCGGATAACTACCGACGCATATTGAAGCTGATGCGGACAATGGTGCTGTTACAGAAATTAAGAGCGTTGGATATGATTCAGAGGATGACCTATGTTAGCGTATACCTAGCACCGAGACTCACTCACGTAGCGCATGTCCTGCCTTTAACGCGCACAATGGCATCACGGATACAAGCAACTTTCGGAACCTACGTGAGTGTGGGACACCTGTTTAAGATCCAATACACAACGCTTACGCTACCACCTGGAGAGGGTGGACTTGGTCTAGTGAACGTATATGAAAAGGCACGGGCGTTATTCGCCAGTACGATTTTCCGACAGTGGCGCGGTCAATTTCGCACTATCTCGGGTGCGTTGGCCGATGTACTAGCGCCCACTTCCATGCTGCCCCCAGTCAATGTGGGCCATATTTCACCGAAGCTGTCACATTTCAAGTCTTTTTTTTTTTTTTTGGAGCTTAGCTATGTCAGAGATTCCTTCCCAACAACACGACTACCGACGACGCGAGATGTATACCAACTCTTACTGCGCCGGTGCCCTAGGAATACCCTGGAAAAGAAGTACCCAGACAAGAACTGGCGACAGATATGGCGCGTTATACGGAACGTTTACCTCCCGACGTCGGTACGCTCAACATGGTATGTGGTGGTAAATAGGAAGTTCGCAACGAATCAACGGCGGCACGCGATTCATTTGGCAGACACTCCACTATGTTTAGGCTGCGCAACAGTGGACACTGATGAACATCGTTTAGCATGTAGTGGGACGGCTCCACTGTGGCACTTGGCACAACAGATATTGGCGTTCCTGTTACGCTCCGCCCCTCACACAATTTCATCAGACACACTTTTTTTCCCCCAAGAATCTTATTTTCCGGTCGAAAAAACCAATGCAGTGACATGGGTACGGGGAATGGTGGTGGGCTACGTGTATAACGAATGGGAAAAGAACAAAATTGATTTTTGGCATTTTCTCCTGGATGGACACACGAAGCTGCAACAGCATAAGAAATATGGGCAAGACTTCGCTAATTACTTACGACTTACATTTACCGACCCGCCGGCCAGATGGGGTGTGACGGGTGAGAGATGAGATAGACGAAGAAGCCGAGATAGACATCGATCACGCTTACGGGCCCTTAGTTAATTTCGAAAAGACGACCCAGTCTTACACCAACGTCTGGAGAACGAGTCGATAGATGGCTCTCTTGCTCTATCGAACGTCGGGTCATGAGCAGGTGTCGCCCCCGACACGAATTTCATTTCATTGCTACAGGAGCATGTTTCTTTTGTACTTGTACTATCCGCAATGTCTTCATGTCTTTCATTTTGGCATTTTCCGTTTTATTCATTTCCTTAATTAATTAATTTTCTAATTAGCCACTATTTGTCAACATACGGACATTGCAGACACTATTTATGCGGTAGTACAACAAAATGTATGTCGTCAAACGTGGTCAGCCTGACATTGAAAAAAAAAAAAGAAAAAGTGGCTACCGTCGTTCCTTCTTAACTTTGATTCCCGTGTTCGAGACCATATTGGGTTTTTTTTATTATTATATTTTCCTGCCTCTCTATCAGAATTATCTACGAATGTTTTTTTTTTAATTTATGTTGAAAAATAACAAAAAACACAAAACAAAAAAATGGTAGAGCACTTGCCCGCGAAAGGCAAATGTCCCGAGTTCGAGTCTCGGTCGGGCACACAGATTAAAAATTTTTTTTAAATGAAAAAAAAATAAAAATAATAAAAAAGTGGTAATCTATGTGGTTTTTGAACTTATGGTCACCTGTTCGCGTCCAAGTGGACTTTTTTTTTTACCACATTTCGATCTGAAGTTACGAGTCTGATTGAGCATCGAAGATAATTCGCTTAACATTCTACCCACCAGCAATAACAAGTATTCAAGAAACAACTCCGCAGGACAGCTCGTGGCTGCGTCGCGATCATAACAGCTTACGCTAGAGCGTTTCCTCGCGCTGCAGCGACTACCGGCTACCGGCCAGACGCCACCCGCCGCCTGAAATCCTGCGCCGCCCATGTGAACGCGGCGCCATGCTGTCAGTGTATGTATCAACTGTCATTTTCGAATTTGAAGTTCTAGTTATCATCTTGCAGTTAAGCATTGGATTTTGCATACTGGAAAATCATGAACTACAGTTAAGCATTGTAAAATTGTGTCGCAAGTGGAAAAAGGTGTAACATCTGCAACACAACGTTTACTTTTGGTATAACAGAGGAGTGAATGCAGAGGAGGCAGTTAGAAATATTTGAACTGTGTTTGGAGCGAGTGCTTTTGGGAAAAATACGCCAGAAAAAGATATTCGTGTTTCAGCAAAGAGCGTACCGGCATGAATGATTTTCCACATTAAGGAAGTCTCGACTACTGAGGGGTATATGTGATAGATTACCATTTTACCATCATGCGACATTTGCATTCAACAGGCAAAGTTCAGAAGTCTGGTGTAGGAGTACTGGATGCTCCAATTCTAAACAACAAAAATCAACGGAGTGACTATTATTGAACGTCATCAGGTCACTCATCGAGCATTCCTATGCAGTACTATTACTGGTGACGCGTTATGATGCCTTTATCGTTAACTTCCTAAGAAGAAATGAAAGGCTGAGCCCCACCAAAAGATGTAACCCCGAGGAAAGAGTAGTGTGAACATAATATTTTACATCTGATAAATCCAAACGTGTGTTTTGGGCTACGAATTCTGCCCCCAGGGTGTGTGCAACACAGCTGGAATTTGTTGCCAATAACTGAGACACCTTTCGATCGCAATGTAAGAAAATCGAGCAACAAAACTACATCACCTGTGCTACTGCATGATAACGCACAATGTTAATTTGAGCTAAGCATGTTACCTGGGAACTGGTTTTTTCCTAAACTGGAAAGACATCCTTTTGTGGTTGAATTGTTGGCAAATGTCAGTCAGACGTGTGCCGTTGGTCTAAGCGTTTCGGTGTGTTGAATTTGTACCAATGATTTTTCTACAAGTTTTTTCTGTCCCAAATAGAGAGTTGAAGGCTCCCATTAGTATTTTCACGTCATCTTGGTGAATTTTGCTCATAGTATTTTCGAGTGTGTTCCAGAATTTTTCGACGTTTTCGGTGTTTTTCTTATTTTCGATGTTGATGGGGACACGTGCATTGATGAGTGTATATTTTTTACTGGGGCTCTGAATGAGCATAGTCATAAGTCGCTTGTTGATGGGGCGGCCGTGGTGGCCGAGCGGTTCTAGGCGCTTCAGTCCGCAACCGCGCGACTGCTACGGTCGCAGGTTCGAATCCAGCCTCGGGCATGGATGTGTGTGATGTCCTTAGGTTCGTTAGATTTAAGTAGTTCTAAGTTCTAGGGGACTGATGACCTCCGCTGTTAAGTCCCATAGTGCTCAGAGCCATTTGAACCGTTTGATTGTTAATGGGTGTGATTTCTTTGACAGGGTTAATGATAGATCTGTGTTCGAGAAATGCAATGCCGAAGATTGGTACGCCTTTCGCTACCTTTTGTTGTATTTTGCTCTTGAAGATGCAATGGTTTCCCTAATGCAAGGTTTCATTGTCGGTTAGTCGTGGTTCTTGAAGAGCAAGGATGAGAATTTTTTGTCGATAGATTTCTTTTGTGAGATTAATAGTTTTCGTGTTTGGATCAATGTATCGATGTTTACTTTTAAATGCATGTTTTTTTTGCTTGTAGGGAAATTTACCAGAGAACTTCGATATTCTCTGCCGTGCTAACTTGGACCCCCCAGAATCCGAAAATCCAACTGCCGCCTGTCGACAGCCGGGTTGTGTACCACCTGGGGTAAAGTTGACCTCGCTTGCATAGTTCATGTTTGCTTGTGTTTCATTGGTTTGGCTTGGGTGATACCAGGACCGGACAGGACCAGATGGTGTTGAAGCCTTTGAAAGCAAATATTTTCAGCCAAGCTCATTGAGCTAACAGACGGTGACCAGAGTAGCGGTGATTTTCACTCAGACGTGTCTGGATTTTGGGTTCAACGGATTGAGTAGCCGTTCAGGATTGTGTCAGTATTTGGTTCACCCCTAGTATTTGATTTCCTCAGTACCACCCATATTGGGGAGGGTTTCCCCTATCCGCCACACGCGATTATTATTATTATTATTGTCATTATGTCATCAGCAAATCCGATATGGTGTCTCTTCCCACCACTGAAATAGATGTGCATTGTTCGATTCAGTATTTCCATCACATAAATGTGGGTTGTAATTACGTTACATTGCTGCTAGTAGACATATTTCTCACTTTTTCTTAGACAGTTGCTCCCTGTTACTCCATCATAGGAATTTATGTGCGCAGCATTGTTGAAATACAGACGTTCAAATATCCGATTTCTGTAATTTCATTTCGATACCAGATCGTTCTAATCGGATTCAGCCAGGCAGTCTTAATGTGGATATCCGACTACGACTCTCATCATACGATAGACTGAGTGAACCGCATTCTTAATCGGACTGTTGAATATAGATCACTTATCTGTGACAGGGCCTGAATTCTTAAACACTGTGGAAAATAATAATTCAATGTGCTTATTACAAATACGTTATTTAAATATAAATATATGAAATAACGAGATAACAGTTTATCTACAGGAGCAGAGCCCCATCCAACATAGCAGAGCAGTGCGAGATTGGTTTCAGGGCCAAGAGAGGATAAAGCTGTTGCCGTTTGTTCCACGATCACCAAACATCAACCAGATAGAGAATATGTGGGCAGAGGTAACAAGGCCATTGCTACGTGGATTTACAAAAGCAAGCGACCTTTGGATAAATATAGAAAACATATGTTAGGAAGTAAACCATCACGCTACACTATCGACGACTTAATGAAATCAATTCCCCTACGCCTTCGAGAAATCTTACGTGATGATCGTGGGTGGGTTGGTTACTAAAAGTATAAAAAAATGTTCAAATGTGTGTGAAATCTTATGGGACTTAACTGCTAAGGTCATCAGTACCTAAGCTTACACACTACTTAACCTAAATTATTCTAAGGGCAAACACACACACCCAAGCCCGAGGGAGGACTCGAACCTCCGCCGGGATCAGCAACGCAGCCCATGACTGCAGCGCCCCAGACCGCGCGGCTAATCCCGCGTGGCTACTAAAAGTATACTCGTCAACAAAACCCATGTGGACAATTATCTGATAATCGGTCAAGCTTTGCTTTGTCGCAGCTCTTTAGCATAAAAGTCCATTTACTTTCAGTCTCCTCCTTACAATTCTTGCAATGCAAGGTAATTGAAAAAACTCATCCACTCGACGCCAACTGAAGAACTGACTGGTGCATGTGTTGTTCAACACACAGTAGTTGTCACCCTCACTGTAATCAATGACTCTCTCTCTCTCTGTGTGTGTGTGTGTGTGTGTGTGTGTGTGTGTGTTTTCGTGTTCATGCACAATCTGAATCAATACTATTAACATTAGAGAGACATCCAACAATAAATATTGCATCAAATATGACTGTAAAGTATTTTAATGCGATGGGAAGTTAAAAACTGAAGTTTCACCCAACCCACTTCTGGCCGAGCGGTTCTAGGCGATACAGTCTGGAACCGCGCGACCGCTACGACCGCAGGTTCGAATCCTGCCTCGGGCATGGATGTGTGTGATGTCCTTAGGTTAGTTAGGTTTAAGTAGTTCTAAGTTCTAGTGGACTGATGACCTTCGAAGTTAAGTCCCATTGTGCTCAGAGCCATTTGAACCAACCCACATCCTGCATATTACGTTAAGTAAGATATATTAACTTCAGAGCATCGTTAGCAGAGACAGTGCGCTCTTGGTGTCGAGGCTCGCGACAAGCGCAGCGATCAGCAGTGCCCAATGCCGCCGCGATTTGTTTATGTTGGCTGAGCGTGGACACTGCAGCAGACGCTTCGCCATAGACAGAAAGAAATCACCTTGGCTCTGACTGCAATGAGCGGATACCACTGTCTGCGTCTTCTTATAGTAACCAACGTGAGACTCTACTCAGAGGTGCCATGGAGCAATTGCAACGGATATCATGTCATTAGTCATCAGAATAGTAACCAGTGATGAAATGTTCACTCTATTTGAATCCCAAGAAAATAGGAACCTTCTCACACAGGAATGTGAGGTGATATCAAAATTTATCCAACATACAAAAATTAACTGCAGGGCTTTCATGTATGCAGTAGTAGCGCACAAGGAAATATTATGTCTTGGAAGCGTATATTTCATTTCCTCTTCTCATGTTAACGCCCTTAGTTTAGAGTGAAGTGAGAAAATAAACACGAAAAACTTAAGTTCCTGAGAAGCATATAAGTCATTTCCTCTTCTCATATCATAAATTTTGTTTTAGTATGAGCTAAAAAAATAAACAGTTTATGGTTCTGAAACATAATATGACACCAGATTCTTATCGTAGGCGCTATCGGAAACGCAAAATGCAGGGAGCTGTCGATTCTTTGCCGGCCGAAGTGGCCGAGCGGTTCTAGGCGCTACAGTCTGGAACCGCGCGACCGCTACGGTCGCAGGTTCGAATCCTGCCTCGGGCATGGATGTGTGTGATGTCCTTAGGTTAGTTAGGTTTAAGTAGTTCTAAGTTCTAGGGGACTGATGACCTCAGATGTTGAGTCCCATAGTGCTCAGAGCCATTTGAACCATTTTTTGTCCATTCTTTTGTCCTAAAGTCTGTTTCCTTTCATGCATTACTCACGCTAGGAGATTCTTATTTAAGGACTCGTGGGCATCAAGTTCTTCAGCAGAACAAGCCTTATGTTATTGTGCTAATTGCGGTATGGAAAAAATGCAACAAAGACGAGTTCCCCTAGAGCAATGAGGATATATGCACATGTCTGTATTCAGCAATGACTGCCACCTGCCACAACACTTCACAGAATCCTTGCGGCAGGCAACAAAACTGTGCGTGCACTTCAGACTTCATTCAGTAAGACGTCAGGAGATGGATGGGAATGTCAAATTAACGTTTCTTTCCGAGTCTTATTCAATCCAGAATAAGGTCTTTTTAATGTAGTTGAACGTTCTAGCAATTACACTTCTATAATTCCCATATGAGTATTCCGATAGCCAAAAGAACCCGTTAGTGTGAAACGATCTGGAACTGCATTAACATCAAATTGCAAGAACTTGAGACAATACGTGGACTCTTCTCTTCGCTAGGTGACCTATTACTGATATTTAGGATTCTCTCCGTCCTAGGCGTAATGGAAATGGAACTTCAGAGGCGCTTTCCGCCATTCTTGACAACCATGAGAAACTTTTAATCTCTGCGAGTTACAATTGCGTGATGATAATGGTTCAGGTTGTCAGTAGTTGTGGTGGTGTTATGCTGTCAAACTGCTTAATGGTGGCGCACATTATTTAGCGCTGACTACCTATTTAAGTAAAAATAGTGTTGTGGCGTCGTCGCTTGTCTTTATTTGGCCTCAGCTTGAGTAATCCGATTTAACGAACATAGTACTACATTCGCGGGCTGCTAATGATACAGTATGACTACAGAGATCATCGTGCGGATATAACATTAATTCCGCAATGAATTGCTTAAAAAATATTACCCTCAGCTATGCAGCTGGAATGACTCATTACACAGGTACTCTATGTTGCACATGGTTAAGTGATCAGTTCGCTGCAATCCTGCTTCTACTATTTGTAAATACTTGTACACTTCAAAAATGGTTAAAATGGCTCTGAGCGCTATGGGACTTAACGTCTGAGGTCATCAGTCCGCTAGAACTTAGAGCTACTTAAACCTAACTAACCTAATGACATCAGACACATCCATGCCCGAGACTGGAGTCGAACCTGAGACCATAGCTGTCGCGTGGTTTCAGACTGTAGCGCCTAGAACCGCTCGCCACCCTGGCCGGCGTACTTGTATACTGACAATTCGTTATTTGACTAAATATGAACTACAATCTAATTCGCATGTATATGACATGGGTTAGCGCCGACACAAAGGAATGACTAAGGATTGGATGCCGTTGGAGTCCCGTTATTTTGATGGCAAGACAAATGTTCGCAAATCACCTCTATTGTCTCAAAAAACAATTGCATCTTAAATATCGAAGGACCGACGTCCACACTGTCACAGCGCGTTGGAATACAGCAACGACGGCAGATGAAAATTTGTGACCGCTGAGCTTCGAACCTAGACCTCCTGCTTACTAGACAGACGTGCTGACTATTATTTTTTTTTTAGTTTGAGAAGACTTTCAGCACTAGGTAGGCGGAGGCAAAGAGGGCAGGTGTCGAAAATCCGAGGCCTGGACACAATGCCTCCCCCATACCTGTCACTGAGCAGCTGCATTATTCACATGTATTACATGTTTACACTCATATATTCCTTTAAATTGTAGAACAAAATTGAAGTAGTTATTAAGGTAAAATAAATTACAGATTGGCGCTTCCAATGGCGTGCGTTCCTTGTGGAACATAACTTATAACATTGAACAGGGTGACGGAAAAATAAATAACAAACATTCATTCAGAAATATATTCACAATTTAAGTTATTATGCACTGGATGCACATGAGGTCTGTAAGGAAGCCACGTATTTTTCAACAAATGGCAGAAGTTTCGGAGCCGGAGGGGTTTTGCCAAATTAGAACAGTTCTGATTTTAGAACCAACGTAAAAGAATATTCCAGGAATAAAAAAAAAAGTGAAAGAATAGTGTTCTACTTCTAATCAATAAAACTGTCCACCTCTTTGTAGCGCACATAAAGCAACAGATAAAAAAAATTTACACCATTCCTTATATTTGTTATTCTTCTTCAGCTTAAAATGTTCTTCTGCAATATAAAACATGCACTCTTCTAATTTCTAAGTTTTGTTTATTACGACGGAAAACACAAACTGTCCCAGAAGCCACGAATAACTGTTATTCTTTGCGGACGGGTAACATTTCCAGTCGGGTTGTAAAGCTTCAGTTATCGGTATATGACTTTCTGCGGTTCTGTTGATAGTGCTAATTTCTTCCTAGTCCTGTTCCAAATTCTGACTCTATTTTCACATAAGAAGGTGTGCGCTAAAGTTTCCACAAGCCCACATTTGTCGCAGTATGGAGATGGTCTCAATTTGATTTTTCATAATCGTTCCGCTGTGGGTATGGTTTCGTTTACAACGGTGCACCATACGGCACTGACTCTAGTTGGTATAATTTAATTGTTGATATTTTTCCAGACGTTCCTCCAGTTTTTTGTAGGTTAATTTACCGGAATTGGTTTGTGTAGACGATGTCTGGTAATTTAATCATAGACGGTTCTACTGTTGGTTTGTGCTGGTGGAAGTCTTATACAGCTCCAATCGCCATAGTACTTTCGTACGTAATCTAGGCTGGCGTCCTACATTAATAGGAGCGTTCCTATCCCCAGGATCTAACGAGAGGAACAGAAGTTTAGTGATGCCTATCTTAGTGGCATGTATTAGTTTAAAAGCACGTCTTTAATTCCAAGTCCTGTGTTTTGCCTCTGAAAAGTCGCCTTGTGGAAGGACACTTTGAAGATATTTTGTTTCCACACATATCAAGAGGCTACAGCTAATATTTTATGTACAGTGACCTGCAGTATCGGTAAGATTGCTGCGACGTGATAAATTTTGCTAAGTAAGTATGTATTTATAAACTGAACTTTCTGAAGTCAGCCTAACGATCGCAAGTCATGGGCCTTCAACAAGGTTCCGATGACATTAAGTTTCCGCTCCCAAATGTTCGTGCCCATCCGCTTGGGATTCGCCCTTAATCACAATCCGAGGTGGAGTCTCTCGTCAATTACATCTAACCAGTGCGCACCTATTGCACTTTTGTAAGAACCGAAGTGCAGTATTTTGGATAGTGTAGGGTGATGGTTTACTTCCTAACATATGTTTTCTATATTTGTCCAAATGTCGCTTGCTTTTGTAAATCCACGTGGCAATGGCCTTGTTACCTCTGCCCACATATTCTCTATCTGGTTGATGTTTGGTGATCGTGGAACAAACGGCAACAGCTTTATCCTCCCTTGGCCCTGAAACCAATCTCGCACTGCTCTGCTATGATGGATGGGGCTCTGCTCCCGTAGATAAACTGTTATCTCGTTATTTCATATATTTATATTTAAATAACGTATTTGTAATAAGCACATTGAATTATTATTTTCCACAGTGTTTAAGAATTCAGGCCCTGTCAAAGATAAGTGATCTATATTCAACAGTCCGATTAAGAATGTGGTTTACCCAGTCTATCATATGATGAGAGTCGTAGTCGGATATCCACATTAAGACTGCCTGGCTGAATCCGATTAGAACGATCTGGTATCGAAATGAAATTACAGAAATCGGATAATTTGAATGTCTGTATTGCAACAATGCTGCGCACATAAATTCCTATGATGGAGTAACAGGGAGCAACTGTCTAAGAAAAAGTGAGAAATATGTCTACTAGCAGCAATGTAACGTAATTATAACCCACATTTATGTGATGGAATTACTGAATCGAACAATGCACATCTATTTCAGTGGTGGGAAGAGACACATCGGATTTGCTGATGACATAATGACACTAATAATAATAATAACAATAATAATCGCGTGTGGCGGATACGGGAAACCCTCCCCAATATGGGTGGTACTGAGGAAATCAAATACTAGGGGTGAACCAAATACTGACACAATACTGAACGGCTACTCAATCCGTTGAACCCAAAATCCAGACACGTCTGAGTGAAAATCACCGCTACTCTGGTCACCGTCTGTTAGCTCAATGAGCTTGGCTGAAAATATTTGCTTTCAAAGGCTTCAACACCATCTGGTCCTGTCCGGTCCTGGTATCACCCAAGCCAAGCCAATGATACACAAGCAAACATGAACTATGCAAGCAAATTCAACTTTACCCCAGGTGGTACACAACCCGGCTGTCGACAGGCGGCAGTTGGATTTTCGGATTCTGGGGGGTCCAGGTTAGCACGGCAGAGAATATCGAAGTTCTCTGGTAAATTTCCCTACAAGCAAAAAACATGCATTTAAAAGTAAACATCGATACATAGAAAACTAAATAATCTCACAAAAGAAATCGACCGACAAAAAATTCTCATCCTTGCTCTTCAAGAACCACGACTAACCGACAATGAAACCTTGCATTAGGGAAACCATTGCATCTTCAAGAGCAAAATACAACAAAAGGTAGCGAAAGGCGTACCAATCTTCGGCACTGCATTTCTCGAACACAAATCTATCATCAACTCTGTCAAAGAAATCACACCCATCAACAATCAAACGGTTCAAATGGCTCTGAGCACTATGGGACTTAACAGCGGAGGTCATCAGTCCCCTTGAACTTAGAACTACTTAAACCTAACGAACCTAAGGACATAACACACCTCCAAGCCCGAGGCTGGATTCGAACCTGCGACCGTAGCAGTCGCGCGGTTGCGGACTGAAGCGCCTAGAACCGCTCGGCCAACACGGCCGCCCCATCAACAAGCGACTTATGACTATGCTCATTCAGAGCCCCAGTAAAAAATATACACTCATCAATGCACGTGTCCCCACCAACATCGAAAATAAGAAAAACACCGAAAATGTCGAAAAATTCTGGAACACACTCGAAAATTCTATGATTAAAATTCACCAAGATGACGTGAAAATACTAATGGGTGACTTTAACTCTCTATTTGGGACAGAAAAAACTTGTAGAAAAATCATTGGTACAAATTCAACACACCGAAACGCTAAGACCAACGGCACACGTCTGACTGACATTTGCCAACAATTAAACCACAAAAGGATGTCTTCCCACTTCAGGAAAAAAACAGTACCCAGGTAACATGCTTAGCTACCAGGTGCAAACTGCTTTCGTTCGCCTTTAGAGACTCGCTGAAAGCCAGATTTTTAATTCTTTTGTAGCACAGCTACAAGCAGGCAGATAAAAATTCAATAAGGGAATCGTAAGACAACGATCTAGCAAAATTCGTCTTGCTACTTTCAGTAACCCTTAGTGACAGAGCGAAAACCTTACGGTACTGCCAAATTCGTAATGCCACTTTTGTTTTCTGCCGACATATTTTTTGTTGTTGTGAATACATAGTTTTATCTATGAAATGTCACATTTTCATAATACTTACGAATGGTACAGGAAATGACATAAATACAGATCTATTCGAAGTTAAAAGTCGGTAAAATCCTACTAATTCGTGTTAAAATAGGTTCAATCGTCTCACACACACTTAATGCTTTATTGAGATAGACTGCCGTCGTGATGTTTCTGTAGTAAGCTGAATTTAATTTGTATTAGTACAGTGAATATTTTAATTGCATTTTCCATTAGTTTACTAAACGCAACAGTAATTATCAAAGAGAAACTAATCAGCAGCAGAATTTTCTTTCACGATATCTAAAACAATCTGACAATGCTAAATTTGTTTACAAATTCTACGCCTGTAGAAACCTACTGGTTCTAACGATGTCATTAAACCAGAGTAGTTTTAAGAGTATTTTCGTCCATAAATGAATTGCCTTGACGGTTGATCGATCAAGAGCGGGAAAGGTAAAATTTTACAAATATATGACGAGAGGGACAAGTGCCTGAGAGACGACTTTCCTATCAATCTCCTGGATAGTTTTGTTTCTCAAATCAACATTGTGCGTTATCATGCAGTAGCACAGGTGATGTAGTTTTGTTGCTCGATTTTCTTACATTGCGACCGAAAGGTGTCTCAGTTATTGGCAACAAATTCCAGCTGTGTTGCACACACCCTGGGGGCAGAATTCGTAGCCCAAAACACACGTTTGGATTTATCAGATGTAAAATATTATGTTCACACTACTCTTTCCTCGGGGTTACATCTTTTGGTGGGGCTCAGCCTTTCATTTCTTCTTAGGAAGTTAACGATAAAGGCATCATAACGCGTCACCAGTAATAGTACTGCATAGGAATGCTCGATGAGTGACCTGATGACGTTCAATAATAGTCACTCCGTTGATTTTTGTTGTTTAGAATTGGAGCATCCAGTACTCCTACACCAGACTTCTGAACTTTGCCTGTTGAATGCAAATGTCGCATGATGGTAAAATGGTAATCTACACATATACCCCTCAGTAGTCGAGACTTCCTTAATGTGGAAAATCATTCATGCCGGTACGCTCTTTGCTGAAACACGAATATCTTTTTCTGGCGTATTTTTCCCAAAAGCACTCGCTCCAAACACAGTTCAAATATTTCTAACTGCCTCCTCTGCATTCACTCCTCTGTTATACCAAAAGTAAACGTTGTGTTGCAGATGTTACACCTTTTTCCACTTGCGACACAATTTTACAATGCTTAACTGTAGTTCATGATTTTCCAGTATGCAAAATCCAATGCTTAACTGCAAGATGATAACTAGAACTTCAAATTCGAAAATGACAGTTGATACATACACTGACAGCATGGCGCCGCGTTCACATGGGCGGCGCAGGATTTCAGGCGGCGGGTGGCGTCTGGCCGGTAGCCGGTAGTCGCTGCAGCGCGAGGAAACGCTCTAGCGTAAGCTGTTATGATCGCGACGCAGCCACGAGCTGTCCTGCGGAGTTGTTTCTTGAATACTTGTTATTGCTGGTGGGTAGAATGTTAAGCGAATTATCTTCGATGCTCAATCAGACTCATAACTTCAGACCGAAATGTGGTAAAAAAAAAAGTACACTTGGACGCGAACAGGTGACCATAAGTTCAAAAACCACATAGATTACCACTAGACCACGGGCTCTCTGTGGCGGCCCGCCGGTGGTCAGTTTTTATGTCTATGACTGTACGCCAATGTGTTTCATTCACATATCTGTGTGGCGCTAAAATGTTGTTATTGATAATACGTATGCTCAGATTCCGAATCTAACATCATAAATAAAGAGAGGGAAATGAATTAGGCATCCTTCGTCTTCCGTAACATCAAATATATTTTAGTTATTCTATCTTAAATGAACTGCGCAGAAAATCATTCTCCAGAAGTAAATAACTTGTTGGCAACATCAGATGATATTAACAGCTTGCCGGCGCGGGTTAGCCGTGCTTTCAACGGCGTCATATCGCGGATCACACGGCTGCACACATGGATGTGTGTTAGGTTAGGTTGGTTTAAGTACTTCTAGGTCTAGGGGCTGATGACATAAGCAGTTTGGTCGCATAGTTCTTGAAGCAATTTTTTGACCTTTCACGTTAATTTTCTTTACATAAACGGCCGTATCTTTAGATTGTGTTGACATAGAAGCTCACTTTTTTACACCACCAAGGGACCGGTTACCGCAAGAAGTGCGATACATTTCCGCTTATTATGTCTACCCGTTCTGGAGGTAAACGAGTTTTAAGTGTTAGGTAGACCGATAGACGGTCAAGAAAGTGACACTAGTAGGGTTCCGTTTTTACCGGTTTAGGTGACGAAATCCTAACAACGAAAACAGCTACGACAGCTACTGAAGATGAAGGCCGCATAAATAACACCCCCTACTCTTTATTCGAAATGTGCTACTTGCAGTCGATACATCAGCATATTAATCGTAGCTACGCTTCGATCCAAATCACGTTTACAGGAATGCAAATAGAATCCATTTGTCTATACACGTGGTAATTCACATCCCAGTATTAATGCCACCGCGTTTTAAAAGTGCGAACATTCCCATTGCTAGCTAGCTTAAGAAACACTTAGGCTAATGAACGTTTTCTGGCTGTGGCGAGTCTAGTGGAGAATTCTGAACGGTGTAGAATACGTTTGGCAGCTATGTAGCCGTTTATTTCCTGGGATGGTGCAGAATTATCCTACTAAATTTACTCTCTAATAACAGTATTTTGTTATTTTGACAAACATCCCGAATGATTGTCACATAAACGGTGACACAGAGGTAGAAAAATCATGTTTTTGAGTCCAGAAAGCTCTATGCAACAGAAACTGCAGATCATTTTGCCATTTTCACTGCAAAATTGCCGGCTTATTCATGTCTGGTGTAATAATAGAGGGCTGTTTACCTGGGTTGTCTGCTAGCGTAGTGAAAGGAAGGTCTGGTTTGTTTTCGGTTCTAATCTTGATGGAGGCAGGTAGAATATAAGTAAAGCAATTTTAAGAAATTCTCGCCCCCCCAATACGTTTTATCGCTACCTTTATTCTGTACTGGCGCCCTGTGGATGTCAATATGACACTCGTGTAGAATTTAATACATGTTACTGCCTACTTTTTCCGCTTCTGTCAATAATGGAATTGACTTAAGTGTGGCACTGAATGATTTTTAACTGAATTTCGTTATGAATCATTGCTAAATTTGCACACTTTCTTGGTAGGACAGCAACGGTAATCCAGTATGACTGGTCTGAAAGTTGACACAGACCGTTTCGCGGTCGAATGCGGATAATATTTTGCTAATTCGTAACGATCTGGGGCTCTTTGTCTTACTAAAACAGTTATGTTATCTCGATAAGGTTAAATTCTTTTTTTTTTTTTTTTTTTTTTTTTTTTTGGTACAGTTCATACCAATTAGCGTTGCTTCTTTCAGTTCTGTCTTATATTTACGTGTTGTGTTCAACGCACTAATCAGCATTAATATAGTCTTACAAATTATTGAAAACAGCCTAAAAATGTTCAGATAGTTTGTATGTTGGTAGCACTTCGTCGCCTTGCATGTTATGCTGTGTAGCAGACTTTAAAGCCGTGCGGATCAGCATAACGAAAAGGCGAGGGGTCTCGCTCGTTTTGTCCACGACTGTACATGCGAACAAAATTTGCGTCACGCCACGCTACAATGGAGTGCTGTCTCCTTCAATGAGGTTGCAGCACCACACTGTCCTTAGAGAGGTTTTGAAACGACTGGGGATGTCAGTAGCGTCAAGGATTCTCAAGAAAGTCTGTTGCTCACAGCACTGAGAACTGTCATTATTGACAGCGAAATGTCCGGAAATCAACGTTAGGGACAAAATTGTAGGTTTAGAAAAAGTGGTCCTTTAAGTGCGTCGTGAAGTGTATTATTACGAAGTCAACAGAGTCTATTAAATAACTATGCATACAGATAACGCTGGGAAAAATTGCAGTGGCTTGTGCACAGTGTTTGTTAAAACCGTTATCATAAGCAGGAGTAGTCTGTAATTGATGGGAAAGACCCTCCCCCCTCCCCCACATGAGATAAATTCGTGTACATATCATCATCATTCTGTGCCAACAAATCTAAGCATTCTTCTTTAATACTTGTATACAGGACCTTCAGCACGATGGAGTATAGCTGAAACGACACATTGTGCTACTAGATTTAAAATTACACAGAATTTTCTCCCCATAATACTTTGTCAAAGAAGAATTAAGAATAGTCTCAAAATATTTTTAATACAGTGAGGTGACGAAAGTCATGGGACAGCGACATGCACATATGCAGATGGAATTGGTATCGCGTACACGAGATATAAAAGGGCAGTGCATTGGCGGAGCTGTCATTTGTACTCAGGTGACTCATGTGAAAAGGGCGCACGATAGGAATTAACAGACTGAACTTGGAATGGTAGTTGAATCTAGACATGCCGTTTCGGGAAGTGTTGGGGAATTCTATATTCCGCGATCCACAATGTCAGGAATATGACGAGAACAAATTGCAAGCACTACCTCTCATTACGGACAACGCAGTGGCCGATGGCCTTCTCTCAACGACCGATAGCAGTGGCGTTTGCGTACAATTGTCAGTACTAACAGACAAGCAACACTGCGTAAAATAACTAAAAAAAAAAAAACAATATGGGACGTACGACCAACGTATCCCTTTGGACAGTGCGGCGAAACTTGGCGTTAATGAAGTGTGGCAGCAGACGACCGATGCGAATGCCTGTGCTAACAGCATGAAATTGCCTGCAGTGCCTATCCTTGGCTCGTGACCATATCGGTTGCACCCTAGACAACTGGAATACCGTGGCTGGTCGGATGAGTCACGATTTTAGTTGGTAAGAGGTGACGGAAGGATTGCAGCGTGACGCAAACCCCAAGAGGCCATGGACCCAAGTTGTCAACAAGCATTGGGCAAGCTGATGGTTGCTCCATAATGGTGCGGACTGTTTTTGCAGAGAATGGACAGCGTCCTCTGTTCCAACTAAAGTGATCGTTAACCGTAAATCGTTATGTTCGGCTTCGTGGAGACCGTTTGCAGTCATTGACTGATTTCATGTTCCGAAACAACAACGAATTTTTTTGGATGGCAGTGGGCCCTTGTCACCGGGTCTCAATTGTTGGCGATTGGTTTGAATAATATGCTGGACACTTCGAATGAATTATTGGCCACCCAGTGCGGTTGGTTTGTAGAACATTCTGGACAGTTCGAGCAAATGATTTTGCCGCCCAGAACGCCCGACGTAAATCCCATCTAACATTTATGGGACTTAATCGATAGGTCAGTTCGTGCACAAAATCTTGCATCGGTAACCCTTTCGCAGTTATGGACGGCTGTAGAGACAGCATGGGTCAGTATTTTTGCAGGTTTGTCCAGTTCATACCACGCCAAGATGCAGCACTACGGCGGTGTAACGGAAGTCCGACACGGTGTTAGGAGGTATCCCATAACTTTCGAAATCTCACTGTGAAGCTCATGTCATACAGAACAGTTCACATGCGTCATTTGGAAAAATAATGACTAGCAAAGTAACAGTTGTAGAAATGGTAATGGTTTGCTGGGACGTGTGGGTTTTACACATTTGTTATTTATATCGTTAAACGTAGTGAATATGCTTCTAATGTGACAAATGCAAAGAATTATTCTCATATCCGTAAAAGGATTGACCTAACAAAAAAATGGTCCAAATGGCTCTGAGCACTATGAGACTTAACTTCTGAGGTCATCAGTCGCCTAGAACTTAGAACGAATTAAACCTAACTAACCTAAGGACATCACACACATCCATGCCCGAGGCAGGATTCGAACCTGCGACCGTAGCGGTCACGTGGTTCCAGACTGAAGCGCCTTTAACCGCACGGCCACACCGGCCGGGAAGATTGACCTAACTATGTTTGCAGTCTGCATAAACGATCTAGCAGACTGCATCAGCAGCACTAGAAGAATTGTCGCTGACGATGCTGTTGTGTACAACCAAGTATCGCACTTCGACGATCGTAAGAAACTGTAGAAAAAAATGGACAAATTTAGCATGTGATGTAATGAACAGCATCTCTCTTAAATGTGGATAAATGTAAGATGATGGCTATCATAAAGAGAGAGAACAGTATGGTATCTGGATACAAGATTAGTGATGAATATCTTCAGCGCGTCATGTCGTATGAGTAAGTAAGTGTAATTGTTGGGAGAGAAAAGGAAGTCTATCACGTCCCGTAGGATTCCCCAGCCCAGTACCCAGAAAAGGCTAAAGATGAGCTTGCGGTTCTCGAAAGGTTCAAGAGGATTGCCTATTACTTGTAACAAAGTGCAATAGCAATAAAAAATCCACTAATCTGGTAGCTATGTTTGCAGAAGGACGACAGAGAACTCCACAGACAGCCAGTAGCCTTTTTTCTCAAGATCATAAGGCTACCATACATAGACAAAGATCCTTAACCCTTCGCTTATAAAAGGACACATAAGCACAGGAGGAGCCAATAAATATAAAACACACCGCAAGAATACATCAGAGAATATCACGAGGTAAAAACTGCATACCATTCCATTAACAATAATAATGAGAAGAAAAGTTAGTGTTAGTAAATAACTGGTGCTATAGGGCAGGACGGAATGGCGTAGCAGGCTGCGGCTTACCTGGTGTGTGAGCGGCGCTGCCGCCGCGGCCGAACTGCGTGCCAGCGCCCCTGCCTCCACTTACCAGCAATCACGCCACTTAGCCAGCTCTCCTGACCCCACACATCCGCTGTGCACTCACCCGTGTCCACCCACATGCCAGTGTCCAGCTGAGCTACGCTAATATACACGCCGCGCTGGCGAGTTACGCTTATTAAATAACGTGTCGTAGGCAGCATGCAGAACTGCCGGCGGCCACTTCGGTTTATTTACATCATTACTACGATAGTATGTCTTTAAAGTGGAGAGTGAACTGGCGAGTCCCCGTTCTCTCTATGGAACTATGTCACAAGTATAATCTACAGGCTGTTTCACAAGCTTATGAAGAATGTTGGTACTGAGTCCTAAAGGTAAAAACAATATTTTCAAAAAAAATGTTCAAATGTGTGTGAAATCTCATGGGACTTAACTGCTAAGGTCATCAGTCCCTAAGCTTACACACTACTTAAACTAAATTATCCTAAGGACAAACACACACACCCATGCCCGAGGGAGGACTCGAACCTCCGTCGGGACCAGCCGCACAGTCCGTGACTGCAGCGCGTTAGACCGCTCGGCTAATACCGCGCGGCAACAATATTTTAATTGTGTCAGTTCACATTAATAAAAATTCTGTGTAATAAGTGCAACACAAAACAGAAACAAAAGTGCCAGTACAATCTACATGGTCACATCGAAAATTATAATAGTGTTAGAAGTGGGATGAATTTAAAGATTGATAAGCCAATATTAAGTATATAACGTTCTTTCCTTAAAATATTAATTCCGAGTAAAGCTGCATTAAAATTGCATGATTAAAATTTTTGAGCTTTTAGCTCCTGCCGTCCGTGGTGGCCGAGCGGTCTAGGCGCTACAGTCTGGGACCACGCGACCGCTACGGCCGCAGGTTCGAATCCTGCCTCGGGCATGGGTGTGTGCGATGTCCTTAGGTTAGTTAGGTTTAAGTAGTTCTAAGTTCTAGGGGACTGATGACCGCAGAAGTTAAGTCCCATAGTGCTCAGAGCCATTTGAACCATTTTTTTAGCTCCTGTAACAAACAGCTAAGGGTGGAAGTGACAGTGGTAAACAAAGTACCTTCCGCCACACGCAGCAAGTTGGCTTGTTGAGTATAGATTTAAATGCAGATGTAGATTAAGCGAACTACTTGGTATGATATATGTAAAAAAAGGAGACTTGCTCTACATAAGCATTATTATTAGCAGAAAAGAGAAAAATGAGACCCACTATGATCTATTCTTGAAACCAAATATTGGCTATGAAATTACAAGAACCAGATACCACACCATTTATGTAGAACATAAACATCTCTATAAGGGCAGGGGGAACTTGGGGGTACTGTACGTCTTCAACATTTGAAGATAGTTTAAGGAAAAATATTGCTACATTTCCGTCTAGTTCCGGCAAATATAACTTCCAACTTGAAATTTCATCGATCATCTGGCGCCATAGCACTGTTCAAAACAGCTGAAAAATATTTCGACTAATCTTCGATTTTAACCGATCTATAGTATCACTTTCTCTTCGTCGGCGGGCCGGCACTGAGCAGCAGAATCCATTCGCTATACCATATTATCATCTGCTCGACAAAAGCTTCGTAATTACTGCCTTATTTGAAGAAATTTTATTCACTTAGGCAAAAAAATGTTTTAGTGCCATATGTTGGCTGTACAGTTATGACAAGTAATTAAGATCGCTGGTTTTTGTCTGATGAGATACTGGTGCCATTCAGTTTTCTTGAGCGTGTGATTTTTTTGTGTTGTCTGCTTGAATAGCCTCTTTCATTGTTAATTTTTTCTTTTTCGGCGTGTGCAGCTTTAAATGATGATTCTGATGTTTTGTTTGTGGAGCGCTCAACAGTGCGGCTATCAGCTCGCGTACATATTCCCAGTCTTTGTATAGTCCAGTCTCACCATTTTTTCGAAATGATGGCGAAGTGATAATACAAACACCCAGTCCCAGGGCGGAGAAAATTACCGAGCCAGCTAGGAATCGAACCCAGAACCCAGTGATCCAGTGGCAGCAACGCTAACCACTAGACCACGAGTTGCGGACTGCAGCTGTAGACAAGACATATAAAATATCAGATTGTGCTGATCGGTACACCTGAACAGAAACGATTTGATGGTACATGTTATAACATTCGTGAAAAATGGATTTCCGTTATTATAAGTACGTGCGCTATTGTTTGGTGGTGATTCAGGTTGTTAGTTTGCGTGCGTGGTCAGTTTCGAAGGACGAATAAAATAACGAACTATTTTACACCCACCCAGTCATCCAACAAGGTCAAAGTTAATGACTCGAACGTAAACATCGTAGGGGAAACTCCAACATCGTAATATAGTGATGCAAAAGAAGATCATAACAAAGAGCTTTCAACCTCGTGTAACAGTGGGTGAAGAGATTCCTGAACGCTGCATTCGGAGTAAAGCAGAAACTCTGGAGTAATTACGGATTGTTGTTGGTAAAAAGTCGTAACACTTGGCTGCAAAAATTGTGAAGAAGTTGGGTACTTAGGGAATTGAAAGCACATTAAGAGAAATGAACATTTCACAGCAGTAGGTTTCAGTTCTATTTGTGCAGCAGCTGATGGAATTGAAAAGAAATACCAGCTAACGTTTTCTCTCCGCAAATAATCTTAAAGAGATCTCAGCTCATCATGCTGCGGTTCAAACACTAAATGCCACAAAACTGAAAATACTGGAAACAGCGCGCACTAAGTCTTTGGAAAAAGAAAGTAACTACCAATGTCTTTCGAACAGCAAATAAAGTAATCACGAAACATTAAGAATTCCACAATTTCTAAACTGAAATTGACGCGCAGGAGGTGAATGTCGCTAACATGGCCCACATTCTTCATTCAAGTAACACATGCATAAATATTGTTTCTCATATCACAACAGAAATGAGAAACAAGGTAACAAGGTTTTCACTTCTAATTTCATATTAATCTACATCACACCGATTACAACTGAGAATATTCATTCAAAATTTTTTGGAAAAAAGTTATTGTGTTGGGGTAAATAAAGGTGAAAAGCATCTAAATGTCTTTATGAAAGTTCATGAACTGGACAGCTCACAGCTCCCTTAATCACGTTTACATAAATAGCAAATTTTCCGCCCCCGCCCCCCCCCCAAAAAAAAGTGAAGAAAACACCCCGAAGTGCAGCGGCAAGTGCAGCAGAAATCATAAATATAGTTGTTTCTCATATTGAATACAATAATTTTTCCGAGTTATAAACGTTTAAAAACCTGACAAAACACGCCTGATAACGTAAATTCTATAAAAGCATATTAATTACAAATTCATTCTTCTATCATTGTATCTTTAAATCAGTACCAAAAAAACACAGCCACCGCACGTAAGACCTTTGTGTCTTTTTTTGTTCACACACAACGAATCTCGCGCCCTTGACATTCTGTGAAAAAGATTTGCAATGATCCAGAATTCTTAAATTTCTGTCATAGATACAGAAAGATCTATAGGAAGGTGCTGATTGCTGATAAAATATCACTTAATGACAAAATAATATATAATGCAGAGAATAAAAGCAAAGTAGTCTGGGATGTTATAAAAAAGGAAACGGGGTTTGATAAAAAATGTTATACAAATACATAATAATAATGATTATAAAATATCCAACCCTCCACATAAGACCTTCACTTTATGTTTTTTTGCCCTTTCTAGAAATACTTACTCCCAAGCTATGCCTAGCACAATTTCCTCTTTCTGAGCTCAACACCTCACTCATTATGGAGGGATGCTGACTCAGTTTTTCAGGACAGCATATGGGAAGTTGCGGTACAGAAAATGGTACAGAGATCACCAGAGTGTGTGTGTGAGTGTGTGAGTGAGTGAGTGAGTGTGTAGTGAGTGAAGTGTTATAAAAACAAAGTGTGTATAATTGTGCAGTGACTGATAGTGAGATATGAGTGAACAATGTGGCATTACATTATTTAATAAGTTATTTGTAAAAAAAGTATTGTATACCAGGAGTAAATCTAATGATTGTCTCTAATTAGAAGTCTGTAAATATATGTGTATACGAATTAGCTTATTTTAAATTGATCTAAATTTGTAAATAGTTTGACATGTCCTATATCCTTGTAAAAAGAGATCTACAGGTGAATAAAGCTACTACTATTAGTACAAAAATTTAACTGTTTCTTTTTCCTCTTTCAAAGAACAATCTTCAATATCGACACAGAGATAAGTTAATGACTCTTCAGTCATATCAGAGACGTTGCTACAGGTCTACAAAGAACTGAGTTGGTGAACAGACTGAAAACTATGGCTAAACATTGAATCGGAATTCTAAGATCAAAGAACACTTTAAATGCATATTTCTCCTTCAAGTGGCATTTCAAAGTATAGGAGTCTAAATTAAATTTTATCAAGAACATATCACAACTCGTGAACTACACTGAGGCCTAAACTGAAATCATAAAAAATATATACTTCATACTGTAATAAAAATTACATAATATTAAGAAATGGTAATATAACGTTATGTAGAGGGAAGGGGTGAATATGTCCACTTTCCAAACAGTACACAAAAGATTAACGTAATGGATTCAAAATGTGACATGTGACAGTAGGTTACTGTCTCCGTGGTTAGGCGGGTACTACTGTGTTCGCTCATTTGTACGGGAGGAAGAGGGAAACACTACCTTGCAGGAGGTGCGTGATCACTGCGAAAATAACTTCAGAGAAATGTATAGGTTTTTCCTGTCTAATTCCTAGTCCTGAGCGACAACTTACGGGATTATGTTCATGAACTTTGGATATTAATTTTGTAAATGAATTGAAAGAACTTAATCGTATTAATGTTGAAGAATTTGGTTTGCTTTGACGGAATTGGCAGTTTCTGTGTGAAGTCACTGAGAAAATAACATTCAAAAGGCGTTGCCCACAATCTAGGAACTCGTTGTCTGCACAAAAGACGCAGTATAGAACCACCAAAATTACAAAGGTTTCGATACGAGAAAATACGAAGAGTTCCATCAACTAAACTAGAACCATCTAAGAAATGTAAGCCGAGATTGAGCACAAGAAATTTATTACACACAGACGTAGAAATGTTTACTCTGACATGAGCTTTACAAAGAAACGCAGATGGGAACTCTCGGGGAACGTAAAATCCAAAAATATGTACTGTATTTTCTGTTTTTGTAAGAAACGCATTGAAATAACGATGAAAAGATACACCAAAATCAGGACACAGATTGGACTGAAATTCAGAGCAGGCCAACATCAGCTATATAAAACTCGTTGAGAACTGCAGGTATAATTTCCCACGTGAAGAATTGAAAATGTAGTCAAACAGAATAGATTCCCAGGAATAATATGCTTAACGTTCTATACTTGGTAGCAAAATGTAAATCATCATTACGAGGTGTCGTATTCATGATCTATGGAACAAGTACTAATCTAATCTAACTTAACCTGTGACATCTCCAGGAAAAGCTTCGCAACTCCTCTGGCAGGCGTCACTGTGTACAAAAACAATTTCTCATCCTTTGATACAAATCACAGATGAGTAGTAGATTTTAAATATGCTTAGATTGCAGGGGCAAAATTGATACATCTTTTCAACTTCAGAAGAACCCATAATACATTAAATTTATGAAATCTGAAGAGTGTTGTTTATAACCAAACAAAGAGAAATAAAAAATCCGACATCATAAGAAGTCTATAAAATATGTGATCATCATTACAAAGGTTGTTACAAAGACATTGGGCTTCTAGCATTTAACAGCGTAAAATACATTTCACAAAGATTTAGTGAGAAGAATGAGGTTAGACAATGAAAAGAGAAGACTACACCGTGATATAACACATACACACGAGTAAAATCTTCTACATGTATGCAAGGCGTCTGTTCTGTCGGACATGTCCGACGGAACAGAAATCAAACTGTCGTTTGATACAGTGACTGTAAATATCAAATATCAAAGGAGAGGCCGAATCTAGCCGCAAGCGGACATCAAAATATTTCGATGGTGAACTTTGAAAATTTATGTCCTCAGCATCTACATCTATAGCCATATTCCGCAAACTACCGTACTGTGCGCGGCGGGCACCCTTACCACTACCAATCATTTCCCTTCCTGTTCCACTCACAGATAGAGTGAGGGAAAACGACCGTCTACTTACCTTCCTATGGACCTTAATTTCTGGTATATTATCTTCGTGGTCCTGAGGCGAAATGTCTGTTGATTGCGATAGAGTCGTTCTGGCTTTCGTCGGTACTAATGATGTGCGTCGCCTTGGATCGGAAGAGATTCTCTCTGGTTTCGATAGGCTAACACAAGTGATAAAGGCTGCCAGTCTTGCTTGCGAGATGAAAGCAGAACTCACCATTTGCAACATAGCCGACAGGACCTACTGCGGACCTCTGTTCCAGAGCCGAATTGAGGGCCTGAATCGGAGGCTCAAAGAGTCCTGCGACCGTGTTGGCTGCAGATTGCGCCATAGGGTGGTTGGGTTTCGGGTTCCGCTGAATAGGTCAGGAGTCCACTACAGGCAGGAGGCGGCTAAACGGGTAGCGGGGGTTCTGTGGCGTGGACTGGGCGGCTTTTTAGGTTAGAGGGTCTGGGGAAAACACAAAAAAGGCTTCAGTCTCACAGGGTGCAGGCCAAACTCAGCAAGAACGTAGATACAGGAACCATCGGCATAACAGTTGTAAATAATCGTAGCTGTTTTGGGAAAGTACCAGAGCTCCAAGCGCTAATAGAAGGCACTGATTCTCAAATTTTTATAGGCACTGAAAGCTGGCTAAAGCCGGTGGTAAGTTCAACGGAAATTTTTGCCAAGAACGTAACGATGTCCCGAAAGACTAAACACAGTTGGCGGTGGAGGGTTTGTTGCTGTTAAAAGTAGTTTAGCTTGTCGCTAAATTAAAGTAGATAGTTCCCGTAAGTTAGTATTGGCAGACGTCATTCTTGGGAACAGGAATAAAATAATAATTGGATTCTTTTTACCGACCTCCCTATTCAGACTATACAATTGCTGAAAGGTTCAAAGAAAACTTAGGTTTGATTTCAAACACGTAGCCCATTTATACAATTATAGTTGGTGGTGACGTTAATTTACCCTCGATATGTTGGCGAAAATACATGTTTAAATCCGGAGGTACACATAAAACATCGTCCGACATTGTGGTAAACTCATTCTCTGAAAGCTATTTCGAGCAGTTACTTCATGACCCCACTCGAATATTAAACGGTTGTGAAAACGCACTTGACCACTTAGCAACAAATAATTGTGAGCTAATAACAAACACCAAACGCATTCTCTGACAACTATTTCGAGCAATTAGTTCAAGAGCCCACTCGAATAGTAAACGGTTGTGAAAACACGCTTGGCCAAATGTGGCTTGAATTCAAAGAAACAGTATCAGCAGCAATTGGGAGATTTATACTAAATCAATTAACAAACTGTCAGTATGTGGGTGTTAAGTTGACGAGTGGTGCAATGGATTGATCTGACAAATACCCTCTGTCTCCTGCAAGAGGCAGTTTCCATCCCACACTACTATAGAAGTTAGACAGACGCTTCTAATGTACCAAAAAGAAATGCCTGAAAAACTTTCAGCCATAATTATCTTCTAGGGCCGTCCGCTGTAGGGAAAAAGACTCAAAAATATTCTATTTTTTTACGTAACTAGTGGGATAGTTGGGTACTGGAGTATTGCTAGTTATTGTAAGAAAAACATTAAACGAACGGAAAATATTATTTATTGCAAAATCTGAGAATATCAAGTGAAACCTTTATTTATAAACTGATACACAAATTTCTGGGTTCTTTTCGGAATAGGAGGTTACCTATCCTGTTAGTGAAATTTGTATACAAAGTGTGGGAAAGCTCTTTTATCCCTTTTCTTTAAGAATGTTATTTACTCAGCAGAATGGTTGAGAGCCACGCCTACTCAACTTGAATAATTATCTGACTGAATTTTTCTAAGTAAGGTCGAGGTTGTCGCGTGAGAAATGTAATGGAGTGACGTGAATGAAGTATGTTATTTCTAATGGAGGAAAGATGTGGCTCAGTACGCTGTAGCGTACAATACTGTGAGCTGCAACGACTGCTGCCTGCGTCGTTCGCCGCTCAAAAATAACAAAACTATCTCTTTCTATCTAGATTGACCTTCGCCAATCGAACTCTCACTATGCCTTGATGAAGTCAAGGACTCCTGTATGCCGCTAGTCTAACTATTGGCGTGGTACACCGGTCAGACAATCAGTTCACTGCGATGCCACTCAATGTTCGCTAGCAGGTGCTAACTAATACTCTGTCTGTGTTCACACCACACATTAAGTGTCGTGTCCAACACAGTGAAGAAATGCTTAATCGCAAGTAACAGTATAGAGTATCAATCCAATTCACTAGCGACAGAGGTAGTCTCTCAGTGCAGTACTGAGTAGAGACTTTGTTCCTCGCTCTTTGCGAACACGCATGAGCTCACTCGCTCCTGCTACGTGTTCCTGCTTCAAGAGCGTCACCGGAATGACCCGTCTCCACGCAAAAAGCTAAAAGGCACCTCCGCTGTCTTCCCTTATTGCTCCAGCTCATTGCGTCAGAAATTGGCCTCCAATCAGCGTTACTCTTACAAACGGGAGAATGGCGCTCTGTTTAAGCAGACCAACCTGGAAATATATAGCATCTACGTTAGGCATTTACTGTCTACTTGTGAGAACTCTGAAACTGCGCACTAGGTCCATCAAAAAATGCATTTGCTGGGGCTCTCCCAAACAATACAGTGGGTTTTGCTTTTAAGGTGTACACGCAGGCCATTATCCCTTTTCTCTGGCAAAAACTGTTTTCGTCCCTGAGTGGTCAGTCGGACGGCGCAGCTGCATGCTAACTCACCTTCTTACGGATTTTCCAGTGGGCTGGTTGCCTCCGCTGAGCAAAAACTCCTGTGGTCATCGTGTCTTGAATGTTTGTGTACGCCAGCGTCGACTTTTTAATCTCGCTGGGCACTTGCGATTTATTTATTAGATTTGCATATCGATTAAATGAAAATATGTGAAACTGGCTCTACCCTATCGAGTTTGGGCTCCAATGAAACGTCTTGATACACAGAATACGATGGTGAGGTCGGAATATGTAAGAAATAAAGGTCAGGAGACCACGCCACCTTACAAAACGATGCACCTTATCCTCCTTCGTACACAAAACACATCAAAACACTGTTGCAGAAACTACATAAAAACCATGCCAAATTTAAACGGACGCAAAATCTTCACGATTGGCGATCTTTTACAGGAGCTCGAAAATTAATAGCGGAATTCAGTGGGAGATGCTTAAAATAGTTTCCTCAGTGAAACTTCGCCTTGAAACCTGGCAGAAAATCCAAAGAGATTCTGGTCCCATGTGAAGTATACTAGCAGAAAGACACAATCAGTGCTTCTCTTCATGATAGAAATGGAAATACTATCGACACAGAGCTGCTAAAGCAGACTTACTAAACACAGCTTTCCGAAATTCCTTCACCATTCTAAGACAAAGTAAATATTCCAGAATTCTAATCAAGAACAGCTGCCAACATGAGTAATGTAGAAGTAGATATTCTCAGAGTAGGGAAGCAGTTTAAATCACTTAACAAAAGCAAATCTTCCAGTCCAGACTGTATACCATTAGGTTCCTTTCAGAGTATGCTGATACAATAGCTCTGTACTTAACAATAATATACATCCATTCACTCAACAACGTACCCAAAGGCTGGAATGTTGCACAGGTCACACTAATATTCAAGAAAGTTGGTAGGAATAATCCACTAATTACAGGCCCATATCATTAATGTCGATATGCAACAGTATTTTGGAATATACTGTATATTGTGTTCGAACATTATGAATTACCTCAAAGAAAAAGGTCTATTGACACACAGGTCGACACGGATTTAGAAAATATCGATCTTGTGAAAAACAAGCATTGAGTGCTATTGACAAGGGATTTCAGATTAATTCCTTATTTCTAGATTTCCAGAAGGCTTTTGACACTGTACCACACAAGCGCCTTCTAGTTAAATTGCGTGCTTATGGAATATCGTCTCAATTACGTGACTGGATTCGTAACTTCCTGTCAGAGAGATCACACTTCGTAGTATTTGACAGAAAGTCATCGAGTAAAACAGAAGTGATTTCTGGCGTTCCCCAAGGAAGTTTTATAGGCCCTTTGCTGTTCCTTATCTAGATAAACGATTTAGGAGACAATCTTAGTTGCCGTCTTAGGTTATTTGCAGGTGATGCTGTCGTTTATTGACTAGTAAAATCATCAGAAGATCAAAAAAATTACAAAACGATTTAGAAAAAATATCTGTATGGTGCAGAAATTGGTAATTGACCCTAAATAACGAAAATGTGAGGTCATCCACATGAGTACTAAAAGAAATAACATCGGTTTCACGATACATCAGTCAAGTCTAAAGGCCATAAATTCGAATAAATTCCTAGGAAACACAATTACAAACAACTTAAAATGTAAGAAACACATGGAAAACGCTGTGGGACAGACGAACCAAAACCTGCGTTTTATTGGTAGTACACTTAGAAGAAAATGTAACAGATCTACTACAGAGACTGCCTACACTGCACTTCTCCGTCCTCTTTTAGAATACTGCTGAGTGGTGTGGGATCTTTACCAGATAGGATTGACGGAGTATATCGAGAAAGTTCAAAGAAGGGCAGCACGTTTTGTATTATCGTGAAACAGGGGAATTAGTGTCACTGAAATGATACAGGATTTAGGGTGGACATCATTTGAAAAAAAAGGCTTTTTGCGTTGCGGTGGAAACCTCACACGAAATTTTAATCACCAACTTTCTTCTCCGAATGAGAAAATATTTTGTTAACGCCGACCTACATCGGGAGAAACAATCACCATAATAAAATAAGGAAAATTAGAGCTCACGCGGAAAGATATAGGTGTTCGTTTCTTCCGCACTCTGTATGAGATTGGGATAGTAGACAATTATTGTGAATGTGGTTCGATGAATCCTCTGCCAGAGACTTATATGTGATTTGCAGAGTATCCATGTAGATTTAGATGTAGAAAAGGTTGTGACCAGGCAAATAGTTAGCTATGGAATCCGTGTTTACCGACCATATATAGCCGAGTTCATATAGTAAATTTGCTTTAAGTTCCTTATTACATTACGTAGTTTTTGGCACACGCCCTATACCACACTAACCGCATGCACATGGATGTGAAGTAGTATGCTTGTTGTGTTGGTGAGAGTAGTGTTCATATTCCAACCATTTTCCCATCGATAGTTCATTTGCGACTATAGCCATATTCCTATAGAGACCGAATTTAAAAGTTGTTGAAGGCATTGCCACTCTGTGGGCTTCAATATTGAAGCAAATTGTCACTTTAGGGTTTTCCTATTGTAGTATAAAATATATGTGAATATCAGCAAAAGTAAGCGGTTTTCATCGCTAATCTCTCTCAGCAAAATCGAAAGAAAATAATTTAATCTAATAATCACCATTATTGTCATCATTGTTGAAATTGTTATGCTGTTTAAGTAAGCAAAGTAAGAATTCTAAGAAAAGCGATCTATGGCGATTTCGAAGGAATCTCTCTTGCTACACGTATTATCCCATGATAACTCGCCATTCCAGTGTTAGCTATTGCGATCCTAATCAATTTATGTAACGATTTTGTGAAGGGGTTACACTGACTCGTACATCAAATAGATTCTCGCCCGCAGTCGACGTAATAATTCATGTCGAGTTCTAAACTATGGCACATATCGCGCAGTAATACAACGAGCACACCTGTCAATGAGCGAACATTCACTATTTTTGAACAGACGGACCAGACGGTAACCTTCCAGCTGCATCAGACCTACAGCCTTCAGTTCATCAGCAGCGCCACTGCTGCAGCCACCTGTGCCACTGGATGAGTGTCTTACCTCCGGTTATTTGGCAGTTGGTCGCAGTGGGTTACAAGTCCAATGTCGGGACGTGAGCGGGTTGGTGCCATCTGCCATCAAGCAGCATCCAACTCCATCAGCTACGGCCCAGACCTTCCCCTGTCGTCCCCTGCACGCACATTATCTGACGACAGTGCGCAGTTTCGTGGTGAGGGGGGGGAGGAGGGGGGACCGAGGAGGAAGCAGTCCACCACAAATGGCGCGCCGTGCGCCTGTCGCCTCTCCGCGAAATGAAACAGGCATCCAGCGCCCCACAGCGAGCCTAGTTCTTTCCCAGGTTGGCCCTCTTAATATGGATGACTGTCCTTCCGACGCCACCCCAGAGGACACCTCCCTTCGACTCACTACACGCTAAGGAAGCCGTCCGCGCGTCTTCTAAAATGCCGCACACAAAGCTCTGCCGCAGATCTCGAAATACTTGCAGACAACTTCGCAGTAGCACAACGCTATTGTATCCGGTGATTGCAACTATTATCAAGTGATTATTATTATTAATGTACTGACATTTCAGTGATTGATTTATGGGGACCAGTGTTGAACAGAGAACCAACAAATATACATTGACGAGCCAGTACATTATGACCACACGCTTTATAGCTTGCTTGTCCGTCTTTGGAATGAAATACATCACTTATTCTGCTCCTACAATCTGTTAGTAGTTTGTGGAGATATGTGGCATTAGATGTCTATGCACAGGTCATGTAATTCGCGTAAATAATGTGCCGCTGATATGCGTACGCGGTGATGGCGACCAACAGCGACCCTGATGGGTTCCATAGGATTTACGTCATGCGAATTTGGTCGCTCAGACATCGTCGTGAGTTCACTATAATGCTCCTCAAACCAATGCAGCACGGTTCTGTTCTGACTCCGAGACATGGAGAATTATACTGCTGAAAAATGACATTGCCGTCGGAGACGACATCAAGCTTGAAGGGATGCAGGTGGCTCGCAGCTGTCAGCGTGTCTTCGATTACCAACACAGATCCCATGCAAGCTCAGGAGAATGTCAATGTCTCCCATAGCTCCCACCAGCCTGCGTCTACGGCGCGCTGCACGTTTTGTGCCACCGTTCACTTCCACGACGGCGTTTGTGGAGACGACCATCGACCTAGCTAGGAAAAATGTGGTTCAGGCGAAGAGCCGACACGGTTCCACTGATCGACGGTTAAATCCCGGTGCTCCCGTGCCCACTCCAATCGTAACTGACGGTTCGTTGGGTCAATGTGTGAAACCGTGGGAGTGGTCTGCTGCAGAACTCCACGTTCAACAAGTCACGATGAACAGTATGCTCCGAAATATTTGTGTGTGGACCAGCATTGTGCGCTTTCGGCAGAGATGCCAAAGATCAGCACCTATCGTACTTTACAGAGCAGACAAGCCTCCGAACCCAACGTTCTACGAAGAGTCGTGGACGTCCAACCATTTAGCGTCTAGTGGTGGGTTTACTGTCCTCCTACCCCTCTCCGAGATGGTCACGACAGTATCACGTGAACATTTAACCAGTTTCGCCGTTTTCTAGATACTCGTTCACAGGCTCTGCGTGATAATAATCTGCCCTTTGCCAAAGTCATATATGTCAATGGATAGACAGAAATTGGAAATTCAAATGAGGCAACTGCGATCAACGGAATACACTCGGAAAAAAGAAAAAAATTAGAAGGAGTTTCAAACACAGCTAGGGCTTCTTGTTGATAGCCCAAAAGGTGGCTGCGGGACCTCCAATGATGGAAGCTCTGTTCGTCGTTTTATTTATTTATTTCTTCTTCTTCGTTTCACCCAACTTTGGGGTACATTGAATCAATCACTTCTGTGTGTTCTGTGCCTTTCTTTTCGCCCAGTACTGTTTCATTCTTTCTGATCTTGCTTTTCTTTCCTCATCAGAGATGACAATCGTTCTTTTCTTTCTATTTTGGAGCTGGAATCCCTCTTTTCTGTCTTTGCTTATCATTTTTGCGGTCCTGTCTGTGAGCATTTTTTCTGTGATGTGTAGTTCTCTTAAGTCTTTCTCTGTTTGGATAAACCAATTTGGTTTGGATTTTTTATTCCTGAAGTAGTCAAACATTCTTTTTGTAAGTCTATTTGGGTTCATTCTGAGAATGTGCCCATAAAACTCAATTCTTCTTTTCCTCATTGTATCCGAAAGTTTTTCTGTGGTTTTGTAGAGTGTTTCATTTTTGGTATGAATTAGTTTGTCGTTATGAAATTTGGGGCCTAAAATTTTTCTCAATATTTTTGTTTCTTTGATCTCTAGCCTTTCAATTGGGCCATGGTTAGTGATAGATAATGTCTCAGCTGCATATAGTGCTTCTGGTTTAATGACAGTGTTGTAATGTTTTATTTTTGAATTCCATGAGAGGGACTTTTTATTATAAGTATTTTTAGTAAGCTGAAAGGCTAGTTCAACTTTGTTTCTTCTTAATTCTATTGCTTTTTTCTCAAGGGCGTTCCAGCTAATCCATTCACCAAGATATTTGAATTCTTTAACAATTTCGATCTTTTGGTCTCTTACTTTAAGATATTTCATTGGCTTTTTTATATTTGTGATTATTTTGGTTTTTTCAAAAGAAATTTTAAGGCCTATTTAATTAGGTGTTTTTTTTTTTTTTTTTTTTTTTTTTTTTTTTTTTTTTTTTTTTTTTTTTTTTGAGAAATCACCAGTCTCTGCTCAAATTTGGGGCTGGGGGCTGCATGAAGATTTCATTCATTGTTCCCATGCTATCTTGAAGGCCGTGTCATGTGGCTATAACGTGAACATTGAAACAATTGTAAAATATTGCCTGATACTGGGGAAATATGCTTAGACATGTTTCCTTGGTATTACGCGCCTACGACAGTTCATAAAGTATTAATGCACGGTGCTCAGATAGTATAATCAGCTATACAGCCAATAGGTCGATTATCTTTAGATGCTCAAGAAACCAGAAATAAAGATTTCAGAAAATATCGTGAAAGGTTTTCCGGGAAAAATTCACTCACAAATACAATCGAAGACATGTTTCATTGGGTTCTGTTATCTCAGGATGCATTTATTTGGAGTCGGAGAAAAACAAAACCTAGACAAAAGTAAAAATTTGTCGATGGACTCCTTAAAGCTATTACTTTCTCCTGATGATGGATGTGAAAAATCTTTATCGTCATCATTAGTTTGAAAATTTTCTAGAAATTTCTGATAAGCATTATAGTAACTTTGATTTCGAACACGATAACTACCCCGACAGCGTGAGCGACTGCTTTTTACGGTGTTCTCTAAATATAGATTAATGTAAATTAATGCAGATGAATAGGAAAAAGAATGCTGTAATGTTTGAATACTCCATTAGTAGTGTAGCGATTGACACAGTCACGTCGATTAAATATTTGGGCGTAACACTGCAGAGCGATATGAAGTGGGACAAGCATGTAATGATAGTTGTGGGGAAGGCGGATAGTCGTCTTCGGTTCATTGGTAGAATTTTGGGAAGATGTGGTTCATCTGTAAAGGAGACCGCTTATAAAACATTAATACGATCTACTCTCGAGTACTGATCGAGCGTCTGGGATCCCTATCAGGTCGGATTGAGGGAGGACATAGAAGCAATTCAGAGGCGGGCTGCTAGATTTGTTACTGGTAGGTTTGATCATCATGCAAGTGTTACGGAAATGCTTCATGAACGTGGGTGGGAGTCTCTAGAGGAAAAGAGGCGTTATTCTCGTGAATCGCTACTGAGGAAATTTAGAGAACCAGCATTTGAGGCTGACTGCAGTACAGTTTTACTGCCGACAACTTACATTTCGCGGAAAGACCACAAAGATAAGATAAGAGAGATTAGGGCTCGTACAGAGGCATATAGGCAGTCATTTTTCCCTCGTTCTGTTTGGGAGTGGAACAGGGAGAGAAGATGCTAGTAGTGGTACGAAGTACCCTCCGCCACGCACCGTATGGTGGATTTCGGAATATGAATGCAGATGTAGATGTAGATGTACATTTTGTAACTGTACATATTACAGAATAGTTAGTACTTCAACAATATGAAAACAATATTTGGAGAAAAACTAACTGTTTTTATATCGTGGCTGTAATGTTATAATCGATTTTTTCATTTTGAATCTTGAAATTATCGTATGAAGTTCGTAACCAGCGACCTCAAAGACCATTATATACCGATTTAAATGAAATTCCAATCAATTATGTACGAAATTGTTGTCCATATTGGATCGGCCATTTTGAATCTTCAAATTATAATATGAAATTCTTAATCAGAGACCTCGAAAACCCGAATACACAAATTAACATCTAAATCTAAAGCTATCTTTGGTTACTGACCAACTTTTCTGAGATCCAGACCACTGTGTGGCCGTCCCATCAGGCCAGCAGGCGACACTAGCTGCGCCAAGGAAGTCGCTGGCCGCGCACAACTATTTCCTTCGACCAGATAACGTGACATGTATTCTGCTGCCCAGCAACTATTTAGGCCAACGCACTACCCACAATGTACCCTATGCTTATGTGGCATGGCTTTTCAATCAAGGGCTCGCTCTCGACGTACCCTCTGCCGTATGTTGTGACGATCGTCACGCCACATTTCATGTGATTACGATAATTTTAAGTTGTAAGCATCTGTCAAACTCATTTTCAAACATGTGTGTCCTCGAACTGGAGCACTGTGCACGAAAATGGTGTATTGTAATACACATAGCACAAGTTCGTGGCTACGCACGGTATATTGCGGCGACCCGAAATCCGTGTAATTTGACATAAAATGGCATACCCCTTTCTACATCAAGTTTCATCACTCTAGCCACTTCTCTACATTTAAGTGGGGTATTTATTTCCATTTCTCATTATAGATTATGTGAACGTCATAGTACGTCAACAAAATTTGCACATTCGCTGTTTCAAATCACAGATTAAAAGCTTTATCTCACGTTCAAGCCCGCACGTGATATGGATACTTTTATGATCGCTCCTCTACATCTACATCTACATCTACATCTATACTCCGCGAGCCACCTTACGGTGTGTGGCGGAGGGTACTTATTGTACCACTATCTGATCCCCCCTTCCCTGTTCCATTCACGAATTGTGCGTGGGAAGAACGACTGCTTGTAAGTCTCCGTATTTGCTCTAATTTCTCGGATCTTTTCGTTGTGATCATTACGCGAGATATATGTGGGCGGTAGTAATATGTTGCCCATCTCTTCCCGGAATGTGCTCTCTCGTAATTTCGATAATAAACCTCTCCGTATTGCGTAACGCCTTTCTTGAAGTGTCCGCCACTGGAGCTTGTTCAGCATCTCCGTAACGCTCTCGCGCTGACTAAATGTCCCCATGACGAATCGCGCTGCTTTTCGCTGGATCATGTCTATCTCTTCTATTAATCCAACCTGGTAAGGGTCCCATACTGATGAGCAATACTCAAGAATCAGACGAACAAGCGTTGTTGGTAGTTGATCTCGTACGAAATGTTTCAGTGATTCGTAATAATCTTACATCATACCACAACTTTACATACACTGCATTTGAAACAGAGTCGCAACGCGAATCGGCTATACCTAATTATCAAAATTCTACAGCGTTACAGAATCACCCAACAACATTTATTACAAGCGGACGCCGTTCCCCGTATGTGAAAGCGAATTTTAGGGTACTTTGCCTAACGGACATTTCAGTTCAAAAAAATGGTTCAAATAGCTCTGAGCACTATGGGACTCAACTGCTGTGGTCATAAGTCCCCTAGAACTTAGAACTACTTAAACCTAACTAACCTAAGGACATCACACACATCCATGCCCGAGGCAGGACTCGAACCTGCGACCGTAGCGCATTTCAGTTCCTCAGCTTCTTACTGAGAGGATATCAGGCGCTCTGCCCACTTTCTTACCTGCCGACACTGAACCGTGTGAAGGCTGCGAACGCACTCACACCGTAGTTGAGAGCCGTGACTTGTCCCACCCACGGCAAGAGCTCATAACATCCATGGCGGCTTGCCAGTACGTCAATGCCACTGGCAGATGCACTTTGTTTATTAAATAAATTCTCGGTACTAGAATAAAATGTTATTTCACTTTCTTATCCATCTCGATGTAAGCTACCCGGAGTCAGAAACGAGAGACGATACGAGCAAATTTAAACGTAAATAATCAAATAAACCACTTCTGAGAAGCGCCTACAGTATTTCCGACAAGCTACATTCATGGTATGATGTAATCGGTACTCATGGATACCGATACTTTTAATTGTAATCTGAATGCTTCATGTAAAACTATATTTACTGGAATGTATTAATTCATGTGTGACCATTTGCATTTCATGTGACTACGATAATTTTGAAGTTGTAAATGAAAATATACAAATTTATTTTCACTCAGTTCCGTTACGCATATCGGTTAATTTAAATAAGAGCGTCACCAGAGATGTAAGTAATCAAGTTCTTCGCATTTGTTATGTGACCTTTGTCCTCTCTTGCACATTATTGGAAGCTTGGAAGAAAATGTATGCACTAGTTATTGTAAGAAGCAATTCTGTTATAGATGTCGTAAAGAGAGTTGAAGTTTTGTATGGAATTAGTCTGGAAGTTGATGGAAGGATCCTTTATTGTGTGATTATATGATAGCGGAACAAACACTGGTAGCAGTTACTTCTGTAAAATATCTGGGAGTATGCGTACGGAACGATTTGAAGTGGAATGATCATATAAAATTAATTGTTGGTAAGGCGGGTACCAGGTTGAGATTCATTGGGAGAGTCCTTAGAAAATATAGTCCATCAACAAAGGAGGTGGCTTACAAAACACTCGTTCGACCTATACTTGAGTATTGCTCATCAGTGTGGGATCCGTACCAGATCCGGTTGACGGAGGAGATAGAGAAGATCCAAAGAAGAGCGGCGCGTTTCGTCACAGGGCTATTTTGTAAGAGTGATAGCGTTACGGAGATGTATAGCAAACTCAAGTGGCAAACTCTGCAAGAGAGGCGCTCTGCATCGCGGTGTAGCTTGCTGTCCAGGTTTCGAGAGGGTGCGTTTCTGGATGAGGTATCGAATATATTGCTTTCCCCTACTTATATCTCCCGAGGAGATCACGAATGTAAAATTATAGAGATTCGAGTGCGCACGGAGGCTTTCTGGCAGTCGTTCTTCCCGCGAACCATACGCGACTGGAACAGGAAAGGGAGGTAATGACAGTGGCACATAAAGTGCTCTACGCCACACACCGTTGGGTGGCTTGCGGAGTACAAATGTAGATGTAGATGTAGAACTTAATACATTTATCCCAGTCTCCTTGGAAGCCCTTACACATCTTCCTAAAGAAAGATATTCGTGGCCACTGATTTGCTTCGGACGAAAAGATGTACGCTTGAGTACAATCACGGTTCCGTAGGCAACCGCAAACATTTTTCCATGAAGGCACTAACCGACTTCTCTCACAGTGGGACGGAGGTGTTAATAGTTATTACTCTTACTTTTGAAATAATAAAAAGTTTGCTTACTTTTTACCATCTGTCTGATTTTCATTTGACTGTCCCTTATATTAGCGCCATTAATAAAGAAACGAGTCGGAGGCTGTAACATGAAAACCGCTGAAGGGATCATAATATCGTAATGTCACTGCCTACGGAAGAAGACGTTGTGGTCCCTGTAAGAGTGCTGAACCCCAAACTCGGCGATGGAGGGACACGGGCACACACCCATGTAACGACAGAGCGGACACATGCACGCTTCATTCAATAGTGATGATAACAGATAAACTATGACTTCAGAAGAAGAGCACTGTAAAGAGTGTGAGAAATGGAAATTTTTCGGAAAACGGTGCTTTGCATGTCAATTGCAAGAGTCAATGCGTGGCACAAGCGCTTCAAGGAAAAGCGGATGTCGTTGGCTGGTGACAAACAATCTGGAACGTCACACCATATTGCTGATACCATTGTGCACCAGGGGGATGCCCTCATTATTAAAGGACGGCGAATTGCGGTGGAAAATATTGCCCCAGAAGTCCGAGTGAGCGTCAGAATTGCAAGGGACACTCAGTGTTCTTTTTACGCTTGTGCCATTCTTCGATGCATTTTCATTCCCCGCACTCCTTCCGCTGTCAGAAAACTGAATACATCCCTTTTCTCTTCTTTAGAAGATTCCATTTCTCTGTTTCTAGCCCTACGGACATGGAAACATTCCAAAGTTGCAAAAGACAATCTTAATTAAAGGCCAAATATTTCAATACATATTTTTTTGCTCAATTTCATTTTTAATGGATAAAACAAATCTCTAAAGGTAGTTTGTCGTATTAGGTTTGGAGGGACTATCTTCGAAACGATAATAAATAAAAAATGTTTCTCGCATAAAAGTTGATACGCAGTTAATGTTCTTGAAAACTGTATAATGTTATTTTCGTAATAATTTGAAATTTTACGAAATACCCCATCATCATTAACTAATTTTGAAAAATGAAAACTTTTGTTACAACATAAATTAAAGAAACTTTCAAGCTACGTACATCCATGTGTAATAAAGCTGATTTCTGAAATACCAATTTTCGAAAATGGCTGTACACAATGTGCTGTCAGACTATTTCCCACATAACTGAATAAAATATCTAAACATTCATTACTAGTCTAATTATTTATTTTACTTATATTTGTTTTATGTTTTAAACTGTTATTTTACGTTTTATATTCATTTTTTGTTTTTTAGTTTATCATTTCACATACGTATGTTTTGTAAATTGAAAATATTAGATAACTCATTATTATGATACATAATAATTACAGTAATGATAATCCGTAAATAAATCCTTAAAACGTAACGTTTTCTTACACCGTGCACATGAAATGAAAGAAATTTCTTCACATAATATACACGACAGCGAATGCAATATAAAACAAAATTCAGCTGGATTTCAAATTGTCACAGCAGATCCACTAAATTTCCCGATTTTTATCAGCTATATTTCAGTACATTGGTAAGTTGTGGCGAAAAGAACTGATTATTTTCTAGTGACTGCAACTTATTTATATTGGAGACCAACAGAACTAATTCTGAACATCGTCTGACAACGTTCTCCCAACATAGGAAGCTCTGTTCGTACCAAGTCTGTAATTGTGTCGTCGAGCCCTTTTGGATTACCGGATGAACAAGTTCTTTGTCGGTAGCTGAGATGCTCTATATCAGGGCCGGCCACAGCGTGCCAAACTTCATGCGAGCAGCTTGTACAGGCGACGGGCGGGCCAAGACCGGCCTGACGCTCGACTTTCCTCAGTACTTGTCTGAAGTACCCGGAACACCGCGAGGTTTCATTTAGCATTGCGGTGCGGCATTATTCGGACGACACAAGTCTCTTCATTTCGGCGTAATTGTGCTCTCAGCGCTCTTTAACCGTCGCAATTTGTTCGTGGTATGAAGGACATTCCCTCGTCCAGTGGCTGTGTTGCACAAATGAGGCAGTCTAGCGAACTATGGGAACAACAGAACAACAGAAGAGCGGAATGAGAATTCTCAGTTCACATAAGTGAAAGGTAGTGCATATTTGCTATGGAACGACGAAAGAATTTAAAGATTTAGTTTACAATGAAGGAGCAATAAATTACAAAGATCGACAGATGCGATTCATTTATTTGTACATCAAAAAGCATTTTGTGTTAAATTTGCAGGTCTGGAGCACATGACGAAATTGTTGGTATGAACAGTAAAATTTCTAAGTCACACGCACTATTTCGTTTGCGGTTGCAACAATTTTCGATGGAACTGAACGAATAGTATGGAGACTTCATATGCTATTGCAAAGTACGTAGGTTGGGTCAAGGACCATACCTGGAACAATTATTTGATTTAACACTCAGTAATGTTGAATTTATGAAAGAATAAGGAGTGCAGGAATGAAAATTAGAACATCATCTATGGAGTGCAGATTTCGTATTTTAAGTGGACTTGACTGCGCACTGACCACAGTAAGAAATTGCTAGGTAACTTCTTTCTGAGATGATTTGGATGCATGTAAAAACAAAATCGCGTTGTCGAAAGGACATATTCTGACAAAGGCAGTCTGGTTCCCTATGCTCAGTGGTGTTAAAGAAAATACAAGGCCAGAAAAATCCACTGTGGCCTAGAAAGAAATACAAGGAGACTTTGATAAAGATTTTGAGACTCTTACATCTGTGTCTGACCTGTTTTCGGGACGGTTTGCCGTTTAAGTTGAAAATGCTCCTGTGAATATGCAGATGTAATTGATTGCTCAGCAAAGTAGTTCCAGTTATGACAAATCTATTACGTTAAAATTCTCCGGGACGTCTACACTGCTTTCCTCGGGTATAGTTGTAACGTCTCCATAATAAGGTCACAGAAGGGCTTCAATAATCGATCGACATATTTATGTGAAAGACCATTTTAATTACGAAACTCAATAAGTCACGATTACATGACAACTTGAATGCGAAACTCAGCGAAATTGTCTGCGGCCGTCCATATGCCGGCGCTTTGTAGCAGATGAAAACTATATTTTGTCTACAGTCCGCAAAAATATTTAATTTATCTTGAAAATTTGTTTTGTTTGTTGAAAAACGTCAAATATAAAACCAAGTCGTATGCAGTGCGACTGCAGTGCCATTTAAATGTGGCACATTGGTTGTTCTCCCTCTTCCCCCTCCTTGTGCTAAGACAGCGTGTTGTGGCGGTAGGGGAAATGTGCCAGCCAGGCCAAAGTGCTTTCGCACTCAGGTCCGGACACGGCTCGTGAGCCGAAATCTTGGCCGCCCCTGCTCTACATGTTTCTTTCACACTGACAGCGCTAAGAATCTAAAAAATAATACAAATTTGTCTCCCTGAATGGGAAAAAAAATCTTTCAAATATCTTTTGACCTATTCGGACTTTTGTTTACTAGATTTAGATGCCATCACATGGACCTTTAGGGTTTCAAAAATAGATTCTCCAAATATCGGTCCAAAATCACCACTAGTATCTTCTAAAACTATGAAAGAGTGGGTGGTTAGTGTGAAACAACCGTTTTGACCATCACACCCGAGGACAAGAAATTTTTTTCATCTAGTGGTTCCAAATGACTCGATGGCACAGGTACAGGCGTGGTACCATTGCTGCTTTCGATGATGGATGAGCCTTGTGAGAAGAGACCCGAGTTGTCAACAAGGCACTGTGGAAGCTGGTGGTGGCTCCATAATCATGTGGGCTGTGTTTACATGGAATCAACTGGGTCCTGTGATCCAACTGAACCGATTATGGACTGGAAATGTTATTGTTCGGCTACTCGGAGACTATCTGGTGACATTCATGGACTTCATGTTCCCAAACAACGATGGAATTTTTATGAATAGTAACGCACCATGTCACTGGGCCGCAATGTTCGAGACTGGCTTGAAAAACGTCTTGGACAATTCGAGTGAATGATTTAGCAACCCAAATCACACGACATGAATCCCATCGATCGTTTATGGGATATAATCGAGAGATCGGTTCGTGTACAAAATCCTGCAGCGGCAACAATTTCGCAGTTATGGACGGCGATAGACGCAGAATGGCTTTATATGCATGCAGGGGACTTTCAACAACTTCTTGACTCCATGCCACGTCGAGATGCTGCATTACGCCTCTAAAAAGGAGGTCCGTCACGATATTAGGTGGTATTCCATGACTTTTGTCACCTCAATGTATTTTAGAAAAGGAGGAGTCAGTAGATGAAGATGAGATGGAAGATACTGAAAGACGAATTTGACTGATCACTGAAAGACTTATGTGAAGACAAGGTCCCTGCAGTAGATGACATTCCCTCAGAATTGTTGAGAGTTTAGAAGATCCAGTCGTGACAAATTTATTCTACCTGGTGTGCAAGATATATGACACAGGCGAAATACCCTCAGACTTCAGGAAGAACGTAATAATTCGATTTCCAAAGAGGGCAGGTGTTGACAGCTATGTATACTACTATTGGACCAAAAGTAATGGTTGAAAAATATTGGCACGGATTATTCACAGAAGAATGGAGAAATAGGTAGAGGTTGATCTCGAGGAAGATCTGTTTGGCTTTTGAAGAATGTACAAACGCGCAAGGCAGTACTGACTCTACGACTTAATCGTAGAAGAAACGTTGAGGAATAGCAAAAAATACGTTTTCATCATTTGTAGATTTAGAGAAAGGTTTCGACTATGTTGACTGGACTACACTCACTGGAATTTTTAAGGTAGCAGGGATAAAATACAGGGTTTGAAACGTTGTTTTCAAGCTGCACAGAAACCAAACTGCGGTTATAAGAGCCGAACGAAGGAGTGAGACAGTGTTGTACCCCGTCCCCGATGTTAATCTGGGTGTACGCTGAACAAGCTGTGAAGGCAACTAAAGACAAATTTGAAAAGGGAATTAAAATTCAGGATAAAGAAATGTAAACTTTTTTGTTTGCTGGTAACGCTGTTATTCACTCAGAGACAACTAAGGGCCGGCCGCGGTGGTCTAACGGTTCTGGCGCTGCAGTCCGGAACCGCGGGACTGCTACGGTCGCAGGTTCGAATCCTGCCTCGGGCATGGGTGTGTGTGATATCCTTAGGTTAGTTAGGTTTAAGTAGTTCTAAGTTCTAGGGGACTTATGACCTAAGATGTTGAGTCCCATAGTGCTCAGAGCCATTTGAACCATTTTTTTGAACAACTAAGGACTTGGAAGAGCACTGGACGAAGTCTATAGTGTCTTGAAAGGATTTTATCAGATGAACATCAATGAAAGTAAAATGAATAGTACTGTAATGTAGCAGAAATATATCGCTGAGGGAATTACACTAGGATAGGACACAAGAAAAGTAGTATACGAGTTTGGTACTTGAGTGGCAAAATAACAGGTGATGGCTGAAGTACGAAAGAAATAAGATACAGACATGTGAACAGAAAAAAGAGCATTTCTGAACCAGAGAAATTAGTTAACATTTAACATGAACCTTAGTCTTAAGAAGGCTCTTCTGAACGTATTTGTCTGGAACGTAGCTTTTTATGAAAGTGAGAGGTGTACGATAGGCAATTTAGACAAGAAGAATATAGAAGGTTCTTGCTGAATATTAGATGGGTGCATCCAATAACAAAGGAGGAGTTATTGTATCAATTGGGAAAAAAAGAAATTTATGCACAACTAGGCTAAAAGAAGTAGGGCGTATGCTGAACTATCAAGAAATTATCAGTTTTGTATTGGAAGTAAATGTGTGTGTGTGTGTGTGTGTGTGTGTGTGTGTGTTGGAGGGGAAGAGTAGACACTGTAGAGGGAGACCGAGGCTTGCATGCAGCAAGCAGGTTAAAATGGATGTAGGCTGCGAGAGTTATGCAGAGATGAAGAGGCGTGCACAGGATAGACTAGCATAGACACAGGCCAGTTTAAGCTTGAAGTGACACAAACCGTCGTTTGGGGTGCCAAGCTAAGAGAGGCACCAGAGGCACCACAACCGTTAGATTTCCATACAAGGCATAAAACAATTAGTAGCAGCCGCTTGGGGCACCAAGCTGATTGTATCACATTTATTAGCGAAAACTGACAGGAGTGAAAGTGTCGCGGTAAAAGGGGGCGCCAAACGACAAGTCGCCTGTATGCGCAAATGCTCTCGAACTGGCTCTGCATGGAGAGCTGCATCAAATCAATATCAAATCAATCTTCCGACTGAAGACCACAACACCAACAACAGATCAAAAAATTGCAAATAAAAAAATGAAAGTGAAACAGAATCTACGTCTTATTTTTTATGGCGGCGACTGTACATTGATTTCAGTATGATGTATAATAATATCTTTTTTGCTCTTCATAAATTATTAGTAGTGCATTTGGAAATAAAAGGAAAATGGATAGAAATAAGTTTTGAGAACATATTTCTTTTCAAGAAATGCGGTTTTAGTATAATTGTAGTTTCAATTTCCTTCCATTAGATACACTATTCACGTCAAAATAGCAGCTGTGTCGTATTGTACCCATAAGGTAGCAAAATTTGACAGTCTGCTTCACCTATACTCGACCGTAAGTAGTTTTCTATCGTTTTTAATTTGCTGAAATCGAGTTGACAAGATGATGCACTCACTGGCATTGTCATAAATATACTTAAAGACATTTATGAGTTTGGATAAGCATATTGTAACCAATACTTTGGCAATAATCCAAATATCCAAATGGGGGGCTGTGTCAGCGCTCTTCATCAGCGCTCTGTACTGGGATTTGAAAGCCACTGTTTCGTTAACTAGTTCAGCTGCATTGATATTTCTGCTATATTTGAAACCAAAATCTGCTGTATAAGATACAAAGCACTCATGTTAAGCATTCGTGAGTGGAAATTAAAGTGAGCTTAAATTACGTGTTATATCTGAGATCTGTTTCCCATCTCACTTTTTATTCTGTTAAGTAATTTGAAGTACTCTATCTTAAACAGTTTCACTCTACTTCTCAACTGACAGAAATCGATACAATTCCTAAGCCTTCGGTCAGGTAGCATTTTTGCTTCAGTACCCACTGGCCAACCTTTAGCATCTTACAATACCGTTGCCAAGTTGCAGCAAAAAGTCTACTGTTGAACATGAGCTAGCTGTGTAGGCGGTAGCCGGCCAGCGTGGCCGAGCGGTTCTAGGCGCTTCAGACTGGAACCACGCTACCGCTACGGTCGTTGGTTCTAATCCCGCCGCGGGCATGGATGTGTGTGATGTCCTTAGGTTAGTTAGGTTTAAGTAGTTCTAGGGGACTGATGACCTGAGATGTTAAGTCCCATAGTGCTCAGAGCAATTTTTTGTGTGTGTAGGCGGCAAGTGTGTGAACGAAGTGGACTGCTGCCACATAACCCATGAGACCCATAAGTAGTAATTTCTGTATGATGCCACTTGGACGAATAGCCTTGAGTCGAGGATAAGGCTACTTCTCGCAGGCAGAAAATAGGAACATATGGGACAACAGAACTGACGTACTTCTCCCATTCAAATCTTAAACTGTCATCGAGCATTTTTTTTCAGCCAGTTTTTGTGCCCTCTCTGTGCCTGCGCTCTTGGCAGGGGTCATTCTCGCAAAGGCCTCGGTACGCCCCTGACTGGGATGGAGTAGTGTCCCATCGACTGATGGCTTCATCACGCAAAACATAGTGGCAGGGATACACCAAATTTTGGAACGAAAGCAATGGACCTTAACTTGCTCTTCGGGTGGCATCTCGGCGTCTCGTCGTTTGATGTCCAAACAGAAAAGGCAAAAATTGCTGCAGTCAATTATTCTCTGGGGATGGCAGTGGCATCATAACACCTCCCACTCAGGGCTGGGACAGGTGTCGGCTCTGTCAATAAAAGCACAAAGCAGGCTGCAGTCTTAATTCCATAAAAACTGCTCAGTTCACAGGGGGCCTTTGCCCTTCCTAATGAAATTCGCTGAATGCAGACTGATTAATCGGAGGTCTGTACCCTCGTTATAATACCTCGAGCGTTCAGGTATCACTGCGCGAGTGTGATCCGCGAGGAGAAAAGGTTCTACGTTAGCAGCAATCTCATTGGCTGCGTTACATATTAATACGTGGATCGGCGGAAGCAGAATTTGGTCCGCCTCTAAGGCAGCGCCATCTCGTAGTGCAGAGACGGACGAGCGCTGCGCCTGCGCTGTTGTGCCTTGCGGGGCGCGCTCTAGTGGGAAAGTTGTGTACGCGCTGACTACGCGGAACTATGTACACAACAACTGCATTCTCCAGCAATCTTCTAGGGGCTGTCATATTGGATGCAGAGTTTGGGCATGCAGTGAATGTATGGCAGGAGTTCGACGTCACCAATTTAAAGGTATATGAAAAGCTATGTATGGACACAATTGTGTGCTTGCTTGCAGACAATTTCGAGTGATTCTGGGATGTTTGCGTGGAAACATATCATCTGTATCCTGCCTACCACTACACCACACCAGAGCTTTTGTGAGACGCTGTGTTGAAAGAGACATGTGTCAAAGTGAAATGTTGACTGATTTTGAAACGCTTTTGTTTTTCGAATGACGAATTTGCGGGGATTTTTGCCAATGTGTCCACATGAATGCTAAGCCAAACTACTCGTGAATGCCCTGAACAGTTCAGCGTATCTGGTGATTTAAGCTATATCATGTAAACAACTTATATTGGCGTGCCACGCAGCACCCTCTAATTGTTGAAGGGTGTCTGTTATGTCCCATGAGGCACATATTATAGAGGGAACCTAGTTACAGCACATTGCACTACTGCTGCTAGTCACTCCAGGAGCCTCTTTAGGAAAGGCCCAATCGAAGCGGAAATCATGTAGTATGCCGAAAGAGAGAGTAATGACAGGACAGCTCAGCTATGAAAGCTGCTCACATGCCTTAGCACTGGTGGCACTTGAGACGGCCTGTGGATGGCTGCGCAACTCATCTAAGGACTGTTAGAAACTTAGCACAAATTAGTGAGAGCGATGAGAAGCTGTAGGTTTTCTGGGCCGTTTATTTATATGTTTGTTTTGGGGAAGACCGGAACCACATGCGTCCAGATACCAACTCAAGTGGGGAGGGATCAGACTGTCCTGAAAGAACTGCCCCAGCTAAGCTAATTGTGAGCACCCTCTGTAGCTGGCAAAGTTGGGTAAGTAGCGCAGATTGCAGCAGAGAGTACTAAGGTTGGGGGCCATGGCTCCAGGATGTTGACAGTGTCCTCCACCTAACTGCCAATATTGGCGCCCTTTTTACGGCGCTGAGGGTTTTGAGGCACTTATCCCGCCCAAATTTCCACCATTACAGTTTACTGCCTCGTGGGCCCCTACCACCATGGCACAGCGCGTCCCCAGGTTGCGGATAGGGGATACGGCCTTCAGATATGAAGGGTAGCTGCGAATACAAGAAATAAGTAGTCGCGGACAGCTGGCGGGGAGCAGGCGATGGCGTGATGAACCATCCCTGTTTCTTCTTCTCTTACTATCGAATCTATTCATCAAGAATCAGCATCATTAATGGGCATGGGTCCCTTTGAAGTAAAATATTCCGGAGGTAAACTAGGTTCCCTTTCGGATCTCCGGGCGGAACCTACTTCGAAGAGATTCAGGCCGAAAGGAACTTTCAGGCTGGGAACATGGAACGTTAAAAGTTTGAACAGGCCAGGAACATTCCAGACATTATTAGACGAATTATATAGATACGATGTAGACATTACAGCTATTCAAGAAACTCAGTGGCATGGGGAGGGTAGCATAAAGAGGGGTAACTATACATTTTTCTATGGAGGTGCGGGAGCTCACAGTTCCGGAACAGGTTTCGCAGTACAGGGAGAAGTGCTTCACGCAATCAGAGATATAAGGTTCATCAGTGACCGACTATCAGTTATAGTGTTGTCCGGCAGGTGTAATAGACTAGTAGTAATTAATGTACACGCACCAACTGAGGACACTGAAGAGGTTGTTAAAGATGGATTTTATGAAGAACTAGACCAACTGTGGGATGAGTTCTCCTCGTATGATACAAAATTAATCATAGGTAATTTTAATACGAAGATAGGGAAAGGGGAAGCATTCCGGCCTACAGTTGGGAAAGAAAGTCTGCATAACATTTCGAATGATAATGACACAAGGTGGTTAATTTTGTTGTTTCAAAAGACGTGATTGTTGAGAGCACGTATTTCAAAAGGAAGGACATTCATAAAGCAATTTGGATCTCTCCGGATGGACACACCCGAAACCAAATCGATCATGTTCTTGTAGATCGCATATGGCACACTAGTATAGAAAATGTTAGGACTTTCAGGGGAGCAGACTGTGATTCTGATCATTTTCTTGTAGTTGCCAAAGTTCACCAACGGCTATCTACAGCAACATCAAGGTAGGTACATGATAGAAATTTCAAATAGGAGTGATGCTCTCAGGACACACGAAGATCAAGACGAGGATGTAAATAAACAGTGGATCCCTGTGAGGAATAATATCAAAGAAGCAGCAAAGGTCACAATAGCTACAATTAAGAAGAACAGGAGGAAACCGTGGTTTGATGAGGAATGCACGAAATTGGTAGAGGAAAGGAGAAAAGCGCGATTAGATTGGGATAGAATGGGAGATAGAAAACGAGAGGAGTTCATGAACTTGAGAAGGGAAGTTGGTCGTAGGCTACGGGCAAAGAAGAGGGATTATTTGAACAATCAGATTACAAAAATGGAAAAAAACAGTAAAACAAAAAACATTAGGGAACTTTACCTAGACATAAATGGGTATAGGAAGGTCTTCAAGGCCAGGACAAATGCACTTCGAGGGGATGCTGGGGGAATACTGACAGACCCCAGTGCTATATTAAGTAAATGGAGGGCGTATTTTGAGCATCTATTAAATGTACACCAGGAAGCAGGAAATGAGCAGGCGTACGAAATACATACAGCAGAACCCCAGATACCTGAGCCAACGTTAAAGGAAATAAGAGATGCAGTCAACAAATTGAAAAACCACAAAGCACCAGGATCAGATTGCATAACTGCAGAATTAGTTACAAATGGGGGACAGAAATTGGTGTAAGTAGTTCACAAAGTTATAACTAAAGTATGGAACTCAGAGATGATACCCGAAGAGTGGCAGGAGTCGATTCTGATCCCAATTTTTAAGAAAGGTGACAAAATGGATTGCAGCAATTATAGAGGGATATCGCTATTACCAGTATGTTCCAAAATTTTCTCGAATATTCTGCTTAAACGATATGCAGATGAAATTGTGGGGGATTACCAAGCCGGCGTTCGAAGGAATAGATCAACTATAGACCAAATATTCACCCTGCGTCAAATTTTGGGAAAGAAATGGGAATACAATAAACCAGTTCATAATCTTCTCATAGATTTTACAAAAGCATATGATTCAGTATTGCAGTCAAAATTGTACAGAATTCTTTTGGAACTTGGAATACCAAAGAAGTATGTTAGACTTATAGAAGCGAGTTTGAAAAACACAAAAGGTAGAGTACGCGTGGGGAAATTGGAGTCAGAAGAATTTGTAATAAAGAACGGACTTAAGCTGGGAGATGTCCTGTCTCCGCTACTTTTTAATTTAGTCCTAGAATGTATTGTACGAATGACAGCAGATAATTCAGAGGGTGTGGAGTTAAATGGAAATATTAAGATATTAGGGTATGCAGATGATCTAAACATCATTAGCGATAGGAAAGAATCTGTAACAGCAAATGCGAATGCGTTGACCAAGGCAAGTGAAGATGTAGGTCTAAGGATAAGTGAAGACAAAACTAAATACCTGGTTACTACTAGAATGCCAACAGCAGTAGACCAGGAAATGTTAAGAGTTGGAGACAAGCAGTTTGAAAAAGTGAACACATTTAAGTATCTAGGCGTGGACATCACTTCGAGAAATGAGATTGAATTCGAGCTGAAGAAGAGATTACGGGAGGGAAATGCGTGCTACTTCTCACTGAATAGATTACTTTCATCACGGATATTGTCTAGGAATTTAAAGTTTAGAATATACAAAACTATTATTCTATTAGTTATGCTGTATGGGTGTGAGACTTGGTCTCTCACTGTGCAAAATGAAAAGCCGTTTCGAGTATTTGAAAACAAAATTTTTAGGAAAATTTTCGGAGCAAAAAGGGATGACATTAGCGGAGAATGGCGAAAACTGCATAACGAAGAGGTTCACGAACTCTATTCAAGCCCTGACATAATCAGTATTATTAAATCACGTAGGCTGCGATTAACGGGTCACGTAGCTCGAATGGATGAGGGCAGGGCAGCGCGCAGAGTACTGGTAGGGCACCTAGAAGAAAAACGTCCTGTGGGGAGACCGAGGCGTAGATTGGAGGACAATGTGAAGGCTGAATTGAGGAGCCTAGGTATTGAAGGTGAGTGGACGGAAATAGCCCAAGACAGGGACAGATGGTGAAAATACGTTGCTGCGGTAATGGACTCTCGAGTCCGGTGTGACCAGTGAGTAAGTAATTACAGTTTACTCAAGTAAAGGTTCTATCGATGTCACATCTCATGCGACAATAACAGAAATGAGATGAGTTTACTGGGGTGACTAGCTGCTCGGCCAATTGCCAATTAATTTATTTAACTGGACAAGTAATTTTTGTACATTGTGTGATCAAAAGTATCCGGACTCCCCCAAAAACATACGTTTTTCATATTAGGTGCATTTTGCTGCCACCTACTGCCAGATACACCATTTCAGCGACCTCAGCAGTCATTAGACATCGTGAAAGAGTAGAATGGGGTGCTCCGCGGAACTCACGGACTTCGAACGTGGTCAAGTGATTGGGTGTCACTTGTGTCATACTTCTGTACGCGAGATTTCCACACTCCTGAACATCCCTAGGTCCACTGTTTCCGATGTGATAATGAAATGGAAACATGAAGGGGCACGTGCAGCACAAAAGTGTACAGGCCGGCCTCGTCTGTTGACTGACAGAGACCGCCGACAGTTGCAGAGGCCGCAATGTGTAATAGGCAGACATCTATCCAGACCATCACACAGGAATTCCAAACAGCATCAGGATCCACTGCAAGTACTATGACAGTTAGGCGGGAGGTGAGAAAACTTGGATTTCACGGTCGAGCGGCTGCTCATAAGCCACACATCACGTCGGTAAATGCCAAACGATGCCTCGCTTGGTGTAGGAAGCGTAAACATTGGACGACTGAACAGTGGGAAAACGTTGTGTGGAGTGACGAATCACGGTAAAAAATGTGGCGATCCGATGGCAGAGTGTTGGTATGGCGAATGCCGGGTGATCTCATCTGCCAGTGTGTGTAATGCCAACAGCAAAATTCGGAGGCTGTGGTGTTATGGTGTGGTCGTGCGACTTGCACCACTTGTTGTTTCCCGTGGTACTATCACAGCACAGGCCTGCATTGATGTTTTAAAGTACCTTCTTGCTTCCCACTGTTGAAGAGCAAATCGGGGATGGCGATTGCACCTTTCAATACGATCTAGCACCTGTTCAGAATGCACGGCCTGTGGCGGCGTGGTTACACGACAGTAACATCCTTGTAATGCACTGGCCTGCACCGACTCCTGACCTGAATCCTATGGAACACCTTTGGGATGTTTTGGAAAGCCGACTTCGTGTCAGGCCTCACCGACCGACAGTGCAGCACTCAGTGGAGAAGGGGCTGCCATTCCCAAAGAAACCTTCAAGCACCTGATTGAACTGATACCAGCGAAAGTGTAAGCTGGTATGAAGGCTCAGGGTGGGCCAACACCGTATTGAATTCCAGCATTACCAATGGAGGGCGCCACGAACTTGTAAGTTATTTTCAGCCAGGTGTCCGGATACTCTTGATTACATAGTATACATAAACTATGACTTCTCAAAGAAAGGATTGCAGCTGCTCTTTCACACCAATTTTAGAAGTGAAGTACTGAAGGCGAAGTGTAATCTAGAGAAAAATTTACTGATGTGACAAAATGTTATGTGATTATGTACTTTTGATGTTGGAAGTACTGTAAGGTACAGTAGAATTTTAGATGTGTATATATTGTTTGGTAAGTAATACAGACGTGTGTGTGAACAATTGTGAGATGATAACTATAATACTTGACAGAAGCGTTTTTAAGTGATGTGTAAAACTGAGACAGAGATGAAATTTGCTGATGAGGCAGAATTTAAGGTGCTTAAGTGTGTGTTATATATATATATATATATATATATATATATATATATATATATATATATATATATATATATAGAGAGAGAGAGAGAGAGAGAGAGAGACATTACGTAATTTTGATAAATAATCGAATGCTTTTGACGTGGCGCCATTTCAGGTGAAGAAGCTTATATAATTTCTTGGAAATACTGTAGTGTAATTGGATACTTGTGATTGTGGTGGGCTACATACTGTCTGGATATTTCGTTTTAGGTAAAAAAGAAAAACACTGCACGGTGACTGGCTGTTTCATTTTTTTATAGGTGTAATTTGTTTTGTACATTTCCGAACTAATTCCAGGTTTGTTTCGTTTTAACGTCTGGTAAAGCACTGCTCTGTGATTGATTGTTTCATTTTAATGCTTTCTAAGAAATAACTTTTTTAAATATCCGTGTGATCACCATTTTTAAGCACTGTGATTGGCTATTTCATTTCTGAACATAATCTATAAAAAGTTTCCCATTCACAACTTCTTGAATTTCAAATATTTGCTCACTATTGCCATCTTGCGGTTTTAAATTTTCCTGCCAATTTCATCTAGAATTTTTAAATTCACCTGCCAGCGTCGTTTTGTGTCAATATGACGTCACTGAAAATAAGGGGAGTGGCTTATGACATCGTCATGGTGACATCGTAGATAAAGGGATGTGGCTTGTGACATCACAAATACCTGTATAAACAAAGCGTGCTGAATTTGACATAGATATAGTGGTACAGTGCCGCACATATTCCACAAAACCTTAAAACGTAACTGACAATAATGACTTTGTGATGCTACACGATATTGATTCTTTTTTTTTCGATTTTTGATGTTGTTCATTTTATTTATAGTGTACCGGACATATTTGCTAGGAGAAAAGGTTTGCGTTGTTATTACAGGGAAGATGTTGTCCCAGTGTGGTACTGGGTCCTCTTTGCTGGCAGGAGGCCACGATAAGACCATGAGACATATTGCTGACACTCGTCTACGTCGTTAGAGCGACAAGTCAAATAATCTGATGGTGTGTGTACTGAAGGTCTTACAGTGCGCACACCACAGCAGTTATGTCAGGCAATGTGGTTTTGTCAAGTTTCTCCCACTAATCTAGATATTCGTATAGGAAAATCCCCTACTCTGCTACGAGCTGAAACTTAGCATCATCAGGAAATGAAGCTCTAGTGATATGTATGTCCTCCTGATGCATCGTTTCAGCAAGTTTCTGTAGTGGTACCTGCATGATTCTCAATGAGTCGAGGAACCTCAGAGTAACTTACTTGGTGATTCTCTTCGAAAACGAGATGTATCTCTCAGTGGTATGAGACAGTTACGTTATCAGCCAAGGGCTCAACTAGGAAGTGAGCCACATAACCATTTCAATTGTGGATAAAAACAGGTGTGTGTCCTGGGAATTGGTAATTCAAGCTATATGCAATGTGTGCAGCACCACGTAATTAGCTGGTTAGATGATAAGGATCCCTACATGATGTTTCTACTTCTTTATCTAATGACTTTCCATAAATATAACAATGAAGCGCATTCTTGTGCAGTAATTTGTCCTGCAGTATTTCTGTCATAGTAACGATGTTGTTATAAATACCACCAACAATCCTTGCTAGGTTTTGAACTTCAAAGAGCAACCAAACTGTAGGATTATCCCCAGTGTGCAGATCAAAATGAGTCGAGTAATATGCGTTTACAACTTGAGCGACTCGGAAAGGTTCAAAATCATGAAATGTTCAATTTTTCCTTTTTTGCCTGTTAAAAGGCTATCGACTTTCTCCTTTCCATTGATATATAATTTATTCTGTTCAGCAGCTTATAACTACTTTTAAAATGTTTTTGAAATATGTTCTGCATGGGCATGACCCACTGTAGCGCTATTAAATTGCTGTCAAATGTTTTACTCGTGAATCTACATTCTCATCAAGTAGATTTTAGTGATGTGAGAGAAAATAAGTGTTACGAAATAAGTGTTGCGGCTAATTTGTGATACTTCGATATATATCACTCGTTCGATTGTCGTGTGTTTCATGTTTATTTACTCTTTTGTAATCCTGAAAATATTTCTAGATAATTCTGTTCGGTGAAGTCTCTGTTTTATTGAAGAATAATCATGGGTAAACCTAAAGTGATTAGAAATCCTCTGAAGGCTTTTAATAAAAGGAGAAATGTTAGAAAGCCGAAGGTAGGTTTTATTACCGTAAACAATAAAGACGATAACCGAGTGTGTGAACCTAACCTTGATGGTACACGTGCCCATTGCAATGAAAGTGAGAAAGAAAGTACTTCGTAGAGGAAGCTTGGTTCAGTTACTGAAAAGTATCATGTTTTAGGGGCGAATCGGATGTGAATGAAACATTTTGTATGTCAGTTCTCAACGGAACTTTTTAAAACTGTGTAAGATGTATTCAGTGCAGTGAAGTTGGTCTGGAAATCACTATAAAAATCAAGCACGATTTGCCATTCACATGGAACTGAGGTGTGTTAAGTGTTCATACATGATTACCTTTTCGAATAGTGTTGGAATAACTCCAAATGAAGAAAATGGTAGCAAAATCTATGAACACAACATTAGATTTGTTTATGCCTTGCGTACTATTGGTAATGGTGCTACTGTAAGTGCAGTTTTCCGTGGCATGATGAATGTTCCAAATCCCCCAACCATGTTTACGAACTATAATAGATTTATAGGGTCTAACGTAGAAGATTTCTGTGTGGAATCCATGAAGAAAACTGTGGAAGAGATAATAATAGAAGACTGTGGTAATAGAAACTTTTCTGCAGCATTCGATGATACCTGGCATAAACTGGGACACATCTCTTCATGGTGTAGTATCTGCCACTAGTATGTATACAGGGAAAGCTTTAGATGTAGCAGTAATATTCAATTATTGTAGGTGTCCACAAAAAATAAAGGCAAGCATGAAAATAATTGCACAGTGAACTATAGTTGCAGTACTGGAGGAGTGGAAATGGCTGGTGTTGCTAGTACATTTCAACGTTCTGCTGGGTGTGATAAACTGCGATATGTGAATTACCTTGGTGACGGTGATTCTAAAACTTTCAATTCAAAACCTGAAGCCCTATGGTAATGATGCTGTAGCGCAGAAATTTGAGAGTATTGGACACGAACAGAAAGGAATGGGATCAAGACTTTGGCGACTCAAAGCTTCGTACAAAAAACAAAAACTCACTGGTGGTAAAGTGTTGGATTGGGACAGAAGGTTAACTGACAGTATAACAAACAAAATACGGAACTATTATGGAATGGCTACTAGGCAAAATACACACAGTATCGATGAAATGAAGAAGGCTGTTTGGGCTCTTTTTTCCCATACTTTTTCAACCAATAGAAGTCCCCATCATTCTTGAGTCCCAAAAGAAAAATCATTTGGTGTAGTGCAACAAGGGATTGCTAACTGGTGAAGTGTACACTCATAAACATAGTCTGCCCGATGCGGCAATGGAGATGATAAGACCCATTTTCAAAAACTTAGCACACCTGAACTGTTAAAACAGCATGTTCATGGAAAAACTCAAAACCCCAGCGAAAGTGTAAATAGTGTTACATGGTCAGGAATCCCCAAGACTGTGTTTTTAGCAACAGTAACACTACACTATGGTGTGTATGATGCTGTTGCTACTTTCAGTGATGGCATTGTTGTAATATGCAAAGTATTTCGAAATATGGGAATGAATGTAGGTTTCAACATGGTACGAATGATGGTTGCTATAGAGAAGGAATGTCTTCCGGCTGCTGATATGGCTGTAAATAGCCTAGAAATACAAGCCAGAGTAAACAGGCGGAGGACAGAGAGGAAACTGGAGGAGGAGTTCGCAGAAGATGAAGATAATCCATTCTATGGACATGGAATGCACTTGAAAGATAATCCAAATTTTGTCGCTCGATTTCCAATAGTTTTAGTTTTTCATACAAATTACATGTTTTCTCAGGACCTACCAAACCAATTTGCTCCAAATTTTTCAGTAAACGTTACGCAGTCCCTTTTGCGTAATCAACACAGCCTTATTTCAAAAACTTGTATACTGTTGAATTTGTAAACAAAAACTGGCACAAAAAACGTAGTGAGTTTTCATTACAAAAGATAAAATTAATCTCTGACAACTAAATTGAAAATCTGAAACATTCCTTTGTGAAGTTGTGGCCAATGCTCCAATAAATAACCTGTAAAAATTTTAGTTTCCTAGTTCAAATACTTTCTGAGGAAACATGTAATTTATAAGCGCTATTTTAACATTGAGAAGGTAGGGACTTCCGGAGCCCCTTGGTACACTGCTGTAAAAGATACTTGTAGGTCTGTAAGAGTGATATGTGAATCAATAGGATCGCTCCCATAGTTCACCACAGGAATTCGAAGACATTCGAAGTCGGTGTATACAGCATCCGCTTCTTGCAGATAAATTTCATGTATTTTTAGATGTTGTTCGCCTCAGTCCTTGGTAGAGCAATCCACCAGGTGCTTTGTTACTCATTTACTCGTAGTAAACGAGTTCAGGCACTCAGGGCAAAAATATTGTGCATTCTTGGTTTTCAACATTTGGAAGGAGAGAATGCAGGACATGCTTTTGATACAGCAGTAGTGCTGTTTCCCATCCTCGACGATTAACAATGAAACTGCATGTATCGTACACCAACTAGAGCCTTTAGAGAAGTAAAGGGGTCTAACAGCTACCTGCATAACAACTTCATCATCTGACTTTTATTTCCTCAGGCCATGTACATGAAGAGATATATGTGAATTTGTCTCTCAGATTTACTGATGCCCTGAAGGCTTATGGGGAATTTACGTCCCACTGTATTTATAACACCTACTAATGGTATTTTCAAGCAAAATGTATGTCTTTCTTGTAATTTCCTTTCCCAAGCCAGAAGTAACCATTGAAAGCAGTACTGTTCTTTCTTTTGATCGTTGATAATGACCTTTTTAGCTGTATCCTTTGGAAGGCAGATATATGCTAGGACCACCCACTTATTGGATCATATACGTGTACACGAACGTCCAAATACACAAATCTATGGAATGCTTTATCCACATCTCTTTGTTGGAATCCACAGAGCCAGGTCCGTATCGGATTCAGGGTGAAATCATTAAACGAGTTAGCAGCTGATGTACTCCTCTAGATCTCATTATTATAAATTCGCGTATGTATGACGACATCCTTCGAGATGCTCTAATTAGGTGGGAGTGTGAACTCGCCGCATATCGTAGTGTTGCACTTAATGGCGGGGTACCCTAGATCATTTAAGGTATTCCTTTCCCAGAATGAATAGACGACCCTCTCATGAAAAGAATCGGATCTCAGAACCCAACCGTGTCGCAGATCTGGATAAGCAAGTTCCTGTTTGCAGCTGTGCCCTAAATCACTGAAAATGGCAAGTCACTGTGGCATACATGAACGTCCTCATCTTCATTGTAATAACGGACTTCTGCTGGTCGATAGTTGATTGCTACTAATACTGTATATGTCTTGCATTTATGGTTTGCTCTTTACCAGGCCTGCCATAGTTAATGACGTTCATAAAATAATGTAGTTTTAACGTAGTTAATAGCGGGTAGTGTTTATGAGACGACGTGGAGTGTTAGCCATGATTTCTTCGGTGGTCTCTCCGACCCTCAGTATTAGGTTCGGTGGTGGCCACTGTCCGTCACATATGTGTACACAGCCGTTTCATTGCGGTCCGCACAGCAGTCTGTTGATTGTTCTTGCTGGGCATCCACGACATGCGGCAGCTACTTTAGAGGTTCACAAATTGGCATTTTACGGCATTTATGCCTTCATTGTAATTTCTTAAGCCCATGCCACATATCTAGTCGTTCGCAGTTGGTTGATAGGCTACATTAGACTGGAAATGACTGTTTTATTTGCTATTACATACCTGGTTTCTTCGGTTTGGCCCTGTTTACCTGGTGTGGCGTCGGTTGATTCAAGGTACCTTCTCATGCCTCACCCACACGGTATCTCACATGCTACTTTATAAATTTTCTGTTTTTTTTACATAAATGATATGATTTTCTCGTAAGCAGTCAGAGTATAACCTGATGTTCACATCCGTATGGACACTTTTAAATGTTAATTAATTTTATATAGACTCCCTCTTAGTTTTCCTTATTTTCGGTAGCCCCTGAAGATGGGATTTATATCCTAAAATCCGGGTGATGTGAACCATTTTACCCAAGCAAAGGATTTGTCACGACAAATGGAGCAGATTTATTCACCATGAAAAAAAATTAGCAACAGTTATAGGAGTCCCCCAAAGAGTATATTATGCCAGAGGCATTCTTGTAAATATAATGAATCAACTACCTTTCACGCCCTCAAATGCGTCTGTAAAATAGAAAATTTGGAGTAGCGTCAATTTATCTTCAAAATCCCTTCAGTCATTTCAAGTTATGCCACAACAGTATAAACTAAATCGCAACACACTTTTACGTGTTTTGAGGTAATTCATATCTCTGAAAGGCTTACTTGGAGCTAAATCAAGGAGTTTCTAATTGAACTGATGTCTTAATGGTCCATGATTGTCTAGATGAGCTCGGAAATAGAGAATATTCACGAAGCTCTCATGACTTGAAATTTAAAAGCATTTAAATTCTAGGTGCAAGTATTTTTAAAAGTTTCAAACGTTTTTCATCAGTTACAGTGACATTAGGCACTTTCCAAATTAATTTATTGAGCAGAATCTTTTTCACTTCTCCACTGACACAATAGATACACACATTACTTCCGTTCCATACTGATATAAGCTCCTGCTTAAGATTAAGTAGAATACACCTCCTATCCTCAAATTATGCCATAAGCATGTTGAAAGGAATGAATTCAATAAAACGCTTCTTCCCGTCTGCTGATGGTGGTTTCTCCATAAACCATCCTGCATTTTCTAAATTGTTAAAGTTCGATTTCAACGCTTATATATATGTTTTTAAGGTTGGTTTGTTACCTGCATCCCGGCTGTGGTCAATCTCAGTACCATTCAGCTCATATCTTATTTACTGAAACAAAAAGGAAAATACCTTATGTGTGAGATGGGATGCTATCATAGGACTCTCATTCCTTTTCATGAATTTACCTACCAAGTATAGGAAAATCCGACTTCCGCCACAGACAAGAAGAAAAATGCCATTAAAAACATTGCTTCAACAGCACTTGTCGATGGTCCATGTATCTTTCATGGTTGCAAAATTAACTACAGTATAGACAATAATGATACATTTGCACATTTGCGTTTGATTACAATCTAGACCTCATTACTGTTGTCGAACGCTGCTGAAGCAAAAGGTTTACATGATTCTTTCATCATACTCGACTGGATCAGTTATGTCGAGTGATGACATTTTTCTGCAGCTGTAACACTGAAGTGTTGTTGGCTCTTTCTCTTTCTGTTGGTTTTATACAGTACGCCAAATCTGTTTCAAATGAAAGCAAATAATGATCTGTTCACCGGGAAAAGCCAAAATACAGTCGCTCTTGTCCACAGTCCTCGATTCTGGATGGTCTAACATCTGAATAGTGACTGAGAGGTAAATTCCATTGCTTGCGTCTCCATAATTTTATATTTTGGACTGCCAGCAGGGAAGATCTATTGACTGTATGAATCATTTTGTTGCAGAGAAATGGTTTTGTCACACTACTGCACTCATCTCGAAGAAATTTCACTAATCGATAGTATATACACTGAATGAGCTGTCTTGTAAATTTTATTCGGATCGTTCTGCCAAGCTTGATCCTGTAAGAAGTCCAGTAGCGATCCTATTGAACTTTCCTCTGCAAAGTCTATCACATGCTCAGTCATTCTTATTTCAGTTTTAAGTGTGGTGATGTTTACTTGCAACATAAAACCTCGTACTGCCCATTTTAAACATTCATTTAAACCATCAATTTCATATGTTCCGTGTGGTACTTGTCCAAGTTTACCACTTCCCAGATATAGATTATAGTTTGATGCTGTGATAGTAGGATGGTTTTGTACGTTTTTAAGCCTATCTGCCCAGTACCCCAATCCCATTTGATTACTTGGGTTGTTGGGAAGTAATTCGCACTTAGTACCGGTGATCAACTATGTCAAAGTGTGTAACATCGCTCGTCAACCTCAACTGATGAACTGGTGTGTGTGATTACTGTTTTTATATCTTCTTTGTAGCTGGCTGGATGAACACGAGACATAGGTGTACAGAAAGGTATGTATTGAACTTGTGATAGCGTTGAGAATTTTAGATGTGGTTACCGGCAAAGGTGTGGCCTAATTCTTCTGGAGGCTGCAAAATTGCCGAATGAGTCGAAGTAAAGGACACAATTTTGTGTTCTTCATCTAAAATCCGTCACCCAGTAAGACTCAGGTCCTCTTGCAACATCTAAATTTACAAGTCCACATTCATTAGATTTCCACATGATGTAGTGTATTCCATTTGAACACTCCGAAAAATCTTGGAATAGATAATCTCTTGACGAATTTAAGCAGCTTGATGTTTATAAGTAGTCTGTTAGTATAGCTAATAGTTTTTTAATGAACAATCGGAGCTCCTTCCTGTGTGATTCTGAATGTATTTCTTCCCAAAAAATCAGTGATTCCATGAATCTAAGCCCTATTAAGCTGATGCTGTGCGTTTTCCGCATTTTTTACTGTTCTTGTGATAGCTGCCACATTGCCGGCTAACGAACCAACCATTGATAGCCCTCTATCCCTTCCATCCAAGGATGTAATTAAGAATGGAAAGATTCCACCTGATGTGCTTGGCAGTGGCAGTACTTCAGGCATTTTAATCAGTTTCCCTTTTGAGGCTCTTTTAACTGAAGCCTATGATAACTGAATGCTTTTATTTAAACATACTGATTTTTCCTTCTTCTTACTATTGTTCTTATTCTTCAGTAGATGATGAGTGGGGTCCATAACTTGAATGAAATTTACCTAATTTAAATTTTGCGTGCATTGCTTTATCTACTAAAAGTATGCAAAATACGCCGACCAACACTGATCTCTCTTCTTGAACTTACATTCTTGGCACAGTTGACTAAAATTCTTTGAGCGGTGTGACATCTTGGGAGATCCTTATTTGCTGCATACATGATATCATGACGTCTGCAGCTCTCCTCTAGAAGACTGATCCCCTTATCACCATTTGTGAGTCGTTTCTCAAGCTTGTTTAGAGATATGGTGTTCTATTGGCAACTTGCTGAGGATGCCTCTAACTCTGCCGACATGTTTCCTGTCATGCATGTTATGCTACTGCACTGTTTGTGATTTGTGCACCTAATTGTATAGCAAATACCACTCAACTGTTATATGATGAAGGGAATCTGAGCCATTGGACAATAGCCTTTTCCCTCAATCACCTTATGACATGTTCTACGTGGAATACACCTGGTTCACTGCTACACTGTAATTCTTCTGTGCAAAAGATACTGGCGATTTGTCTACCACAACTGTCCTTTACGATGTAAGTTCTAGGATTTGTTCACTGCAGCCTGGAAACTGCAAATATCTTCATTGACCAGTTTTGGAGGTACAGTTCCTCAAATGCTGTCAAGCCTTATGAAATATGTAGTAAATCACCTACATTAAATTTCAGTTTGTGTGGTTTTTAATGTGACTGGAAATGGTATTTAGTAGCTCATTATCATCTATGTCAATTGGCCTCATTTTTATTGTGTTGAGGATGATGCGCTAGTACATTTCAGTCATTTGTGGGAGAATATCAGTCCATCTATAAGGACTGCGAAGGTTAAAACACAGTCATAATTACGCTTTCACTATTATATTCGAACGCTCCTTAATATACATGGTGTAAATTTTAAGTTGACAAACCAGAATAACTCGAAAAATAAGCTTCACACCAAAAAATGTGTAGAATCCAAAGTTGATTATTTTCGAGGGTGACATCTGCTGGTGCTAAAATTAGCAAGCCACCCCAGCCCCCTGGGGGTGGGGTGGGAAGCAACTATAAAATTTCAAATGGGAACCCACATTTCTTATTTCAGAATCAGATTCTACATAATAAAACTACGTACATTTTGTCTGAAACATTTTTTTTTTCATTCTTGGTAGTTGGCGCTGTAATTCAAGAAAATCCATTTTATCTTTTCTGCGTGGAAAATAGTTATGGATAAATAAAAAATACTTATTTACTTCGTATATTTTGATTCACTGAAACTAAAACTCTCCCTCTCTCCCCATAGGGTGCGGTTTGAGAGGGAGGAATTAAGAGGTTTACAAATGTTGAGCAAATATTAATTTTTTCCGCAGATTGCGATAAGTTTTGTTTGTTTCGTGGTCATGAGGGCACACAACTTTTAATTATCAAACAAAACATGTGACTAGCTAACTATCTAACCAAACATCCTACTTACTAACGAGTGAACTCATTAACTAAAAGACTAAACAAAGTAAAAGACTAACAGAGGAAAAGACTAACCCACTCGCTAGCTAAAGATGGATGTATTCCCGTTTAAGATTTGGTTTCGTTTTATTGTTGATTATTTGCAATAACTTGCAAGTAAATGAATTTAGGGTTGCTTGTTTCCAGTGAGTCCCCTCGCCTGTCACTTTCGGCCTGCTTGTTGTCCGTAAATCCCTCACCGTTTTATGAAATGTTCAGAGTGATGACCTCCAACTTCGATGCATTTATTGACTCGTGCTGAAAATCCCTGCACACATATTGACAACATGTCTGGTGAAATTGCAGCGCAAGCATCTCTTATTATTTGGATCATGTTTTCGCTAGTGTAGGTATTTCCAGATAAACGAATCTTATAGATGACCCCATAAGAAAAAACGTGGCGAGGTAAGGTCAGGCGATCTGGCTGGCCAATTCACAGGACCTGCCCTGCCGATCCAGCGACCATGGTAAAGTCCATCTAGTATATCGCGCGGTTCTAATTAATAATGGGCTGGACAACCATCATGTTGAAACCCCATGTTTTTTCGAAGTTCGATGCTCAGGTCTTAAAGTAGATGTGGCAGTTCATTTTCAAGTAGGTGTCGATATTTGCTGCCATTCAAATTACCGTCGATAATATATGGACCGATCAGTTTACCACCATGATGATGATGATGATGATGTTTGGTTTGTGGGGCGCTCAACTGCGTGGTTATCAGCGCCCGTACAATTTCCCAATCTTTGCTCAGTCCAATTTCGCCACTTCCTGGATGATGATGAAATGATGAAGACAACACAAACACCCAGTCATCTCGAGGCAGGTGAAAATCCCTGACCCCGCCGGGAATCGAACCCGGGACCCTGTGCTCGGGAAGCGAGAACGCTACCGCGAGACCACGAGCGGCGGACAGTTTACCACCAATTATACCAAATCAAACACTAACTGACCAAGGTCGCTGATGCTTGACTTCTCGAATCCAGTGTGGGTTCTGTTCACTCCAGTAATGCAGTAATGCATGTTATGGCGATTAACTTGGCCGTGGTTTGTGAATGTTGCCTCATCGGAGAAGAGTACTGTGACAAAAAAGTTTTGGTTTGTTTGCATCCGCTGAACTACCCAGTGACAAAACGTTAGACGGTTTTGGACGTCATCGCCATGTAGTACATGATGCATGGATACATGGTATGGATAAAATTTGTGGAGCTTCAGGATTTTCCTAACAGTCACGTGTGAAATTCCTGATTGCCTTGATGTTTCTCTTGTGCTCGCATGTGGATTGTGAGCCACAGCAGCTAGGACTCAGACAGGTAAAAGATACAGTGCCTTTATTACATTAATACTTATAATTTCTAAAGCCCAGTCTTATTACGAGAAAGGGCGAATTTCTCGTCCCTGCGCTGCCTATCAGCGGCACTCCGAAACATTATGTCGCTCATCAGCAAGGGCTGGATAAGAGCTTCGATTATAGATCAGGGCTGAGTGGGATATCGATTATCGTACATAATTCTAAAAATGTAAACGACGGAACATGTGAACAATGTGATTTAAGTCAATAAATTTATGAATGTCTTTTTCCACCAGAAGGTAAAAGACTCAAATCAAGCAACCACCCCAGTTGTGAGACTTCTCGACCAACAACAGCGATTACTCCCAATCTAATAAAAATTTAGGTTAGTGAGTCAGTTAGTTTTTTGGTTAATTAGTTCACTCGTTAGTATGTAGAATGTTTGGTTACTTAGTTAGCTAGTCACATGATTTGTATGATAATTAAAAGTTGTGTGGCCTCATGACCACGAAACAAACAAAACTTATCCGAATCTGAGGAAAAAATTCATATTTGGCTCAACATTTGTAAAACTCTAATTCCTCTCTCTCAAACCCCACCAAATGGGGAGAGAGGGAGAGTTTTAGTTTTAGCGAATCAAAATTTACGAAGTAAATAGGTATTTTTTAATTATCCGTAACCATTTCCCATGCAAAAATGAGAAGATGGATTTTCTTGAATTACAGCGCCAACTACCAAGCATGAAAAAAAAAAAAATTAAGAAAAAATATATGTAGTTTTTTATGTAGAATCTGATTCTGCAATAAAAATGGGTGTTCCCATTTGAAATTTTTAAGTTGCCTTCCGCCCCATCCTCAGGTGGCTAGGGGGGCGGGCTAATTTTAGCACCAGCAGATGTCGCCCTCGAAAATATTCAACTTTGTATTCTACACATTTTTTGGCGTGAAGCTTATTTTTCGAGTTATTCTGGTTTGTCAAATTAAAATTTACACCCTGTATACTTTCATCTGAGAGAGTATCGAGTAGTGACATATTCAATACCATTCCAGTACCACCTTGAAATATCTATTATATAACATGCTACCTTAATCTGTTAAATTGTGTGGGATGTGGTTGGTTTCTGTCTGCACCAGTTGCTCAACCATCTGCGCAACTGTCTTCCCTATCTTTGCTCTCACAGCTAGAGCGCTTTTATATTTCGATATGTACAATCAACTGTGGAGTGTAACAACAGCTCAGAGACATCGTGAGTAACAAAACCCACACTCAACACTCAATAACCATTCAAATTATCATAAAAATTATAACAATTGAAAAGTCAAAATTTATAAAGTGCTTACAAAAGCTGTACAGCTATGCAGCTTTGGAAATACCTCTTCATTCTTGATTTTTAACAGTTGAAATTTTTATGATGATCGGAATGGTTACTGAATGTTGAGAGTTGTTATTGTTATTCACAGTTTCGAGTATGTATCAATGACCATTACCACTTTCACTCTCCAAAATCGCGCAGGAAAAACGAATACCTAAATCTTTCCATGCGATCTCTGATTTCTCTTGTTTATTACAATGATAATTTCTCCCTTTGTAAGTGGATATCAACAAAATATTTTCGCATTAGAAGGAGAACGTTGGAGATTGAAATTTCGTGAAAAGATATCGCCTTAACGAATGGCGCCTTCGTTTTAATGATTGCCACCCCAACTCGCATGTCGTATCTGTGACACTCTCTCCTCTACTTCGTGATAACACGAAACGAGCTGTCCTTTTTGAACTTTTATGGTGTTCCCCGTAAATACATTCTGGTAAGAATACCTATACTGCAAAGCAATAACCTATCACAAGACGGACAAGCGTAGTGTAGGCAGTCTCTTTAGTTGACCTGTTGCATCTTCTAAGTCTTCTGCCACTACAACAGAGTCTTTTGTTTGCCCTTCCAACAATATAATCTATGTGGTCGTTCCAGTTTAAGTAACTCGTAACTGTAATTCCTAGGCATTTCTTTGAATTGATAGCATTTATATTTGTGTGACTTAACATGTAACTGAAATTTGACGGACTTCTTTTAGTGCTCATATGGAAGACATCACACTTTTTTATTATTTAGGGTCAATTTCCACTTTCCGCACCATGCAAGTATCTTGTCTAAATCATTTTACAATCGGTTTTGATTTTCTGATAACATTACTGGACGGTAAATGACAGTATCACGTGCAAACAGTCTAAGATGACTGTGCATATTGTCTCCTAAATCGTTTATATAGACTACAAACAGCAAAGGTCCTATAATATTTTCTTGGAGACGCCATGTATCACTTCTGCTTAACTCGATGACTTTCCATTGTATTCCTACGATCTTGCCGGCAGGAAATCACGAATCCAGTCGCACAACTGGGACGATGCCCCATAGGCACGCAACTTAATTATGAACCTTATGTAAATAATCACTGCAAGCAACAGTTCTTGGAGTAACAGAGCTTTTTGCGAGATCATGCAGGGCCGGTAAGAGTCTGATTTTCACTGCCCATTATTGATACTGTTGTGTTGGCAGAAGATCCAACACCGTGTTACTAGTGCAGGCCGAAAGGCACGCGTTTTAGCTTACGCAGGCTAGCGTGAGGAGGGAAGAACAATACTGACGTGAGGTCTTGAACCTGACAAGGAATTAGAATTCAGAAAGCGGACATAATTAGTTTGATACTTAACTTTAGTCCATTAATGATGAACGTCGCTCTTGACGGTACATGAGTCACAATATTATCTGTTCAGAAGACATAGTAACTGAATACGGCGCCTTGCTAGGTCGTAGCTAATGACGTAGCTGAAGGCTATGCTAAACTGTCGTCTGTGCAAATGAGAGCGTATGCAGGCACTGAACCATCGCTAGCAATGTCGGCTGTACAGCGGGGCGAGTGCTAGGGAGTCTCTCTAGACCAGACCTGCCGTGTGGCGGCGCTCGGTCTGCAATCACTGATAGTAGCGACACGCGGGTCCGACGTATACTAACGGACCGCGGCCGATTTAAAGGCTACCACCTAGCTAGTGTGGTGTCTGGCGGTGACACCACAGATACCACCATCACACAAAAGACAGTGTTGATGCTTTATCGGTAATATGCAGGTCACCGAAGTATTAAAAAGAAGATGGGCCATTACACATATGTTTTGGCAGTGCACATACTGGGAACCAAAATGATGTACATCACATCAGATACTTAAATAACTGCATAAAGTAAGTGATCACCAGTTACTAAGAACAGATACACTGACGTGACAATAGTCATGGGACGTTCTTTTGCCTAGCGTAGTGCAGCAACTCGATGACGTGGCATGGATTCAACAAGTTGTTTGAAGTCCCCTGAAGAAATACTAAGCCATGCTGCCCCTATAGCCGTCCATAATTGCGAAAATGTTGCCAGTGCAAGATTTTTGTGCACGAACTAACCTCTCGATTTTGTCCATAAATGTTCGATGGGAGTCATGGCATGCTATCTGGGTGGCTAAACCATTCGCTCGAATTATCCAGAATGTTCTTCTAACGTATTGCGAGCAACTGTGGCCTGGTGACATGACACATTGCCAAACATAAAAATTCCATCGTTGTTTGGGAATATGAAGTGCATGAATGGCTGCATATGGTCTCCAAGTAGCCGAACATTACCAGTACCAGTCAATGATTGGTCCAGTTTGCACAGAGGACCCACTCCATTAAATGCAAACACAGTGCACATCATTACAGACCCACCACCAGCTTGCACTGAGCCTTGTTGACCACTTGGGTCCATGGCCTCGCAGGGTCTGCACCACACTCGAAACGTACCATCACCTTTTACCAGCTGATATCGGTACTCATCTGACCAGGCCACCGTTTTCCTGACGTCTACGGTCCAACCGATATGGTCACGAGCCCAGGAGAGGCGCTGCAGGGGATGTCGTGCTGTTAGCAAAGATACTCGTATCGGTCGTCTGCTGTCATAGACCATTAACGTCAGATTTCGCCACTCTGTCGTAACGGATACGTTTGTCGTATGTTCGAAATCGATTTCTATGGTTATTTCACGAAATGTTGCTTGTTTGTTAGCACTGACAACTCCTCGCAAATGCCGATGTTTTCGGTCCTTAAGTGAAAACTGTTGGCCACTGCGTCGTCTGTGGTGAGAAGTAATGCCTGAAATTTGGTATTCTCGGCACACTCTTAACAGTGTGGATATCAGAATACAAAATTCCTCAAGGATTTCCGAAAGTGAATGTCCCATGCGTCTACATTCAACTACCACTCCGCGTACAGCGAGTGTTAATTTACGTCTTACGGCCATAATCACGTCGGAAACCTTTTCACGTGAGTCACCTGAATACAAATGACAGCTTAGTCAATGCACTGCCCATTTATACCATATGTACGCGATATTACAGCCATCTGTATTCATGAATATCGCTATCCCACGACTTTTGTCCCCTTAGTGTAGTTCAGTAACGTCCGCTAACAAGCCGAATACTTTTGTTCTTATAATGCAAGTTTCTTTGGAAGAGCAGAACAGCGCCGGCCGGAGTGGCCGAGCGGTTCTAGGCGCTTCAGTTTGGAACCGCGCTGCTGCTACGGTCGCAGGTTCGAATCCTGCCACAGGCATGGATGTGTGTGTTGTCCTTAGGTTAGTTAGGTTTAAGTAGTTCTAAGTTCTAGGGGACTGATGACCTCAGATGTTAAGTCCCATAGTGCTCAGAGCCATTTGAACCATTTGAACAGAACAGCAACGAGGCTTAGTTAAGTCATTGTTAGGTGTGTTACAGTGTTACCTCAGTTTTTCCTTAATTTAGATTTTGTTTTTAGCTGTAGTAGATAATAAGTGATGTCATCTAGCAGTGCGGCCTTTTGTTAAATAAATTTCACTTATTGGAGTACATACGTTCAGGGAGGAGAAAGTGTGGAGGTAACAATGGTGGAGGATGAACTTTCTCTTCCCCTGCTCAAGACGTGATTTGCACCACAAGAATGGTAATTTCCCTTACCCTGCGATTACTCACTCAATGTGTGGGTCATTTTTTAAGGGTACCAGTAATACCTCGGAGCTTTTATCTTCTAGGACCTTTGGTGTCAGCTCCCAGTTGTTTAGTTACGTGCGAGCTTAATAGTCGTATTGGGTAACACTAACTATTAACAGGGTAACACAGCCTCAGTTTCTGGCTTGACCGGCCAGGAAGAAATGTTATCCCTTAATGGATGTCCATTCCCATTATGTGATGATGATGCGAACTTTCAAACCATCTGTCATTGTCACAATAGAAATGGTGTACTTTTATCTGAAAAACCTTTCAAACTCATATTGATTGTCATTTAATTTATTTACATAGTATCCCAGAGAGATGTCACGAACATTTTCGGTGGTATCAGTATTAAGAGTACTATGAACATTTGTTTGTGGTCTCTCTATTGGTCCAGTTTAATTTCTTTTTGTTTCGGTGACTAAGTAGCTGACACAATGGACCATGGTAGTGGGCACTACGTCTCTGGCATCACATTTAGAAGATTGTGTCTATTCATGTGTGCATGATTATACTTTTGGCGTGAGTTACAGGTATGAATGTGTGAGTGAGAGCAGCAGTGAATAAGGTCACTTCTCCAGTCAGTTAGTGCCTCAAAATGTGACATATCTGAATAATTTAATTTTAAATCGAAAATTGCGTATATATATATATATATATATATATATATATATATATATATATATATATATTCTGGTGATGTTTGTAGTACCAGCGGAGATTTAAATGACTGGCCAACGTGGTTTAATTCGACATTGCGTGCAATACATTGAAGGTTGCTGACAGTCTGGGGTAACTAGTGAAGTATGTAGTGGTGTTAGGGATCGATAATGTACCTGAGAAATGAATGATGTGATCATCTCAATGTCGTTATTGTTCTATTAATGCCCGGAATATATAATTTTACTGCTGCTACCAGAACGCAATGCCTTGGTAGACAGTCTTCGCTAGGTAATACCCTGGCCATTGTAGCTAAGGTGAGATGGGCTGTCGACCTTTGGCGGAGACTTCGAGTGTAAAATTAAAGAGCACAGACTGATACGAGCTTCTCAGAGGGAGAGCGGGTCCCGAAGCATGGGACGAGGAGGAGAGAGGTAGAGAGGGCCAAGCAGGTTCTCTCAGAAATTGCGAGACACTACACCCTCGTGGCCGCTGAGACAGGGTTCCTCCCTTCGGCTGCCTGCCTTTGCACCAAGGACGCCGAGATCAGTGCAACCGGCCACCCCGTCTTCCAACAGCACCACATACACCCACTTTCACCACCAGTTGATGTAAGCCCCAAATCAAAACATTTCCTCATTGCCTCTCTCTCGCGACGGCTGCGTCTGAGAATAGCTTACGGCAGAAAATCTTACTTACCAGACCCATAACTGTTCGTCATTTTTTTGTTGTTTCTCTGTGCAACATATCGCACCCCTGCAAGAACAATGACACAATTCAAAAAAATGCAGTCGCTGAGAAAAATCGACATGATGGGGTCTATAAAACTTATACCGAAATGGTATAAGGCTCCTTTAAATTTCGAATAATAGTTTTGCGAATAAATTCCATTACAGTCTGTACAACAGTAATATGAACATGTTGTTCTGTTCTCGTCGATTGTGAGGTGTTATCAGGTAGTTATTAAACAATTCGCTGAGTTTTGTCACTTTCCTCGATTTTCAAAAAAATATTTTGCTTTTGTTATGACCCTTCATATAATACATTATTCCACGCCAAAAAAATATATTTCTTTCGGTTACTGTAATACAACGCGACATTCGAACCCCATCAGGCAAAACTAGTACTCAAGTTAAAACTGAAAAGCAAGTTGAAAATGTTATGTTAGAAAAATACAAAAGGCAAAGTAGTAATTAATCAAAATAAATACAATTTAAAGAGAAACATCAATTAGGCACAATTTAAGGAACACAGTTTGCGGAAACATAGATTCATAAATGGGCGTATATGAAGTAGGAATAATTTCCATGGAGAATAGGGGTTCAATATGAAAATTCCTTTATAGCAGAAATTTCCATTATTTCCCCTTGTACATGGCAACGCACGAAATTTCAAAATATTTACAACAGCTGTAATCGCCAAAACTGTGTCTATTCCTTCTACACGTGTGTATGTCTGAAGGACATTGTAATGAAGATATAGACACTGTATGAAGACAGACATTATAATAATCAGCGATATTAAAAATTACATTCGACTTACGTTTTACATGAAGAGTTTCACAACTCCGAATGTGCCGGTCCTCTTGAATGATCCATGCACATCTGTCACAAGCAACGCTGAAGTCTCAATGTTCTTTCCGTGGCGAACCATGAAGTAGCCTACAACAAAACTGACACAACGACCCTGAAGTCGACAAATTGCAATACTGATATGTGACTTTTTCGCGCACGTAGGGGCATTTCACACGTATTTTTCAGTGGAAAAAACTAAAAATTGACGTTTTCTGTTTTATGTCACTTTTCTTGCAGGAGTGAGATATAAAGACTCTCACACAAGAGCCACAAAACAACATTCATTAAAAACACATTGTCTCATTCCTTTATTAGTTTGAGCTACCATAATCGTAGGATTGTAAAAATAATAATTGCTTTAATTTTAGTTGTTAACAACCAACAAAAAAATTCAGTGAAAGCCTGTCAGAGCTCTCAGTTTTTTTGCAGTCTTTAGTTGAGTTACACGGCCATCTGCAGTGCGTCTCAATCGCCGCTGGTAAGGTGACATGTAACTTCAGTAAGGTGAGCTGTCCCGTCATTACTCTCGCTTGCGGCATACTATATGATTTCGACTTCGGTGACTAGCGGTAGTAGAACAACGTGCTGTAACCAGGTTCCCTGTATAACACGGCCGGCCAGGGCGTACAAAACTTCGCGTAGCGTGAGTGTGCGGGCAACACGTCAGCCACGGCTCGACCTGTCTCGGCTGTGCTCAGTCCTTCCTGGAAGTACTCGGTATATCTTGACATTTCATTTGGTTTCGCAGTGTGGCACATTTTGGTCAGCACAACTCTCTTCGGTTCACAGGAATCGTGGTGTGAGTGGTGTTTAACCTTCGATATTTGTTCATAATATGAAGGAAGATATGTGTGTTATACATGAAGAACGATATAAAATCCTGGAATGAGATTAGTGACAGGATCCTGCAGGTTGTTGTTGTTGTTGTTGTCTTCAGTCCTGAGACTGGTTTGATGCAGCTCTCCACGCTACTCTATCCTGTGCAAGCTTCTTCATCTCCCAGTACTTACTGCAACCTACATCCTTCTCAATCTGCTTAGTGTATTCATCTCTTGGTCTCCCTCTATCATTTTTACCCTTCACGCTGCCCTCCAATGCTAAATTCGTGATCCCTTGATGCCTTAGAACATGTCCTACCAACCGGTCCCTTCTTCTTGTCAAGTTGTGCCACAAACTCCTCTTCTCCCCAATTCTATTCAATATCTCCTCATTAGTTATGTGATCTACCCATCTAACCTTCAGCATTCTTCTGTATATTGAGCAAGCAGTAAAGGAAGCAAAAGAAAAATTCGGAGTAGGTATTAAAGTCCATGGAGAAGAAATAAAAATGTTGAGGTTCGCCGATGACATTGTAATTCTGTCAGAGACAGCAAAGGACTTGGAAGAGCAGTTTAACGGTACAAGTGGAATTAGTAAGCCACTCAGTTGTGACTGTGGCACTGTATGCACCAAATGACTACGCCAAATGGAGGAAAAAGAAAGATTTTATGAGGAACTGACGGGATCATTAGAGAAGATAAGTATCGAAAAGAAATTTTAATTATTGGGGTCCTGAATGCACATACTGGGTCGAGAACTAATCACCCCATTGTTGGTCAGCATGGGGAAAATGTGTTAAACGACAACGGCGGTACGCTGATACACTTATGACAACGAAATGCTTTGAAGATTATTAACGGATGGTGTATGCAATATACACGCGAACAGCCGACTCGAAAGTTAAGATCCATAATTGTCTATGTAATAACATGTCAGAAAACAAAGCTGTTTAGTAAGGACGTGAGAGTTTTACAGGACCCCGAATGTGGATGACACCATTACTTACTGGTGTCAAGAATGTACCTTCCCTTTAGACGTAAAGAAGCAGCAAGTGAAGAGATGGTAAGGGTGAAGTCGTCGGAGGTCCGGTATAATCTGTAAAGTGTACAGGAGGATTCAACCCGTTTCCTCTGTCATCTTACACTGGCAGCCAAGGCCATATCAAGGACGATACTGTAGAGAGTTCAGTCTGTTAAAGCAATAATACATGAGGCGGCCTTTGAAGTTCTGACGGAGAAAACAAAATTGGAAAAACAAAGGAGGAATCCATGGTTGAAAGAGGAAGTAGAGAAATTGGTGAAGATGCAAAAGATGGTCTGTAATAAATGACTGAGCGCTCGGTTTGATGAAGACTGTAAAATGTATGGAGCTAAATGGGAAGAAGCACAAAGAGCCTTTACTAGAGCAATAAATGGGTTGTGGTAGAAAGTTGGGGAGGATATAGGAGAAAACTTAGAGCAAGCAGACCATGGAAGATACTGAAGACGATAAAAGTTGAAAACAAAGATATTGCTGGGATTACTCTAACAAGCTTGGAGGTGTCTGTGAAATATTACCAATCCCTGATCGTGGAGAAGAGAAAGGAATTTATACAAGAGACGTTAAATTTTTACGGAAGAAGACGAGCATCCCTATCCGTGACAGATAAGCTCGCAAGAAATTTGTAAAGCTTTGAAGCATATGAAAAATGGGAAATTACTGGGTCCGACTAGAATAAACACAGAATTAATAAAAACAGCTCCTATGGTTGTATATGATATCTCGGCCCACTTGTAAAGTAAGTGTTTGGAAGGGAAGCAGGAACCCAAGAAACGGAAAAGTCTACTATTACTTGAAGCTATAAGAAGAAAATTAGGCAGGACTTTGGAAATTGCCAGAGCATAAGTGTGATGCCATCAGTAGCGCAATTATATTGGAGAGTCTTAAAAGAAAGAATAGAGATGAAGGCTATAATATATTAAGAACGGAATGGTTTTAGACCGAGGCGTTCATGTATTGATGGAATAATCACGTTATGGAATCTAATAGAGAAGAGAATGATCAGAGGCATAGAAACCCATTTAATCTTCGTGTATTTGCAGAATGCCTATGATAGGGAACCACTAAACAATCTGTGACCAGGTATGAAGTCCGCAGCTCGTGGTCGTGCGGTAGCGTTCTCGCTTCCCATGCCCGGGGTCCCGGGTTCGATTCCCGGCGGGGTCAGGGGTTTTCTCTGCCTCGTGATGACTGAGTGTTGTGTGCTGTCCTTAGGTTAGTTAGGTTTAAGTAGTTCTAAGTTCTAGGGGACTGATGACCATAGCTGTTAAGTCCCATAGTGCTCAGAACCATTTGAACCAGGTATGAAGAATAGTAGCGTGTCAACTATTCACATCAAAGTAGTCAAAAAGATCTATACGAACACTGTGAGCTCTGTCAAAATGGGAAATTCATTTTCACCTGGTTTTTCTGTTACAAAAGGGCTACGCCAAGTGTGTGCTATAGCAACGACGCTGTTTAAAATCCATGTGGAGGAATCACTTAAGGCTAGTAGGAACAAGTATGGAGTCATGGGACTCCCTGTGGGTGAGATGAAATCTGATACACGCTTCTCTTCTTTGATAGCCAGGTCATCGTAGCAGAAGATCAGGACGATGCTGAGTACATGCTTCGAAAGATGAGTAGTCACAATAACCATGACAGAAACCAAATTTCTGAAGGTTGGAGACAGTACAATAGACATCGGTAGGTTGACGCCTGTAAGATCAGGGGATGAAGTTTTTTGAGTACCTGGAAGTTATGATATCATCAAATGGAAAAAAACGAAGATTACATAAATAATAATATTGGGCAGGGCAGGAGGGCCAAACGACAACTGATCTCGGTCGTTTGCAACAACAAAAAAGACCAAACAGATGGTATATAGTTCAATTGTTGAAAACATTGCTACGTACGGAGCGAAAACTTGGGTACTAAACATGCACCATAAATACAAGTTACTTGGACTAGCGATGGACTTACGGAGACGAAGTTGTGGCATTCCCTGGCGGGACAGACATAAGAGAGGCTACGGGTGTCGAAAAATCAGTAATTGACACGATAGGGATGAAACACTTAAAATGGTATGGGCATCTGGAAAGGATGGGCAGTAGCCGATGGCCAAAGAAAGTCAGTGGACCCCAGCGGAAAGAAGAAAGCGTGGACGACCGGGGAAGAGATAGTCAGGAGGTCTGGAGCGTGATGGATGCCAGAGGACCAACAGAAGAAAATTGGCATCATCGGAGGAAGTGGAAAACAGGAAGCGAGAAGCGGCGTCAGCAGTAGATCACTCGCAAGATGATGATGGTGATGATGATGATAATGATGAAGAAGAAGAAGAAGGGTTCACAAGTCCAGTGGCTCTTCGCACAAAAAAGAGGTATTCTAGCGATCTATCGTCACAAGCCTTTAAGACTGAATGAGAATGACAGAAAAAAGAGATAAGAATTCTCAATATTTGTTATGCAGTTGCAGAAGCGACGGGTATTGCAGATTTGCTATGAAACGACATTGCAATACAATACAGAAAGAATTTAAGGATTTAGTTGACATTGTAAGGGCACAAAATTGCTACGATCGACAAAAGGGATTCATTATTAAGTACATCAAAAAGCACTTGGTGCCAAATTTGCAGGCATGCAGGACGTGAAGACATTGGTGGTACGAATAATAAAATTTCTGAAGTTTTGCGCATTATTCCACACTCAGCTACAAACGTTTACGATGGAACTGACCGCAGAGTATAGAGATTTTACATATTCCTATAAAGTACGTCGGTTAAGTCAAGGGGCATGCCTGGAATGATTTTCGATTTAGAGATTGTTGGTGTTGAATTTATGAACGAAAAGTAGTGCAGGAACGAAAATTAGAACATCCGGAGTGGGTTGCAGGCCTCGCGTTTTTAAGTGGACTTGACGGCGCACCGTAAAACATTGCAAGCTGAGATTGTACTTCTTTCTGACTTGATGCGGATGCATCTCAAAATAAAATGGCGTTGTAGAAGGGACACATTCTGACAAATATAGTCCATTTCGCTAAGCTCATTGCCATTAAAGAGAACGCAAGGTATGGAGAATTCATCGTGGTCTTGAGAGAATCACAAGGACTGTTGACTAAACGCTGCTAATCCCACATCTGTTTTAGAGATGTCTTAGAGACTGTTTCCGTTTCATTTGAGAGCGCCCCTGTGTATGTCTACATTGCTTTCCTCAGGTACGGGTTCCAAGTTTCCATAACGAGACTGCAGAAGTGCTATAATATTTCGATCGACATATTTGTGTGAAAGACCTTTTTTCGATTATGAAACTAAATAAGTCACGATTAAGTGGTTACATGGACGTGAATCTCTGTGAAAATTTGTGTCTATGCATATACTGACAGTTTGTGCCAGATAAATATTATGCTATGGTTTCAGCGCTCCAAAAATAATTAAACAACACTGAAAATTTATATGCGACTGTACTGCCGTTTAAATGTGGCACGTTCACTATTTCTCGCACTTCCCCCTCCTACGGCTCAGACAGCGTGCCATGGCGGAGGGGGAAATGTGCAGCGAGGCTGAGCGCTATGGCACTCAGGCCAGGGTATGTCTCACGAACTGTATTCCTGGCAGACCCTGCTCTATAACGTGTTTGTGTGTGTGTGTGTGTGTGTGTGTGTGTGTGTGTGTGTGTGTGCAAACTCCTTTTTATTGCCTCATTCAATTTCAGGGCACCCTCTGCCCACAGGTAGGTGTTAACTTAAAATACTGAGCACAGCTCTGGTAGTCCAACGATTTACTCTTTGCTAAACCCCAGAACAACCTTCTGGTACTTGTTTTTCAGTGCCAAATTTATCTCATTATTGTGTTAAGTAATGGTGGTAGGGAAGAGGTGCCTAATCTCTTGCAATACTTGGTTACTTCCAGCAAAATTACAGAGCACAAATCTCTCTTGCAAGTAGGAAAAGACATCCACATTGCCTGTGTGAGAATCAAATTATTCTGTCATCTTTGTTGTGTCTGAATTAAATTCACTTGCACAATATCATATTCATCTGTCACCAGACACCTACTCCATTCATTCTCTCATCCCCACTCGACTTCAGTTTCTCTCTCTCTCTCTCTCTCTCTCTCTCTCCACTTGTAATGCTGACTTGAAAACATACAATATAATCTCTCTCTTTACCTTTCTCTCTCTCCACTTGTAATGCTGACTTGAATATATACAATATAATATACAGGGTGTTTCAAAAATGACCGGTATATTTGAAACGGCAATAAAAACTAAACGAGCAGCGATAGAAATACAACGTTTGTTGCTATATGCTTGGGACAACAGTACATTTTCAGACAGACAAACTTTCGAAATTACAGTAGTTACAATTTTCAACAACAGATGGCGCTGTGGTCTGGGAAACTCTATAGTACGATATTTTCCACATATCCACCATGCGTAGCAATAATATGGCGTAGTCTCTGAATGAAATTACCCGAAACCTTTGACAACGTGTCTGGCGGAATGGCTTCACATGCAGATGAGATGTACTGCTTCAGCTGTTCAATTGTTTCTGGATTCTGGCGGTACACCTGGTCTTTCAAGTGTCCCCACAGAAAGAAGTCACAGGTGTTCATGTCTGGCGAATAGGGAGGCCAATCCACGCCGCCTCCTGTATGTTTCGGATAGCCCAAAGCAATCACACGATCATCGAAATATTCATTCAGGAAATTAAAGACGTCGGCCGTGCTATGTGGCCGGGCACCATCTTGCATAAACCACGAGGTGTTCGCAGTGTCGTCTAAGGCAGTTTGTACCGCCACAAATTCACGAAGAATGTCCAGATAGCGTGATGCAGTAATTGTTTCGGATCTGAAAAATGGGCCAGTGATTCCTTTGGAAGAAATGGCGGCCCAGACCAGTACTTTTTGAGGATGCAGGGACGATGGGACTGCAACATGGGGATTTTCGGTTCCCCATATGCGCCAGTTCTGTTTATTGACGAAGCCGTCCAGGTAAAAATAAGCTTCGTCAGTAAACCAAATGCTGCCCACACGCATATCGCCGTCATCAATCCTGTGCACTATATAGTTAGCGAATGTCTCTCGTGCAGCAATGGTAGCGGCGCTGAGGGGTTGCCGCATTTGAATTTTGTATGGATAGAGGTGTAAACTCTGGCGCATGAGACGATACGTGGACGTTGGCGTCATTTGGACCGCAGCTGCAACACGGCGAACGGAAACCCGAGGCCGCTGTTGGATCACCTGCTTCACTAGCTGCGCGTTGCCCTCTGTGGTTGCCGTACGCGGTCGCCCTACCTTTCCAGCACGTTCATCCGTCACGTTCCCAGTCCGTTGAAATTTTTCAAACAGATCCTTTATTGTATCGCTTTTCGGTCCTTTGGTTACATTAAACCTCCGTTGTAAACTCCTTCTTGTTGCAACAACACTGTGTTCTAGGCGGTGGAATTCCAACACCAGAAAAATCCTCTGTTCTAAGGAATAAACCATGTTGTCTACAGCACACTTGCACGTTGTGAACAGCACACGCTTACAGCAGAAAGACGACGTACAGAATGGCGCACCCACAGACTGCGTTGTCTTCTATATCTTTCAAAGCACTTGCAGCGCCATCTGTTGTTGAAAAGTGTAACTACTGTAATTTCGAAAGATTGTCCGCCTGAAAATGTACTGTTGTCCCAAGCATATTGCAACAAACGGTGTATTTCTATCGCTGCTCGTTTAGTTTTTATTGCTGTTTCAAATATACCGGTCATTTTTGAAACACCCTGTATATACAATGTAGTATATATACAATACAATTCATTACAGAGAGGCAGACAAATAATACAGATACAAATTTTATTATAAAAATTTTAAATTTTAGACTTTCCAAAATTTTTACATTTTTACACACGCAATAAAATCACAGACATCTTTGACTTAGAGCACAAATCGTTTGACATTCTATGCTGTGTCACAGTGGACACATACGTATTTAATATACATCCTAACTTTTCTTCAGCACTTTTTTAGAATTCATTAGTTGTAAACAGCAGTTTGTTAATTCGAAAAAATGTTTGAGATACCTCTGGCAGTTAACCAAGTTTTGACAGCAGTAGCAGAATTAATAAAGCGAAAATGACACTGAATTGTATTTTTTGGGCGAACTGTATACAGTATGAACATATGTCTGTATGCATATCTCTCACCTTCTCTGATGACCAAATAGTAGTATTGGTACTATAATTCTGAATATATCTCCAACTCTCTCTTACAATCGAAAACACTCTATCACCATCTGTTCAAAAGATCCAAAGCATACTGTTCAGTACACAAAATTCCATCCAATAATTAAGTAAACTGTTTCTAAATCTTTCTAATTTGCGAAATGCACCTTTCATGAATGTCTTTCAACTGACAGAAAGTTCTCATATGCAACTCCCCAGTCTGCATTTGAGTCTTTCATTTTATTATTTTCGATGGCCACTATAAATGTCAAGCAATACTGGATGCTTCTTGGAGTTCCACTTCGGTGGATAACATTTCATTATCATGTGAATTATTGCCTATACCAATTTATTTGGATTGTTCTAGTAGAGGTAACTTCTATGTTCAGACTGAGACTCCGGGCAGGCCAGACCATTTCAGGAATATGATTGTGCACAAACCATTGCTTGCAAAATGCTGCTTGATGACAGGGTGCATTGTCATACTGATTCAAAAATCATCAATTCCTAACTGTTGCTCTACTGTAAGCAGTAGACAGTGCTGTAAAACGTATTCACATCCAGTCCGCCGCTCCTGGTCTCGCGGTAGCGTTCTCGCTTCCCGAGCACGGGGGCCCGGGTTCGATTCCCGGCGGGGTCAGGGATTTTCACCTGCCTCGAGATGACTGGGTGTTTGTGTTGTCCTCATCATTTCATCATCATCCAGGAAAGTGGCGAAATTGGACTGAGCAAAGATTGGGTAATTGTACGGGCGCTGATAACCACGCAGTGGAGCGCCCCACAAACCAAACATCATCATCATCGTATTCACATCCTTCTGCATTTAGCCTTTTCTTAAGCACAATGTGGAGACCAAGTTCTGTCCACGAAAAAAAAGCTTTATATTTTAACACCACCTACTCCATACTTCAGTGTTGACATCACACATGATGGCGGGAAACCTTCTCCGACGATTTTTTCACTCCAAATCACTTGTTTCCAGTCATCCACTGTCCAGCGGCATCACTCTTAACACCACATCAAATATTGCTTTGCACTGCCATCACTGAGTTCTCCCTGCCAGTCCATTCAGCTGTTACTGCTTCTCTACTGTCAACAGAATACTCCCCACCTACTTTCATACAGCTGCGTCTATGTCTCATGACCTCTAGCATACGGTTTCATATCATTTAGGGATGACTAGATGCTTTTAATCAGATAGTGTATGTTACAGTGAAATTGTAACAAATTGCCTTCCATGTTATTACAAAATTTTAACAAAGTGCTACCCATGCTACAGACTGAGCCATGTTGCAACAAAACTGTAACAGATTGCTCAACATGTTACAACAACATTGTGACAAATTGCCCTCAACATTACATTGAAACTGTAACAAATTTACCTATGTTAGAAGAAAACTGTAACACATTACCTTCTATGTTACAGTAAAATTGTAAGAAATTGCTCCATGAATTTACAGTTGTAACAAATTATCCCAAATATTGTGGTATTGCCGCAAAATTGTAACAATTTACCTCACACGTCACCACTGGAACACAAAATTGTAAATAATTACCCCATATGTCGCCATGTTACATAAAATTGTTACAAACTGCCCATATGTCACCATGTTACAAATAACTCGAAAAATAAACTTCACACCAAAAAATGTGTAGTATCCAAAGTTGAATATTTTCGAGGGGGACATCTGCTGGTGCTTAAATTAGCAAGCCACCCCAGCCCCCTGGGGGTGGGGTGGGGTGGGAGGCAACTATAAAATTTCAAATGGGTACCCACATTTTTTATTGCAGAATCAGATTCTACATAAAAACAACGTACATTTTGTTTTAAACATTTTTTTTTTCATTCTTGGTAGTTGGCGCTCTAATTCAAGAAAAATCCATCTTCTAACTTTTGCGTGGAAAATGGTTATGGATAAATAAAAAAAAAATGCTTATTTACTTCGTAAATTTTGATTTGCTAAAACTAAAACTCTCCCTCTCTCCCCATAGGGTGGGATTTGAGAGAGAGGACTTAAGAGTTTTACAAATGTTGACCAAATATTAATTTTTTTCCGCAGATTCGGATAAATGTTTGTTTCGTGGTCATGAGGGCACACAACTTTTAATTATCAAACAAATCATGTGACTAGCTAACTAACTAACCAAACATCCTACTTACTAACGAGTGAACTCTTTAGCTAACAGAGTAAACAAAGTAAAAGACTAACTGAGGAAAAGACTAACCCACTCGCTAGCTAAAGATGAAAGTATTCCCGTTTAAGATTGGTTTCGTTTTATTGTTGATTATTTGCAATAACTTGCAAGAAAATGTATTTCGGGGTGCTTGTTTCCAGTGAGTCCCCTCGCCTCTCACTTTCGGCCTGCTTGTTGTCCATAAATCCCTTGCATCTCACCGTTTTATGAAATCTAATGTTCAAAGTGATGACCTACAACTTCGATGCATTTATTGACTCGTGCTGTAAATCCCTGCACACAAATTGACAACATGTCTGGTGATTGCAGCGCAAGCATATCTTATTCTTTGCATCATGTTTTCGCGAGTGGTGGGTATTTCCATATAAACGTATCTTATAGATAACCCCCTAAGAAAAAATGTGGCGAGGTAAGTTAGACGATCTGGCTGGCCAATTCACAGGACCTGCCCTGCCGATCCAGCGACCATGGTAAAGTCGATCTAGTACACGCGCACTACTAATAATTAATGCGCTGGATAATTATAATGTTAAACCACATGTTTTTTCGAAGTTCGATGCTCAGGTTCAAAAATGGTTCAAATTGCTCTGAGCACTATGGGACTTAACATCTGAGGTCATCAGTCCCCTAGAACTTAGAACTACTTAAACCTAACTAACCTAAATACATCACATACATCCATGCCCGAGGCAGGATTCGAACCTGCGACCGTAGCAGTCGCGCGGTTCCGGACTGAAGCGCCTCGAACCGCTAGGCCACCGTGGCCGGCGAGGAAGAGACTCCATAAGTACCTACACGTTTCGTATATCTTCTCGAAGCAACTCATTGATGATCTTGCGGAACTCATCTCGTTCTGTTAGTCCATGAGATCCAGAGCGCCGTAGATAAGACGCCCGGGTTGATGCCGTGTTCTTTGAATTCCGCATTGTTATTTAGTGAACAGATTATGTGCTTAGCGAGTAAAGAATCAGATTTGTCCTGGGATTCTTCCATGAGATAGAATCAGCATGCCGTTTCAAGCGGAAAAAGATCAGCAGATGAAACGTTAATTTTGAGATTATTACAAGATATATTTATAGGGCCGTTGCTGTTTTCAGTTTATGCTGATGATCAAACGGACAAAATTAGAGGCCCTGTGAAGCTATTCGCGGATGGTGCTCTTGTCTATAGGACGGCTGCAACGCCAAAAGACTGTAGCAAAATACAGGAAGACCTGTAAAGGATCGACAACTGGTGCAGGAACTGGCAGTTGACCCTCGAACGTAAATAAATACAACGTGTTGAGTTTGAATAGTCGAAGAGATCCACTTCTGTTTCATTACACTGTTTGCGAGAAATCACAACCGTAAAATAACTACTAATAAGTATGTGAACCTACGTGAAGTGGAATGACCCTCATTAAGCAGGATTAATAGAAATAATAGAGATAATACGACGAAGAGCGGTAAATTTCGTCACTGGATCGTTCCTCGACACGAGAGCGTTACAGAGGTCAACAGCCTCTGTGCCAGATCTTATAATAGAGACGTTGTTCATCACGGAGAGGTTTACCATTGATATTTCGAAATCGTGAGTTCCGAGACAAATCGGGCGTGTCGTGGAATGACGATGACGAGAAAATTGTGTGTGTGTGCTTATGTGTGTGTTTGGAGTTTATGGGAGATCAACAGCGGTGTTATCAGTGCCCTTATGCTTATTTAAAGAACCAAATGTGGATTAAATTATTAAAATTTTTATCACACAGTGAGAAGGAAACTTATAAAATGACATTAATTCACTCATTCACGCTGACCCACACAAGCACTTTACCTCACAGGCCTTAATACAACGGAGAAAAGTGAAAAGTGCTATATCTGAGATTAAAACAGGAGTTAAACTACAGAAGAGCTAAAAGAAAGGCACAGGGGAACGTGGCAGACTAACCAATTACAAAAAACATACATGAACCAATCACCCAGTTAACACATTTAGAACATCTTCCTAAAATTTTAGGAAACTAGTTGGACGAATCACAGAATCTTAAAACTCTCACCACATTCGTTTGAACCTCACTTAAAATAAAGATCTGTCAGCAGATCAGCTTCTGCCAGCTGGTTGGAAAATAAAACACAGTCCAATAAAATGTGGCGTACGCCACAAGTACCACACATTGGAGGGTCCTCTCGCCGGAGCAAAAAGCCACGTCTCATAGAGCTGTGGCATGTGTGAAGACGAACAAGGAGAACTTTCTCCCATCTGCGTGGCTGGAAGGAGGTATACTACTGCCGCGTTATGGGTGTTACTAGACGGAGATTATTGTCTGACACATCCAACAGCTCATTTTCGCATCGACACAGGATTCTGTACTTCAACGACGAGAAAATTAGAGAATTTCCAGCTCATAGGGAGCTCTACTGTCATTCTTCCTCAGTGCCTCCTCCACACATCGTAAAGTGGCTTGTGCAGTGCTGATCTAGGTTGTGGGGATGTAGATTACATCCAATAGAGGTACCAAACTGTGACGATATTGACTGTTACATTTCACCCACTGTGCAAATAGAACCGTACTAAATGATCAGTATTCCATTCCTGCTCAGAATGTCGTCGTTCTTCCCCATCACTAACAATTTTCTTACGTCTGAATGAGATTAATTTGTTTAGTGATTCACAGTGCGCATATTTGGAAATTGCTTTAAGGATTTAAGATACGTAATTATCTCTTTCGTTTTCATGTAGGTGTTACTTATAGACTCCTTTCTTAGGTGTCAGTGTCAACTCTTCTTGATATTTGCAGTAACTAGCAACCATCTTTAAAAGTTGGCTTGTGGGAAATTCATTTCCACTGTATTCCCTAGACAACATTGCTTCAACAGCCAGTACAAGGTGTATTACAGCGTGTTTGATTACTGGGGCACCCATTGTCGTAGTTCCGCCTTGTGCGCCGAGCGAGCAGATCGTTGTTTACGTATCCACCCCGCCGCAGCGTCGAAAGTGTTTGGGAGTTTATAGCGTCAGCTGTGTTTGCGTCTTTGTGTGTGTGACATCGTCGTTGTCTCGTCTCTCCTTCGCTGTGTGTGAGTGTGTGTGTGTGTGTCTGACAGCGGCCTAGACCGCTCCTGTTTGTTCATTTTACCTCGGACCAAGTGTATACCGCATATTTTGACAATGAGATTTATGTGTTCTTGGTGAAATTGGTAGATCTCCTTCGTGGAGATGAGTTCCTGTTGAAACATGATAATGAGGTTCCCTTCCGGCTTAGAGGTAGTTCGGTCGGTATGATACTACTTGCGAATGCGGACATTGAATATACCAATGTTAGAGTACTCAGTCTTCCTCCGGAGGTAGAGGATATTTATCTTAAGGAAGTTTTGACGCAACATAGTGGCATGAGAATCATTCGCCGTGAACGTTGATCAATCAACACAAGATGCAATGCTATAGCGTCATACATTCGGTGAAAATGCAAATCAAAAAGACTATTCCATCTCATTTGCAAGTTCCTGGCTATAGTATCCATGTTACGTACAGCAGGCAGGTGGGGACATGTTTTCAGTGCAATGAAAGATCCATCTTCGAACCAACTCTCTCAAAGTCTTCCTTTGAACAGCGTCGTAGGTTAACGATTGCTGATCTTCTCTCCCCTGGTCACGAATTATAATCTACAACTGCCCTCGTTTCTGGCGATCCTCCGACAATTCCCACTATGACTGTGGGTGATTTTCCGCAGCCGCGAAGAAAGCCTGACCTCGTTCTGCTACAGCTTGGACGCCGGCGCGGTGATTCATAACAAGCGGCGCCGCAGTTAGGACAGTGATGAATTTGTTGCACTTTCCGCTGTTCCACCTTCCTCTGAACCGTGTTTGTATGTCACTCCAATAAGTAGTGTAGTACCACATAGCCCTGGCGAGGTGGAAATGGGGGAGGCAGCCTCTGGTATTCCTGCTGCTGAAGGGTGCCCCCTACGGAGCCGCCCCGGAGCGAGTGTGTGTCGGAGTCGTCTCCTTCGCAGCCTCCACCACAAGTCCAATCGGTAATACAGCAATACCTTCTCGTTCTTCTCTCTACTATCGACGATGGAGATCGTGATTGGCCGCCTATTGTGACTTCCGTTCCGGAAATTGTTACGTCCGAGGTTTCCTCCGCTGTCTCTCTGATTCACTCTGATTGCCCTCCATTAGGGAGTCGGTATGCTTTCCAGAGCGACCATACTGTGGGGCAGGCCTCTGACTCTGAAAATTCACAGATTGATACGGCAGTGGTACAAGTTCCGCCTACGCCGCCGACTGTAAAGGATATTATACCTCGCAGCCGGATTAAACAACGCGTACAGCCGGAACGTGCAAAGTGGTATCACAGCTGCATCTAGTTCCACTGCGTCTTTTTTTATGAATCCTGTGCGGATATATTATTCCTGCAAGAAGTTTTGTATACCAATTTCCCTCTTCCTGGATTTCTAATTGTTTTTTAAAGCGGCGCCCGAATTTTCAACGGGAACTGCCTTATTCTTCTGAGAATGCATTCCTATTGCTGAAATAGAGGTTCTCGACTCTGGCGGCAGGGTAGGCTGCAGGCTTTTGGATCTCATCTTGGTTGTCTTATATGCTCCGTCTGGTTCCAGTTACAAAGTAGAATGTTCGCGTTTTTATAAAGAGCAGATTATTTATCTTTTACGTAGGTTTCCTCCGGGTCTGATGTTAGGTGGTGATTTTAACTGTGGTCTGCGTCTTGTTGATCAGTCTCTCGTTTCAATCATTATCGAGACAGAACGAGCTGATACACTCGATGCACTTGAAAGATGTTTGGGAGAGTAAACATCCGACGTTGGTTAAATGTACCCGACCGCTGTGGCCGAGAGCTTCTAGGCGCCTCAGTCCGGAACCGCGCTGCTGCTACGGTCCCAGGTTCGAATCCTGCCTCGGGCGTGGATGTGTGTGATGTCCTTAGGTTAAGTTAGGTTTAAGTAGTTCTAGAGCTCAGATGTTAAGTCCCATAGTGCTTAGAGTCATTTGAACCTTTTTTTTTGTTAAATGTAGCATTTTACTGCGACTACCAGCAACAGGATTGACCGATTCAACTTACCGGACAGGATGCACAATCGCATTCTTGAAGTCGATATTATCCCTGCTAGCTCTTCTGGACACTGTGCTGTGACTGTCACTCTCCAACTTGATCGATAACAGTGAAAGTAATCCATTCACCGTGGATGTTACATGTCGCTCACTTGGCAGATCCGTCTCTCGGTGATGTGATACACAATACGTGGGAGCATAGTTTTCGATCTGCTGTGAGGTGTTCTACCACTCTGGAACGGTGAACTGACCTGGCTAAACCGAAGCTCTATCAAACTTTATTCATTTATTGTGCTGCTAGGGCGAGGGATTTTCGGAGAACTCATGAATTTTATTATTGTCTCTGGTGCGACTTGTATGACGGTACGGATCGCGCCCGTCTGCGGATTGCAGATGTACGATGTATTAACGCAAAGTTATTGCAGTTGAAGAGGCAACAGATGGAAGGGTTGCGCGTGCGATCGAAACCACTATCATTAGTGGTGCAATAACTGACTTCGTTATACCATCTGCTTCGACAAATTCAATTGCTGTTTATTACCACAAATTTTTGGCATATTATCTGGGAACTCTAAACAGGTCGTACATATTCAGGAATCGTGGTTATATACATTGATTTATATTTTGCATATAGTAATAAATTATTTTAAAAGCAACCATTGGTAATATTAAAGTAGAAATTTCAAAATAAGAATCAATTAAAAAACATAAAATAAAAGGAATTAACTCAAGTTCTAAGTGAATATCTTCCAGTTTATGTGTTATGTGTTACAGGCGACATCTGAATAACTCGGGGTTTGCCGACTAACTACAACTGTATCTACTTCTAAACCTATTCTTGCTGCACTATTCTATATTGCCCACGCTCGTATGTGCGTGCCTCTTCAATCCTTGAGTCTAAGTATACCTGTATGGGTGGCCATACCATAACATTCTTTCTCTCTTTCTACCCTTCTCTTTTTAAAAACGTTTCTTCTCTTAATAAAATTTATAAGTCTATATCGTTATCTGTAATGGAGGAAATGCTTCTTGCGATCTTTTGACCTTATTTTGACATTCAGAGCGTCCACCTGATCTTATAGGCTGCCTTTTAGATATTCTGTGTCCAATCACATTTACTGTAATCCACAAGTTTTGGTCAATTACAATTGTTTCCACATCGCAGTCAAACTGCCTGCAGTCTCTTTCTACCTGACGAAAAGGACAACTGAAAACTACATGATCAGCAGCACGTTTCTCTCCACATTCACAGATTGATGTGTTACTACAACCTACTCGATGCAAATATATGGGATATGAACTGTGACCCGTTAATAGGTGTATGATACCTCGGGTAGGGGCGATGTCGTGAAGTTTGAACCAGTTCCTGATGTTTGGGAGTGTATTGTAAACCCACCTTGCAGTGTTCCTAGTGTCCCAGTCAGACTGCCATTCATCTAACTTCCAGGCTTGTAAAAGACTTTTAACAGTATTATGAGTTCCTGTGATCTCATACAACCACTACAGAGCTGACCTGCAACATACCACGATGTCCATCGGACATATCCCGAGAATCACCAGTAACCCTTCGACAGGTGTAGTGCGAAAGGCACCGGTGAGCCTCAGAAGTACTCTCCACTCAGTTCGTCGCAGTATTGCTTTGTAGCTGTCTAGCTGAAGGCGACGAGCCCAGACGCTGGCAGGAGAGCCAACAATGGTGCTGAAGATAGCTTTGTGATATGTCGCACCACATGCTACGGTAATTTATAGTAAGAAGTGCAAGCACGGGCGATCTTATACATAATTTTAGCGGCTTTCTGGGTAACATATTTTACATGTTCTTTCTATAAAGTTTCTTTTCTCGTCTAGGAGAAAGCTTCAATATCTACAAACAGTACTGCGTTTTACAGGGATTCCGTAAAGCCTGAGGGAGGGATTACTGGCAAGAGAAAGTCTTTCCTTCAGAAGCATATATGTTGTTTTATGAAAAGCTATGGTCAGTTTGTTGCCTTTGCACCTATGCTGCGTCTGAGCAAGCACATCATTCTTCTTTTCCTCAAGTATCGCCCTGAGGTCTGCAGACACAATTACTAGGATGTCATCTGCGTATGTCACAAAACCTTCAGTAGCATCTGCCCCACTTAATAGGAGTAACAATGATTCAATACTAAGATCCCAGAACAATGGACCTTTTATGGAGCTTTGAGGACCATCCTTGCTAACCTTCTTGATTACCTTGTTCTGTCCCGCCTTCTACTGGATGCTAAGTTCGCTACAATTATATGAAGAGATAGGTTAACCGCACCGTCTATATACTTCCCTTTTCTTTGGATATCAAGTTCGGCGTCGACGCTCTTGTATTACTCCTCTTACAGTAGTACGTAGTTCACGCCTTAAATCAGTACTATGTGGGTCTTTACGACGTCGATACACTTAGCGACCTTCCCTTCGACCAGGTTATTGGGACTCCTGGTAGGCCACTTATTTCTGAGCAGGTACCTTTACTTCTTTTTGTCATAGTGCGCTCCCCAAAAAGCTTTATGTGCGTTTTTGGCCCGACTTTGGCGTCACATTTGCGTCCAAGTTGAACGAACTGATAATGAGTGGATTGGGGGAGGGGGGGGGGGGGGGGGGGAGCAGTTGCGCCCGCGCCGTTCAAGGTGGAGAAAATTGTGTTGATACCAAAAGATCCTGGTCATAATATTGTTGATAATTTTCGTCCTCTCACGTCACTGTATTCTGATTACAAGACGACGACGAGGGCGTTAAATCGCAGGATGTCTGCTTTTCAGGCAACTGCCAACGACGAATATTTTAGAGTTTTCTCCCTGGTCGCTCTATTCTTACCTATGTGGCCGACTACCGTGGTGTGTTTTCAGTTGTTGAGTGGTTAGCACACTGGACTCGCATTCGGGAGGACGACGGTTCAATCCCGCGTCCGGCCATCCTGATTTAGGTTTTCCGTGATTTCCCTAAATCGCTACAGGCAAGTGCCGGGATGGTTCCTTTGAAAGGGCACGGCCGACTTCCTTCCCTAATCCGATGAGACCGATGACCTCGCTGTTTGGTCTCTTCCCCCAAACAAACCAATCCAAATCTTTTTCAGTTGTTGCCGTTATTTCTGTCCATGTGCTTTTCCCTTTTTGGTTTTTAATAAGGTTTTCGATCATGTAAATCATGAATTTCTGCTTCGAACTCTGGAGATCATTTGGTTTACTGGTGAGGCTCGTATAGAGTTATCGAACCTGTTCACGGGCATTGTTGCTTCGCCATTTGTAAATGGGCAACTGACGCCCCCGATTACCATTCGTGGGGGAGTGCCACAGGGCAGCCCACTCCCGGTGTCTTCGTTTGTCATATCTCTGGGGCCGATGCGTCGGAAGGTTGCGTCCCAGCTTCAGGGGAAGCACCCTCGCTGTTCGCGCGTATACTGATGATGTGATGGTTTTACTCCGTCAACGTGCAGAGATACCTCTGATGAAGGCGATCATCGATGATTATTGTTGACCCGGAAACGTGAATTAATGAAAACAAAAGTAAAAATCCTAATTTACGGAGTTTCGCTGGAGCAATAGTGTAGTAGGTGTGCGTTCCTAGATACGATGCAGCACCAGTTTAGTTGTTGTGGTCACCTAGAAAACTGGTCCTGGCTCAGGGAGCAGCTGGCTTTCCTCATTCGGTCTGTTGAAGTTAAATATTCCACTGATGTAGTTCTGCGGCCGGATACTTTTTTTCTCGGAGGGCAAATACTAACACGATCATATGGTTGGTTGGTCACTTTTCACATTTTGTAGTGGCTAGTTAACGGGGTGATGACCTTTTGGCTTTTAGCCAGTTTATGTCTACGGCTTAATGATCCTGCTTGAAACTGCTCGAATGATTCCGTTAACAGCCTCTGCCCTTATTATGCATCTGTATTCTCGTCCCTCTTTTTCCTCTGTATTCCTTCCTCTTGCGCTATTGGTATTGGTTTTGGAAAATTAAAACAAACAAAAAAGCAGCCATGTGAGGGAGCAGCTCAGTGTCCGGAAGGCTCAAATGGCGCTGAGCACTATGGGACTCAACTGCTGAGGTCATTAGTCCCATAGAACTTAGAACTAGTTAAACCTAACTAACCTAAGGACATCACACACATCCATGCCCGAGGCAGGATTCGAACCTGCGACCGTAGCGGTCTCGCGGTTCCAGACTGCAGCGCCAGAACCGCGCGGCCACTTCGGCTCAGTGTCCGGAAGGGGGGGGGGGGGGGGGGAGGGTGAAGGCGTCAAGGCGTCGACCGATCGAGGTGGCGCAGTGGTTAGCACACTGGACTCGCATTCGGGAGGACGACGGTTCAATCCCGTCTCCAGCCATCCTGATTTAGGTTTTCCGTGATTTTCCTAAATCGTTTCAGGCAAATGCCGGGATGGTTCCTTTGAAAGGGCACGGCCGATATCCTTCCCCATACTTCCCTAACCCGAGCTTGCGCTCCGTCTCTAATGACCTCGTTGTCGACGGGACGTTAAACAACACTAACCTAACCGTCAAGGCGTCGTGGCCAGGGCCTCGAAGTATTCGACACCTGCCCACATCCCACATTGTCGCCACCAGTCTGAAGCTGACTGTGGCCCTCTTGATTACTTTACGCGTAGCGTCTTTGACTGGTAATCATAACCTGCTGGGTACCTGGTTCGAAAGCATCAGTTGCTTCAATTCTAAATAAATATCGCCAGCAATGGCGGCCGAAGACTCCTGGCATAAGGAGTCAACGTCGTTCTGTCGACGACGTTGTAATAGATGGCAATGGAGCGGACAGAGATCCGTGGCACTTTCTTGCCCTTGGGGTGAGAAACTGTCCCTAAAAGACGAAAGAATCAGCAATGAAAAGCTGAATGAGGATGCAAAAGGCACTGGAAACAACTGTATTAAAGAAACGTGATGTGTATGCGCAAGACATGTGGCCTGCAATTGAAAAAGTGGCATAATGATCTCTCCATTCCAAAAGATTCCAGATTAGTCCCCCATTCGGATCTCTGCCAAGGGGGAGGTGACTATGAGAAAAAGATGGACTAACTGGGATTTCTGGTCAAACAAATATGGGGTAATATCAACAGCAGTAGAATATAATGTAACGGGATTCGGATTCGTTATGAATAGGGAAGTAGGGCAGAGAATGAGCTACTGTGAACAGTTCAGTGACAGGGCTATTCTCGACAGATTCGACAGAAAACCAACGACGACAACGATAGTTGTGGTACACATGCCAACATCGCAGGCAGGAGATGAAAAGATAGAGAAAGTATGTGAAGACACTGAACGGGTAATTCAGCATGTAAAGCGAGATGAAAATCAGATAATAATGGGGACTAGAATGCGGCTGTAGGGGATGGAGTAGAAGAAAGAGTTTCAGCAGTAAGGTTTGGTAGTAGGAATGAGGCAGAAGAAAGACTAATTGTGTTCAACCTTAAATTTCAGATGGTAATTGAGAATACTCTGTTCAACAATCACAAGAAGAGGAGATGTACTTGGACAGGACCTAGAGATAACAGCGTGATTTCATACTGGTCAGAGGAGATTCTGGAATCAGATACTGGATTGTAAAGTATACTCAGGAACAGACATATGTTCAAATCAAAATGCAGTAATGATGAAAATTGGACTGAAGTTTAAGACAATCGTAAGAGGACTGGTTGTGGAAGGAAGTGGGAAACTGAAATACTGAGGAATGATGAGACGCATGTGAAGTGCTCTAAGTATGTGAATACTACGATAAGGAACATCAGAGTAGATTTATTTGAAGGGGAGTATACATTTCTAAAAAGAACAGTTACAGATGTTTCACATTCAGACATAGGTATAAGGAATGTACGTGCGACGAAAACTTGGGAAATACAAAACATTCTTCAATTAATGGACAATAGAAGGAAATAGAAACATTGGAAGACGGCAGGTCTTTTCGACCCGCCTTCTTTCCAGTTTATTTGATCCTGTTCTATGCTCAGATAAATTATTAGAGAGGGGTGACAGTGGTTGTAACGCCGAATTGCGTGTGGTCACTTGAGGTGGAGCAGACGAGCGCTTGTTCTCCATCGTGAAGCCGTATGGAAAGAGTATCTTGCCGGTGCTTTGACACGGCAGTGGCCGTCACAAGAGGACACAGCCCAGGCCATAGGGAGTCATTGGATACACAGAAGTGGAACTGCAGATGGAGGGGCTCAGCTGTATTGTCCCTGTAGCCAGAGGAGAAATGCGCAGCTTATTTCGCAGAAGTTTTAGCAGGTGGCATCATACAGTCTCCTGTTTCCACCAAGTTCGGTATCTGCTTGTTGTCGAAAACATTTCTCGGAGACATTACTGTTAGCCGGAGACTCGGTAGCTGAGAAAGTTATGGCGTCTTTCCACGTCACGTAGGCGTTCTGGTCTGCGTGGTTTCAAATGGCTCTGAGCACTATGGGACTTAACATCTGTAGTCATCAGTCCCCTAGAACTTAGAACTGCTTAAACCTAACTAACATAAGGACACCACGCACATCCATGCCCGAGGCAGGATTCGAACCTGCGACCGTAGCAGTCGCGCGGTTCCGGACTGCGCGCCTAGAACCACTAGACCACCGCGGCCGGCTCTGCGTGGTTTCCCGCGTTCTAAAAATAACAGTGTGTTGATGGGACAGAAGTTCATGACGTAAGAAATCGACACAATGGAGGCCTGTCGATTTACTAGGACTGCAGGAAGAGTTTTTCCCATATTATGGAGGGAGACTGTATAGTATGCGGAGTGATGCACAACTGGCGCAGGAGTGTTGCGAGCTTTTCATTGCTGGTTTTAGTTTGTTGGAAAAAACTCCACGGGGAGGTTTCCGCGGCAGGAGAGTTATTGTGGGGAAGAGGACAATTCCATCGTGGTCCACGAAAGGGTGCAGACGTCATACTATTCGTTCGGGATCCACAGACGAGTGCGGACAAGATTCGGTCTTGCTCCGAGGAAGAGGATACAATGTAGTCCTCTGATAAAGGCAGCAGACGAGATAGTCAGGCCAAACGGCGACCTCTTGAACTGATAACACTTCCCTAATGCAAAGAAGGCTGTGTACTGCCTACATTCTAGGTGGAGTTCAATTTGCCAAAAGCTACTGCGCAGATCGATCAACGAGAAAGCCCGACGCCGAGGCACACTACGCGTCGCATCTCAAGTTTTCTATACGTATGGTGAGGATTGCGCAGCACCGGCAGCAGGAATCTTATTACTTTAATGCTCGCCCACGGAAGCAGCAGTTGTTGTCCGATTCAAGCGTATGATAGTAGTTTGCATCTGAGTTCAGTTCACAATCACTACCAGTCGTATTGTTTGTAGTCAGATTGCATTAGTCCTTTAAAGTCGCAATTAAAGTCGAGTCATCAGCCTTGCTTGAACTTTACCAACTGCCACTCAGACCACTCTAATTTTTGAATTTTGGATAGTCTATAATCAAGATGTTACGTTGATCGACATGATGAGGATATTAGTTTGTGGGGCGCTCAACATCATGGTCATCTGCAGCCGTACAAGTTTCACATCTTTCCAGTTCCTGTCTCGGTACTTCCCAAATGATGATGAGATGATGAGGACAACACAAACACCCAGTCCCCGGGCGGAAAAAGTCCCTGACCCGGCCAGGTATCGAACCAGGGACCCCGTGATCCAGAGGCAGCAACGCTAGCCACTAGACCCGAGCTGCGAACACCGATATTCCACATTTTACATATGTTTTACAAACATCTGTCTTGATACTTAATTATTTCTATCATTTAAGATCAAAAGATTCGTTGATCACCTTTAATAATTTTGTTTACTTATGTGGGAGACAATGGGAAGAGTCTTGACTGAGAAATACAGTGTCGTCTTTAGTAACGCTACACAGGGCCACTTTTTATAGTCATATGTGTTCATATCTCTTGTGCATAATTTTCATAGTAGTGTCACTGAAGTGGTAGCTCTGTGTCTGTTACTGAGAGACAGAGGCCGATTAGAGGCACAACATGCCTGCCCGCCAGAAGGACACTTTGTAACGTTTCAAGGATAGATGGGAATACAGCGATAAAAAGCCCTTAGGAATCAAATAAATTGAATGTTCAGTGTATCCAAGATGAAATGGCTGCAGGAAAGACGTGAAGAAATCGAAAAAGAATGATAGTGAGGAGGATCAACTCAGCCTACAGGAAAGTCGAAATACCCTTCGTTGAAGTTACAAACAAAGGTGGTAATATTAAGAGTGTAATGGGAAATCTACTGTTAAACGCAGAGGAGAGAGTGGATAGGTGGAAAGAGAACGCCGAATGCCTCTGTGTGGGGGAAGACCTGTCAGATGACGTGATAGAAGAAGAAACTGGAGACAGTATGGAAGAAGTAGAGGACCCACTATGCGAGGCAGAATTTACAAGGGCCCTGGAACACATGAGATCAAATAAGGTAGAAGGAATAGACAACGTTCCACCTGAATTTCTAAAATCATTGGAGGAACTGGCAACCAAACGACTATTCAAGTTTATGTGTAGAAACTATGATACCGGTGACGTACCATTAGACTTTTCCAAAAATATCATCCACACAATTCTGAAGATAGCATGGTCAGGTAAGTGCGAGAAATATCGAACAATCGAAGCAAATGACAAGGCTAATCTAAAATGGTTCAAATGGCTCTGAGCACTATGGAACTTAACTTCTGAGGTCTTCAGTCCCCTAGAACTTAGAACTACTTAAGCCTAACTAACCTAAGGACATCACACACATCCATGCCCGAAGCAGGATTCGAACCTGCGACCGAAGCGGTCGCGCGGTTCCAGACTGTAGAGCCTAGAACCGCTCGGCCACCCCTGCCGGCGGCTAATCCAAATAAGAATGGAAAAAAATTAAGGATCTGTCAGATGACGATCACTTTGGCTTTCGGAGACGTGAAGGCTCCCGAGAGGCAAATCTAATATTGCACTTGATAATGGAAGCAGGAATGAAGAAAAATTAAGAAACGTTCATTGGATATATCGACTTAGAAAAGCGTTGGACAATGCAAAATAGTGCGAGGTGTTCGACATCCTGAGAAAAATAGGAGTAAGCTATAGGGAAAGGTAACAAGAACCAAAAGGGAACAATAAAACTGAAAGACCAAGAACTAAGTGATCAGATTAAAAAGGGTGTCATATAGGGATGCAGTTTTTCAGCCCTAATGTTCAATCTGTACATGGAGGAAGCAATGACGGAAGTAAAAGGAAGGTTCAAGAGTGGGATTAAAAAATTCAGGGTGAAAGCATATCACAGACAAAATTCGATGATGACATTGCTATCTTCAGTGAAAGTGATCAAAAATTAGAGGATCTGTTGACTAGAGTGAACAATCTATTTAATATAGAATATGAATAGAGAAAAAATCGGAAGAAAGACAAATGTAATGAAAGGTAGCAGAAATTAAAATTTGAAGAGATTTAACATCAAAATCAGTGACGACTAAGTAGACGCAGTTAAGGAATTCTGCTGCCTTGGTAGAAAAAAATACATGACGGACGGTACAAGGGGAACTAAAAAGCAGAGTAGAGCAGGCAAAGAGGGCATAAAGAGAGCATTCCTGCGCGAGAGAAGTTTACTTTTATCAAACATAGGCCTTAATTTGAGGAGGAAATTTCTGAGAATGTACGTTTGGAGCAACGCTTTATAAGTTAGTGAATCATGGACAGTGGGATAAGCGGAACAGGAAATAATCGAAGCGTCGAAAACGTAGTGCTACAGAAGAATGTTGAAAACTAGATGGACTGATAAGATAAGTAATGAGGAAGTTCTCCGCAGAATCGGCGAGGAGAGGGACATATAGAAAACACTGACAAGGGGAGGGGACAGGATGTAAAACACTTATTAAGACGTTAGGTACTAACGCCATTGTGCTATAGATAGCTGTGGAGATTAAAAACTGTAGAGGATGACAAATAATAGAGGTCATAGAGTAGAATTGCTACTCTGAGATGAAGACTTTAGTGCAGAGGAGGAATTCGTGGCGGGCTGCATCAAACCCGTCAGAAGACTAAAACTCAAAATAACTTGATAACACGATTTTGGAGACAGAAAGGAAATAAAGCAATAGCTGGACATCAACACCTGTCAGCGCTGAGGCATAAATCAGTGAACTAAGAGAAAGCTTCAAGTGTCAAAGACGGCGCTGGCGACGACGGAGTATAAAAAATATCGACAGCGGTGGCACAGTGGTAAGACAACAGACTCGTATTCATGAGGATGGTAATTCAAATCCCCGCCCGGTAAAGTTGATTGAATTTTAACTCGATTTTTCTAAATCGCAGAAGTCTATAGCTGTTTCAATTCCAGTCGTCAGCTTTCTGTTGGTAGCTAACCTTGCCTAAAAACCTTTATTTTGAACCAATTTTGTTAAGGGACTAACGGTTTCGTGGCTTATCATGAGGTGCATATCTAAACAATAAAAAATAAACAATGGTAGCGATTAAACCTCTGTACATCAATGTCAAAGCCATAAGCTCCCAATTATAAGAGTAGGTAAAACCACAAGTCTACTTACAAACATTAAAACATTCTAGACAACATGGCTGAGAATACAGAAGCCCCAACGTTCATAGTTAAAACCAAATTGTCCGTAGGAAGAATAGTCAACGAACAGGAACTTGGGCGACGAAAAACGTCTGGGTATCTAAATAACAAGAAATAAACACTGATGGTGAGTGATTGAACTGCTATACATCAAAGTAATACCAGACCCAAATACCACAATTTATGAGAATAGATAAAAACACAACAGTACTCATAAACGTTAAGACGTGATAAACAACATGACGTAGAATACAGAAAGCCCAACCTTCATCATTAAAGCCGTATGTCTGTAGGGCGGATAGTCAGTGAACAAAATGTTACGCCACGGGAAACATCCTATCCCTGTAACAAGGATTGGCTGGTTGGTTGATTTGGGGTTGGGGATCAAACAGCGAGGTCATCGGTCCCATCGGATTAGGGAAGGATGGGAAAGAAGTCCGCCGTGCCCTTTCAAAGGAACCATCCCGGCATTTACCTGAAGCGATTTAGGGAAATCACGGAAAATTTAAATCAAGATGGCCGAACGCGGGTTTGAATCGTCGTCCTCCAGAATGTGAGTCCAGTGTGCTAAAGCCTATAACCAAACAATCAAAGTGGGACATTGGACCAAAGTAACAGATCGTCGAGACAAAAAGAAAAAGACTTACCAGCTCGTCAGTGAACCTCAGCAACCACCGGCCGCACTACACGCTTGGAGAGAGGCGGTGAACCAAAGTGTACGCCGCATGAGTCGGCTAGTAAGCCTTCTGATTCTTGCCTCGACTATCTTTTGCTTTTGGTCCAGCGTCTCAGTTCCGTTCTTTGGTTACAGGTACGTCCTTGTTACAGCGATAGGATGTTTTCCGTCGCCCAACTTTTTATTCATTCGAAAATTTGGAAATTTGTGATAAGTTCTTATGGGACCAAACTGCTGAGGTCATCGGTCCCTAAGCTTACACACTTCTTAATCTGACTTAAACTAACTTACGCTAAGGACGACACACACACCCATGCCCGAGGGAGGACTCGAACCTCCGACGGGGGAAGCCGCGCGGACCGTGACAAGACGCCTGAGACACGCGGCTACCCAGCGCGGCTTTTATTCATTGACTATCCGCCCTACGGACATATGGTTTTAATTGTGAAGGTTGGACCATAGTGTCCGCCGTGGCGTTTACCACCTTTTAAAGTTTGTAGTTTGTAAGTATACTTTCGTTTTTATCTATTCCTATATTAAGTATTTATGGCTACGGTATTCCTTTTATGTATAAGGGTTCAATCTCTATCACTGTTTTTTTTTTTTTTTTTTTTGTGTTTAGATACGCTGACGTTTTCCGTCGTCCAACTTACTATTCATTAACCATCCGCTCTACGGACAATACGGTTTTAGCTATGAAGGTTGAGTCTTCTATATTCTCAGACATGTTGTTTAACATGTTTTAATGTTTGTAAGAACACGTTCGTGTTTTTATCTATTATCACCATTAGGTTCTTGTGGCTTTGACTTTGATGTATAGGAGTTCTGTCACTATCATTGCTTGTATCTTGTAGTATAGATATGCAACTGATGATGTTATTATATGCCACAAAACCGGTAGTGCCTTAATGAAATTGGTTCAAAGACAGCTACCTCAGCAGTTCTTCCTAAAAACTGTATTATCACAGCTACGGATGCTCCGACCACAGGGTTGTTTTTTTGCCTAAAATGGTTTTATTTTGGGCTCACAATCTATTTTCGTGGATTTACGCAATTCATACTACCACACCATCTCATACCCATGCAGAATGCCCTTCTTGTCGAAATTTAGGTTTCTCCTAAAGCTCACAGAAAGCAAACTCGGCTTCAGTCAACCCCAGTTCAGTCACTAATAATAATCCCGTCTCTTGGCAGCGTTTCGTGGAGCTCCTAACGTGTAATCTGAATTTGTCTGCTGCTAAGTTTATCCATAATGGAAGGATGATCGCCTGATCATTTGTTGTGTGCGCAACGCATATAAACATCTGCATTGGTAGGCACTTGCGTGTATAGTTGAAATACGGCGATTCGGGGAATCAGTGCTACTCTCATCCCCATGGCTAAATCATAACTAGTCGCAACTAAGGTTTTCAAATAATCTGCAGAGTTGCTAGTCCAGGATTTACATTCGATGTTAGAGTTCCACTATCGGCTCCAGCAACAGTGCAGTAAATTTCGAGCTCTGTAGAAACACCATTAACAAGCATGTGGCCGAAAGTGTCCGGAAGCCCTCTGTGCCTCGTTCCGAAGAGATCAGTTCAAAAATTGTTCAAATGGCTCTGAGCACTATGGGACTTAACATCTGAGGTCATCAGTCCCCTAGAACTTAGAACTACTGATACCTAACTAACATAAGGACATAACACACATTCATGCCCGAGACAGGATTCGAACCTGCGATCGTAGCGGTCGTGCGGTTCCAGACTGAAGCGCCTAGAACAGCTAGGCCACAGCGGCCCGCAAGAGATCAGTCATTGGGCTTATATCGTATAAGACCATTTGTTACTATAAGAACGTTTAATATTTGGAAAAGGTTTTCTACCAGATTCCATAAAACCTTCCACTTCCGCTACAGCCTATTTGGAAATCACAGCCGGCCGGTGTGGCCGTGCGCTTCTAGGCGCTTCAGTCTGGAAGCGCGTGACCGCTACGGTCGCAGGTTCGAATCCTGCCTCGGGCATGGATGTGTGTGTGATGTCCTTAGGTTAGTTAGGTTTAAGTAGTTCTAAGTTCTAGGGGACTGATGACCACAGATGTTAAGTCCCATAGTGCTCAGAGCCATTTTTTTGGAAATCACATGACAACCATAAACAAACAGTTTCTTAGACCCACCCTAACTGGTCGTCGGTTCTAGTACTTTCTTGACGCTTTCACAGCGCCATAACAATGCTAACAGTCATCCTGTCAATGTAATAATGTGGAATCTTTCTAACGGAATGTCCTTACTTGCGAATCCTGCAATCTGCTGCAGTTTGAACTCAGTTTTACAGAAACTACGTCTATGACTCCTTATTCAAAGCTTTTTTGGCCACAAAACCGATAAAATTGTAGTCAGTGTCTCGGCACGATAAACCTCACTCCCACAAATCCTTTATTATGCTGACGCAGTATAAGTCCACTTTTTGTCCCCTCGGATGTGATATAGAAACTTTTCGTCACACAATGTGAGTCTCGGTTCTCGGAAAGCTTCCACCGAGCAATTCCTTTTTTTCTATGTGAACAACTGTCTGCCTCTGTTTTCACCCCGTAGCTTCAATCAATATTCCGATTGCCTCTTCAACATACTGAACGAATATCCTTACCATTACGTGTATGTAGTTAAAAAGGTGTTGTCATTTATCAGCCGCACTGACGCACATCTATCAGTCGTTACGAAATGCTGAAAAGTAATAGATTCCTGCCTTTTCAAATCTGCTTTAACGTGGTATTGGATGATGCAGCCGTCCAACAGGATAGGTTTGTTACACCGGCTCAGGTTCATTGTCACATTCTGACAACAATCAGAACCAGGTTAGGGGAACAGTGTAACGACCAAACTCTGTGACGATCCCGCTTCCACTTTAAAACTACCAATGGAAGTCAAGTTTGGGAATATTAGAAGACAGCCGTTTCTGAGAAAAGGGGCTGTCCGTCTCGACTCCATGTCATTTTACAATTTTGATCGGTTTCGCATCATAATGTGTCCACTATAAGAGTATCCCTTCTAATTCAGCAGCATATGTACGTGCAATGTCAAGAACAATATTCCGACTGTATACCTGTAGTACCTCTCGATGAGTGTGGCGACTTAGTTTTTTTTCTTAAATTCCGTTATCGTGCATGAAACTTTATGATACTAGATGAAACTGAAGTGAAAAAGGTATGAAAGGCAGTGAATGTAATTACACCCCAAAGATGCACAATACGGTGGAAACCATGACATGTTGTTCAAACGGATAAAAGTAGTTTCAAAATGTTCAGGTGTGTGTGAAATCTTATGGGGCTTAAGTGCTAAGGTCATCAGTCCCATAGCTTACACACTACGTAACCTAAATTATCCTAAGAACAAACACACACAACCATGCCCGAGGGAGGACTCGAACCTCCGCCGGGACCAGCCGTAAAAGTAGGTCAACCTGCACAATTCCATCTTTACAATAAATATATTTTCCGAAATAAAACCACACTCATTAAAGATGGCATGTGTGTGTCGAAACATGTTTAGGCCAAGAAGAGAAAAAAAAGAAATATATTGTGTTTCGCTGAAGGCAAAGGTTTTACAAACTCTAACGATAACAAAACAGTTGTACTTTAAGTCATATCCGTGATCCACGTGTTCTCCCTTGCGAACCAAGAAAATCTGAAGTTGTAAAAAAGTTTACTAAACAAGAAGAGGGTATATTTACTGGCGGTCTTTGTACTCAGTCACCTTATAGGCTCAGGTGGTAAAAATAGACATTACAACTTCGGTTTATAACACTCAAAACTTTTAGAAACAGGGACACCCGTGCCGCTCTCCTTTCGCGTGTCAGGCGGCTAACTTCTCATTTCCGGAAGTCTTTTACAACTTCCAGTACTCATCGTAAAACCACTTCTCTGCGGCCCACCCTCTCAGCCTTCATTATTTATCCCAGTACTAGGGCGCACACCTTTCTTAACATTTTCCCGCCCTCCAGCTGCCAAACTTTAAATCAACATCCACCCTCAGAATTTGATCGTGAAAAACTCCTTTCAACAATTTTTTAAAATTTGAAATGAGTCTGACAACAAATATTAAGTCCAACCAGGACGTCAACCTATGTTCTTCGGTTGTTAACTATAGTATCAAAAAGATATACGAAGTTGTGGATTAAACAGAAACTCATAAAATATAGATATTATTACATCAATATGAAAAAATGCGAAAATGAAAATCTGTATGCAAGTCTCCTGCATCGTACCAAATGTTCAAATGTGTGTGAATTCCTAAGGGACCAAATTGCTGAGGTCATCTAGACTTACACACTACTTAAACTAACATATGCACAAACACCCATGCCCGAGGGAGGACTCGAACCTCCGGCGGGAGGGGCCGCGCAATTCGTGACATGGCGCTTCTAACCGCGCGGCCACTCCGCGCGGCTTGCGTCGTACCCATGGGACATACGCTTCATAAGCTTTTAATTTGCTGACAGTAAATATGTCGAAGCCTATCATATTTGGGAAACTGAATAACGGGAGGAAACAGTACAGAAGTTGCCTGCTACCAGGTATCACATTGTATCTATGCAGAAACTTCCTGCTAGGAGCCTGACAAGCATCATCTCTACCTCCAAACGAAACTTCGTCTTGACACAACAATTTTTTTCACACGCGAATATATAACTGCCGCGCTACTCTAGGAATATTTTTACTCAAATCAATGCCGCAGACCTTGACACTATATAATCCCAGACATGGAAAGGAAGAGATACACGCTATTGTATGACCTTTGCCTAACGTTGTGCGTCTTACTGTGCATAAAAACTTTCCTAACACATTTAAGAAATAGGCTTCCTCTCTTCGTGGAACGTGAAACATCACAAAAAATAATTATTTTTTATTCTTGGGCGCATAATATACATTTCATCAAAACTATCTGGTCAGTACAAGGAATTCCTTAGGATTTCTTGAGGTGCACTGTAATTCAAATCGATGTTCACAGAGCAATATTTCACTTCCATCGCAAAATAGTTTGGATAGTTATGAACCAGAAACTCGTGGAGCAACTAAAAATTCGGATGTCACTTTAATCTCCATATTAATTTTCACCAGCCTTAGTACCATTCCACAGTTGAAGTTACGAGCAACTGTAGTTTTACCCTTAATGCAAAGAAAATTTTGTGTAGTAGTAATCTAATGTCACTGTATTAGAATAAATCAGCCAGCACCATTCTGCATCGGAGAAACCCATGGTTTTATTAACATAAATAAATAAATAAATTCAATAAGAGTAAGGATCTCAGTTTCTTATGAAATGTAATTATTATTATTCCTTTGTTAATCTATGTGACTTTCTTCACTCTCTGAAGGTTTAGTGAATGGTTCATTACGCTGGGTGCACTTTCCATGAAATGCTCGAAATGCCAACTTTCGTAAAATCAGGGAAGCCTCATTCGATAAAAATTACGGTGTTCTACAACAGATCTTCCAACATGAAACAATTCAGTTTTATCCTTGTCATAATTTTCTCCTCAGTAACCTATTTAAGAAAACATTCATCTTTAACGTTCGATCAGGCTCCCTTCACAAATTTTCTAAATTCTGAAAATACGTGAAAATGACTAACAGAGAAAATGATAGTTGATTGTTTTATCAGAAATAACATAACAAAATCGGTACAAATGAATAAAAAGTAAATGAAATGGAATTATCAAGGATGCATTTTTAAATAATGTTGTCACAGGATATGCAGTTAATAACTCGTGAACATTTATAAATCCCTTTATAAACCAGAAATAAATGTCCCTACATTTTTGCTTCTCGTTCATGTAAGCCAAAATTTGGTGTAACATAACAAATTTACTTTTAGAGGGAGTCACACCACATCACACAAACCACTAATCAAAATTGTTTTTCCCCATATATGAATAATCACAATGACTTCTTCGCTGCACATAAATCTTTGTTCATATGTGTCTATGCTCGTTCATACTACACATAAAAAGGTTAATATAAAAGAGCGAAACATTATATTATCCGAGCCACACCCAGAGAAGATAAGTAATTCAAAATATATCCTTTACATAGAATAGTATCCCTAATTGTTGTAAACAATAGTGGTTATCGCCATTGAAAAACTAATTGTTATAAAAAATAGTGGTTATCGCCATTGAAAAAAATATTACTTTAATATACTTCTTTTATTCTTTGAAAATTAATACTTTGAAATTGTGTGCTCCTTGCTTTTAGTTCTAATTTAGTACTGTCCAGTGACAAATCTGGAAGTGATGGTTCAACAGTTTTCCGCTAGGCGCTACTAGCTTTTATAGCCAACAGCACAGAATACCATTTTTCTCGTAAATAGTGTGACTTTAGAATCAAGTAAAGATACAGCTATTGTGTCAGCCGTACCTGGGGAGTCAAGTGATAGGGCCAGGAGCAGCAGCAGTTTCTGTTTATACACAGGATTTAGGTTAGCTTACAGTGTTGGCTAGTGTATACCAGCTTATTCTAAGTTTCTGTGTAAACTTTAGGGCACTTGCTTTGTATTAGCTGACTTTGAACTGTAGCGAAACTAGCGGTGGTGTGACAGCAGTACTTAGATTGCATCCAGAGACTACTTGGATTAGTGTTATATTCCTTGTGGTAAACAAGAACAATGATTGAAGGTGGTGACGGACTACGCCTGTTCTGTACGGACACTATCTGTAAACAACTGGAAGCTGTGTTGCCTATAGGCGACAGGTTTCAGGCTGCTACTGTGTGCTGTAGTATCGTTGAGGAACCTGGGACGATTGTTTTGGCCTCTCTGGTGAGTATAAGAGACGCCTGGGATTCCTGATGATGAAGTGAATCTCCGGGCGGTAGGTGAAAGTGCGTACTAGACCGTAACGCTGTCACTTTACGCCTCAAAAACTGATTGCAATTACTACCCACTGCTCAAAGTGTATCTGAACAACCACGGGATGCCTCGTCTGTTGGGAATGTGGCCGATCATCCTGCAAGGTCCGGACAAGATTAGAGGGTGAGATTCCTTGTAACTGCGAGCTCTAACGTTAGACGGATGATGAAGCCTCTAATGCTCCTTAGGCTTTCTTTTAACCTGACTGTGTTGATATTTAATCGTGATTTCACCTGAGGATAAGGCTAAATCAGTGCTATAACCAAGTAAGCAGTAGTCAAGCAAAAGCAAAAACTAAATTCTGATATATATTTTTACCGTCTCAATGTAAAATGAACGATCACGAGACAAAAGTAAGGGACAACTAATTTTTTCAACCATTCAGAAATTATTGTTAGTGTACTTTACTATAACCGAAGAATATCACAAAGCCAACTTTGATGTACATTAACCAACAGTGATATTGCATTACTGGCACAAAAATGTTTTTTAACTAAACAAAATATTCTCTCATCACTTTGGAACAAGTTGGTTGATTGTCTGGTTGATTTGGGGGAGTGGACCAAACAAGGAGGCCATCGGCTTAGGGAAGGATGGGAAAGGAAATCGGCCGTCCCTTTCAAAGGAACCATTCCAGTATTTACCTGAAGCGATTTAGGGAATCACGGGAAACCTAAATCAGGATGGGCGGACGCGGTTTTGAACCGTCATCATCCTAAATGTGTGTCTCATGCCACCTCGCTCGATGGAACAAGTGCGAAATTTTATAATTACAACACTATTAGGCTGAACGTGCTAATCAGTTCAATGAAATCTCACTGTTTGCAGGTATCCAACACCCTTCTGTATGACCGACATTGAGCAACATTTATATTCGTTCAGTGATAAACGGGATCAAACAACGCCGATACAGTGCTATTTCACTCCAGACCAGAAAAACATGACAAACGTTCATTTAGATATAGTCAACACACGCTAGCAGCATCTGGAAGTATCAGTTTGCTAAAAATTGAGTATTTCATTTACCGGACTGAATTCACAGTATTAATTACTGCTGTTACTACCCGCCAAAACAGCCGCACGTGTTAGCATGCAGAATCCGGTGTTCGGGAATGTGAGCCGGACCGGATCGAATCCACCATCGGATTAACGACGAGGGTGTGCCAGCCAGCCTCGACGTTTTGTAGGCGGTTTCCCACATCCCACTAGGTCAATACTGGTATCCACTTCCCTCTTCAGTTACATGATTTGCACATTTCACATGGATAACAATACATGCAGGCAGTTGGGGTACACAAGTTCCATACCGGAGGGGAGCTGGGTAAGGGATAAAGGGCTGGCGACAGGAAGGTCATCCGGCCACCCTCTATCATTAACATTGTCGATTACGATAATTGACAAGCCGATCCTGTGCGCATGCGGGATAAATGCAAAAGAAAGACAATAATTATTTCTGTTACTGACTTATTTGAAATATGTATCTTTAATTGGAATGTTTAATATGAAGTGTAGTCATTTTGATGAAGAACCAGGTAAGGAACCACGTATAGGTAATATGATTCAAGTTATGGACTGATTTGCAAAAATTCAGTTAATTGGTGTATAAACAGAGACTGAGATTCACTGGTCCTATTCTTTCACAGATCTAATAAAGTTACAGTGCCGTTGACAGTGTGATGTGCGGCGGGCAGTCGTAAGTTTTCTCGGGCACTGAGGTGTATTCTCTCTCACACACAGATGAAGTTGGTACTGTCGTCGAGGTTTTGTAGTTGAAACATACTTCCCATTAATGTGCGTCTGTGGCGCTCTCATTAAAAAACTTTCGTAGGGAATGGGACCGCACACACGTCTGTCCAGTTCATGTGCTGCCATCTAACTCCCTGTCCGCACCATACCTGTTCGCCGTACCAACTCAACTTCCACCGTATCTGCCTACTCTACCTCCCAGAGATGACTTTTACAGGACGTCTTTCGTATGGGCCATCAGGCGCATTTTCTCTGGTATTCCTGTAGATATTTGAAATTTCGCTTTTTCAATGTGTATCTGGAGTCATACCAAACAAATAGTGCTCATATAGTGATTCAAGCATCGCTAAGTGCCGACAGAAAGTGTCGGTTTGTTTCCCGTTATGAGCAATATGAGTTTTACGGAGAAATTTTTTTACTCATTCGTCTGAGCGGCCCCAAATTTGTCTAGTGCTATATTTTTTATCATATCTCTATTAATAGAGACAGTAAAACACGAAGATTTACCAATACTCCAGCAGCGACAGCACCACTCAGGCCGGCACTAACTGCTACCGGAATGCAGCAGCGCTATTCAGTCGCTACTGACGTACACGTTATTCTTGGTGTTAATATAACCATTACTGGTCATTAAAATTGCTACACCACGAAGATGACGTGCTAAAGACGCGAAATTTAACCGACAGGAAGAAGATGCTGTGATGTGCAAATGATGAGCTTTTCAGAGCATTAACACAAGGTTGGTGCCAGTGGCGACACCTACAACTTTCTGACATGAGGAAAGTTTCCAACCGATTTCTCATACACAAACAGCAGTTGACCGGCGTTGCCTGGTGAAACGCTGTTGTGATGCCTCATGTAAGGAGGAGAAATAAGTACCATCACGTTTCCGACTTTGATAAAGGTCGGATTGTAGCCTATCGCGATTGCGGTCTACCGTATCGCGACATTGCTGCTCGCGTTGGTCGAGATCCAATGACTGTTAGCAGAATATGGAATCGGTGGGTTCAGGAGGGTAATACGGAACGCCGTGCTGGATCCCAACGGCCTCGTATCACTAGCAGTCGGGATGACAGGCATCTTATCCGCATGGCTGTAACAGATCGTGCAGCCACGTCTCGTTCCTGAGTCAACAGATGAGGATGTTTGCAAGACAACAACCATCTGCACGAACAGTTCGACGACGTTTGCAGCAGCATGGACTATCAGCTCGGAGACCATGCCTGCGGTTACCCTTGACGCTGCATCACAGACAGGAGCGCCTGCGATGGTGTACTCAACGACGAACCTGGGTGCACGAATGGCAAAACTTCATAGCTTCTGTTTACAGCATCATGATGGTCGCATCCGTGTTTGGCGACATCGCGGTGAACGTACATTGGAAGCGTGTATTCGTCATCGCCATACTGGCGTATCATCCGGCGTGATGGTATGGGGTACCATTGGTTACACTTCACGGTCACCTCTTGTTCGCATTGACGGCACTTTGAACAGTGGACGTTACATTTCAGATGTGTTACGACCCGTGGCTCTATCCTTCATTCGATCCCTGCGAAACCCTACATTTCAGCAGGATAATGCACGACCGCATGTTGCAGGTCCTGTACGGGCCTTTCTGGAAACAGAAAATATTCGACTGTTACCCTGGCCAGCACATTCTCCAGATCTCTCACCAATTGAAAACGTCTGGTCAATGGTGGCCGAGCAACTGGCTCGTCACAATACGTCAGTCACTACTCTTGATGAACTGTGGTATCGTGTTGAAGCTGCATGGGCAGCTGTACCTGTACACGCCATCCAAGCTCTGTTTGACTCAATGCCCAGGCGTATCAAGGCCGTTATTACGGCCAGAGGTGGTTGTTCTGGCTACTGATTTCTCAGGATCTATGCACCCAAATCGCGTGAAAATGTAATCACATGTCAGTTCTAGTATAATATATTTGTCCAATGAATACCCGTTTATCATCTGCATTTCTTCTTGGTGTAGAAATTTTAATGGCCAGTAGTGTATCGATAAAACATGCACCGCACTAGACTAATTTTGGGCCGCTCAATCGAATGGGCAGGTAAAATTTCCGTTTAAAACTCGTTTCTTTCATACCGGAAAACAAACTGCCTCTTTCTGACGCCATTGAGCGTCGTATAAAAGACTTGATGAGCAGTATTTGTTTGGGCTGAGTCCAGTTACACATTGCAAAAACGAAATCGTTAATAATCTGCCGAAACAATAGAGAAAATGCGTCTGCATACTCTCGGCAGAGTAGGAGATACACCCTGTACAATGGAAGTTTGATCTATCTAACCTGAACATGTTACCAGTGGTAACAATGTATTAACAAACAGATGTTTCGAACTAACAAATTTGCAACGTTGAATATTAATGATAGTCATATTTTTACAAACAAGAGAATAAACTAAATGATTATTTAATGCGTAGAAAGTGAACAGTTTCGTGTGCATTTATGTTATAACCCCCTTAGCGAAATAACGAGCAGGTCGGGAAGGGGGGCCACTGTTTATTTGCCGTGGGGGAAACGGGGGGTTCACGTCAGAGATATGGAGGAGGTTCTCCCGGCAGCGACTGCGCGCACTGGGTACATCAGGCTGCAAATCGTGTTTCATGCTTTATCCAGCAATTGGGATATCGATGCTAGCGATCTGGTTTGCGCGGTCCCGCCTACAGCGGCGCGCAAGGCACCGCGTTAAAGAGCGAGCGGCGCTACAAGTTATGAACACGATCCCAGCGCCACATAGAATCACATGGCGGCGATCAGCTTTTGCCGATTCGGAGTGAAGTTGCCAACAAACCTTAGCGGAGGATCATTAGCTTGTTGTTTTCAATCGCTGCTCAGACACTGTAATCCGGCTGTTATTTATTAACAACCACTGCAGTTGACTTTAATTTTGCAAGGTTTACTGTGCCGGCCAGATTCTCACCTACAATTCATGGTATACTACGCGTGGATTTCAAGGAAAGTGGGCGACCTCGAACACTCAGAGCCGTACAAAAATGTAATATAAATCACTCTTTCCAAATACATTGGTAAGAGCCATTTGCATGTAAAACTGCAAGTCTTGTCAGGAAAGACTTTTGAATTATCTCTTATTTAAGGAATAAGAGGGGAACTTTGTCAGCGCAAAGAAGCTAAATATCGATACAACAGGCCCTAAAACTCACATTTTTCAACGTCGTAACCTATCCATATATTTCCCTCAGCTTCAAATAATTACGCTACCTGAGCAAAAACTTTTTCTATTGACTTGATAATGTTGGACGGTTATTTAGTCTCAAAACACAGGTAAGAGATTTCAATGAAGTGGTCAAACAAAAGTGGATCACAACAATATGAACATGTGACTGAAGCCACTTTTTCATATTCAACATCACTTTGCATTCAACGGCTCAAATATCAAACGCCACGCTAATTCTATTTTCAGACGATGATATTGGTTTGTCACTGTATAACCTGTCTTTTGTTAAGCATATTGTCGCAGTGACTCGTACTATGCTGCAGAAAGTCGACTGTATAGCGCAGAGTGACGTCTTGTGATGAAATGTCGATCGTGTTACTTTATTTGTGGTTTTTAACATTGAAGTCGTACAAAATCAACGATACTTCTCATGTAGAGTTTATATAGCGTGAAGAAGTACCAACCAAGGGACTGGTAATTTTTTTGTCTCAGACGTGTCTTTAGTCTCATTATATCGATATTTTGTTTCTTCGTTTTACCAAATTTCCTTTTAGAGACACTGAGGAGATAATCATTCACAAGTCTCCATGGTAATAAGCGCAGTTTTGATTGAAAATGGTTCGTATCTCTGCTTCTGGGATGAGCGATTTGTATTCAAAGTACATTTTCTCACTGTGATAAGCGTTAGAGGTCACACACTTGCTTTGTCACTTTTCAGTATTGTACTCGTGTTCTGACTAACCAGTATCTTGCGTTCAATAAACGAGTTGTGTGCCGTCCACGACTGCTACAAATGGCTGGCTACTGTGGAGAGAGTATGCCAGCAGAGCTAGCCTTTTGCAGCTTCGTTTCCAGAACAGATCGCGATTCCAGAACTACTCTCGCTTATAAACAGTAACAGTACCCACACAGTACGGTGAACAGAACGCTGGCTGAAGCCTGATGTTAGCAGCAGTGAAATTGTAAAGTCCAATTGAAATGTACATACACCTGCCGCACAAAAAATTGGCTGGCGTATATCGCAGCCAGAACGGAAGTCCAGCACAGCACTGACGTGAATGAAATGCCGCAGGCCATATTTTCCTATTTTCTTTGGAAAATGTCATTTCAAAATTTACACGAAGGTGACCTTATCAGTGTTTCAGATCTGTTCTAAGAAGACACAAAATATTTTCTACAAGCAGGTTATATTGACATTATCTATAGATGTAGTGTCCGTTAACTGATAGATATACGTTCTTAAACAATTACTGTAGCTTAATAAACAGTGCACAGGCTTTATACACTGCAAAAAAAAGAAAAAAGTATCATTTTTTCGAAACTCCGTAACTATTGCGACGCGTAAGTTTGAAATTTAGCTCAAAGGGGCCTAAAACCTTCCTCTCTAATGGTCCAAAAGCGTGGTGTCCTTCGACGTCATCCTCGGCTATGTCGACATGCGAAAAAAATGCCACAGCTCAGTTGATGTGAGGTTCAAGGTGGGTTAATGATGTCAGACCACTCCTTCGATACCCCTTAGATGATGTTGCCTGCCGTCAGGTGCTTGAGCACCCACGAGGCATCACTCAGCTGAATGGGTGTCGAAGTATCTGACAGGTACATTTTCCAGAATGAGATTTTCACTCTGCAGCGGAGTGTGCGCTGATATGAAACTTCCTGGCAGATTAAAACTTTGTACCAGACCGAAACTCGAACAAGGGACATTTGCCTTTCGCGGGCACGTGCTCTAGTTTGGAATGTTTGGAAAGTAGGTGACGACGTACTGGCGGAAGTAAAGCTGTGAGGAGGGGGCGTGAGTCGTGATTGGGTAGCTCAGATGGTAGAGCACCTGCCCGCGAAAGGCAAAGGTCCCGAGTTCGAATCTCGGTCCGGCACAGAGTTTTAATCTGCCAGGAAGTTTCAGGTACATTTTTAACGTCCCCAACAAATCTACATAGGTGCACGAAGGTGTTGCCGAACCAGGGGCTTAGAGGGATCCTTTGTCGTTGTATTCAGGCACATGTCACTGTTGCGCCACTCCGTGATCACGGCACAGGTGGGCGCAAAAACATGAGGGCTGAAATAGCACAATCTGCTGCTTTCGATCTCATTCAAATTTCGTCGAATGGTTTTTAAAGGTGCCTATTGGTTCACCCCTGCATATCATAACAGAAACTGCTGACGCACTAGACTCCAAAGGGGTCAGATCACGTTCAATGGGGTTGCAGCACTACAATGTCCTTCGAGGAGGGTTGAATCATGCAGAGGGAGTCAGCTGTGTCGAAAGTTGACAAGATCGTCATCCTGTTGCTCATCGCACTGCGGACTGTCGTATCAGTGTTCCTCAGTACCCATTAAGCTACAAGCACACAGCGGGGACCCTGTTAGGTGGATGGCGTGAAATTTGGAACTGGAAGGTATTTTTCTATTCGTGGCCTCGTATCAAGTCGCCTTCACATCCTAACGTAAGTTACGGTGCCTAATGTTTTCCCAAATCTCCTCCCTGTCGTAATGGGGTATTTCTGTTCTATCACAATTCTATTCTTATATTCTATTAATTTATGATTTTTATCTTCCATTTTTGTCACACTTCTAGCGGGGGATTTCATTTGAATGTAGCTAAATTCTATTAAAAATTGCTTAAAATTATATAAACCGTTTGGAATGTGCTGCTCACCTTTCGAAGTGTTCAAATTAAACAGTAACGATCTCTTGCAGTAAATGGGCCATCAATCGTTTCTGCAACATTGTCCACAACTTGCAGGCGCTACACATGTATAAAGCTTGTGGTTTAAACCTGGCATCAGTGAGGTTTAGTCTAACTGCAGTCTTTCTCGGCGTATTCCACTGATGAATTCTTCTCGGGTTATCAGCCGAGTGGTGGCGTCGTTTCGTATCCATCATCTTCTGGCGAAGTGTCGGAATGATGACGCTGACGCTGAAAAGACGAGCCTGTCCTTGGTTCGAGATGGTGCAGTTTAGACAAAATTGTTATTCCTGCGATTCGTAGGGGGAAGAAAATAGATATTACCATTCGTGTTGATTTGTCCTTGGTGGTGGAGCCTGTAAAAGAGGCAAACACACTCTCAGCAGGTCAGGCCGACGTGTGGTTGGCTTGTGGTCTGGTTGTTGGCCTCGGATGAGCCGGTTGCGCGAGTGGCCCACTTTCTCGTAGAACTTCTTGGCGATGGCAAGAATCCTATCTCGGAACGGCAGGATCCCGGTGTCCTCGTGGAGTTGGCGCGTCGAGTTGCGCCTCGGACGATGCATGGCAGTCTCCAGGGCGCAATTCTGTATCCGCTGCAGTCACAATGTGAACATCTCCCGCTTTCCCCCAGACCACGGCCGCATACTCTAACAGTGGGCGGACCAATGTTAGATAGGCGTGATGCCATGTTGCGGCGGCAATGACGACTGCGGGTTTAGCAGCAGACACAGGGCGCGAAGGCGTCCTATTGCTCTCCCTTTGACATCAGGGATGTGATGCTTCCAGGTGAGCCTGCTGTCTAGGGTGACCCCTGGATATTTCGCCGTCCCACTCCGTAGGATAGGTTCTCCCAGTATTTCAACTGGCGTAAGCCCTGGTGGCAAACGTCTTCGGGTGGGGGCGGTTTCTCAGCACTTGTGCGTTCATACTGCGAGTGAACAAGGCTGTATCATCCGCGTACAGCGCCAGCTCAACTTTCGGGGCGTCGGCAGTGTACAGGGAGCACAGCGAGGGGCCGAACATCGACCCCTGTTGCACTCCTGCACGTATCTGCCGGTCTGTTGACGTACCGTCGTCGGCCCTCACGTGGAAGGTTCGTTCAGACAGGTATGACCGTAGTAGCTTCATGTGGGACGTCGGTATCCCTTGTTCAAAGAGTTTGAACTCGAGACCGCGCGGTGTCGTCGTGAAGACACTTTTGTAGGAGCTTGTGGGAAGTGGCATGTCCTTCTCGAAACCCGAACTGCTCGTCCGGGATTATGCTCTCCTGGGATACGTGCCGCATCAGTCCCGCATCAGTCTTCTCGAGTACAGCCTCCCGAAAACCTTCGAGAGGGACGGGAGAGGCTGATGTGGCGGTAGCTAGACGCCTGGCGTGGGTCCTTACCGGATTTCAGAATGGCCACAGCCTCCGCGTGTTTCCACGCAGAGGGGTAGACACCTGATCGGAGGATCTCGTAAAAAACATCGGCAAGTTGCCGGTGTAATCCCGGCGGAAGGTTCTTCAGCAGGAGGTTTGTGACTTCATCGCTGCCTCCAGCCTTTTTGGGGTTCAGCGAGTGAAGCTGCACAGCAACTTCTTCCTCCGTTATCGGCTCGATAACGTCGCCTTCCTCCCTTGCGGCGCGGAAGGTTGGTAGTTGCTCGTGGACTCGCCGTATGTGCTCTACGTCGATGACGTCGGCCACCGGTGTGCAGTTCGCTGCGAACGCGACAGCCAGAGCGCTGGCTTTTGCGTCCGGGTCGCTGGCGAAGTCGTTGCCGACCTGTAAGGGCGGTATTCACTGTCGCCGGCGCAGGAAGGATTTTACCACCCTCCATGCACTACCATCCTCACGATTGAGGGTATAACAAGGTCTACCCATTCCTGGTTCGGGTGTTGCTCGACTGCTGCCATAATTTCCCGTCTCATGCGGTTTAAGCGGCGTGTCTGGTAGGCGAGTGAGCTGCCATTCACGAAACAGTCAGCCTTTCTCGGTAATCGCCTCCAAATAGTGCGCGGTAGCTGTCGCGAGAAGTCTGGTGGCCCTTGGCGATGTCTCGGCGTGGCTTCATCTGGCGCTCGAAGTATTCTTCTGGTGAAGAATGCTAGGGCAGCGTCTGCCCCTACAGCTGCGGGGATTTGGCGCGGCCTCGAGCAGTTCGAGGGCTTTCGTCCGAAAGCGTTCGGCGTCCAGCCTGAGATAACTCGGACGGCTCTGGAAGAGAAGCTCCGACCACGTCGAGTCCGAAAATGACCGGTACGTGGTCGGAGGACAGGATGTTTTGCGTCTCGGTGGTCGCGAATTGCCCGATGCCCTTGAGAGCAGTATCGAGCACATACGGTTGTCCCCGTACAGGGAAGATCGTGGGGTCAAATGATCCCACGGTGATCGCGCCGTTACCGTGAACAGTGCGGGTTAGGCGGCGCCCGCTGCGGTTAATAGTTCGTGAGTTCCAGTCGGTGTGTTTCGCATTGAATTCCCCGGCAATGAAAGCTCGCCCCTCCAACGACAGCAGGGCGCAAAATCGGCTTCATCTAGCAGTCTGCCAGGCTGCAGGTACATTCCTGTGGCCTACAACGCATTAAGCGCCGGCAGTCGAACCCGGTGGAGGTGCAGTGACTTCTTCACGTAGATGGCAATACCGCCCCTGTGGGTGGGTCTGTCATCTCGGTAGCAGCAAAACTATGCTGCTCGCACGTCGACCCCGGGTTTGAAGGAGGTCTCCTGGGCAAGGCAGATGTCGACCACCTCGTCCCGTAGGAATTGACGAAATTTGCCGTGCTGGGGGTGGAGGCCTCTAGCGTTCAACGTGGAAATGGTTAACCCATAAATATGGCCGTTATCCATTTTAAGGCTGGCTTCTCCCGGCGGTGCCCTGGAGGGCCGCCGTCACTGCTCCCACGAGGACCGGTAGCTGCCTCATCAGCTGGTTGAGCGACCGCACAAGCGCGGCCAGCTCGGTGGTGTCTTCCTTCGGGAAGGTTTGACTCCATCGCGACGTTTCCCGCAGTCGGCAGCGGAGCGGCGTGCTGGGAACGACCTGCACGGGCGGCAACCCTCCTCACAGCCACGGGCGCCGGCAAGCCGGTTCCCCCGACTGCAGGCGGCGCCGCCGACGAGGGTAGCTGCGACGGCTGCGGTGCCGGTGTGGCTTCCACTGCGAGTGGCTCTGCCTCTCGGAGGGGGCGGCCGGCTTCCCCTTAGCGACGTCCACAAAGCAGCGATTCGGGTTTACGAGGCGGGCGGGCTTCCTTCGCTTGAATGCGGTGCATCCTTGATAGCAGTCGACGTGGTACCCATTGCTGTTGCAGCACTTCGGCCGGTCTTCTTTCTTCTTCTGGCAGTCCCGCGACTAGTGCTCCGCGGCGCACTTGCAGCAGCGCTCAGGCATTCTGCAACATTTTGCCACGTGATCCATGCGCTGGCAGTTGAAGCACTGGGCTCGCCTCCCTTTCGCACTGAGTGGTTCGACTTTTATGTCGAAGTCGGCAATGTTGTCAACCTGAAAAATTTTCCGGTTATCAACATTGTCAACCAATAGGGACAAGGGCATGTCCCTGTGGGTCCTGGGCGACCGCGTCAGTCCGACGTGGCGGGTCTGGAAGCCGATTTCCTCCAGCTGCCGCTGTAGGAACGCCGGTACCATCTTCAGCGGCAGGTGGCGAAAGACGATCTTCAGCTGCTTCAGCCGTTCAGTGCTCTGCGTGAAACAGTGCCACTTCTCGCTTTCACAGAACTGCATGAGTTTCGCGTGGTCCTGTGTGCATTCTGCTCTAACCTTGTAGGTGTCGGTTCCCGCGATCATCTTTCGCGGTGTTACGACCGAGTAGAGCTTCTCTCTCAGCTCACCATAGCCCTCGCGCATATGGATGGTGGTCAGCGGCGAGCAGCGGGGCGGTTTCGTCGCCGTAGTCGGTGTGGTCCCGTCCCCGTCAGTCTCGGCTTCTTCCGGCTGATCTGCATACCGATTTGCAGCCTGAACCTGTTCCCCCGTCACCAGTTCGAACGCCCTGGCTCTCGCTGTGTGTCGCCGGGAGGGCGCGGTAAAGCCTTCTTCATCGGGTTTCCTTGGCAATGCGGTCGTCCTGCGACGCACTCTCCTCTTCGTCCGCCTGGTGCGACCGGAACTTGCCTGTGGGAGGGAGTGTCCTCTACGGCCGCGGCTGGGCGCTTCCGCGAGGTTTGCTCGACCTCTGCAGACTTGTCCGTTGTTGCCAGACTGGATGTTGACGAGGGCGTGGCGGCTTCTGTAGCCGGCGTGGCTGGTGCGACTGCTGGCACGGCAGCTGTCGTGGCGGCTGCGACATGCGCTTGGATGTCGCGACCCACAGGTACCAAGGACCAGAGTCTCGAGAGTACCTCCTCCGTTCTCTTCTATACCCATGGCCAAACGATGCATGTAGATGCAACTCTCCTCGGGGGTCAGTCTGGCGATGGCGGCGGTAATTTCCTCCTATGTCAGGGGGATCGTCGGCTCAGTGCGTCGTCTCCGTCCTGAAAGTAAGCGGGCGCGGCGCCGAATATTCGCGGAAATTTCCACGTCGATCCGGCGGCTGCGCGAGTCACTCTCGCTCGTCGTCTTCGTCGGTGGTAGTGAGTCAGACGCTGCTGTCGTCCGGGAAAACTCCCTTGGTCATCTGCCACACCCGGCGTCTCGTTGAAATGATCATCTCGTTTCGGCTCCTCCTCCATCTCGTGGCCCTCAACACGACAACTTTGCTTTTTTAGAAAGCGACGACAATTTTGCTTTCTTCGATAGAGGGTCAGCCATCGTGGATTTTGCCACCCGAGTCCCTATAGGCCCTAGCAGGTTGGTATCGGTTCTGGAAGAACGCTGGTGAGCGAGAACACACAGGACGAGAAGCCAACTGCGTGAACCCGCGCGTCCGGTCGCTACGAAATCACGAGCGATGGGTTAGGCTCGGCAGCGTCAGCATAGAGCGTCCGCGAGGTTCGGCAGCCACAGCTCAAGTGTGTTGACCGCGCGGTGTCGTCGTGAAGACACTTTTGTAGTGTGGCCCCACGGCAAGGAAAAACTACTAGAGTTCCTACGTCATCTCAGTGGCATACATGACAGCATCAAATTCACCATGGAGGTAGAAGAGAATGGCTGCCTTCCCTTCTTGGATATTTTGATTAGGAAAAATCCGGACGGTAAGTTGGGACACTCGGTCTACAGGAAGACGACGCACACGGACTTATATCTCAATGCTCGGAGCTGCCACCATCCAGTACAACGTAACTCAGTTCTGAACACCTTATGGCCGTGCAGTTCTAGGCGCTGCAGTCCGGAACCACGCGACCGCTACGGTCGCAGGTTCGAATCCTGTCTCGGGCATGGATGTGTGTGATGTCCTTAGGTTAGTTAGGTTTAAGTAGTTCTAAGTTCTAGGGGTCTGATGACCTCAGATGTTAAGTCCAATAGTGCTCAGAGCCATTTGAACCATTTTTTGAACACCTTAGTCGAACTGTGACAGCGAGTGTTTGCCGCGTGAGTTAGCGCATCTGCGGGAAACCTTCCGAAAGAACGGCTACACCGAAACACAAATAAGACACGTCTTGAATGCAGACAAGAGGCGGGAGGAGAAACCAGAAGAAGACAAAGCAAAACGTGTGGCGTTTCTGCCGTTTGCTGGACCGCCAACAGCCAAGATCGCAATAATATTAAAGAAGCACGAAATAACGACCATCTTTCGCACACTCAAAAAGTCAAAGATATACTTGGCTCAACCAAAGACCAACTGGGGTTGCAGGCGCCGGGCATTTACAGTATTGAGTGCGAATGTGAGATGGAATATATCGGTCAGACACAACGATGTATCTCACAGCGCTGTACTGAACACATCAGGACGTACGACTAGGACAGTCTAACAAGTCCACGGTGGCAGAACATAGAATTATCGAGGGAGACACCATCGAATTCGAAAAAACGAAGAAGCTGTGCAGCGCCAACGGTTTCTGGGACTCTATCTTCAAAGAGGCTGTGGAGATACGTCTGCACAACAATTTAGTAAACAGGGATAGCGGTTTTCAACTCAGTACAGCGTGGAATCCCACAATTTACAAAATACGTCAGGAACGCTGAGATCTGAAGGCACCGGCGTCCGCAGACAGATTGGACAGCCGCCGGGTCTCGACGCCGGGCCGCGCCGCGCTGCGCCCCCCACCCCCCACCACTATCGACGCGTTACCCCTTTCCGGAGGAACGTGATTGGCCGGCCTACAGAAAGCGGACGACGGCCAAGCAGCTATAGAGATATGCATAACACAGCAAGGACAATCAACAGAATGTCCGATCTCGCTCCACCACCTACTTTTTTTTCCCCAATAGCTGCTTACATTTTATGACCCACCGTCTAATTTCTTATGGTGGGTCGTATGTTGCCACTTAGCCGCTGTGACTGGGTCCGGGGTCCGGAGTGACTGAAAGTAACACCACACCGACTCCCGTCCCCACTCACACCGTTGCCCGTGTCCCGCCACGTGGAGGCAGGCTCTATTTGTTTACATCCATTTTATATCTTTTTTTTTTTGCAGCATTAGAAAAACTTATAACTAATACAAAATCAAGTAAGATATTAATAAACAAAACGAAATTAAATATTTAGAAAGAAGGAAGAGAACTGAATAGAGAAGGGATAGGTATAATATTGCCCGTCACCTGGTTGTGGGCGGCGGCCCGGGTCTTGGAATGACCCTCAAGACGCTGGCCGTCGCTCACCATGCCTTTAACAACTACCATACTAAAAACTAACTTAACTAGAAGAGATTAGGGTACGTTAAGGCTAGAAACTAAGTCTAAGCCCTCTATGTCCAGCCTGCTAAACTATTTACGATATACAATAGAGAGGTAACTGATTTTGTGCTTGGCTCAAAGTTGCTAATGAAAGGGTACTTGTGGTAAAAGTAATAAGGTAATGACGCTAATGGTTTGTGTTGAGCCTACAAGACTCCTAGTAGAGTACATCAGGCGCAAGCACCTCCCGGCCCCACCGACAACACGACCTGAACGGTGGTTTTCCCCGATCTACCATAGGTATCCGTCGGCTTGGGCTCAAAAGAGAGGAACCACAATTAAGATCCTTCCATCCAGGACGTGCGCCGCCTCTTACCAGGGGGCGTAGGTCCCTTGAAGAGGTGCCTAACTTTAAGCTTCAGATCAGAAGTTATTAATGTAGTGGGAGTTAAGGTATAGGCTGTGTAGGTTGATTGCACAAACAATTCACGCTGAACCAATGAGACTTACAATGATACGTGATGTGGCAGTTAGCACCTTCCGGCCCCCCCAGCAACACAGCCTGAAAGGTGGTTTTCCCCGATCTACCATAGGTATCCGTCGGGTTGGGCTCAAAAGAGAGCCGAAACAGTAGAACAAGAGCTACAAGACCTAACAGGAACCATCTTGCAGGCAGCAGAAGATGCCACTCCCCCACAAAGGGATGGCCCGACCCCGCAAGTACAACTCCCGGAACATTTGCTAGCCCAAATCTGTCACAAGAACAGAGTGGCAAAAGAGTGGAAGATCACCAGAAATCAGGCCACCAGGAGGCTGCTCAATCGTCTACAGAGGGAGCTGAAGGTAGCGCTCAATGAGCACAGAAACCAGAAATGGCAAAACCGCCTCACAGCCATCAAAGTAGACGATCACACACTATGGCAAGCAGCCAAGCAATTTATCAAAAGATGCGCTAGGTTTCCGCCACTGCATGGCGAGCGGGGTCTGACCTACAGCCATGCTGAAAAGGCCAACGCCCCTTGTCTATCGAACACCTCGCGAACGTCTTCAACGAGTTTACCCGTACCCACGAGTTCCCAGCTTGCTGAAAACACACGGAAGTGGTCGCTATACACAAACCAGGGAAATACCCTCTATTCCCGCAGCACTACAGGCCGATTAGCCTCTTGCCAACTCTCAGCAAGATCTATGAGCGCCTCCTGCTAATAACCATACAGGACCATATTACCAGAGAGTAACTTCTGCCGGATTTCCAATTCGGATTCCGGAGGAACCACTCTGCCCCACAACAGATCATGAGAATAGTTGAAGCAGCCACAGAGGACTTCAACCACAGAGGCTACGGCGTGATAGTGCTACTTGATGTAGCCAAAGCCTTCGACTCAGTATGACACAGAGGGCTTCTCTACAAGTTGTACACACAAGGGTTCCCCAGGATCATAGTTAGGCAGATCAAAAGCTATCTCACGGATAGAACTTTCTCTGTCAAAGTAGAAACTGCCACCTCCACCAAAAGGCGTATTCGTGCTGGGGTGTCACAGGGATCGGTCATGGGGCCCGTTTCGTACAGTCTCTACACTGCGAGCACACCAACGGTCCCCCTGGTGCACACCGCTCAGTATGCAGATGACACAGCCTTCTACACACGAAATATAAACAAGGGCCTGGTCATCCGTAGGCTAAAAAGGGTTTTAGATGACACAGAAACTTGGGCTCGTCGCTGGCGCATCACCATCAACTCTGAAAAGACGCAAGCTATGCTGATCACCCATAGGCTCGGACCTCCTCAACGCCGCCCCCCCCACCCCCCACCCCTTCTCCACTTTCACTTAAACGGAACCCAACTCCCCTGGCGCAGAACCGCCAAGTACCTTGGCGTAACCTTGGGCTCTCGTCTTACTTGGAAACCCCACGTAGAGGAGGTCCACAGGAAGGCCTGTGCCAGAATGTTCATCCTATACCCAGTCCTCAGCACATCCAGTTCCCTTTCCCTGCTTTGTAGGAGTGAACGTTTATCAGGCCCTCCTACAGCCAGTAATGGGGATACGCGGCGAAGCAGCACCTGGACAAACTCCAGAGGCTGCAGACCCCTGTCCTCAGGAGGGCACTGCATCTACCCCTCAGATTCCCTACCGATGATCTGCACATTGCAGCTGAAATCCCACTCCTTAAAAAGCGTTTCCAATATCTGGCAAGGGCCTTCTATGAAAGCTCTTCCAGATCAGGAAACGTCCTCATCCACTCCATAGGTCGGTATGACATGTCCCGCGATAACCACAAACGCTCAATGACGACTAAGTCGAAGAAAAAATCCTTATATCCAAATCCTAATCCTCCCCCCCCCCCCCCCCCCCATAATATCAATCATCTCGCAAACCTCAGGCAAGTACCAGACACACACAGAACATTCGTCACATCACGCAGACACCCAGAAAATACAGAATTAACCAAACACACAAGTACACAGTGTGGCAAAAGCCGCTTGCCGACTGGGTACTGTGATGTCCTTACAACTGTATCGGCATAATTGACATTACTGTTGAGATGGGTGCATGGGCACGATCCGAAAGCCAATAAATGAAAAAAAAAACTACTTTTGCTGCAGAGTGACGAGCAGAGGTTCAATACCGATGACAAACAAGGCCATCGATATTAGGTAACCCTGGCTCACTGAACTATTGAACTGCGAACTCTTCGATAACTGACCGTGGATTCTTGATGATCCGTTCTTTAGTGTTCTGTGTATCATGTTGACAAACCCTTCGCCCTCATTGTCTCCAAAAGATACTGATGGTTGACCATGTCGAAATGCTTTTCAAAATCTAGTGAGATTAGTGCACATCTAAGTTCAAGAACGTGTGCTGCATCTATAACGTCTCTGTAATCAAACATGTGTGGAGGATTTATCTGTCCTTGCCAATATTAGTTTGATAGGCTCCAGTCACATCACGAATTATCCTCTTGAACCTTTGTGCAAGGATTCGGGCTATTATTTTGTAGCGCTTGTTAATCAATGTAACGGGTCGTATATTTACGGAAGACACACTTTGTAGGTTTTTAGGTGTAAGCATAGCCGTTCCTTCCACGATATCTTTTGGGATTCCGAAGTCGGGAGCCATACGTTCGTTATATACTTACAATAATTTACATGTCGCTTGCGCCTGGAATGTTTGCTAAAACTCTGCAGATATGCCATCCGAATCATGCGATTTATTTTTCGGACAAAGTGCTATTGTAGCGTAATTATCATCTTTATCAATCTCATATGTAAGACTGTGAAATTCTGTAATACTAAGTTTCCCTTGATGTTATCGTAACAGTTCTGCCCGTGCTTTGTTATCAACAGCCCTACGGAACATAAGTTGGGGAAAATGACTGCATATTCTTTGTTTACTTTTCTGTTGGGTGGTTAAAACGGTTCCATCATTCATTTTCACTTCTGAAAAAATTTCGCTTGTTCCCTCTTATTTTCGCGCGCAACATGAAAAACTGATATTTCTTCACGAAAATACAGTGTCCTGCCTTCTCGGTCGAACTTTGTGTCCTAATTGTTTGCACTTCAGAGCCTAAATTTTTGATTTTGTTATCTTGATCCGAATATAATTCCCGATTGTTGATGAATCTAGTTTATGGAGATTCCGCAGACACTGGCAATAAAATTCAACAGTTTTCTTACATCAAAAACATTTTTTACCGCAAATAATCCATTAACATTTTTCTTAATTTCGGTTTCACATACTGAAACCACCATGTGAAAGCAGAGCAATAAAAAGTCAACTTTCTCTCACAGTCCTGCACTGTGTTGCATAGATCCTGTGTAGACGGCTGGCTAAGGTGTTCATAATAAAAGTAAAGCCAGGTGCATAACCGAGTTTAAGCTCCGAAGTGTCGGATAGTCTAAACTCTTTCACTGTGTATACTAACTTTACGGACGTATTAAAACGGGGAACTAGATCTTTGGGATTTAGAACACGGTTCAAGTCTTCCACAAATATGACATTGTAATGGTGCACAGATAGTGGGGGAGGGGGGCATCCCACATTTGAAAAACTCTGTTCTGTTTCTTCGATTGCTGCTTCCTGACGGTGCGTATATATTGATGACCCTGGAATTATAAAATTTGTAAGCAATACCTCTACCATTAAGGAGAGTTTCAACGTCATTAAAGACAACTCCTTCTTTCGGTAGTATCGCTGTCCCAGTTCACTTCCATATCCATAGTTAAAAATATCATTATATGCCACTTATGTCATTTAATTAGATGTCTTTTACTTCTTAAAGTAACGCCATGTCTATATCAGCTGCATATGAAAATCTTTCGTGCTAATCAACTTCAGTGAACTTCCAAAAATGTTTATATTCAAGGTTTCAATTCAGTGGGCTTGAAGAGCGGTCATAATTTTTTGAACACTGTTGATTCAAAAGCTCCTATCACTGTAAGCAAGTTTTAATATGTTAAGACAGTTTTAATATGTATCCGACATTTAACCGGATCCCACTATCTGATCCGCTATAGTCACTCTTTCACTTACTAACAGATCCATTGTAGAGTCAGTTTTTGACTCGTCAGTAGATGCTGGTATGTAGTTAATTTCTTCGTCCTCGATTCGTTCGTCTGCCCAGTTCCCTTGAGTGGAAGGATTGTTACCATTTCGCCCTAAGTCACGAGGGGTCAATTCTGTGTTGTGGTAATTGGCTGAACTTACAATTAAGCTCAATTTAGTAGGTCTGGAGGCACTTTTGCCGGCTGATACTGTTGTATTTTGGATAGAGGTCCCCACAGACCCTACACTGATTTTATAAAGTTACTTGTTATCCCCTGCAAGCATTGGCGGAGCAATTTGTTCAGCGCCTTGATGCGCAAGCCTCCGCTTTTTCTGTTTTCTAGAGGAACGGCTTTCCGTTGGAGTTCCCGAAGTGTCCGCTACATTTCCATGGTCCTGATCAGAAACGTTATCAGAAGATGCTTCTTCAGAAAGTTTAGAGTTATTTGGGATACTGGTGATAGGGGCTTTCGCCACAGACTCTGTCAGTTGTGATTTGGTGAAGGACGACCCCATTATGTCTGTGGTCTCTATTTGAATGTCATTATCATTAAGTTTGCAAATTCGTGAGTGTTGCTGTAATCGGAATTGGTATGGTTCCTGTGTAGTGACAGCCGCTAAGTCACTGTTTTCTGAGACGTTGGCGACTGGAGCATTCGTCACATGATCTGTCGGTTGCGGTTTGGTCAAGAACACCCCTGCAATATCTGTGGTCTCCATCGGAATGACTCTTTCACTAACATTGTTATTCGAGATAGTTGTAAGAATCGGAGTGGGCGGTTTTATGTCCAGTGGCATCCGCTGCGTAAGTTAGGTGTATAGTTGACGTAGCCACAGGTCTTACTGCTTAGCTGGCCAGCAGCTAGCAAGACGACCGTACTTACTTAACCTAACCGATTTCATTCATATTGATAGGGTGTTTACATCATGGCTACGACTTTAACATATTTAAAAAGGAAGATGCAGCTCTCAATTCTCAACCGTTTCCGAGAAAATCGAATTTTAAACTTTTAGGCATGCATAAGTAGTAACGTGTGGTCGCGATGAGCCAAGGAGTGCGTAGCCAGTGCCGGCACGTTAGCTCAGCTTGTTCGGTCACAGGGCTGGATGCCCTCTGTTACAAAAAAACTGAGTAAAGGAGTCAACGGTGTACTTGAACGCGTTTCAGGAGACGTCCGCCGAGGAAAAAATGCACTTGCTTTCATAAAATGGAGGACTCTGGATCGTATCTCGTTCCCTCTATTGCTTTTTTCCTTCGTTCCCACGTAATTGTAATAACAGGTTAATTATGACTGCGCAAATTATCAGTATCTAAGGAAGTATTTATTGTTAACATAATCTTCACCTTGAAAATTTTGGTTTTTCTCTAAAATTTTGGAAGTAGTTTACTATTTTAACCGTATTCCTGCTGATATGTTTCAACTCATCGTGAGTATATTTTCCCGGTGTAGGTACAGGTACGGCACGAATCACCGTATGAACCCATTTTCCTGATAATCCTGCAGTTAGTTTAGACCCATCAGAAACAGCTGCATATGCATAAACAACATACAGTTGGTAGGGGAGAAAGGGAACAGCATTTACAAACACGAAGAATACTTCATTCGCATGTTAGGCCCCGAGGTAGTTACATGTCAACGCTCCAAGATGTCTGATTTTACGAGTAAATATATTGATGTGCCTGGAACTTTGACAGCTAGAGAACGTAAACCTGATTGTGAAGTCGCATCGTTTTACAGTGAAGTTTCAATAGTACAGTTAAAACCGGCATTTGTGTACAGTGAACAGCTCCATCTCCAAAACAATCTTGTCTCTTCGAAACCTTCTGCAGTAATAACACAAGAACACATGGAAACTGGAGAAGAAATATTTCACAGAATTATCGAAATGCTAGAGGAAAAACAGTTCGTGGTACAAGACGAACTAACTGCCCATCGATGAGAAGGGTGTGTTTGAAGAAACTGAAGACGTCGCTTCATCTTCATCAGACTATTACGAGGCCGAAGAGAAGCAGTCGAAAATGGTCAGCTATTACGTTCCGCAGTATTACAAGGTTAGTCCTGTCAGTGTAGCGAGAGAGCACCGAGGATGGAGATTGGCCACTCTTCGTAGAACGGGAGCTTTATGCCTCAAAAGCGTGAAAGGTTTGAAAAGATGGGAATAACATGCAGAGCAAAGTGGAACAAGACCTGAACAACATAAAACAATTGATTTGTGGACCTATGACTGTTTCACAGAAAATGTTCAGATGTGTGTGAATTCCTAAGGGACCATAGCCCTGAGGTCATCGGTCCCTAGACTTACACACTGTTTAAACGAACTTAAACTAACTTATGCTAAGAACAACACACACACCCATGCCCGAGGGAGGACTCGAACCTCCGGCGGGAGGAGCCGCACAGTCCGTGACATGGCGCCTCAAACAGCGCGGCCACTCTGCGCGGCTGTTTCAAAGAAGATAGAGAATTTAATCAGTAGGTGACGACGAGAAATCTGCAGCAGTGGGCTCTTGCTGCTGCTAGCCAAATTCCTGATTTAAATTTTCGAGCTTCTGACTCGTGGGTCGTGCTCTTCAAACGAAAACATCGGACGCGACAGAGAAAAACCTCCAGATCTGTATACGAGAGGGAAAGCGCTTCATTACAACAAGTCCTTGATGCAGCAGCAAATTTCTGAATGAAGACCCGAGCCCTTAAACCAAAATACGACAAGGATTTTGTTATCAACACTGATCAAACAGGTATTACACATAATAGTACCTGATTCATTTACATCAACTGCAATAATATTTTTAGAGACCATACGATGCTAATTTGTGAATGTTTGTTCTAGGGTGCCAATATCAATCAACCTATGACCGAACTCTCGCTGAACGCGGAACAAAGGTGGTTCTTGTGCATCGAAAGGATATGTGCAAGGTGATACAAGCGTACACTGCACAATATGCTGTCACCTCTGGAAAAGTACTAACAACGGTCTTCGTTTGCTTGCAAGAGACCACTGGCTCATTTGAACCAAGGGTGCAAAAACCATCTGACGAATACCCAAACAAATACAAAAACGTCATGATAACATCTTCAAAGTCCGGCAAACTCACAGCAGTACTATATAGGAAATTTCAAACTGAGGTCTCGAAGCCATGGTTGATGCCGTGTTACTTAATGTCCGGAAGACGTTCCGCACCTAATGAGCAAAATAAGAGAGCACTGAGGATGAGACCATTCGTGTGACTGGTCTGAATATTTTGTAGCAGACAGAACACAACACGTAAATCCAAACGGAGAGAGATCAGACGTAAAAATAACTTCGGGTTTAGTCGAAGGGAGTGTTGAGGAACCAATACTTTTCACAAAATACAGTGTGTTTCAATGTCTCTACATTAAACGTATGGGAGTGATAGATCACGTCACGAGGAACAACTTTTGTTACAGACGCTTTCCGGCGTCGGTAAGCACCCGTTACTACTCGCCGACCCTGCGACCAAAACATTTCACCGAATTAGCAGGTCTGCTACCAATATGTGTAACATACTACCTTCCCCAGTAAACTGATAGAGTTACATTCAACAGGAAAACCTCCAGAACGAGTGTCCCTAAGCGGAAAAAGATATTTCAAAAGCGAATGAGTATCTTTAATTTTACTAGGTCTACTCTCCTTCAGACGGAGCAAATGACCTGATTATGGGCAACACACAAGCCATACATGCGCCGCACAGTACTTATGCCCTGCCGCCTCTCAGATGCATAACCAGTACAAAAGATCGCCTAGTGTCACCGGTAAGCGTTAGCAAACAACTTTCCTTCAACACAATTTGATGCCCATAACGTAATCTGTCATCCTTGGGCGTTTAATGCACTGCCTTTGAAACGCCCTGTATATAACTACCCTAGAGAGGAACGCCGGCAGAGCATGAGACTTTTCTCGGGTAACGCTGTTGTATGCAGATAGGTCGCAAACCTTTTGAAATTGTAGTCAAATGGAGGAAGACCTGCAGAGGACTTACACTTCGTGCAGGGACTGGTTGTTTATCCTCAACATAAACAAACGCTACTTATTGGCAATAAATAGATAGAAAGAACCATTACTGTTACATCATGCGATTGCAGAACAATCCCTGGAAGCAATTACGGAGCAATTTAATGTGGAAAGACTACATAAAACTCACAGCTAATGTAAATGGCAGACTGAATTTCATTAGAAGAATCTTCGTGCAGTCCACCACCCCCAAAGGAGAGTAGGGATGCAATGGGCATTCAGCACGTCACGTTGTCTACAAGCAGGTTCAGGTCTGTGCCGACAAAAGCGGCTTCGTTTTCATTCACAGGACCCAAACAGCTTCGTCAGCAGTCACAGAACCAACACAGTTTCGTCCGAACACACATACGCACAGGTATTTTGCTCCCCAATCATAACCCAGTGTTTTACTGCTAGAAGAAATGAAATAGCCGATCAGTATGTAGTCCAGAGCCACTATCTTGCTCTGCAAGCTCGATATTTGAGACCTGCAACGTCATCTTTGTTCTTATAATTCGTCCTGCTTACCCAGTGAATTTACTCTCTGTAACTTCGTCAGCAGCTGCCATCTATAATTTTTCAGAATATTTCTAGGGGAGAATATCAGCGGTATCGATAAAATATTTTAAAACTGAGTTAAAAACAGTCTTGACGGCAATAAAATATTTACCGGTAACCGAGCTCGGTCAAATCACATTACACTGAAATATAAGAAAAGAATGGATTTACAGGGAAATCTGATAATAATAGTAAAATATAAAATACATAAAATACACCAAAGTTAAAATGAAAGAATTATATCACACAAAAGCGAGACAAGTTGCATTATATAATACCGAGTGTCTACCCACACTTGCGAGTGCTGAGAATTCACTATATGTCAGGGGAAAGCTGATAATGAGATCATTAGATATTTCTCTGCTCGACCACATCAACAGTACAACGAACCGACAACTAGTTGGAGTGGCTTCTGTCATTAAAAGAAGCAAGGATGGCGAGTACGGTGGTATGAACACATCATACGGGCACCACCTACTTCATTCATCAGTTCAGTCTATCATCTCAATGTCGAATGACAGAGACCAGGTGTAAGACCTAAGTTACGGTGGCTAGACACTACAAACGCAGATCTAATATCAAGAAAGCTAAATCCACAGGGAGCGTTAGATCGCAAGAAATGACTTGCATTGACCCAAAAAGCGGACCCCGCTCCAACGGGACGGCGTTAAGGAGAAGGAGAAGGAGAAGAAAAAGAAGAAAAAGAAAATGATGATGACGATGACGGGCGGTGGCAGTGAACGGAACAGGTATCGTGGATCCACGAACGTCAACTGCTGAAGAGAGAAACGAAGTTGTTGCTTAAATGCGCGACGCTACGTCCACCGCACACTGCATTACCTCAGTAATAGCCAATTACATAAGCAAGAAGCAATACTGTTATTACAATAAAATTCGCAGAATAGTTATACAACAATTAATAACAAATGCAAAAATGGATACATTGCAGTACATAAAGTAGCTGCAGTAAAAATCATTTCGTCAAAATATGATAAAAATATGTGCAACAGAGACAACCAATGATAATCTGCGACAAGAATATAGATTGTCATCTGCGAGGATTTACAGAAAATTTGTAAATCATATAACGGCAAAGTTATAGCTTGAGTGACGCCTGTGGTTCCCATGGAGACGGCGTGGAAGAATCGATATGCGCCAGCCAGCGGAGGATGCTTCCAGAGCTCCGACAGCGACTGCAGTTAAAATGTTCTGGTATGCAGGCAGGCATGAAGAGGTGCATGTCAGATATTGCAGACTGCTCGTAGATTGTGGTGCCAACAAAAAATAAAAGTGTCGCCGGTGTCTATCATATAGGCGGCGTAGAAGTATCGATAGGCACATTTCAAAGGAAGACGAAATCAAAGCCGTGACAGTCACTAGCTGTTAAGGAGTACTGGCATGCAGATAAGAAAGCTGCAGAGTGTAACAAACTTATCAACAAGTCAAATAACCGTACACTATATACATATTTTACTTGAAAGGAAGCACTGTGACAAGAAACTGTCATAAAATGTAGTGGCTGGTATAAATAAAGAATATAAGAAGTCAAAGCTGTAAAATATACCATGAAATAGTCGTTTACAGTTGCATAACAACGTAACAGTCAAAATCATGAGTACAGAATAAGTAACAGAGTTCACTGATTTACTTAGAATACTCTTTCTTTCAACTACTTTTCATTCGGTGGTAAAATTCATCTTCATAAGGACGAATTAGCAATGGGTAGTTCACTAGCAGGTATAATAGCTGACATTTTTATGAGTAATGCACAATTACAAGTTTTCTTAAATAATCCTCAAGTCAAGAGTAACATTCTATGTCATGAAAGTTGCTTAGATGATACCTTGTTGCCGTATAAAGGATCCAAAAACCAGCTGGATTTACTTACCAACATTTTGCATGATTTTCATCCCCAAACTTGTTTCTACAGTAGAATACAATAAATGCAGAAGCATGAACATTTTAGATCACAACATCTCAAATTGCAACAGCAAATATTGTTTCATCATTTACAGGAAACCGACCCGGACTGATGTCATTATTAATGCAGCTTTCTTTCATTCTCTCAGTCCTTTAAATACAAAAAGACCTTTTTTAAAAAGCTTTTAAGCGGACCCAAACAAGTTTGGGCACTTACAAACACATTTTGCGTATATCCTCTAACTTAGTAAATGTCCTTGGATCCATGGTTTTCTCTGTGTACTCCAAGACATGGTCACTTTCCATTGTAATTTACAGTAAATGCTAATATCTTGTATTCCCCAGTCATATCCACATTTTTCCATGTAATGTGTTTAAAATAATTTATATGCCTTACTTGCGCATATTTTGTGGTTTATTCTCTTACCAATAGCAGTTTGTATTCTTCCTTCAGGGCAAATGATTTCGCTAAATGTCCGCCCCCGGTAGCTGAGTGGTCAGCGCGACAGGCTGTCATCCTAAGGGCCCGGCTTCGATTCCCGGCTGGGTCGGAGATTTTCTCCGCTCATGGACTGGGTGTTGTGTTATCCTAATCATCATCATTTCTCCCCCATCGACGCTCAAGTCACCGAAGTGGCGTCAAATCGGAAGACTTGCACCCGGTGAACAGTCTACCCGACGGGAGGCCCTAGTCACACGACATCTACATTTTATTTCGCTAAATATTCCACTTTCCATTTTTTTGACTTCTATATCGTCCATTTCCAGTTTCTTTCTCATATGCGTAATGTATTAACTGCACTTAAAAGAGTTATTTTGTAACAGGAGATAGTCTAAGTCTGCTTCATGCATTTTTTTTTTTCTTTTTCCTAAGACCCGAAGGTTAACTTTAATCACAGGAACCACTCCGGCTATATCTATATTTGACGGTAATGTCGAGATAAATTTCCTAGATTTGGAGAGATATGTTTCTCAATTCTTAATACAACACTTATGTATAATATTTATTTTGTTCTTGTTGGAGTCTGTGTTAACTATTTCCATATAGCTTACAGGTAATTAATTTACACTATAGGCACACAGAACATAGTTAACGATCGTTTCTCAGTCTTGACTGTCTGTGTAGTGTTGCTATATATTTTTTTATTTGCTGTTTTCTTTTAATCTGTTATCTAGATATAACAACAGACAAAATGTTGCGCATGAATTGGCGTGAATATCGCACATAATATTTCAACATGATTTCATATGTGTTAGTATAACTAAGCATTATGGCGTTTGAGGGAAAAAACCTACATTAAATATTTGCATAAAGAAAAATAATAATTTTAAAAAAGAAAACAGTGTACATACTTCATTTGGCCATCTGGCACATAGATATATGTTCATCTGGAATCCAGACAGCACATTCTATTGGTCTGTTATACAATGCTGCACTGCTGGATCACAAATCCAGTAATTTATAATTCTGATATAATTGCAATACAGTACTACACTACACAGCACTACACTACACTACTGTACTTGGTTTCAAAACAGATTTCTCACCATTTATCTGAACTGTTGGCCCCTGCTTACTGAGGTACACCTCAGGAGTCACAGGGGCTGTGCTGCTTTACCACTCAAAATGTAGAGATTCGGAACTGGCTGTCAGAGTCTCAGGAAATTCTTCCTGGTCCTGCCCGTAGCTCATCTCCTCACTGCTTCCGGAAAGTTGTTGCAGGTGGATGTTTTGCAATGGTGCGTCTAATTGTCATGATGTATCGATTGTTCTTGCTTGAATCTCAGTCATGTGAGCTTGCAATTCATAACCTGATATTTTAGCTGTCAGTGACTTGAGCTTATGACGCAGTTCCTCATTCCTTGTTATGTTATAGACTGTGGTATTACCAAGGACGTCCCTATCCTGGTAGGCAACATCCTGTCTAATAGCGCATTCCCAGCTGATGTGGACCTGATTGCTAATGGCTCCACATTTGCAAGCGTCTGTGATGCGTTATCGTATTTTCAGTAAATAAATAGCTCTGATATGGACCCTGTCCAGACAGGTAGCGTATAGCTCCCTTGGTCGGAAGAAACTATGACTTTTTTATCTTTATTTTGTGTTAGGAAGGAACTGGTAAGTTCTCTTTTCTGTTTTTGTCCTGTCCCAGATTTCTTGCCATTCTCTATCAACACAAGCCTTTATTTCAATAGTCGATGTGATTCTTGGACTCTACATCTCCTTTACCTTAACATATTCGCTCTTTTTGAACCAATATTGTGCACCTCTTTTTCTTACTGCTGCGTCTAGAGGTAACAAGCCTAGTATCACCAGCAGCGCTCAGTTGGTGTTGTATTATGGGTGCCTGTGAGGTGCAGGAGTACACGCAGCACCCCTGTGTAGTCCTAAACTTTCTGGCTCTATGAGCACAAACGCTCGACATGTAGCCCACAGCAGCATTTAAAATTGAGTTGGGCTACGTTCCCTTTACACTTAATGCCCTCCTGATAGATGATTTCTACATGTGCGTGAAAGTTTTCTTTTCGTCAATGTTTATAGCAAGATACCAATATACACTCCTGGAAATAGAAATAAGAACACCGTGAATTCATTGTCCCAGGAAGGGGAAACTTTATTGACACATTCCTGGGGTCAGATACATCACATGATCACACTGACAGAACCACGGGCACATAGACACAGGCAACAGAGCATGCACAATGTCGGCACTAGTACAGTGTATATCCACCTTTCGCAGCAATGCAGGCTGCTATTCTCCCATGGAGACGATCGTAGAGATGCTGGATGTAGTCCTGTGGAACGGCTTGCCATGCCATTTGCACCTGGCGCCTCAGTTGGACCAGCGTTCGTGCTGGACGTGCAGACCGCGTGAGACGACGCTTCATCCAGTCCCAAACATGCTCAATGGGGGACAGATCCGGAGATCTTGCTGGCCAGGGTAGTTGACTTACACCTTCTAGAGCACGTTGGGTGGCACGGGATACATGCGGACGTGCATTGTCCTGTTGGAACAGCAAGTTCCCTTGCCGGTCTAGGAATGGTAGAACGATGGGTTCGATGACGGTTTGGATGTACCGTGCACTATTCAGTGTCCCCTCGACGATCACCAGTGGTGTACGGCCAGTGTAGGAGATCGCTCCCCACACCATGATGCCGGGTGTTGGCCCTGTGTGCCTCGGTCGTATGCAGTCCTGATTGTGGCGCTCACCTGCACGGCGCCAAACACGCATACGACCATCATTGGCACCAAGGCAGAAGCGACTCTCATCGCTGAAGACGACACGTCTCCATTCGTCCCTCCATTCACGCCTGTCGCGACACCACTGGAGGCGGGCTGCACGATGTTGGGGCGTGAGCGGAAGACGGCCTAACGGTGTGCGGGACCGTAGCCAAGCTTCATGGAGACGGTTGCGAATGGTCCTCGCCGATACCCCAGGAGCAACAGTGTCCCTAATTTGCTGGGAAGTGGCGGTGCGGTCCCCTACGGCACTGCGTAGGATCCTACGGTCTTGGCGTGCATCCGTGCGTCGCTGCGGTCCGGTCCCAGGTCGACAGGCACGTGCACCTTCCGCCGACCACTGGCGACAACATTGATGTACTGTGGAGACCTCACGCCCCACGTGTTGAGCAATTCGGCGGTACGCCCACCCGGCCTCCCGCATGCCCACTATACGCCCTCGCTCAAAGTCCGTCAACTGCACATACGGTTCACGTCCACGCTGTCGCGGCATGCTACCAGTGTTAAAGACTGCGATGGAGCTCCGTATGCCACGGCAAACTGGCTGACACTGACGGCGGCGGTGCACAAATGCTGCGCAGCTAGCGCCATTCGACGGCCAACACCGCGGTTCCTGGTGTGTCCGCTGTGCCGTGCGTGTGATCATTGCTTGTACAGCCCTCTCGCAGTGTCCGGAGCAAGTATGGTGGGTCTGACACACCGGTGTCAATGTGTTCTTTTTTCCATTTCCAGGAGTGTAATTCCTTTCTACGTAGACATAGATCTTTTCACAGGTTGGTCATTTATTCTGATTGTGAGGTTTCTCGATATCTATAATGTTCCTTTCAGTAACATATAAACTGCTTTGTGTGCTTCTATCGTTAGTTTGTTTTCTACACACCAGTTACTTAGTCTTTCAAGAACTATCCTACTGTTTTTCTCTAATTTAGCCATTTTGCTAGCAAATATATAATCAGCTGATCATCTGCGTAGGCGATGCAGGCTATAGTGTTGGTTGTACTCTGAAGCTCGTTTAGTAATTGCTCTATGCCAACATCCCAGAGCTCTAGACCACAAACAGAGGCATTTGGGCAGCCTTTGGTGATGTTTGTCACAATTTTCTTTGGGGGGCATTCTAATTGCAACTGCCTGCCTGTCCAATAATCTCGTAGGCTGTTATGTAGAGACCTGGGACAGTCCATCTGTTCAGTGTTTTGAACAGGGCCAGCTACCATAATTTATCAAACGCCCCAGCAATATAAATCATTATGCCCATAACGTACTTGATGTCTGAGGAGTTCACAATGTCCATTGTGTGATTTATCGCATCCTCTGTGGATTTCCCTTTCCTGAAACCGTACTGCAGGAGGCTCATGGCTACTGCCTGTCTGTGGTCCCTTATGCGACGGCACATAAGCTTTTTCTGTACTATGGCTAGAGTAATTACCAATCAAATCGACCTGTAAGATTTCGATTTTCTTGGGCCTTTATCTTCCTCTTTTTTTCAGTATGAATATGTTAGAGATTTTCCAGATTCTGGACACCTGTCACTGCAAAAGGCTTTGGTCCACTAGCCGATACAACACGTTTGCCATAATTTTATCAGATCCTAGTTCTTTTTTTCCTTTAACTTCATTATTGCCAGACTTACCTCCTCCTGGGCAAATGGAAGCACAACAATATTATCCTTATGCTGCTCTAGTAATTCTGAGCGAAGCTGCTAATGGTGCTCTGTTTTCCATCATAGTACCGTCCAGCAACAGGGTTCTGAGTACAGCACTGATGTCTTCCAGCATGTCGTCATCGTAACATCGGATCGTCTAAGGCTTGGTAATACAGTGGGTGTTCGAACAATGTTTGTTGCAAGTTTGTATAAAAATCCCCAAACATCTGCTATAATTTTATCCTTAACGAACTCCTTCCATTTTTCTACTGTTCTCTGGTGTAGCAGTTCTATATAATGTTGTTTGACTATTCGATAAAAAGTCAGCTTTCTTTGTCGTTATGTTTGCCCTAAGGATCTCTGGCAGTGTCTCCTCGCCTTCCTTGGTCTGCATCTTAAATGGTTGGACTCCAGAGAATTTTAAACCCTTTTGAATTCCTAACAAACGATAGAATCGCCTTCTCCTGCACCGTTTGCAACGCGAGCACCATTTCGTCGGCTTTGGAATGAACAACAGTTCCGCTTTCTTGCAGTGTTTGTAACTCGAATTCTGCTTTTAAAAGTGCCCAATTCGCTTTGTGTAGATTGAATAGTCGCTCGTACTTGATGTTAGTCTCTAAGTCATTATCTGCTGGTCCAACTAAAACATTCATATTTCCTTACGTACTACAAGAATATGTAATAAAAATGGGGGTTCCTATTTAAAAAAAAACGCAGTTGATATCCGTCTGACTATGGCAGCGCCATCTAGCGGGCCAACCATAGCGCCATCTGGTTTCCCCCTTCAAGCTAGACAAGTTTCGTTCTTTGTAATTTTTTCGTTTGACGCTTATTTCGTGAGATATTTGGCCCGGTCACTATCAGTGGACCACCCTGTATATCGCGGCTCCTCAATGGTCCCTCAGATTCTCACAATGCTTGGAAACCTTTCAGCATGCTCCGTTGATAATAGAATAATTGATCTTACCTTTGCCGCGCGGATTAGCCAGGCGGTCTCAGGCGCTCAGTCATGGACTGTGCGGCTGGTCCCGGGGGAGGTTCGAGTCCTCCCTCGGGTATGGGTGTGTGTTTGTCCTTAGGATAATCTAGGTTAAGTAGTGTGTAAGCTTATGGACTGATGACCTTAGCAGTTAAGTCCCATAAGAATTCACACATTTGAACATTTGATCTTACCTTTGCTTACGTTTTCGATTTGGTTTGTTTCGCGCACACTTACGACGACTTTCGCTACTCTCTGAACTTATCTTCTGGTTTGCCCTTCATTCCGTCAACTCTGCCGCCATCGTCCACATGAACATTCTGTTCCACCAGTCTCCACGTCAGCAAAAGTGCGACAGTGGCGTCTGCTGGGTATGTGCGGGTCGCGCACCACCGTCTGACTAAAATTAGGAAATTATGTTATTATTCGTGATCAGTATAAAGTGCACTATTACTGTGATTCTGATTGACAATGCTTCAACTCAACTGTCCACCGCCAGCCTAGGTCCTGGCAGTACACAACGCGCTAAACATGAGCCAAGGCCTTGGCACAATTTCGTCGCTGAATCCCTCGCTGTGCTGGTGCCACTGCGCATGTCAGCTCCGTCCACTGGTCGGCCAGATCGCAGCCATGACGCTGTTTCTTTCGTCAATGACTGTGCACGTTGCTGGCTGGTTAACTGGTATTATGTTGCTTACATCCTGTGTTTCTTGCGTATGTAAGGATTGCGTCAGTTTTGAAATGGATAGTGAAAGCATTGTGCCAAAACTATTACACAGACCTCTTCCATTACTATCTTACACAGAGAAGAAACATGTTATTGACAATGGCAGACCATGTCCTAACTTAACAGTATCAACATGTGTAGAGGCAAAATGTGGTTCCACTGGAAAGGGAATTGAGAGGCATATTCTCAAGGAGTTGTACGAGATACCAGACTTGTTTTCCGGCTGCGATGTGATGAACAGGTTTTATGGTTGGATCTGTCTGTTATTTGCTACAAAGAAAACTGTTTGGAGTAAGCAAGGGTACTGTGATATAAATCATCTTAATACTGCAGTGAAAAAACATGGTAAGTCTGAAATTTTCACCTTTATCCTTTTTAACATAGAATAGATTTATTGGATGCTCTGCTAGAACTGACGTTCTTTTGGGTTCTCAACGAAGGGTAGAAATAGAATTGCACAATGAGAAAGTAAGAAAGAACAGGGAAATATTAAACAATTTAACGAAAGGGTCACAAGTGTCTAATTTAGGGCGTGCAATGCGACACGTGCGGTTCAACACCTAGGCGCGTTTGAGTCGAGACATTTCAGTGAAGGGGAACCGCATGTGAGCCAAAACATCTTTGGGATGTTAGCTCGCAAGACAGAGAGACAATATTGATTTCCTCACTATAATGTTTGTTGAATGGAATGGAGAGTTCATATCACTCACCCACCAAATACAATTAATTTTCGTAGTCTTACTGTGGATATAAGTTTAGACTTCAAAATAATAATCTTGTGTTCAAGTATTGCAAAACTTGAGTGTCTATGGACGATTGGTGTTTTTACTTATTTATTTACTTATTTGTATTGAGGGTATGTCCTCGATACATATTATTCGATTACAGTTTAGTAGGTCCGATAAGTTTTCAGGGATCCCATTCTATAGCTTCAGCTATTCTGCAAAACGTTTCATCTTTGTTTTATTTAATTAATTATATAGTGACGATCTGCGTGTTGTACTAAAAGGGCCTGCACGCGGTCTTCTTGTCTAAACTCGTTGTTCTTTATACATGTCTCGGAGAACCGAAACGCCGCCGAGTGCATTTAATTTAGTTATAAATGTGTCCTCCCTTCCATGACCAGTTTGCGCTGCAATTTTCGACCTACACTGGGTTGCGACCCGGGAATAAGGTTTGTGCTTAACGAAATGAGACCGGAAGCCTCCCAACATATAACGTTATTTGGTCTCACAAATGAGTTTCCTGTGATTTTCGCAAAAAGAGGGCAAATGTGTAAATCATAATTTCTTTGCCAACGCTTTAAGATCCAAATCAGGAGACGCCACTGATGTGAGAGTGATCATAAAGTGTGTTCTACCTATACAGAATAGTATAGAAAAACTTGTACTGCGTCTCAGCTACGGTGAATTATTCGGTGGAAAAACTGCGGTGTATTCAGGGTTATACAAATCGCGTAGACCAAATACATCGGTTTCCATGAGGTAAAGTAAAATCATGAGAAACTGCGATGACAAGTATCTTTTTCATGCCGGCAAAGATGAGTTATCGTTGTAATTATTCATTCCGAATTTCAGTGCAGACAGTAATTTTATGCACTTAAATTGAGGTGTGGCAGCTCTTTGTAGCAATCAAGAATGGCTTGAGTTTCAGTGAGAAGCATTATGAGCTTCATGAGGCTGGGAAATTTGGGTACTTGGGTACTGGAGGGAAAGGGGGGGGGAGAGGGGGCGGACTATTTCTCCAAATCTTCCTACTATCTATAATACCATTTCCCCGCCTTAGCCTATCCAGCAAGGAATGGCAGAGCGCTGTGATGTTTAGAAAGTATGATATTGGCGCAATCGAAGCGGTGGTGATGGTAAGAGCATTGATCACGAAAGGCAAGGTGCAGGTTTCGAGTCCGGTTTCGAGTCCCAGTCTGGTACAGTTTCAATGTGCAGGAAATTTCATCTGTCTTATTGTTTAATTATCAGCACCTTGTGTAACACAGTAAACGTGAGCAGGTAATTGGGCGTACTGAATGACTTAATGTCATCGTCGAAATTTCCTCAGACCACTGTTACCGATGTTCTTTTATATGGACAAGAATACCCACATCCCATCAAGTCACACATGGCATGCAAGCCTTGGATAATGCTACCTATGGTATAGCAGCATGCAGAGCTATTTTCTCAACAGTCTAATATTAGACATAGCTGCTTCAGAATCTTAGAGCGTGGGATCAGCAACACAACACCCATGGTCTTCAACTCAGTGTTGTCATCTCGCAGTCAGCTTTTGTCTGACCCGTTATGCTCATAAGTCTAGAAGTTGATGCCACTGACTCACTGCATAACCTACTACAGTACATGTTTGTAGGAGGCCTTCCAATATTTGAACATAATGATGGGCTCCATTGATATGGTGACCTTACGGCCGTTAACAACTGCATAGTATTCATTGACTGGGCTGAATTTCACGCTCTTCCACCTACATCACGTTCGTCAACTGTCGTACTCGCTTCAGCGAGTGAATGTACATTATCAATTATGGCCAGTGAGTAAGATTCGCGCAATGGATAACTTGGATGTCGTTACGCAAGCATGAAGTAGGAATGCGACGTGACGGATGTTCCGCTGGGGGTTGAATTCGTTAAACAGTCTTTAATTTCAATCTTATTTTCTTTTCAGGGCACACAGACGTTTTGCACCATCACTTTCTGGGTATGCATGTAGGGCGGATGGGTGTTGGAACTGAGTGATATCAGAAAACGTCTAGGGAGAGACAATGTTGTCTGAACATGAATGAATATTTATTCTAACTGAACATAGAGTCTCCATCGACAGAATTTTCAAAACACGTGTACAGCACACGACAGTTCCAATACAAACGGGGATACATAATTTAACGTTCGGCTGGATACTGTAATCATTCATTAAACTTACGGTCTCTTAATGCACAGTAGAATGGAAAATATGGTAAACATTGGCTCTATTGTAAGTGGGACCAGCCCGTGGTCAATACAGGGAAGCAACACAACGGACAAAACAAGTATCATTTACCCTACATGCACACATGCAGTGAGAAAAAGCGACAATGTTTATCACTATAATCTACTTCGATAAAAATATTCAGAGAATAAATGGGGAGAGAGAGAGAGAAAAAAAAAGAGACAAGAGAGAGATTAAGAAGGCAGATTGGTCCTGAGGCTCAAGGCCACAAAAAACTCATTAAAATTTGGAAAATAGGTACTGAAGTTAAATTCTCCGTGCATATAGGTATTCATTCAGCGCACAATTTCACGTTCTAGATTATACATAGCAGGATATGGTGATACATATTGTTTCAACAGCACATGGAGCAGTTCACACATGCTGAATGTGCTCAAGTGCAGATAGTTCATCCAGATATCTAAAATCGTAACTCATCTGGAATATGTAAAAACGAACTGTGAACGAGTGGGGAATGGTTGCTGAAGCCACTAGCACTCAACACGTAACCGTTTTCTGATCACTTGAGTTCAATTTGGTCAAAACGTTATCATCTAACTAACAAAAGTTGCAACATCAGACACAATAACTACCAACTTAGAAGAACAATAAATTCATCACACGATGTAAAAACGATTTGTGAGAGTATATGCAACCAAGCTATGAGTTATGCAGCTCATGATAACCTAGCACTATCAACAAAGTTCACAGAGGGTGATGGTTCAGAATGAACAAAACACATTAGCCTAAGTTTCAACCAACGTGCGAAATTAAGTAAAAGGAATCAAAAGAAGACTTGCAAATCAATTCTCTTACTAACATAATTGAAATAAAAAATTAAACACTATTACAAGTTAAACTACATAATTCTAATATCTTGATCCATGCCTTAACAGGACCACTCACAGGAGCGACCTCATACTAGCAAATAGGCCGTAAGATTGTGGCTAAAATGTTGTGGCTGAACATTCTCTCTCTCGGGCAGGTGGAGGGGAGAGGTCGCATTAAAAATCATATGGCCAAACGTACCACAGTGACGTAGAGTGACGCAGAGAATTATCTCTGACATCGCTTTCTGCTCTCAGTTATTCCCTTCCGCCAAGTTAAGTTGGCCAAGCTGAGGGCCCTACCACAGCTGGATGCAACGGCAGCTCTGCTGGCAGGGATTCCAGGCACAACGCCCTGGCATCTACCTGCGTTCGGCAACTTTACCAGTAGAGTTACTGCTGCGGGGTTTTGCCGGCAGGTTGGCCAGTCTGGCAATGCTGCCGGTCAGACACATGGTGGCTTGTGGCAGCTCCCGCACCAGGACACCACCAGAGCCGCCACGCGCTACCTGACGGTCACACATTCGTAGTTTTCTTTGAAACCCACGTGTGCGCTGTGGATGGTTTTGAAACAGAATCTTTTATCTGTGAGACTCAGATGAACCCATCAATCTGAGGCATTTCATCTCACGAGGGGAAAAGGACAGGTGCCATAACCCTATTTCCCAGAAACTTAGCTCAGTAGAAGAAGTGCCAAAATAAGCGGACACATTTCTAAGCTTATCTATACAGTCAGAGTTTTCGAGGTACTTTATGTGCCTTCAAGCGAGTTCATTCAAAGCGGTGACACAGAGGCGAGCGTCACTATTTCAGACGTTTGCGCCCCATGTTCGGACCCAGATTACAATTTTTTTATTTAACCTGTGGCCTTAGAAGATTACTACACGAATGTTTTCCAATATACACTGAAATAACGCTGTCCTTATTCGTCTACTAATAATATGTCTGGCGAATAAATAAGAAAACAATAAATGAATGAAAAAAATATTTGAAAATGTTTTCAGTTAACTTCCTGTAGTTTATCTTGATTCGTAATCATTTGCAAGCGCCGGTTTTCGGAAAAGTGATCCGTTATGTGTGGTTTGCTGCGACGATATTGTCAACGCATGAAATCTTCAACAATGTTAACGACGTTTCTTTCCCGAGTGAGATTTATACGAAGAAATGTCGATGTGGCAAACCTGCCTTCACGCAATGCTAGTGATGTTCGGAATTTCTGTTTCTACGATCGGTATAATCAAATGGTTCAAATGGCTCTGAGCACTATGGGACTTAACATCTATGGTCATCAGTCCCCTAGAACTTAGAACTACTTAAACCTAACTAACCTAAGGACATCACACAACACCCAGTCATCACGAGGCAGAGAAAATCCCTGACCCCGCCGGGAATCGAACCCGGGAACCCGGGCGTGGGAAGCGAGAACGCTAACGCACGACCACGAGCTGCGGACGATCGGTATAATCCAAGGGAATGCACAAAATCTTCCTGAAGAATAAACATAAGAATATGGTATAAAAATTAGGAACTGATGTAAGAACGAAATAGAAGCATGTGAGAATATAAAAATATTGTAACCCCCAAAATATCATACACACTTATATTACACAATAAATCTACGACACTTACTGCGAAACGCAATTTAGTTTTACAATTAATATGGCGCCCTCCTATCCCCTGACTTGGTAAGAAACATCCATGCAGTAATCTTTTGCGGACTTGAGCACATAAATGAAAATAATTAAATAAAATCTATTATCAGGTTTCTAACATGGAACGGAAAACTAAGAAACCGCGACGCTAGCCTCTGTATCACCAGGGGTGAAATTGTTGACCGCTAACAGACATGTAACTGACATCGAAAACTTTGGCGGCCGTTTCCTCAGAAACGGTACGGATAATCTGAAACACGTGGTCGTTTACTTTGACTCTTCTTCCACTTCGGGAAGTTTCTGGGAAATCAGGTTATGGCGTCTGCCGTGTTCTCCTCGTCAGTACTATTCAAACCGCAAACTGAAATAATGGTACTGAAAAATTCTGGAAATTTTCGGAAGAAAACAGTCGACTTTGGAAGACAAAAGAGAGCTGAGTGTTGTAAAAACGCTTTATTTTATTTTAGTTCATTTCAGTGGACGTAAATATTTTGTCACTTAAGGTGTGATGTTTAAGAAAACGCTCCGTAGATCTGTCTCTCACAACAAGCACAGATCGTCCTACTTTGCCTCAATAGCTAACGCATTTATTATTCATTACAGAAGAGGAGGAAGGATATCAGAGGATCTTTGGCCATGAAATGCACCGCGGGAAATCCGTAAATGATTTTACAGTCGCTGATGAACCCACTTCAAAGTATTCCCAACGAAAAGAAAATTACCACTAAAATTAAAATTATAAACGTCATAAATGAGGCCAGTTTTATGAATACACCCCTCCACGATATAGTCAAGTTTAAACTATTTATAACAACGCACTTCCAGAATAATGGCCGGTTGGAGAACGTGGGATATATCGTCTCTCAGTTCCCTCACAACCTGTTCCTGGTGTTCCACTTCAATTGCAAGAACTTCAAAACACAGACTAGCAAAATTACAGGAAATCGAAACCTATTGCCAGACCGTAAAAGTCTTCTGATGCAGCGAGTGTCGCTAATGGGTCTGATACATCAGACGCCGCAGAATTATTTTAAGACATAAGACATGTAAACAAATGAGGCAGGTCTCTTATTTTCTGTCTCAAATACTTGCAGTGCAGATTTGAGTTTATCATAAAACGCTTTTGAAACAGTTACAACTAAATTTGCAAAAATCACTGCAAATATCTATTACTAAGCAGATCTTAACGTCACGTAATTCTTTTCTTCCGGCTAGAAGGCTTTCCTTAAAACATTGTCCTTTTCCTTCAGTTCATCTCGGAAGATCTCTAATAATTCGTCAAATTAACCTACTGACAGTCTCACGAAACAGAAAAATTTATTGCGGTAATTTCTTAAATCATTGTACAGTGTGTGAAATACCTCATTTACGTCACAATCATCAATGAAGGAATACACTCAGAACTACTTCTTTTTCTGCACTCTCTTTTTACTTCGATGTCGCACATAAAGCACATCTACTAGCCTCTCTACTTCCATTTCGATGTTTCGATACTGAGCGCAAACCGAAGAAGTTTCTCTGGCGTCTCTGCTGGCGTTTCGTAACGGCAGACCGTAACGCTTCCAGCAGAACTGCCGTGGCATCCCAGAGAAGTAGGACCTTAACTCACTAGTCTACTACCTCCGGTTCCCATGGAAACTTCTGAAACACATTCATTTTCACATCTGTCCACTCATAGCCATTTACAGTACAAATTAAAAAACTGGGAACTGGTAGAACTTGTGCAAATGAAATAAATGAACAGGTTGGCTCGTCCCTTCGCCAGAAACTTATTATTAGGTTGACTGAATGAAACCTTTTGTGAACTCAGTTTTGAGCACACTTAAATACATATGGGATGTTCATGAAACAAATCTCACTGACCTGTTTCAGTATGTCTGAACTGGACAGTGGGATGTACATCCTTCAGTCGCCTTAAAAATCCCTATGAAGTAACTGAGCCCCCCTCCCCTCAGTTCTTACTACATTATATACAGGGTGTGTCATTTATTTTCACTACCCCAAATAACTTTTGCCCAGAAGCAAAATAAGCAACGTAAAACGCATATATTGTTTATCTACCAGGACAACATTAATCATTATGGTTGCCTTTCTTGTAACTTTGTTCGTTATGAAGATATGAGCACCAGTAATTCTTTTTTAATTAGTACCATACATTTTTTATTCGGTAATCCATTTCCTTTACTCAAAAACTATTTGAAAACTGAACGGTGTGCCATTCACATACACATGGTGTTATTAAAAACATAACACAAATTTGACCTTAACTCTCCTGTACTATCAAAGAGGTCAGATAACTTGGGCAGCGTAACTCACCCACCTCCTGGAGCTGACAGTAAAAAAATGGAAGCACAAAGAAAATGCACACTGGTCATTCTGTCAAGCGTCTTTAGCTGAAGGTTTGTATGAATACAATGCATACCAACGGAGAGACGATAGAAACGCTACTCGTCTGTGGAGAATATAAGTTAACCTACATAAATCATGGGAAACAGATGACTGAGCAACACACCAGCATACAACGTGAAACTGTATCTTACATGGAACCCCATAAACCTCCTCCGTTAGAATTGATACATGCATCACCCGCATTCTGAGTGAACCATGGATGCACTGGTTTATGCCTGGTTTGTTGTGTATGATTTCGAAGAGTTTCTTCTTCGCCAAGTCCGTAACGCTCACGTTAACAGTAGATGCTACATGTAAGTAGGGAAAAGAAGTTAATGTGAATCGCTTGTTAACATAAAATTCTGTGAAATGGAATAGAAAACACTGTTCTGCAACCGAAGAATAACAACTTAATAATGAAAGCTTCGCCGTGATGATAATGAAGAGAAATTCTGAAATGAATCATTCTGATAAATTTCGGGAGCAATGTCTAGACCTATTTTATTGCTGAAGATACAGATGGACTGTGGAGTACTCCAAGCGAGCAAGCAGATACAGGTGATGGGGACAGTCATCTATGTGGTGTTTCCAGATGACACACATATCAGAGGTTCATTTTCAGTTCATGTAAACATCCCCCACATGGGAACACCTTTTCCACCTATCTCAGTGCTGCCTCGATGGTAAGCAGACTGTATCACATCATGTGGTTTTTGACATATTCGTATTGTGGCAAAGGAGTGTACAATGGGTACTGTAACTTACCAGTCTAAGCGATCTTTTCCTATGCTTCGACCATCAAGTGGATGTGTTCCAGCACCCATGTGAGTCTTTATACTTTTCGACCGGCAGTGAATAGTGGTACACACGTGGGACTATGGATTTCACACGCCACAATGAAGAAGCGGCTCTGAATGATATGGTTGCTCGTGGGTTATTGATACTCAGCATTAAATTGGCAGGTCATGGCCCATATATCAGCTGCTACAACTTACGAGAGTTGCGAAAGCCCTTGCCAACACGTTTTTGCCACAGAAGTTGACCTGCTAGTTCAAATGGCTCTGAGCACTATGGGACTTAACAGCTATGGTCATCAGTCCCCTAGAACTTAGAACTACTTAAACCTAACTAACCTAAGGACATCACACAACAACCAGTCATCACGAGGCAGAGAAAATCCCTGACCCCGCCGGGAATCGAACCCGGGAACCCGGGCGCGGGAAGCGAGAACGCTACCGCACGATGACCTGCTAGTGGCGATTTAGAAACGAAGTACTCATGATACAGGAAAGTTTCAAGTTCTTAGGTCTCCGAATTTCTTTTCATGCAATAGACACCCAAAAATTTGAAACTTTTGTCGTTTTCAAAGTAATCTCTCTACAATCGTGTACAGTTTTCACACTGTCGATACCATGATTCCACGGCCATCTTTAAGAATCTGCTTCGACCACTGGAAAATCGCTCATGCAAAGTCGGCACGACTGGAGTACGTGCGACTACGGTACAACACTCTCTTGTGTTAATAAGACGTTCCTCAGGCTCTGATTGCACCAGAGTGTTCCTACACACGAAGGTTGTCGTTCGAATTGTGCTAATCTGTCACATTTTGCGATTGTTCTCCGTAAACCACTCACCTTGATTCCTCTAAAGATGTTCCTTTGCTACTGTGGTAATGCTTGGTTGTGGAATCTTACAGAAGTGGAGCTGCAATTGTGATAATCGGAGGATATAATTCACTACTTTGCAGTATAGAGTACACAGCAGTTCTTGTTAAGGGATGTATTTTATTATTTCCTGTAGTTTCTTATCAAGTCCCAGTCAACAATAAACTTCGTGTGTTGCTTATCGTTTACTCTTAAAATTCTGAAATCACTCTCAAAATAAATCTTTAAATGCTTCTGGTCCACGAATGTGTCGATATTAATCAACGACTGAGGCTAAGTTTTTTTTAATACAATGAGTAACACATTTTAGCAAAATTGGCGAGAAACACCAACGATCCGACCGTCAACCGTGGTCCCCGCTGCCAGACTAACGCTACCAGGAAAGAAATCGGATTTCCTGCTGACACAAGGAAGCGTCTGGCCGGAGCCTTTAGCCTATCATAGAAAAGAATTTTAATGCTACTACATCGGCGGAAAGAAACACAACACCAAGAAGGAGTAGTGCGACATAAACGAAAGTAGGTAGGAGGGTTTCTACACCTGAAAGATGACGTCCAATCAAATTTCTCGCCAGTCGTACATGTGTAGCGCTAGTAGCATCAGTTGAGAATCAGGTTCGCTTTATATACAACCCGTAATGGTCGAGAGCGTTAGTTTCCTTTGACACTGGACGTGGTAAGCTGATATTAGTCAAGAGTGGCATTAAGGCGACAAAGACGCCATTATTAATACCCCACTGAGTTTCAGTGAGGTCGTGAAGAAAGGCTACGCGAAGCTGGACGTTCCTTCTGCGATACTGTAGAAAGACATGGTAGGAATGCAACGAATGTTCATGATTGTTGGCAGCGGTGGTCAGGAGAATGTGAGATCGCAAGAAGACCGCACTCTGGACTGCCACGTGGCACTACCTAGAGGGACGACCATCGTGGTCAGCGAGGCGATATGGCGCATTGTACTACGTCTTCATCAGCTATCTGAGCAGCAGTTCGCGTCATAGTGACACAACGAACTGTTACAAGTCGATTATTTCAAGGACAGCTCTGAGCCAGACGCCCTGTGGCATACATACGACTGACCTCAAATCACCGCCATATGCGAATTCAATGGTGTCAAGCGAGAGCTCATTGGAGATCTGTTGAGTTTTGTGATGAAAGCTGGTTCAGCCTCGGTACCACTTATAGTCGTGCGTTGTATGGAAGGAGACCAGCCGATGGCCTGGAACCAACTTGTCTGCATGCTAGACACAATGGACCAACACCACTGGAGTTATGGTCTTGAGTGTGATTTCAAATGACAGCAGTAACACTCTGACTATATTTTGTACATCAGTCTTGTCATTCGACCTATTGTCCTGCCATTCATGAACAACGTTCCGGAGGGTATTTTTCAACAGGATAACGTTCGCCCACCTACCGCTGTTGTAACCCAACAGGCTCTACAGAGTGTCGACATGTCGCCTTTGCCCGCTCGATCACCAGATCTCTCTCCAGTCCAGCACATATGGGACATCATAGGACGCTAACTCCAGCGACATCCACATACAGAATCAACCATCCCTGTATTAACCTACCAATTGCTCCAAATACGGAGCTGACATCCGGCACCTGTACAACACAATGCATGTACGTTTTCACGCTTGCATTCAAACTTCTGGCGGTTGCATCGGTTATTAATGTACCAGCATTTCATATTTGCAGTGGCTTATCTCGCACATACATTAACCTGTGATCTTGCAGTGTTAATCGCATAAATATGTTACCTAGACAAATGTATTCCCGAAATTTCGCCACACTACATTAATTATTTTTCCATGCTGATTTTTTTTTTCTGTCAGTGTATATATAGTGGTGCCTTTCTTTCCCAGTAGTAAGCGAGGACGTTGTTCCCAGTTGGGTGACATCATGCCACATCAGCGAAGTGCCAAGCTCCAAAACCCATGTGTCCTCCTGCCCAGACTGTAGGTCTTGTTATATATTGTACTGCATTATGAATATTCTATACTCATTTTAACATGAATATTATGATGATTTATGACTTCCATTGTCGGAAACAGCCAAAAATAACTAGAGGCTTCGTCAGGCGACTAAAAAGGTTGATAAACTACTTCAAATCTGTTTTAATGAAGAAAGCTCTTTACTGAGTTCCCCCGATGCGCTGGGGCATAGTCTTGGCGAAACATCACACGTGCAGCCTGTTTCGGCCACTGTCACAGTAGCGCCCTTTAGAAATAGTCTCAAACAACTGTACCCACTCTCGAGTTCCTTCTGGTGCGAGCCCGAGGTTGTTATGGTTCTCTGTCATCAAACATTCAAGTTTCTTTAAACTGTCGCACCCACGAACTCAAATTTCTCACTTTCATTTCACCATCAGCACATAACTCACTCAACTGTCGGTGAATTTCCGTGGATTCCACACCATGCAAGTCGAGAAAGCGAATGATTATTCGCTTTTCTTGTAATGAAAACATAGACATTTCTAGTATCAGAAACACCTCTACCTCTCGTCGCAGACGCTACAGTTCTATGTGCCGTACAATGTTTGTCTTTGTATCACTTATAAACATAGATCTCCCGCGTATTTTATGCAAAACCTTAGATCTCAGAACTTGAAAGTAACTCGAACGTGCTTGGAAAGGTGGTACATTGAATATCCACTGTCTGAACGACCTCGCAGATGGCGTGACGGTCACTTACAATCTATACGTGAACACTAGACCGCGGATTTTTGGTAAAAACCTATTTTGTTCCTGAGTTCCTATTTGCAAAAAATTTGTATTTATGCGTTTCATGACTATTTACACTTAATAGCGTTAATTCTATAGGACCTAAAAAAGCCTATTTCGACGTTAGTGCCTATTTTTGCCTATTTCGGCTTTAATATCCTAAAAAGTGCCTATTTCATCATATAAGACAGTGGCTCCAACTTTTTCCATACTATTCGACAGATGGGAAAAAATATTTTCTGCTCAGCGTGCAGCAAGGTGGCTAGTTGATATGCGCTCATGCTTCGTATTTGCCTAACACTTCGGTCTTTTTTTATCCCTGTTAATACCAGATTTGTTTTCGCTGGGAAAAAGTGAACGATGACCTGTTTTTAATTTTCCTTTTACTGCGGTGCATGGGAGCGGTAGAGGAAGTACAGTACTCGTTGCTGGACATATGGCACCTGACAGATGGCCGCCCCTTCTGAAGAAGCGAATGGAATCTACCTGTGCTTCAGATGAAAACATCTTACTACTGCCAAATTATTTTTCGAACCGGAAAATTCACGTATAATACCTTTCACGAAATAGAGTAGTTTGATAGGACTGCCTGTAGACAGCAGCGAGAAAATGCGCGAAGGGCAGTAATTTAGCTATAGATTAACATTGTGATTTTTTAATCCGTGCTCAGCTTAAGCCCTATGAAACCGTTTCTTTGCGAAAATACACAGCTGGCCAGAATCCTACGAACGAAATATTTTCAGATATAACATTTAGTACTCCCACGTTCAATTGTAATGTGTAACTCAAATCTTTGACCGGTTCCCATTCGCTCACAGAAGTTAAGCACTGTCGCGCTCGGCTCGTACTTGGATGGATGACCATTCAACCGTGCCGAGTGCTGTTGGTAGTAAGGCAAGCAAACGAATTGTAAATAATCTCTAACGACCTTCGCCTTCGACGAGACGTAAAGCCCTAAGTTTACTTCCTTTTTCTAATCTTTGAAAACACAATAACTCTACGTCAGATTAACGAAATAGGTACTTTTTAGGCTTTTGATGCCGAAATAGGCAAAATTAGGCGTTAACGTCGAAATACGCAATTTTACGTCCTATAGAACTAACGGTATTCAGTGTATTTTAATTTATTTTTATTTTCTCTGCATCATTTTTATTAGAGCCTATTTTAGGTTTTATATAGCCTAAATGAACTACTGAAGGAGCCTATTTTAGGTGCCTAAAACACACTTTTTTACGACCTAAAAATCCGTAGTCTAGTGATCACATGCACAGATACCACGTGTCTTCGTCATTCTGTGCTTCACAACAGAAGGGCTACCAACATCCAGCGACGTGATACGCTAAACTAATCCACATGCCGTGGCAACAGGAGCACTCTTTCTCCTGCACAAGAGTATGCAATTCATTTGGTCATGAGTGCATGTTGTGTGTATTCAGCATTCCCCCAGTACGAGGCCGTGTTGAAAAAGAATGCCTCCGAATTTATTATTTGGAATCTCTTAAAGCTTTTTGAATAAAACAAACTTTATTAACATTCTGCACCTTTATTCTTCATGTCTACATATTTATTTCTGAACATAGTAACCCTAGTGACGAACACATTTCTCCCAACTAGAGACCAGTTTGTTGATATCGACACTGTAGAATGCTTGACTTTTTTGACGGAGCCACAAACTCACCTCTGCTTGCACCGATTCACCACTATCAAAACTGTCTCCATTTATGCTCTCTTGTTTTAATGGTAAAACTGATTAACACAGTTTTAATCTCCTACCTCACGCTCAAAACGCAAAAGAAACTGTTGACCGATGTTTCACGTCAGATGTCACGAATGAGCATTCGAGATACCCACTGTGTACATAGCTTCTGTATCGCATTATGAAATTACAGCCTGTACCCGCTCTCATGATATGCTACACTTACTGCGTCTCTGTCTGTGCTATCCGTCACTTGTCTCTGGTGAATTCATCAACCCGATTCCGACGAGTCTCATCGGTTGCCGTACGCTGTCGGCCACTCCGAGCTCTGCCACACGCGTTGAGGTTTGCACCAGTTTCCTTTATTAAGAGCACGAACAGCCCAACGTAGTTCATTACTGATGTCGATACAATCATCACCGTACACAACTTTCATTCTTGTATGGATTTCAGTTGGAGGCACGTCTTCTGCTTTTAGAAACTCTACAACAGCAAGCTGTTTCTAACCCACCGACATAGTTCTGTTACACATCGCCGTGTCACACGCTATAATATGGAGCCCTCTAGAGGCAGAGGTTTCATCTTACGTCAGCGATGCGGAAGAGACGACTGAATAATATGCGTGACAGATAATACCTCAACCGATATTGAGACCTGAATAAAAATTTCGGAGGCATTACTTTTCAGCAGGTCCTCGTACTTGCAGTACAGATGCCAGACCCTGACCGCACAAAATGTGGGACAAAACCGGTATTTCCCTATGGCAATGACGGCGACGTAACCGTGACCAAACGGCCTGTTAAGTTGTTTGATGGCGGCTCTTCAGAGGTTTAATGGCTCTGTGACTCTTATACAGGTATCATGAAAATAAACTTCAAAAGTGCGAGGGGTTTCAGAAGCCACTTGTTGATGGTCGATCACTATGAATATGTTATCTATCTGCTTGTGGCGTTATCACTAATTCAGTAAGGATATCCATACTTTAAATACACCAATATTCAGGCCATTAAAATTGGTTTGTACAAACTGGAGCTGCTATAGCTCATTCAAGTAACTCCTTAGTTATCTTCATGGGGCACAGTGAACCCTCTTGCATCCTCCTATCAAGGAAAATGGTTAGTAGTATCTGGACTCTAACTCAAGCTTTCCACCTATTAAGCACTTTCAGAAATGGAAAAAGTAACATACTGTTCGACTAATATTCGTAACGAACGAAATGCTGAATTAATAAAGCCTTTCTTCTTCTGTTCCGATGCACATTCCAAGCTCTCCCAAAAAAGAAGCAAAACTAAATAAAGCTGACTGATGTTTGCAGACACTTTTTACTCTGAGAAGCAGGAAGTGCTGTGAACGTATAAAGTCCGTTGGTACCGCGAGGTTATTAACCAGTATGCTTTTGTTGTGTCAAACTGGAGATGACTGTCGCCGTGGTGTTCGTTTTATGTATAATAATCGAATATTTCTGCACAGGTGTTTAACGTGAACATGAACTAAGGTTAAGTAATTGTTGAACTTCCCTTTCCTCTCGTTAAAGAATAATCTCTGATTATAACGAAATTCGCACCCAGGCACTCAGGTTAGCAGTCAAACGTTGTGACTGCTAAGTCACATGCGACACTAAACCATTCCGTTTTGATGTAATAGTTCTCGATACTTTTGAATCACCATATTTCCGTATTTCTGTGGCGTTTACTGATCCGAAGTATGAATCTGTACGAACTGCATTCCATTTATTTGGAAACACTGATTGTCAACGTCCATGCCGAGATGGATACACCGGTTCCCGACAGATCACAGAAGTTAAACAATGTCGGCCATGATCAGTACTTGGATGGGTGACCGTCCGTCTACGCCGCGTACTATTTACAATTTTCCTTTTGTCTTTACGGCAGGGAGACAGGATTGGTGGTCGCGCAAAGTCTCTGATCATGTCTTCGTGCCAGTGTCCTGGATAAAGTTCCAAACCCCTCCTCAGTGTTTCGTTAAGTGAGGACACGTGACAAAAAGGAATGGTTCAAATGGCTCTGAGCCAACGTCTGAGGTCATCAGTCCCTTAGAAGATAGAACCACTTCAACCTAACTAACCTAAGGACGTCACACACATCCATGCCCAAGGCAGGATTCGAACCTGCGACCGTAGCAGCCGCGCGGTTCCGCACTGAAGCTCCTAGAACCGCTCGGCCACCGCAGCCGGCACACGTCACACTATTGATGGAAGTCCGTCTGCTCGGCGGGGACGTTAAGCTTGGCGGGGCCCCTTGGTGCTCTTCGAGAGAAGTAAGCTATGTGGCGACATCGAATTTCACCCTCTCCCTTCTCTCATCATTTCCAACACGAGTGCGACACTACACTACACAAACACAATTACAGTCAAATAAACTTATCAGATACACTTCCACAAAAAGCCCTCGTTTCTCCCGAACGAAAGGTGCCCCCAGGCGCGGAGGATAGAAGAAACTTTTCCAATTAGGCGGCTGAACCTGCCCTTCGCAGTCTCCCAGCCATTCATGCCATACGACTTTAATACATTGACTGTCTCTATCTTACCATTATTCCACGTGCATCACAAATCCCACCGAACTCAACACTAGCTGCAGCGTGCAGAAATACGAAATTTTGCTACAATCGACACTCAAGCCACTATAGGTGGTGCCCTCTTGCAATTACTTCCATTTATACTTCTTTAAAACAGTACAAATATTTTGTGTAATGATTAATATTTATAATTATAATATTTTGAGTATAGTACCTGACAAAAAAAGTGAAGCGCTCAGAAGACATGTAGGATGTCAATTTAATTTAGTGCACATACACACATTGTATCTCTCTGTGAGAGATACAATGGTCAGCAGAGTCGTCTTTGGTGTTGTTACCAGGCCTGCTAGGGTATTTAATGGAGGTGAACAGCATCAGTGTAGACAGCTGATTGTGAACAACATAGACATGCTGCATACTCGTGTCATACAGTGTTATCAGCGCCTGACACAGTTCGAAAGGGGCTGCAAGCAGTGGGACAAGGGGGACGCGGCCCGTCATTCCATTGTTGCAAATGTACCCAATATGACGGTGATGACGTCATCGAAGATGGCGGCCGTGACGTCAAAGACACACCCCCTGTGACGTCATCCAAGATGGCGACCGCAACGTCACAGACACATCCCCAGTGACGTCAATCACGATGGCGGATTTTGGCAGGAAGTTTGTATTTTGACGGGAAAGTGCCACGCCCCCCTCCCCAGAAAAATGGCGGGAAGTTCAAATTCCAACATGATAATGCCTCACACCTAGGAAAATGGCGGGAAAAAAGGACTTGTCTTTATTATTTAACCAATTTCATGCAAGTGTGTTCGCCACAAGGTGCGTACTCCAATTGACTTAGTACACAGCACCACCAGCAGAGGGCGCTATTGTGACATCAGGTGATGACGCACCATAATCCAATATGGTGGCAAACAGTGGGTTCACCATGAGGTCCAGAGCCCAACTGACGTAGTACACATTGCCACCAGCAGAGGGTGCCCTCATTATTTCAGATGACGACGCAAGTACTGTTATTCAAGTAGGCGGCAAACAGTGTAAGCATACTCGTATACTTGATATATACCATTGAAGATGAGCTGCTCACCCCCCCCCCTTCTCCCCCCAATCGTTGTGGTCATGCCAAATGTGTTCTATCGATGAGTTATTGGTGTTTGAGTGGGATGAGTTTAACAGCTATGTTGTTTGTAAGCATACAGCAGAGGACTGCCCCCATAGCCTCCTACATGTGGAATGGAAGCGCACATTATTGCTCGAACAAATGAAGAAGACGAATACAGTCCTGAAAATAAATTCTCTGCAGCAAGATGCTTTAAAGATGCATTACCCATCTCATGGAAACATCTGCTACTGTTGGAACTGTCTGCCTTTTCTAAAAGCACCATATAAGCTCCCAGTCCACATTAGACGACTGCCTCCGATCCAGCAGACCGAAGAACTGATCTAGTTCACGACCTCGCCGCTAGAGAACACTTCGATAGGTCACGTGATCACATGATTCAGCGAATATGAACATGCCATCATGATGACGTAGGTGGATGGTATATAAGGAGGGCTCAGCAGCTGCTTGATCGCTGTTCCGGTCAGTCAGTCAGTCAAGATGAAGCAGCAGTCACCACAGCAGCAGCAGCAGCAGAATAGGAGGAGGAAGCAGCAGAAAAGTATCTATTTCGCAAAATTACTACTACTATTATTATTATTATTATTTCTGTAGCAGCAGCATATTATGCTTATGAATATTCTTCTTTGTCCGCTAGCAGCACCCGTGACGTCAGTATCAGCAGTTCCAACCTGTCGGGGTCCGCACACGTGGTGGTCTCAGACTCTTCCACTCAGGATCCTGTAGTACAGCTTCTCAGCATGCTGGAGCAGGACAGCGAGGTGCTAATGTCAGTGTCAGAGGCTGCGTTTGAGGTGGCTTCACAGTACTGGATTCCTTCGTATGCGCCATCCATTGATCATCGCACAAGAGACATACAACCATCAGTGCATGAACAACAGGCTAACCACGCTGGTGTGGATGTTGTGAATGAGAAGATACCGACCTCCAGTGCACCACAGCCTTTATTATTCGCCTCATGCTATGTGTTAACAGTTAGTGGTTCAAAACGTCTTCATGTAGGACTTGAAGTTTCACAAGACGGTAGCCTGTCAGCTGTGTTAGTGCTCGAAAATGTGCCCAAAAATATTAAACTAGGATGAACTCTGTCGTGTAAAACAAACATCAAGAAGCATATGACTACCGAATACGCTCCATCCCACTCCTACCAGGACATGTACTGCGGCAGTCTAACTGTGAGTATTCTATCAATGTATGACGATGCTACACTAAGAATTAAAAGTGCTGAGGGTCATAGTATTCTCATGCAGCACTTGACTGTTAATAACTTATTCAGTCTAGACATCTCAGTAACTAGTACAATAGAGAGACTAAATAGATGGCGCCCATATATTCAAGCTGTATACAGTGACATCATTAACTGGCTTCACACATGTAGCATTCACATAGAAGATATAGATCATTGTTTTAGTACCTGTATAACTACAGTGCCAAAGTCTTGTGCTATTCCTCGAATAGGTGTTGAAAATGTTGAACTCAGATTTACTGATGGAATACCTGACTATTGCAATGCACCTATAACGTTACAAGATATACGTGCTGAATTTGACGGATACAAGAAGCAGTTATTTTCCAAATACTGTAATGCTGCTGCACCATTTGAAAAAGAAGGAAGTTATTTTTTTCCATGCTGATGATAATTGTAGATCGTGACTAAATAAATATATTTAGAATCTTGAATTTTTGTTTGTATTTTTATTTCTCTAGACAAAAATGTCACATACATTAATGCACGTTAGTACACGTTTATGTACGTTAATGTATGTGACACTCTTTCTTTCAAATATACCACTTGGAGTTCATTCTATCGTGTAGCCGTTGTAGCTCAGTTGGTAAGGTGGCTACACTATAGTAGCTACACACATATATTGTTTATCATACAAAAGCCTATTGCACGTTAGTATCTACCACAGTAGGTATCATGGCAGGCTGGGTGTAGCACCCTCGCTGCAAGGACTTTGTTGTAGGTGACTGGTCCTGTGCTGATGACCAAGACCAGAAGACCAATAAGAAGAAGAAGAATGGAGCACTTCTTCCTGACAGCATACAAGCGATAACTGTAGGTCCTTCTAACTGTGGTAAGACAAATGTCCTCATGGCTCTGTTAATGCACATAGATGGAGTCCGCTTCGAGCACCTTTTCGTCTTCTCCAAAACACTCTTTCAACCCAAGTACCAGTTTTGCAGAAAATATTAGATGGAGTAGATGGTGTAATGTACAGAGCATTCAGTGAAAGAGACGACATCCCCCACCTGAAGAGGTAAAGCCTAACATTGTCTTTAGGTTTGACGATGTGGCTGTTGAAAAGCAGGATCAAATCCGTAGATGTGATTCTTGAGTTTCTCCCGGCGTATTTGATAATCAAAATATCCACGGGTGTACTGCCGGTCTACAGTGTCCAACGGGCACAATATTTCGGCGATCATACATGTCGCCATCATCAGGTGAACTGACGGACTGAGCTCCTGTGAACGTGCCGGCACGGAGATCCGTACGCTATGGCTGCTCAGAGGGCACTGGGTTCGGTCGCGGCGGCGGCGCGCTCCCTCCGCCGTCCGCGCCCCGCGCCACGGTCGCGCGGTGGAACAGATTGCGACGGCGTCTGAGATGACGTCGGTGTGATGGCTCTGTCCACCGTGGTCGTCACAACTATACGTTTGCTCGATTTACTCTTGATTAACCCAATCGCTGGTTCCCAAGCCTTGCTAAGATTATAGCCACAGTCACGGTTTATGAGGTCGTCATTGGTGCGAATTTCGATGGCCTCTCTAACAACGCTGTCCCAGTATCTCGACGTCTGTACCAGAATCCTCGTGCGGTCATACTCCATGGCGTGATTTTCCGACAAACAATGTTCAGCGACCGCCGACTTGCTAGGATACATCAGTCGAGTGTGCCTCTGGTGTTCACGGCATCGATCCTCGACGGTACGCATCGTCTGATCAATATACGACTTGCCACATTGACACGGAATCTGGTACACGCCGGCCTTCCTCAAACCGAGGTCATCTTTGGCGCTCCCCACCAGTGCACGAGTTTTATTTGGAGGACAAAACACAGTTCCAACCTGGTGTTTCTTCAGAATGCGGGCGATTTTCCCCGAGAGTGCGCCTGTGTATGGAATAAATGCAGTGCCTACCTCCTCCCTCGTGACTTCATCCATCTCAACAGGTTGTGCTGCAGTGGTTGGGCGGAGAGCACGTTGAATCTGCCACTCTGAGTACCCATTTTTTCGAAATACAGTTCTCAGGTGTTCCAATTCCTGGGGTAGACTCTCTGCGTCAGAGATAGTGCGCGCCCTATGTACTAGAGTTTTAAGTACCCCGTTCCTCTGTGAAGGGTGGTGGCAGCTGTCTGCGCACACTGATCTGTATTTGCACGCAGACATATCTGAGTCAGCCATATTCCAGGATCCCAAATCAGTTGGTGAGGGATAACGCCAACCTCATTATAGCCTTCAAACAAGACACCCTCAATTTAAAACACATTTACCAGGGTCAAGTATGGACCAACAAGTCATACAATGAATTTGTAAAGATATGTGCTGATTGTTGGAACCACTCACAATACGGGGTCTCGTTATTGATAAAACTCGTAAACTGAATGACAGTAGGTAGAGTTCGAACTTCCAGAGGTTTCTCCATATATAAATGTACAAAACAGCTGAGTGTGTCAGTAGACACTACACCATGGACAAATTCGCACGCATGTCGGTCACTCAATCTGAGAGGTTAGGTATGCATAGACAGAATGCTCGCATGTACACCGATATAAAATTTAAGTATCTTGAGGGAAGAGTTGATAAGGTTGTATGGGAATTAAAGGACACTCAGAAACTTCTTACGCTTAACCAGAATCGGCTAGAGAATAGAATTAGCGCAATTCACGGGAAGATAGAAGCCGTTATTGTTGTTGCTCTTCTTGTTTCCTACACCTCCTTCTTCAATAACAACAACCTCAGTTCGAGACCGGACCTCATGGCGAACACACTGGCATGAAATTGATTAACTAATGAAGACAAGACCTTTTTCCCGCCATTTTCCTAGGTGTGACGCATTATCATGTTGGAATTTGAACTTCCCGCCATTTTTCTGGGGGAGGGGGCATGGCACTTTCCCACCAAAATACAAACTTCCTTCCAAAATCCGCCATCTTGATTGACGTCACTGGGGGTGTGTCTGTGACATCGCGGCCGCCATCAGGGATTACGTCACTGGGGGAGTGTCTGTGACGTCACGGCCGCCATCTTGTATAACGTCATCGCCACCATCTTAGATACATTTGGCAACAATAGAATGTGGGGCCGCGTCCCCCTTGTCCCACTATTGCCGCATTGTGGGTCTTGATTTGGAATGCTCGCCCAATCATGCAACATCCAGATTTGTGGGGCATTTGGATGTGATACTGGCCCATTGTTCGACTGCATGTGAACGTGACGGAAGGCAATTCGTCACCAAAGTTCCGATCTGCCGCATCTGCCCACTAATAGACACGATCGCCCTATAGTGCATCAAACACAACTTAAACCTTTCTGGTCTGCGACTACCATCTGAGAACAAGTAATGAAATCCCTGCAGCATTCTGTGTCATCCTGCGCCATTGGATGCAGACGAGAAACAGCCGGACTAGGGAATTATGGTCCCATGCATAGGCTGCTGTTAGCACCATCATCAGCGAGTATGGCGCCGATTTGGGAAGAGGTCCCATTCTCCCAAAATTTTGGAGAGCCACTTTGGTGTTAGCGCTTGTGACCTGGAGTGGGGAGCCATTGGGTATGACACCATGTCATGACTGGTAGTGACTCAAAAAACGCTGACGGCACACCGATACGTCACGGACCTCCTACGTCCTTACGTGTCGTGGTGCCATTTTTCGACCGCGCAATGCCCGTCCACACATAACATGTGGCCTTACGAACTGTGTGCATGCTGATGAGGTAATTAACTGGTCAACAAGATCCCCAGATCTGTCGTCAATACAACATATGTGGAACCAGCTCGAACGTCAACTCTGTCACAGTGCCGGTAATCAGAATATCAAGGACCAGTTGCAATAGTTGTGAGCCAGCAGGCTTCAGGAGAGGACACAACGGCTTTATGACATCCTTCCAAACCAAATAGTGCATACTTCCAGAGCAAAGGGTGTGCACCAACATACTGATAAGTGGGCTTATATTGCCAAGTTCCATGTAAATTAGTCTCGATTTTGCAGTCACTGAAATACGAAATAGCATTAGGTATCGGCTCTGTCCGCAAAGTTCCATTACGTTTCATCGTCCACACATCTGGATGATAGACTTTTCTGTCAGGCAGTGTATTTTATGTTTTTAATCTTTAATTTGTTAGACTTTTACTTTAAATTTTGGCTTATTATGAAGGCACCACAGTATGTTGTCAGCCACATGAAAATGTGCGTAATTTTCCTTGTGGTTCAATTTACACAGCTTCTGTAGATTTTGCCAAATCTTCAGTTTGAGAAACTGTGATTCACAACAATTAGGTATTATGGAATTACATTTTCCTGGAGACATATGAGTCTCAACTTTATCTTCGATGAGGATAAAACCTGAAGCAATGAATTAAAATTTGTGCCATAGCCAGGACTTGAACCCGGGTCTTCTACGTACTAGGCAGATGTGGTTAGCAATTTGGAAATTTGTGGTAAGGACTATGAGACCAAACTACTGAGGTCATCAGTCCCTAGGCTTACGCACTACTTAATCTAGCTTAAACCAAGTTACGCTAAGGACAACACATATACCAATGCCCGAGGGAGGACTCGAACCTCCGACGGGAGGAGCCGCGCGAACCGTGGCAAGACGCCTCAGACCGCACGGCTACCCAGTGCGGCTGTGGTTAGCACATCTGCCTAGTAAGCAGCAGACCCAATTTCAAGTCCCAGTTGTAGCACAAATTTTGATCCATTGCTTCAGCTTCTATCTTTATGGAAGAATTTGGTGTTAATGGCATCATGATATTTTAGCTTATTATTTCTATACATCTACTGTCAATATTTATATATCACATTACGATCAGATTTGTACTATACTACCCGTTCTTCTGTTAGATACGGATCTGAAAGTAGCCTGAAACAATTATCGAAACCACAAATTAGCAAAAAAATTGGCCCACATGACACTCTTCATTATATGAAAAGCGGCCACGGTGCTCTCATATGGTATATCAAGTTATGAAGGAGACTTGGAGCCAGCAGGGGAGCGCCATGACGAAACCAGGTCACCACGGCCTGCCGGAGTGGCCGTGCGGTTCTGGGCACTACAGTCTGGAGCCGAACGACCGCTACGGTCGCAGGTTCGAATCCTGCCTCGGGCATGGATGTGTGTGATGTCCTTAGGTTAGTTAGTTTTAATTAGTTCTAAGTTCTAGGCGACTGATGACCTCAGAAGTTAAGTCGCATAGTGCTCAGAGCCATTTCAACCAGGTCACCACTAAGTCTGCCACAGCTGGCGAGAGGACTGCATCGTCAACAGCTTCGCAATGCATCTACAAAGAATAACCACACTTGCTGCCGACGCGTGACACAGCCTGCAGGAAGAGTGTAGTCGAATTACGACAGCTGTGGATCACCGATACGTTCCAGACGATTCAGCGTGACACGCTAACCGATGCAAACAGCGGAAATCAGCAGGGAAGCAGTATACTACCACGACCGAACCGCCTCACCATCGTGTGGCTAGCTGTATAGTAAATGAGGCCCAGCTGGTGTCAGTCAGAGCCATCGCCGTAAGTCTGCCTTCATGGAGTCGCGAACCAATGCCCGCCGCCTGTGTGCCTGACGGACGGACGGCCAACACTCCACCAGCTGCCCGGCCCTGCTCTCCAGTCTTCGTTTCACAGGTCAGCTCCAGCCAACGCCATCGCTGTTCCACTCGGACGCCGCGGCTTGCTGTAAAGACCCAAGACGCTGCTGGTTGGCCTTGATCTTTACTGCATCCGTAGAAGACCTCGCGTGGCGTCTGCATCATCGTTACCTAGTCACCTCACCGGTCGACGATCCACTGTGTAAGCAGCTCGCCCCTGGCCATTATTAGCCTGCCATTCAGTACGGAATGTGAAGAAGGAAACGTACTGCCATGACATTCCTTGACGGAGGGAATAATTAAACACTTGTCACACTTATGGAGGAGTATATTTGAATGATTTAAATAAAGGAATGGATGCATATCCGCCACTGGTCTGTCTGACATTTCCCCATATGTCTCCCCTTTCTCTTAAACGATCCACAGACCCATACAAAGCCCAACTCGAACCCGCCCTGACAGGCAAGAACTGCTCATGTCTTGCTCTGGTTTTTCCACGCCTATCCCGATGTTGCTACATTTTGGACCCCAAAATTCAGCCGATTCTGTTCCTACCTTTTATATTTGGTGTCAGAAATGGCATTTTGGTGTCCAAAGTGAAAATTCTACTTACCAACTTCTATGTTTGGTGTCAGAATCGGGGTGGTACGGGGTTTGATGGTTCAACGACGACCACGAACATACACAAGAAGGTGATGGCAGAAAACAAGAAACAGTGATTCAACAGGGACAGAAAAACTTGTAAGTAACAGCACAACATTTTACCACTGTGGAATCTCGGTGTCATAGCAACGGAATCGCAAGTTTTCGTCTGATGACGATAGCAGTCGTGTGGAATCTGGTAGACCCAATGGTGCACACTCATTGAGCCATGCCACCAGCGCCCTCTGCCGCCATAATATAGGATGACCAACAGCAGCCGCAAGCCCATTTGCACTTGGAGCCTCACCGCTATGACACCATCATTCGTAATTAGTACAGGAAGCCTCATCTAGTTGATTTTGTGATAGGTGGACTTTGTTTCTTGCTGCATTATTTGTAATGAGTCTTAATACACTTGGATGAATAAACTTAAGTAAATTTCCTGTTTACTGTGTTAACTTGTTCGCTAATCGTTTCTGCCCCTGTCCAGATTTCCAACAACAACAGTTGCCGCACCACTCTATAGTCCACCTCTTCTTACCGTTGTGTACGATGTCGTGCACAGCAACCTCCATTCGTGAGATTCCATGCGTCCTTTGACTGGACGTTTTCCTACCTTTTTTCATAATTTCGGGGTTAAATACCGCTGTAGTGTGCGGTAAGGAAGAGGTGGCTGAACTGTTAACTCAAGTAATACGCACACAGCGCAGTTTACTGGGTACTCCGCCCCATGCACTGTGTCTCATCCCGTAATATGTTCGGATTGTAATAAAAAGTTCATTGTGCCAGCCAGTGCAGAGAGGATGCCTGGCTCAGGCATGGAAGATCTTGGGTACCTCGAAAACTTCGTGAATTTCGTAAGGATAAGCCAAAAGAACCATAAGGATGTTTGTTGTAAATAAGGACAACAGTGATTCAAATGTTTTGCGACTAGGAAGGACAATGAGAGTGACGTGTACATCAGTATTTAGAGACAGGCGTAATGTGGGATGTAACTTCATAGGTAAGCCAGGAGATGTAATATGGAAAATGTGACACCCAAACAAAACAGTTAACAGGTACTGCTTGATAGGTTTGAGTTGTGGTAGAGTGTCGATGGATTAGAGCTAGAGTAAAGGGTAGCAACGGCATTCTTTGATTACACTTTGCTGTCCTCACATCATGCGGCATAGTCTCAAAGCAGCCAAAGCGCTCAGATACCACACCGATGCGAGATAGTCGTTAGAGATAACATCGTCAATTGGACCACTCGAGGCCTCTCAAAAAGCAATGTTCATGGTAGCAGTAAATCCACCAGCAACAAACGACCGATCAAAAGAAGTAACATAGTTGGAAAATCTACCAGATGCTGGAAGAGAAGTGGACGTAAAGGCATTAAAGGGACTATTTTAATGTACAGCACAGGTGGAGCTGATATAATGCCTGTAGCTGTGAAGTTACAGAATTATTGTAAAGTACAGGTGGGGCCTTTTATAACACCAGAAGCTAGGAAAATTTTGGGATTACTAGCTGACAAATACAGCATTTCTCAGGTATTCATTTTGCCATTTTCTATCAGAAATGAAAAAAATAGCTGTGTTTGTATTGTAATATCGAAAAAAATTCATTTCCATGTATCCATGAAAACAGTCGTACAAAGAAATATGCATAATATACAGATATATAAGTACAGTATTCAAATTAAAAAACATAAATGCAAAATATAAATTCTCTGTAATGTTATTTAACTCAGAAAATTATTATCAATTTCTAGTAACATGTCCAAGAACTACGACGAATATAATAGCAAAAAAGTAATAAATTTAAACGTCGTGGAGGATGCGGCGGTTTTTCACGCAAGTCATTGTTTATGACGTCCTATCCACTGAACTATGATAGGTAGATGATTTCTGGGGTTATTTCACGCAGTGTTGCTTGTCCGTTAGCACTGAGAACTCAATGCAAACGCCTCTGCGTTGTCCGTGGTAACAGATAACGCCTGAACTGTAGTATTCTCGGCACGCTCTTGACACAGTGAATCGCGGAATATTGAATTCTCGAACGATTTCTGGAATTGAATGCCCCATGCCCCTAGCTCCCACTATTCTGCATTCAAAGTCTGTTAATTCCCGTCTTGCGACCACAATCATGTCGGATATCTTTTCACATGAATCACTTGAGTACAAATGACAATTCCGCCAATACACTGTCCTCTTGTACCTTGCGTATGCGGTACTACAGCCATCTGTATACATCTTTTGTCGGCTCAGTGTATTATGTGAAAAAGGAAATGCACTGCAATAACTGCCCTAGCTAGAGGGAATAATTAACCATTTGCCATGTTCCTGGAGGAGTGGAGTTGAATGATTAAACAAAGGACGATGTGTAAGTCGATCGCTGGTCTGTCCGCCACTTCCCTACACAATCTCCTTTGTCTCCCAAACTATCTACGGATCCATACGACGCCCATAGAGGACTCAGACCCATCCTGATAAGCAATAAATGCTCATGTGTAGCTCTGGTTTTCCCACAGCTATCCCTGTCTTATTACAACTCAATTTTTAAATTACTGAAAGATACACTCCTGGAAATGGAAAAAAGAACACATTGACACCGGTGTGTCAGACCCACCATACTTGCTCCGGACACTGCGAGAGGGCTGTACAAGCAATGATCACACGCACGGCACAGCGGACACACCAGGAACCGCAGTGTTGGCCGTCGAATGGCGCTAGCTGCGCAGCATTTGTGCACCGCCGCCGTCAGTGTCAGCCAGTTTGCCGTGGCATACGGAGCTCCATCGCAGTCTTTAACACTGTTAGCATGCCGCGACAGCGTGGACATGAACCGTATGTGCAGTTGACGGACTTTGAGCGAGGGCGTATAGTGGGCATGCGGGAGGCCGGGTGGACGTACCGCCGAATTGCTCAACACGTGGGGCGTGAGGTCTCCACAGTACATCGATGTTGTCGCCAGTGGTCGGCGGAAGGTGCACGTGCCCGTCGACCTGGGACCGGACCGCAGCGACGCACGGATGCACGCCAAGACCGTAGGATCCTACGCAGTGCCGTAGGGGACCGCACCGCCACTTCCCAGCAAATTAGGGACACTGTTGCTCCTGGGGTATCGGCGAGGACCATTCGCAACCGTCTCCATGAAGCTGGGCTACGGTCCCGCACACCGTTAGGCCGTCTTCCGCTCACGCCCCAACATCGTGCAGCCCGCCTCCAGTGGTGTCGCGACAGGCGTGAATGGAGGGACGAATGGAGACGTGTCGTCTTCAGCGATGAGAGTCGCTTCTGCCTTGGTGCCAATGATGGTCGTATGCGTGTTTGGCGCCGTACAGGTGAGCGCCACAATCAGGACTGCATACGACCGAGGCACACAGGACCCACACCCGGAATCATGGTGTGGGGAGCGATCTCCTACACTGGCCGTACACCACTGGTGATCGTCGAGGGGACACTGAATAGTGCACGGTACATCCAAACCGTCATCGAACCCATCGTTCTACCATTCCTAGACCGGCAAGGGAACTTGCTGTTCCAACAGGACAATGCACGTCCGCATGTATCCCGTGCCACCCAACGTGCTCTAGAAGGTGTAAGTCAACTACCCTGGCCAGCAAGATCTCCGGATCTGTCCCCCATTGAGCATGTTTGGGACTGGATGAAGCGTCGTCTCACGCGGTCTGCACGTCCAGCACGAACGCTGGACCAACTGAGGCGCCAGGTGGAAATGGCATGGCAAGCCGTTCCACAGGACTACATCCAGCATCTCTACGATCGTCTCCATGGGAGAATAGCAGCCTGCATTGCTGCGAAAGGTGGATATACACTGTACTAGTGCCGACATTGTGCATGCTCTGTTGCCTGTGTCTATGTGCCTGTGGTTCTGTCAGTGTGATCATGTGATGTATCTGACCCCAGGAATGTGTCAATAAAGTTTCCCCTTCCTGGGACAATGAATTCACGGTGTTCTTATTTCAATTTCCAGGAGTGTAGATTCAGCGAGACCTCGAGACTACAGCACAGCCACCGAACTTAACACGCCATAAATGTAACGGCTGTTGTCCAAATGACGAGCTATACAAACCAGAGGTTGTTGTGTTGTGTGTTTAATGGCATTCCATACCATTACGTGAGATTCCGGGTCTGTTTGACGATTATGAATGCAATCAGCCAACGTTCGTATCCATGAGAGCCTCCACATAAGGGAACGTCAGTTTCAATGCTGTACGTAGAACCAGAACTCCTCTGATGAAGAAAACGTGGTGCCACTCGTATGTCTAATGTTGTCGATTGCTGCACGCCTCTCGCCATTGGTACCTCGTGGGAAACCGGAACATTGGTCGTCGTGGTGGATGCCGGTGGTGCTCCAGACATAACCACATTGTCCGTGTATGCCCCACCTAAATCCATCGCATGACACTCGTGGGATGCTGATCAGCGGGACCAGCAGTACCACCACGGAAAGATGAACTGCATTCTCGATATTCCACGATTACGACGCTGTCAAATTCTCCTTCTTACACAATGCACAAAACATTCTTTTCACAAACACGCAACATTCAAATGCGACTTCCGAATAGCTGACCGGTTTGGCCGAGCGGTTCTAGGCGCTTCAGTCTGGAAACGTGTGACCTCCACGGTCGCAGGTTCGAATCCTGCCTCGGGAATGGATATGTGTGATGTCCTTATGTTAGGTTTAAGTAATTCTAAGTTCTAAGGGACTGATGACCTCAGATGTTAAGTCCCATAGTGCTCTGAGCCATTTGAACCATTTTGAAGTCCGAGAAATGAAAGTTGTGGGAAATGCATGAAAAAAAATTATTAGAATTTATGCCAGAAACAAGTACCTTAATGCAAGCCGTAACCATGCATTTTTTTGTCTTCATGTAGCTCTTTCCTCCTAGTCTGATCCTTCTGGCGAGTTCGTTTGGCAACATTATTGACTGACATTTCAGAACTAACAATACACATATCAATAGTCTTCAATAGGTTTTCAGTGAAAGGTCCCGATTCTTCCGGGTCTTTAGTTCCACACAAGAGTTAAAAGACGAAATTTTAAAAATAGTAGATGAGTAATCTGTTGTCTCTGTGTGTCTCTTCTAAATGATGTTATGTAAGCTTTACTTTGGGTTTCTTTTTCCACCATGTGTGTATTTCCTTGATAAATTTTAATTGCGTTGTAAATGGGCTCACAGCCTTCTACACTCTACAGATATATGTATCCTCTGATGGCGAGAAATAATATAATATCGCAAACAAGGCCAGAGTCGTCTAGAAAACGGGGCGTAGCACTGCGCACTGTTTCAAATATGATGGCTTTTACAACATTTGTAGCTCGAATTAGACTCTGAAAACTGAAGACAATATTTATAACATGCTACAAAACAACTTGGTAGCAAAAAAATAACATTTTTTACCAATTTTACATGCCTCACGCGTTAAGGAATCAGAACGCACGAGACAGATCTTTCATCGACTCCATCTCACCTGCTCCACACTGTTTTGACTCGTATAGGGACTGGCCATCATAGAGTTTTAGACGGTATTCATGCTCCGTTAGACAAAAAAGGAAACAAGACACAAAGGACCTATCGAGGTTGGCTGCACGTGGGCATTGTTGTAATCAAGGGGAAGTGAATATTTGTGCTGGACTGCGATTCAAACGCGGGTCCCCTGCTTACTGGGCGGATGCTCTGACCACTTTTTTCTACATGTCAATTTATTAAAATGAAGGGGGTAAAATTTCATTGCCCAGTACCTTAAAACAGCAAAACTTTAACATTCAAAGAGCAGAAAACATTACACAAATTATCACACCTACACTAGAACACAGCAAGCAAATTGGAACCATAATGTCATTATCACAAAAATGGTTCAAATGGCTCTGAGCACTATGGGACTTAACATCTGAGGTCATCAGTCCCCTAGAACTTAGAACTAGTTAAACCTAACTAACCTAAGGACATCACACACATCCATGCCCGAGGCAGGATTCCAACCTGCGACCGTAGCAGTCGCGCGGTTCCGGACTGAAGCGCCTAGAACTGCTCGGCCACCACGGCCGGCCATTATCACAAATTTTCAAGTTTCTGCCTGCAGACCAGTAGCCAAACAAATAACTGATATTCTTCATCGCAGCACCTTGTCCCGATGTGAAACAAACAATTTTCTGTATTTCACGGACAAAAGTCTGTCGCAGTGTGTTCCAAAAGTGTTACATTATTTGTCCTCTCGAGACAGGGGTCTAAATGTCCTTTGTAAGACATAAGCATCAGCAGGTTCTGTACGTTTATAATATCACTCTTTTGTTCCAACAATCTCAAAGCCGAATCTCTTATAGAACTCGATGGCACCTTCATTATTTACTTATACGTGCAGGAAAATGCTGTCAAAATTTCCGTAGTTTTCGACATAGTTCAGTACATGTTCCACCAAATTTTGTACCAGTTCTTAGTCAGTGGTAGTGAAAAGGACAACCCAGTGTCATAAGAGGGTGCAAGTTCTCTGATGTATCAGTTCTGCAGCACACGGCACCCACAAAGATGTCATTGCAATATGCTAATTGTGCCAGCTCTCCTGCTTCCAAGACATCCTTATAGAACTTGTCATTGTATGATACTGCAAAGACAACTTGATTAAGGCGCTGCAACTGCTTTAGGCTGTATTTTGTGACATCACCGAGTTCTATTTTGAATCGAGTCATTTTCAGTTTCCAGTTTAAGCTCGAATAGCAGGGTAAACGTTCTCCTGTGACTAAAATGAACTTTTAATCAAATTTTCACCTAGCAAGCACAACACCGAACACTGGAGCGCCATGCCGATACTTGACCACTAAGCCATCCGGACACAGTGGTCATTGCAACTGCACGGACTACCCTGGCACGCCTCCCATCACACAGGCATTCTCAACTTATCCACACACTACGAGTACTAATGTAGTGCCCCTCGCTCATTATCCTCATTACTCGCCAGATTTGATTGATTCCCGTAAGACTTCAAGCCAGGTGTGCATCCGCACTGAAGACATATTTGCCGTCTTCGCCTTAATTAAATACACTACTGGCCATTAAAATTGCTACACCAAGAAGAAATGCAGATGATAAACGGGTATTCGTTGGACAGATATATTATACTAGAACTGACATGTGATTACATTTTCACGCAGTTTGGGTGCATAGATCCTGAGAAATCAGTACCCAGAACAACCACCTCTGGCCGTAAAAATGGCCTTGATACGCCTCTGCATTGAGTCAAACAGAGCTTGGATGGCGTGTACAGGTACAGCTGCCCATGCAGCTTCAACACGATACCACAGTTCATCAAGAGTAGTGACTGGCGTATTGTGACGAGCCAGTTGCTCGGCCACCATTGACCAGACGTTTTCAATTGGTGAAAGATCTGGAGAATGTGCTGGCCAGGGCAGCAGTCGAACATTTTCTGTATCCAGAAAGGCCCGTACAGGATCTGCAACATGCGGTCGTGCATTATCCTGCTGAAATGTAGGGTTTCGCAGTTCGTAACACATCTGAAATGTAACGTCCACTGTTCAAAGTGCCGTCAATACGAACAAGAGGTGACCGAGACGTGTAACCAATGGCATCCCATACCATCACGCCAGGTAATACGCCAGTATGGCTATGACGAATACACGCTTTCAATGTGCGTTCACCGCAATGTCGCCAAACACGGATGCGATCATCATGATGCTGTAAACAGAACCTGGTTTCATCCGAAAAAATGACGTTTTGCCATTCGTGCACCCAGGTTCGTCGTTGAGTACACCATCGCAGGGGCTTCTGTCTGGGATGCAGCGTTACGAGGCCGTTGGGATCCAGCACGGCGTTCCGTATTACCCTCCTGAACCCACCGATTCCATATTCTGCTAACAGTCAATGGATCTCGACCAACGCGAGCAGCAATGTCGCGATACGATAAACCGCAATCGCGATAGGCTACAATCCGACCTTTATCAAAGTCGGAAACGTGATGGTACGCATTTCTCCTCCTTACACGAGGCATCACAACAACGTTTCACCAGGCAACGCCGGTCAACTGCTGTTTATGTATGAGGAAACGGTTGGAAACTTTCCTCATGTCAGCACGTTGTAGGTGTCGCCACCGGCGCCAACCTAGTGTGAATGCTCTGAAAAGCTAATCATTTGCATATCACAGCATCTTCTTCCTGTCGGTTAAATTTCGCGTCTGTAGCACGTCATCTTCGTGGTGTATCAATTTTAATGGCCAGTAGTGTATATGTCCTGTATGTTATTTTTGACATGCCCGAAAGAACAGAAACACATATATATAAGAATGGAATATTGGAGTTTAATACCCAATCGACGGCGAGATTATTAGAGATAAAGCATAATCTCGGATCGAAGGAGAATAGTAATAACTCACAAAAAAACTTATTTCGCATTTGCATTAATCTGTTTCTTGTGGCACCGTTAAGCGTATGCGCTACTCATGGCGAATTTCCATACGAGTACGGTACAATAAAAACCTGTTTTGTTACAGACCCTGAGAGATTTAATGGCTGCACTTAATTAGATTCCATGATGACATGTGATGTTTGCAGAACACCGAAATTAACCGTGCAGTGACTCACTCGGTGGCGGCACGTGTTGTCCAGATGTAGGTGTAAATGTTTACGCAGAAGTCAAAGGTACTGATAGCGGCGACCGCAGACGTGTTTACAACAGGTCTGGGACACTTCCGATGAGGGCTGTACGATCGATGGTTGCCGTGGCGACGCATTCTGGCGTCCACCAGCACCGCACCCCTCAGCTTTCATTACGCTCTCTGCGCTCTCCGCCCACCGATCGCCAGCCGCTAACACAAATCAGCAGTGGGGGATCTCTCTACATTTACTGTACTATTTTCCGCCCACGCATTATGTGTCACACTCTGAACAAAAGATGGGCTACTGCAGTAATTTTCAGCACTGTACAGATGTTAACGTCCCTATTATATCTGATGCTGTCATTCATAATTACGATCTGTTACACTTATTTCGACGGTCAATTCAGAACGCGCGAACAACATTAAAGGAAAAAAATCGTTAGGCTCACAGCCTGGTGAGACAAGGCTTCAGATTTGTCGCCCCGTCGATGTCGCGTGTATCATAATCGCTATTTACTAATTCAAGCAGTTCCTTATTTGATCTCACCGGGCTCCATATTTCACGTTGCCATCCCATAAGTATCTCAAGTAATCAGCTAGATTCGAATTAGAAGTTTTCACGGCATTAAGTTTCAATTAACTTCCCACGAAACAAAATTCCATAGTTAATATTGGTGTTTGTTTATAGGTAAATGTCAGCACATTCACATCCCCGTGTCACACTTTTTAGTCATATTTGAACCATGTCATTAGGTATTGGGTCCTCTAGCGGCATGCTACGATACCGTCTGGCGGAAATTTCAGTGCGTACCAGGGCTGCCAATATGTACCTGCACAAAAACAAATAAATATTTACGTAGCTTCTTTTTTATGTGATGTTCAAACCGTAAGGACTACCCTTCGTATCTGTAGCGTTCTGTCACAGTACGTAACGATAGATCAAAAGAAGTAACTATAGCAACTATAGCCGACAGAGCTCTGGGTACGAAGAACTTTCTCACGAAGGTGGGGGCTACACAACACAACAGCACAATGCTACAAGCTGTTCCCACAAACAACGGGGGTAATTACCCATAACCAAAAATAAATGAATACGTGAGTAGTCTGAGATGTGTATACAGGGTGGTCCATTGATCGTGACTGGGCCAAATATCTCGCGAAATAAGTGTCAAACGAAAAACACTACAAAGAACGAAACTTGCCTAGTTTGAAGGGAGAACTAGATGGCGCTATGGTTGGCGCGCTAGATGGCGCTGCCATAGGTCAAATGGATATCAACTGCGTTTTTTTTTTAAATAGGAACACCCTGTTTTTATTACATATTCGTGTAGTACGTAAAGAAATGTGAATGTTTTAGTTGGACCACTTTTTTCGCTTTGTGATAGCTGGCGCTGTAATAGTCACAAACATATGGCTCACAATTTTAGACAAACAGTTGGTAACAGGTAGGTTTTTTTAATTAAAATACAGAACGTAGGTACGTTGGAACATTTTATTTCGGTTGTTCCAATGTGATACATGTACCTTTGTGAACTTATCATTTCTGAGAACGTATGCTGTTACAGCGTGATTACCTGTAAATCCCAAATTAATGCAATAAATGCTCACAATGATGTCCGTCAACCTCAATGCATTTGGCAATACGTGTAACGACATTCCTCTCAACAGCGAGTACTTCGCCTTCCGTAATGTTCGCACATGCACTGACGCATGTTGTCAGGCGTTTTCGGTGTATCACGATAGCAAATATCCTTCAACTTTCCCCACAAAAAGAAATCCGGGGACGTCAGATCCGGTGAACGTGCGGGCCATTGATGGTGCTTCGACGACCAATCCACCTGTCATGAAATATGCTATTCAATACCGCTTCAACCGCACGCGAGCTGTGTGCCGGACATCCATCATGTTGGAAGTACATCGCCATTCTGTCATGCAGTGAAAATCTTGTAGTAACATCGGTAGAACATTACGTAGGAAATCAGCATACACTGCACCAGTTAGATTGCCATCGATAAAATGGGGGCCAATTATCCTTCCTCTCATAATGCCGCACCATACATTAACCCGCCAAGGTCGCTGATGTTCCATTTGTCGCAGCCATCGTGGATTTTCCGTTGCCCAATAGTGCATATTATGCCGGTTTACGTTACCTCTGTTGGTGAATGACGCTTCGTCGCTAAATAGAACACGTGCAAAAAATCTGTCATCGTCCCCTAATTTCTCTTGTGCCCAGTGGCAGAACTGTACACGACGTTCAAAGTCGTCGCCATGGAATTCCTGGTGCATAGAAATATGGTACGGGTGCAATTGATGTTGATGTAGCATTCTCAGCATCGACGTTTTTGAGATTCCCGATTCTCGCGCAATTTGTCTACTACTGATGTGCGGATTAGCCGCGTCAGCAGCTAAAACACCTACTTGGGCATCATCATTTGTTGCAGGTCATGGTTGACGTTTCACATGTGGCTGAACACTTACTGTTTCCTTAAATAACATAACTATCCGGCGAACGGTCCGGACACTTGGATGATGTCGTCCAGGATACCGAGCAGCAGACATAGCACACGCCCGTTGGGCATTTTGATCACAATAGCCATACATCAACACGATATCGACCTTTTCCGCAATTGGTAAACTGTCCATTTTAACACGGGTAAAGTATCACGAAGCAAATACCGTCTGCAATGGCGGAATGTCACCTGATACCACGTACTTATACGTTTGTGACTATTACAGTACCATCTGTCACAAAGCGAAGAAAGTGGTCCAACTAAAACGTTCATATTTCTTTACGTACTACACGAATATGTAATAAAAATAGGGTTACTATTTAAAAAAAACGCAGTTGATATCCGTTTGACCTACGGCTGCGCTATCTAGCGAGCCAACCATAGCGCCATATGGTTTCCCCCTTCAAGCTAGACGAGTTTCGTTATTTGTAGTTTTTTCGTTTGATGCTTATTTCGTGAGATATTTGACCCGGTCACTAACAATGGACCACCCTGTGTAAAGCACTCTTACGATAGCTCTTAAAGAGAAAAAACTTCATGTGTAAAGATACAGTAGAATCTTTTCCTAAACAAAATGATATAATTTGATATGAATACCGAGCAACAATGTCTAATAATAAATCCAAATATGGTATTTGGCCGAAACAGTGCGATCCTCGCCAAAGAGATCTTAAGCTTCACTGACACAACATTTTACAGTTAGACATTTACAGGGGTTGGACAAAAATATGGGAACGCGAGAAATGCAAGCTTGAACATAACTGCAGATGATAGCCAGGCCTGCAGGCTGCGTTTTTGTAGCCGGCCGCGGTGGTCTAGCGGTTCTAGGCGCGCAGTCCGGAACCGCGCGACTGCTATGGTCGCAGGTTCGAATCTTGCCTCGGGCATGGATGTGTGTGATGTCCTTAGGTTAGTTAGGTTTAAGTAGTTCTAAGTTCTAGGGGACTGATGACCACAGATGTTAAGTCCGATAGTGCTCAGAGCCATTTGAACCTTTTTTTTGCGTTTTTGTACTTGACCACGAACTGGACCTGCGCAGTGCCCTCAATATGTTGTAAGTGTCAGTCGTGGTCAGAACAGTGTTCTGAGTAATCCTGAGTGCATTACCTCGAAGCTTTGTGAATTCGAGTGTGGGCAAATTGTTGGTGAACTTACGCTTCAGTAACCAAGATAGTCGAAGAGCTTGTTGTTTCAAGACGCACCGTATCGAAGATTTATACCGCATACATGGAAAGCGGAGAAACAACCGCTAAGTAATAACATGGACGAAAGTGTGTGTGGAGTGATGGACGGTCGTTGAAGAGGACAATGACGAAAAATAAGAGGACGATAGCAGCAAAAGACACTGCAGAACTGAATCTCGCACTCGCGATACCTTTCTGCACCGAAACAACACTAAGGGTACAACACAACCTTTTACTACCGGTGGTATTGTTAAAACTCGACCTCGTAGGAAGATTACCGTCGCTTATCGTGTCTTACAGCTCCTGCAAGCTACCCTCTGTAGTAATGGTTAAAAAAGTTCGTGTGGTCCACGAAATTACAGTCCCCTGCGAGTTATTGCTGGGGTATTAATAATTTCTAGCGGGTGGGTTTAACAAACCGGTAAAAATTTGAACCAAGGGATAACACAATATTTTTAGAACCACTACAGAAGGCACCTATGCAAGGCTTAATAGCAGCATTGAGCTTTTATTTACTTTTATTTGTCGACCTAGCATTCGACTGTGGTAATGACTAACTTTCACCTATTCTTTATGAAGAAGGGAGGAAATGATCAGTCGAGGGTATAGTTTAATTGATATTTATTTAATACCGATGGCATTTCAACAACTAGCCGTGTATCTGTTGGAATATACACTCCTGGAAATTGAAATAAGAACACCGTGAATTCATTGTCCCAGGAAGGGGAAACTTTATTGACACATTCCTGGGGTCAGATACATCACATGATCACACTGACAGAACCACAGGCACATAGACACAGGCAACAGAGCATGCACAATGTCGGCACTAGTACAGTGTATATCCACCTTTCGCAGCAATGCAGGCTGCTATTCTCCCATGGAGACGATCGTAGAGATGCTGGATATAGTCCTGTGGAACGGCTTGCCATACCATTTCCACCTGGCGCCTCAGTTGGACCAGCGTTCGTGCTGGATGTGCAGACCGCGTGAGACGACGCTTCATCCAGTCCCAAACATGCTCAATGGGGGACAGATCCGGAGATCTTGCTGGCCAGGGTAGTTGACTTACACCTTCTAGAGCACGTTGGGTGGCACGGGATACATGCGGACGTGCATTGTCCTGTTGGAACAGCAAGTTCCCTTGCCGGTCTAGGAATGGTAGAACGATGGGTTCGATGACGGTTTGGATGTACCGTGCACTATTCAGTGTCCCCTCGACGATCACCAGTGGTGTACGGCCAGTGTAGGAGATCGCTCCCCACACCATGATTCCGGGTGTGGGTCCTGTGTGCCTCGGTCGTATGCAGTCCTGATTGTGGCGCTCACCTGTACGGCGCCAAACACGCATACGACCATCATTGGCACCAAGGCAGAAGCGACTCTCATCGCTGAAGACGACACGTCTCCATTCGTCCCTCCATTCACGCCTGTCGCGACACCACTGGAGGCGGGCTGCACGATGTTGGGGCGTGAGCGGAAGACGGCCTAACGGTGTGCGGGACCGTAGCCCAGCTTCATGGAGACGGTTGCGAATGGTCCTCGCCGATACCCCAGGAGCAACAGTGTCCCTAATTTGCTGGGAAGTGGCGGTGCGGTCCCCTACGGCACTGCGTAGGATTCTACGGTCTTGGCGTGCATCCGTGCGTCGCTGCGGTCCGGTCCCAGGTCGACGGGCACGTGCACCTTCCGCCGACCACTGGCGACAACATCGATGTACTGTGGAGACCTCACGCCCCACGTGTTGAGCAATTCGGCGGTACGTCCACCCGGCCTCCCGCATGCCCACTATACGCCCTCGCTCAAAGTCCGTCAACTGCACATACGGTTCACGTCCACGCTGTCGCGGCATGCTACCAGTGTTAAAGACTGCGATGGAGCTCCGTATGCCACGGCAAACTGGCTGACACTGACGGCGGCGGTGCACAAATGCTGCGCAGCTAGCGCCATTCGACGGCCAACACTGCGGTTCCTGGTGTGTCCGCTGTGCCGTGCGTGTGATCATTGCTTGTACAGCCCTCTCGCAGTGTCCGGAGCAAGTATGGTGGGTCTGACACACCGGTGTCAATGTGTTCTTTTTTCCATTTCCAGGAGTGTACATCATCACAACTGGTCTCTCCAGTTAACATGATTCACTTTCGCCACGTAATTATGGAAAAGGAGAGGGGAGCGCAGACCTGTCTTCAGTGGAATTTTATGCAGGCACACAATTATACTTAAACCCACGCCTTCTATTGATATTTCGTTTAATTGCTACAGGTCACGCAGGACAAGTTCAGCAAAGACTCTACAAGCGAACTCGGTCAGGGAGGAAGAGTATCTGCCTAAGTATTTCAATTCTCATTCAAAACGAACGCTGAACAGTGGTAGCAAGTGGTTCACTTGACTATGGCTGCCAATTTTGGTTTAATCCTGCGTTCCGAAACAACACCACGTTACTGATATGAGGGAGAAGAACATTTACGATCATATGGCGGAAAAATTTTGCAAGTCTTTATCCCATCAATGGGCATTTAAATCTTAACCTTCCTAGATACAGGAGTTTAAACCGTATATTTCATGTAACGTACTTCACTGTAAGCAAATCAAATAGCTAAATAGCTATTAGGGGGGGGGGGGGGACAAGAAACACTTACTATCACCATGATAGAAGTTCGCACACGTGGCCAAGTTGCGGCAGCCAACAGAAATACAAAAAAATACCAACACACGAGATTATTCCTTCCCTGTCTTACACTCACGCACTACCGTATAGTCTAAGGTACATTTCCGGATAGAAACTGCACTTTATCAATGTGGCGGTTGCTCCGACCGACCACATGGCGGGAAAGCAAATACAGAAAGAAAACATGTGAAAAATAAAAAAAAATCCCCCAAAATAGTACTGTAAAAGAAAGAACACATTAAAATACATTAAATGAGTTAAGTTCTGTTAAGCACAGAGCAATAATACGACCGTGAGCTTAACGCTCATGGTGCGTGCGTGACCAAGGCACAAACGCGAAGTTCTTAGTGAAATTTTACTAAATTATGAAAATAAACTCCCTTATAGGGGTTTCGTGGTAATCTCACACCTGATTTCAACATCTGGACTTTATTAACGAACAGATTTGAAAATTCTAATAGCTTTGTTAACATTACCAAAATGGTGAGCTCGGTCCTCCACGTCTACCCAGCGTCGCTACCCAGGAACAAGTGGACCAGCGACCACATTACCTAACCGTTGTTCGTTGGAGGGGATGGTTCGCCAACGTCACAGAGTCAGTACTCGTGCCTTCGCGACTTCTCTGACCTGAATTGCCCACTTTCTTTGCCAAACTTGCTCGCGTTTAGAGGTTGGTGCTATCCTACCACAGAACCACTCTACTCATGAAATGCTACAAGCTCTGACTAAAGCTTTCTGCTGTTTCACATAATTTCTCATTCATACAGTCCAGGTCGCACAAGTGGAAGGATGCAGAGAAACGTGGCACACACGAAATAAAATAAACAAATAAATAAACACCGCTTAGTCCATTTTCTCCTGCTTGTTACCCACAGATTTATTTCTGCCGAGTAAAAACACTCTAGCTATAATTCTCCTGTCCGGAATTTGTTGAGAAAAATATGGAACGGGACAACAAGTTCCGTTTCAAGGGAGCTCCATAACCTGCGAGTCGCAGACAGAACTGGAATTCCAAAACCACTCATCAGTGATGCAAATACACGTAACTGGGAAATGTTGTACCAAAGCGATAAAACCTGGGCTTTGGAGCAATGGAAGAAAGGAATTTGGCCAGATGACTCTTGTTGCACACTGTTTCCAACTTCTTGCCGAGTTTACTACCGAATAGAGAAACGTGGCAGGGGTTCTGTGTTGGTTTAGGCAGCCATATCGTGATATTCCCTGGGCCTCTGAGAATTCGCTTTACTGCCAACAATTACGTGACAGTTTTGGCTTATCAGGACGATCCCATGCTACTACACTCCTGGAAATGGAAAAAAAACACATTGACAACGGTGTGTCAGACCCACCATACTTGCTCCGGACACTGCGAGAGGGCTGTACAAGCAATGATTACACGCACGGCACAGCGGACACACCAGGAACCGCGGTGTTGGCCGTCGAATGGCGCTAACTGCGCAGCATTTGTGCACCACCGCCGTCAGTGTCAGCCAGTTTGCCGTGGCATACGGAGCTCCATCGCAGTCTTTAACACTGGTAGCATGCCGCGACAGCGTGGACGTGAACCGTATGTGCAGTTGACGGACTTTGAGCGAGGGCGTATAGTGGGCATGCGGGAGGCCGGGTGGACGTACCGCCGAATTGCTCAACACGTGGGGCGTGAGGTCTCCACAGTACATCGAAGTTGTCGCCAGTGGTCGGCGGAAGGTGCACGTGCCCGTCGACCTGGGACCGGACCGCAGCGACGCACGGATGCACGCCAAGACCGTAGGATCCTACGCAGTGCCGTAGGGGACCGCACCGCCAATTCCCAGCAAATTAGGGACACTGTTGCTCCTGGGGTATCGGCGAGGACCATTCGCAACCGTCTCCATGAAGCTGGGCTACGGTCCCGCACACCGTTAGGCCGTCTTCCGCTCACGCCCCAACATCGTGCAGCCCGCCTCCAGTGGTGTCGCGACAGGCGTGAATGGAGGGACGAATGGAGACGTGTCGTCTTCAGCGATGAGAGTCGCTTCTGCCTTGGTGCCAATGATGGTCGTATGCGTGTTTGGCGCCGTACAGGTGAGCGCCACAATCAGGACTGCATACGACCGAGGCACACAGGGCCAACACCCGGAATCATGGTGTGGGGAGCGATCTCCTACACTGGCCGTACACCACTGGTGATCGTCGAGGGGACACTGAATAGTGCACGGTACATCCAAACCGTCATCGAACCCATCGTTCTACCATTCCTACACCGGCAAGGGAACTTGCTATTCCAACAGGACAATGCACGTCCGCATGTATCCCGTGCCACCCAACGTGCTCTAGAAGGTGTAAGTCAACTACCCTGGCCAGCAAGATCTCCGGATCTGTCCCCCATTGAGCATGTTTGGGACTGGATGAAGCGTCGTCTCACGCGGTCTGCACGTCCAGCACGAACGCTGGTCCAACTGAGGCGCCAGGTGGAAATGGCATGGCAAGTCGTTCCACAGGACTACATCCAGCATCTCTACGATCGTCTCCATGGGAGAATAGCAGCCTGCATTGCTGCGAAAGGTGGATATACACTGTACTAGTGCCGACATTGTGCATGCTCTGTTGCCTGTGTCTATGTGCCTGTGGTTCTGTTAGTGTGATCATGTGATGTATCTGACTCCAGGAATGTGTCAATAAAGTTTCCCCTTCCTGGGACAATGAATTCATGGTGTTCTTATTTCAATTTCCAGGAGTGTATTTCTGTTCCCTAATGCCAATGCTGAGTTCCAGGACGACAGCGCCAGTCTTCACACAGCTAGCATCGTCCAAGACGTGTTCCATGAGCACGAGGATGAATTTTCGCATCTCTCCTGCCGATCACGGTCACCAGATCTCAATAACCTTCAGGCTTTGTGGTCTACTTTGGGGAAAAGGTTCAAAATGGTTCAAAGGGCTCTGAGCACTATGCGACTTAACTTCTGAGGTCATCAGTCGCCTAGAACTTAGAACTAATTAAACCTAACTAACCTAAGGACATCATACACATCCATGGCCGAGGCAGGATTCGAACCAGCGACCGTAGCGGTCACGCGGTTCCAGACTGAAGCGCCCAGAACCGCCCGGCCACACCGGCCGGCTTTGGGGAAAAGCGCAACCGCAGTAGTTCGCTGAGTAGACCATGGGGACATCTACATCTACATCTACATGACTACTCTGCAATTCACATTTAAGTGCTTGGCAGAGGGTTCATCGAACCACAATCATACTATCTCTCTACCATTCCACTCCCGAACAGCGCGCGGGAAAAACGAACACCTAAACCTTTCTGTTCGAGCTCTGATTTTTCTTATTTTATTTTGATGATCATTCCTACCTATGTTGGTTGGGCTCAACAAAATATTTTCGCATTCGGAAGAGAAAGTTGGTGACTAAAATTTCGTAAATAGATCTCGCCGCGACGAAAAACGTCTTTGCTGTAATGACTTCCATCCCAATTCGCGTATCATATTTGCCACACTCTCTCCCCTATTACGTGATAATACAAAACGAGCTGCCCTTTTTTGCACTCTTTCGATGTCCTCCGTCAATCCCACCTGGCAAGGATCCCACACCGCGCAGCAATATTCTAACAGAGGATGAACGAGTGTAGTATAAGCTGTCTCTTTAGCGGACTTGTTGCATCTTCTAAGTGTCCTGCCTATGAAACGCAACCTTTGGCTCGCCTTCCCCACGATATTATCTATGTGGTCTTTCCAACTGAAGTTGTTCGTAATTTTAACACCCAGGTGCTTAGTTGAATTGACAGCCTTGAGAACCATATCCACTATCGAACTAGGCTTCAAATGTTCATCAGGTTCATTTTTTTTTTTTACACGTCCTTTCCAAGTTCTCGTCGTTTATAAACAGTGCGTCATCTTTTCACATGACAATAGCCTATCACATGACAATGACATCCATAAAACTGCATTTATGTGTCTACTAGCCACGCAGTACACAACCATAACTGGTGAAACGACGAAAATGTCGCTATTCTTTTGGCGCCGCGTGCGTCCGATAAACCATCTCCAGTTGCTGTTCGTGCGTATGCTGCATGGCATCCTCAAAGGCTCCATCCCGACAAGAATGTTTTTCGTCGCCTGGAACAACGCCTTCGGGTAACCGGTAATCTTCGTTCACAAGTAATGGACAGAGGTAGCGCAAGGACTAGACGTACTCCACAACCAGAGGATGCGATTCTTGTAACCGTTCACCAATCACCTCGGCGAAGTAACCATGACACTGCAAGACAGTTCCAGATATCTCAAAGCCTGGTTGTTGAAGTGTTCCACGATGAAGAACTGCATCCATATCATTACACGTTAGTTCAGCACCAGCGGTCAGAAGACCGCATTCGACGATTACAGTTTTGTGAATGGCTTTTGCACCAAGTGGATGATAACGAACGTTTTATAAATAACGTGATTGGAACTGACGAATCTAGCTTCACTCGATAAGGTATTTTCAACCTCCACAACAGCCATTATTGGTCTGAACACAACCTATGCATCACTCATGAACGTGGCTTTCAGGTACGCTTTGGCATAAACCTGTGGGCAGGAATCTTGGGAGGAGTGCTTTTGGGCCCTTACCCATTGCCGGACAAGTTGAATGTGCACCTATGTCGTACGTTTCTTTGCAATACTTTGCCTGACGCATTAGAAAACTTACAAATTGTGTTCAGCGACAGCTATGTTTTCACCATGATGGTGCACTGTCACACTATGGAATGAATGTGTGTAATTATTTACATGAAGCATTTCCAGGGAATAAATTGGTCGTGGAGGTCCAATATCCCGGCCTCCTCGTTCTCCGGACCTTAGTCCACTAGATGTTAAGTTGTGGGGACACTTAAAGGAACAAGTTTATAGTACTCCATCCATGTATTAGACGGCCTAATAGTTCGCGTGCATGCCGCTTCGACAATGGTTAACGCAGGTGTGTTGCGAGGGGTCCGGAGCAGTATATGATCGAGCGAGTCGCGAAGTGTTTGTAAGTGCAAGGTGGTCGCCTTCAACAAACTCTCTAAAGCGAACGTTTCTCGTACGTGTAGGTACCAGCTTCGAGAAGATAAGCTTGGACGTCTAGCGTGCAGGATGGAATTATTATGCATAGCATACTGTGCAATATACTGTAGCCTACCTCGTTGGACACAGACGATGTTAATGTATTGATTACTACGCTCTATTGGCTTTATTTGTGTCATGGACGAAACAAAGTGGTCGATCACGTCTGTAAGAAGTTCATATTATGTATTAATATCTAAATAAATGTAACAGTAACAGAAATAAATGCGCAATATACTGCATTGTGGGGGTAACTGGACACAGTTTGATGCTTTAAATGAAAAAAGGAATATGTTTCGCGCGAATGCTACTTGGACATCGGCGAATGTGCATATCAATCCCCCACGACATTGTCTCGGTCACTGAGCTAATGAGCTCCGACAGAGCACGTAGTACATGCTACTGCGCGCAGTTACAGTGTTTCCAGGCTCTCGTTCTTTAAATCGCATTTCTATTAAACCTACTGGCGGGACAGGGTTTTGCTACATACAGTTTTGTCTTGAATAGGGATGAGGAATCGCATGCTGAATTTTTTCTTCACCCTGTGCACAGGTCGGTTCTGGTAGTCTAGTGGCAGTTCCGCTTGGTGTGTCATGTAGCACGGACGCGTTCTCTTCCAGTCTACCATAGCGTTTTCAGGCTGGAAATGGTAGTTGTTTACACCATGTTCCGTGTAACCGTTTACTGTGTGAGTTTTAGAGTATCAAAATATGTGACATAGATGGTGATATATTTGGACTGCGTTGACTTAGAAGCGTAAATTTTTAACCCCTACAAGGGACCGTAGATCATAGTATGTGACATAAATCTCAACCTGGTATACTACCCGTTCCTGCAAAACAGGAGTATTAACAGATGGATGGGCAGACAGACAGACCGACAACAAATGGGAAAAATTTATTTTTATGTGGTATAATAACAGATTAACAGTTTTCGGATCTTTTCTCTATACTTGTACTTTAAAACCTTCCTTCTTGTCAGACTGACTTTCCAGACATGGGTGTAAATAACTGAAAGGCTCAGTGTACGCCGTGTCAGTACTCCCACCATGGAAAAGTCCCTGGCAGTACCGGGTCCTCCGCAGGGTACTCGGCCGCACTGACCACACAGCTGCGGAGGTGGACACAGGGGGTTAAACATTCCCATAATAGAAGATACTAAAACCTATATACTCCATATAAAAGAACACAACGAATTGTTGCAAACATCTAATTCCTAACTCAATTCGTAAGGGAGGGCCATGCCTGAATTACACTATTTACGAAATTCCTTATGTTTGCAGAAGGCGAGTCTTTGAGATATTTGGCAGCTTAAGTATGTTGTAGGACATCGGCAGCCCATTCCAGGAGCAACAATGGGAAAGAACTGCGCTCGTATTACGAGACGCAAGTCAGACGAGCAAATACCTGACACTGGGGGTGACTACGTCACAATAAAACTGTTGAAGCGTGTTAAACGCAGTAAGAGCTTAACCATAAATAAGCAGACAACATTAAAATGTTTTTGTTACGAGTAAATAAAAGCACTCAAGTCACTAAAGGACAACGTGTTCCACTGTAGCGCACGAGTTGAGCAATGTGCTTCATTAAATATAGATTGCAATCACTTGGCTATCCACAAAGGAAAAGAATACATTCGGTTTCTAAAAGGAATAAAAATTCATCGAGTATTAATTACATAAGAAATGGTGTGAGCTGTTGGTACATCACTATCCTCTACTTGTCAATGTAACGATTATCACGGACATCGGAGAATATACACTCCTGGAAATTGAAATAAGAACACCGTGAATTCATTGTCCCAGGAAGGGGAAACTTTATTGACACATTCCTGGGGTCAGATACATCACATGATCACACTGACAGAACCACAGGCACATAGACACAGGCAACAGAACATGCACAATGTCAGCACTAGTACAGTGTATATCCACCTTTCGCAGCAATGCAGGCTGCTATTCTCCCATGGAGACGATCGTAGAGATGCTGGATGTAGTCCTGTGGAACGGCTTGCCATGCCATTTCCACCTGGCGCCTCAGTTGGACCAGCGTTCGTGCTGGACGTGCAGACCGCGTGAGACGACGCTTCATCCAGTCCCAAACATGCTCAATGGGGGACAGATCCGGAGATCTTGCTGGCCAGGGTAGTTGACTTACACCTTCTAGAGCACGTTGGGTGGCACGGGATACATGCGGACGTGCATTGTCCTGTTGGAACAGCAAGTTCCCTTGCCGGTCTAGGAATGGTAGAACGATGGGTTCGATGACGGTTTGGATGTACCGTGCACTATTCAGTGTCCTCTCGACGATCACCAGTGGTGTACGGCCAGTGTAGGAGATCGCTCCGCACACCATGATGCCGGGTGTTGGCCCTGTGTGCCTCGGTCGAATGCAGTCCTGATTGTGGCGCCAAACACGCATACGACCATCATTGGCACCAAGGCAGAAGCGACTCTCATCGCTGAAGACGACACGTCTCCATTCGTCCCTCCATTCACGCCTGTCGCGACACCACTGGAGGTGGGCTGCACGATGTTGGGGCGTGAGCGGAAGACGGCCTAACGGTGTGCGGGACCGTAGCCCAGCTTCATGGAGACGGTTGCGAATGGTCCTCGCCGATACCCCAGGAGCAACAGTGTCCCTAATATGCTGGGAAGTGGCGGTGCGGTCCCCTACGGCACTGCGTAGGATCCTACGGTCTTGGCGTGCATCCGTGCGTCGCTGCGGTCCGGTCCCAGGTCGACGGGCACGTGCACCTTCCGCCGACCACTGGCGACAACATCGATGTACTGTGGAGACCTCACGCCCCACGTGTTGAGCAATTCGGCGGTACGTCCACCCGGCCTCCCGCATGCCCACTATACGCCCTCGCTCCAAGTCCGTCAACTGCACATACGGTTCACGTCCACGCTGTCGCGGCATGCTACCAGTGTTAAAGACTGCGATGGAGCTCCGTATGCCACGGCAAACTGGCTGACACTGACGGCGGCGGTGCACAAATGCTGCGCAGCTAGCGCCATTCGACGGCCAACACCGCGGTTCCTGGTGTGTCCGCTGTGCCGTGCGTGTGATCATTGCTTGTACAGCCCTCTCGCAGTGTCCGGAGCAAGTATGGTGGGTCTGACACACCGGTGTCAATGTGTTCTTTTTTCCATTTCCAGGAGTGTATTTTCCTTTCGTAGTGACTTGATTCATATCTCGTCACTATCATGAACATCTCTTGCTGCATCTTAGTAGCTTCTACATAACTTCAAACTCTCATCCATTCCTCATTTGCAGATTCCATTGGCACTACTTCTCGTAACTTATTAAGTTTGGTTGAGCAGAAGGGAAAAGAATTATCTGTACTTTTCTCCAATACACTCACAATCCAATATGTCAAAGCCATCACATGAACACACAAAATAGCAATCAGTAACACAAAAATGGAAATGCAGGAGCTCAGAATTTCCTAAGCTAACACAGTTCAAATGGCTCTGAGCACTATGGGACTTAATTGCTGTGGTCATCAGTCCCCTAGAACTTAGAACTACTTAAACCTAACTAACCTAAGGACATCACACACATCCATGTCCGAGGCAGGATTCGAACCTGCGACCGTAGCGGTCGCGCGGTTCCAAACTATAGCGCCTAGAACCGCTCGGCCACCCCGGCCGGCAGCTAACACAGTGAAATACATTAAGAGGATGTGTTACACCTTACCAGCTGTCATATGAGCAGTGGGGGAGGAGGGGGGCTAATCAACCATTATTAGCTTCAGATTAATCTTGTCTTTGCACTAATTTGTGGTTCACAATCACAAAAATTGGTGTGGAAGTCAACACTGCTTCACAAATCTTGCTTTTAAAAAACCGTTTTTACCTACCTATGCGTTCTAGTGGCTCTGTTCTCTTGCAACTCTCAAGTATTTCTTTTATAACTGATGCAGTTATTGATGTTACAGATGTAGTGTGTAACCTGTCTCTTCTATAGGTGATTTATGTCTCGTGTTTCGCTATTCAAATGAGCAGTTTCATGATTGTCGGTTTATGTTCTTTTAACCTACATTAAAGGGTTTGTTTTCCGTCCCGCCGTATCATCGTTTTCTGGATATACAGCGGCAATCATCTACCGGCTCACTTACCTTGGTTGTTCGTAGTTCTCATGTTCGATATCTGAAATGAAGACAAGAAAACGTGATTTTTTTCTGAGTTTTCTTTGCAATTGTGTTAATCATTACCTATACTGCATTTGGTAAAAGCGGTATAGAAGTTTTATTCGTTCGTTATTTGGTAAAAGCGTTATAGCAGTTGAATTTTGTAGTATAATGTGTAGTTATTTGCAGTGACCGTGTAACTGATTGGAAAGGTTTTCCTCTGCGGCTGGGTGTATTGAAGTTGGAGTTAACTAGGCTTGTTAGTGTGCCGTGCTAGCGAGAAGTATCAACTCTCCTGCGGGTTTCGCGAGTCCGGCGGACAAAATACGCTACCAACTCTGCCAATCAGAGATGTATCGGTGACTACGAGTCCACGGGTGTGGCGTGAGCGTAGTAAATTAGAGTTGCGCTCTACCAAAACTACGGTTCAGTAGGATTGGCACAGCACATAAATGACTTAGTGAATGGTAGGATTACCGGTAGTACTGGTAGCATCGGCACGGAAGAAATATAAATAATTGTCTGAGAGAGTAACTGTGTTTGTTTGGTTTGCATGGTTTGCACAAAATTAGAACCGCTCATCATTCAGCGTTACTACAGTGTGTATTTTATACCTTTACAAATTATAAATTGCATTTTATAAGCAAAAAATAGCTGATGGCTTAACTTCTGCGCTTTTATGTAATCAAAACAATTTCGTTTGATGCAAGTACGGTTTACTGTCACAAACATAAAAAGCTCGATATAATTATTATTTCGTACTCAATAGAACGTTCTTAATAATGGCCGAAAACAAGAGTTTACTGATATAATTGGTAAGTGCAAAAGTTTTTTGGCAAAAACAGAAACTTGTTTTATATAAGCTCGACGAAGTATTGAAGCGAAGTTTCATACGTTTTCTTTTAGAATTTTTTTAATATTTCCTTTTTCGAGGAAATTACGTTTTGTAGTACTGTATCATAAATACGTGGATTTTTTTTTAAATTTTACTACATCCCTCTGTTTCACGTCACAAATCAAGTTGGCACCGTCCTGAGCCAAACACAGGAGAAATGGAATACATTCGAAACGTATCCTGTCCCTAACGGGATGCCCCAAGTGCTTATAGTACTTAAGAAAAACATTGCATCATATGTTTTCGTTGGCGACTGCCGCGCAATTGTTATTTATGATGACCAACCGAGGACCTGCTCAGGCTGCGGCCAGGAGTGCCATGTTAGAATTGAGTGTCTGCAGCGCCGCCTCTTCAGATGGCCCGCAATGAACTTCCCTAACAATCCACGATGACCTCTCTCCCGCTAACGTATGTGCGGGTGGAACGACATGATGTGACGGATGATCAAAACCTGATACCACCTCAAGCCGCTGCAACCTCCGTTGGAGAGTCGACACTGACGACGACGACGCCACCGCAGCCAAACGGTGCGGAGGTTCTTGCAGCCTCTGCCCATCGCGCCGACGGGGGCACCCAGCCGCCGTCACTGTTGGGATCTGACACAGAGATTCCTGATGACCGGGACCATGTCGAGCCCCGCCCTCCAGTGGATGTCGAGTTTCAGACCCGCAAGCAAAAACCACCCAAGTGACACAAGAAGAAACGATTGTCAGCTGAAGAGTGGGACAGGGATGTGAGACTGACGGAAGACATCGACCCCGTTGCCGCATCGGCCGTTGCAACAGAATCCAACAGCTTCATTCACCAGAAGACGTCTGATGATAAGGAACACTCTTTTGCACCTGGTGGTCCTGAAAACGAGGCACAGCGGATCGACTTCTAAAACGTGGGCTCCAGTGAAAGTGGCCAGCCACCACTGACCTCCCAATCCTCTCTTATGGATGTGAGACTGATGGAAGACATCGACCCCGTTGCCGCGTCAGCCGTTGCAATAGAATCCAACAGCTTCATTCACCAGACGACGTCTGATGATAAGGAACACTCTCCTGCACCTGGTGGTCCTGAAAACGAGGCACAGCGGATCGACTCCCAAAACGTGGGCTCCTGTGAAAGTGGCCAGCCACCACTTACCTCTCAATCCTCTCTTGGTGATTGGACGGATGACATGGACGCAAATGATGCACAACACACGTCAATAACTCCTCCAGAGGCCATGGCTGACATTCAGCCCAGAGGGCCCTTCCAGTCAGGAGTTCATATGACACAGTAATGCACGTCATGCGGCCGGATGGCTGTGCGGAGTACGAGCTCACCGTGGGCTTGCACCCGTTCATTGCCTCCACCACTTGATGTATGTCAGTCATACCATGTGGGAACAGTCAATGTCAGTGTTGTCCATTCCTCTGTCAAGACCCGCATGTTACATGACATGATCAGAGCGGCAGACTTGGACATTGCCCTTCCCAAGGAGGTTCATCCCAAGCTGCATTTAGACCAATATGGCTACACCACCTATAACCTACAATCTGGTGATGGCCAGGAGGAACGGCCATCCTTCTCAAAGATGGCATAGAAGTGACAGACATAACATACTTGCCAAACACGCGAGGCATCGCCCTCACGCTTGGCGCAGTCCGCGTCTTTAATGTCTACGCTCCCTCTGGTAGTTCAAACCGCAGTGACAGGCACGTCTTTTATTCGGAGGAGGTTACCCCACTTTTGCAAGGAAATATGGACCATTACATATTGGGTGGCGATTTTAACAGTGTTCTGCGGCCCGAGACCAGATACCACATTAGGTCGCATGCCCTGCTCAACAGGCACTGGTACGTGACCTCATGCTCCACGGCACACGGCTCTTACATCATGGGAACCACCACAGATATACGCATTTTAGCACAGCGACCCATGATCCAGAACTCTGGCCGACGGCCTTCACCGACCATCTCGCGTATATCTGCACTATCACATTACCCCGCCAACTCACCAAGCGCAGCAGAGGCCCATGGATGCTAAACATCACCCTCTTTTCTGAGCAAGCGTGTCGGCAAGCAGTTATTGACACATGGCATCATTGTTTCAGGCACCTGCCCATGTACGCTTCCACATTGCTGTGGTGGTTGGCATGTGTTAAACCTGCACTCGAAAAGACCCTCATGGCCTATGGGAGTGACGATCGAACTGGCGAAGGACGACATCAGAATTTTACTATACCGCGTTACGTGAGCTGGCGACACAACCGCCGTCTCCCCAACGTCAGATGTCCGTAGAACGCAACAAAGCCCATCTACTTTGCATCAGGGCAGAGCAGCTAGAAGGTGTCTGCATCTTTGCGCGAGTGCAAGACTTCATCCCCAACGAAACGGCATCAGTCTATCACATTGTGCGCGAGAGGCGCCACCGCGAACGTCAGCTCATTATAGCGATAAACACGTAGGCAGGTGGCTGCGCAGTGACGCAAACGGACATAGTGCACACGTTCGCCCGACACTATGGGACCTTGTACATTTAAGATCCGGGAAACATACGTAGCTATGACTGAGAGATTGTCCGCACTTTGTATTTGCACAGCAAGTGGACTAAGCTTACCACTTAGCGCGCAAATGGACAAAACATCTGAACTGTCTTCTCAAGCCCAAGGTGTTAAGCAGACATTCTAAATAACTATGAACCAGGCCCTGTAAGGCAGCTAATATTATGTGTAAATCATAAAAAAACATTAGAAATGCTGCTGTCACTTAACTATAATACATGAATTTATAAATGTGAAAGTTTGGGGTCTATTCTAGAATGACAAAACAGCTATTCCCTTTTTTATTCTACGTATCATTTATCAACTTTGCTTTCAAGGGTCAAGCGATACACAACAACCATGTTCAATTACCTTCAACATTCAATAACAAAATATTTAACGCTTAAACATATTGAATTGACGATTATTAGAATCGTTATCTCTAAGTATAAATTTTTTTATCACAGGACAGAATGACAGAAGTCTTCATTAGCTCATTTATATCTATGATATCGTAGGTGGTCAATGCACTGAGTTGGTGGAGAATAAATTTACTTTTTAGACCAATGAAAAAACTCTCATGTACTCAATGTGAGGGTAGGTTAGTATCCTAGCATTTGACATTCAATGGTAAAAGTGTACGCAAGTTGGAGAGAGCAAAATCTCGACTCAACATTTACTGTGGCCTATTGTGTGATAGCACTTTACCAAGTGGCATCTGCAACGGCGCTGTCTCCGTGCTGGATCTGAAACACTAATTCCCTACTCTGGCCTTGACTGAATTCACTCAGTCTCAACTTTCCTGCGTTCTGTAGAAAGTTAATTTTTCGCTAGTTGAAATTATGGCTGTTGCACACTTGCTAAGGGTTGGAGCAATGTGCACAATTTCGTTTCCCGCAAAAATTCCTGCAACAATAATTAACTACCTCTTTGCTATCTGTCGCCACGATACATGAAGCATATCGTCCATACTTCACACAAAGCAAAGCTCTCAACACCCTCGCTATTTTCCACATACTTGTGTGGTCCACCGTGAGGCAAGAGAGATATCTAGAAATTTTAGTTCTCAAAATGCTTTAATATAATGGGGATCTCCCCACCTTGCCGCGTATGTGTCGCCCAGTATGGCTTCGGCCAATCGTCGTCTCGTTAGAGATGAATTATATTTTTCTTGCCGGGTCGCAGCCTAGCCCTGTTAAAGCCGTCCAGTCACTTACCCTTGGTCCTGGCCGTATTTACGTTAAAAGGAATAATGTATTGTTCTGGTCTTATCAATTTCTGCTCTGAAGCTCGCCTTTCTCTTGTTAAGTGGGGTTTTCCGATGCCATTAACCACCTGCTTGGTTCATTTCCAAAATGCTTTTCACTTTAAGTTGTTTATTCATGCCCCTGTCCATATTGGTAGATATTGTTTTGTTAGTTTTCAGTACATGAGATTACTGCAATTTTCTTTTCTTGATATAATATAATTATTATTGTCTGAGGATCTCATACTGTATCGTACTGTTGTTATGGATCAAGCTAATGTAAGGTCCGTAAAATCCGGATGCCTTACATGACGAGCTGCTGCACGATTTTCCCCCACCTGGGGATGTGGTACCCAATCACCCAATGACACTCTGCTGTTGCCCATCACATCCGACGAGCTGACATCGGCAGGCTGGCTCTGAGCACTATGGGACTCAACATCTTAGGTCATAAGTCCCCTAGAACTTAGAACTACTTAAACCTAACTAACCTGCCCGAGGCAGGATTCTAACCTGCGACCGTAGCCCTGACATCGGCCTTGGCACATGGAGCACCGAACAAATCACGAGGGCCGGACGTTTTGCCCCTGGAATTCTACCACACTTTTTATGACCTTATAGGCGACAAGTGACTCCAAATGCTTCAAGAACTGGTCCGCCCTAATTTCTCTGTCCCCATGGAATTCACAGATGGCATCTTGATCCCAGTACCGAAACCGAATGGTGGTTGTAGGTGGCAGGACTTTCAGCCACTCACACTCCACAACAACGACTACAAGATCTACGTCCGCGTCCTCTGCACATATCTCCACACAGCTATCGGGAAAGCCATCCATACTTAAAATGGTTCAAATGGCTCTGAGCACTATGCGACTCAACTTCTGAGGTCATCAGTCGCCTAGAACTTAGAACTAATTAACCCTAACTAACCTAAGGAAATCACACACATCCATGCCCGAGGCAGGATTCGAACCTGCGACCTTAACGATCGCTCGGCTCCAGACTGTAGCGCCTAGAACCGCTTTGCCACTCCGGCCGGCACCATCCATACTGATCAGACATATTTAGGTGGTGTCAGCAACATTCATACAGCATTACGAGCATCCCATGACATAATTGCTTTGACGGCTTCCTGCAAAATACGGGGCGCCCTTGTCGCTGTCGATTTTGATCACACATTCTACCACGTCAACCATGTCTTCCTACGCATAGTTTTGGAATGCATGGCCCTCTCTCCAGAGTCTGCACAGGTGGACCTTCATCTGAGCCTCGGAGCGCTTTCCCGCATGACGGTAAATGCTTACCAGTCTGGTCACATTGTAAGTAGGCTGTTTATGTTTTCTTATCGGCAACGTTACGTAGCGCTCTCTGTATGAAAATCACTGGCTGTGCTGTGTGCAGTCTGTAGCTAGTTTGCATTGTTGTCTGCCATTGTAGTGTTGGGCAGCGGCAGCTGGATGTGAACAACGCGTAGCGTTGCGCAGTTGGAGGTGAGCCGCCAGCAGTGGTGGATGTGGGGAGAGAGATGGCGGAGTTTTGAAAGTTTGTAAAAATGGATGGCATGAACTGCTTTATATATATTATGATCCTTAAGGTAAATACATTGTTTGTTCTCTATTAAAATCTTTCATTTGCTAACTATGCCTGTCAGGAGTTAGTGCCTTCAGTAGTTTGAATCTTTTATTTAGCTGGCAGTAGTGGCGCTCGCTGTATTGCAGTAGTTCGAGTAACGAAGATTTTTGGTGAGGTAAGTGATTTGTGAAAGGTACAGGATAATGTTAGTCAGGGCCATTCCTTTGTAGGGATTTCTGAAAGTCAGATTGCGTTGCGCTAAAAAATATTGTGTGTCAGTTTAAGCACAGTCTTGTATAATTTTTCAAAGGGGACGTTTCAACATTGTTGTTGGACGGTTAGTGTGACAAGGATGATCCTTGTCGGGTATATTATTTTCGGCAGTGCTTCAACCAGCACTGGTCTACGGAGGCAATTAGCAGGCATTTGCATGCAGGACGTGACCTTTCGTTGTGGTGCATTCACCGATGATGTGGTATTCCTGGCCAGATCAGAGGATGAAATGCACATGGCGCTTCAGTGGCTACAACATTGCAGGGTGGTCGCTGGGAGCATCATCAACATGAAGAAGATGAAATTCATGGATGTAGAATCGAAGGTGGGCTTTCCAACGCAACAATGATACCGTTTGACAAGGTGCCCATACCCAAATGTTTAGTAGTGCAGTTCTATAGCAATGATCGCCACACGGCGGCAGCTACGTACTGCTGGCTATTACACCAGACATTTTCTCTGATACGGGACAACAAATTGCGTCGAATGGACATGCTCCTACGAACGCATTATGTCAACACTTATCTTGTCTCCAAACTGAACTATTTTGCGCATTTCCTTCCCTTGACGGTTACAATGGCCGACACATTTCAGGCAGCATATGGACATTTCTGGAGCGCCGGTCTTGTTTTTGAAGTCTGATACAACACCCTGACACTGCCGCAGTTGGCGGGCGGTGTCCGTTTAATTCATGTCTATAACCGTGCGCGATCGCTTTATCTCAACACTATGCATTGCACATGGACCTCTGCCCATACAAGTCTGACGGGCAACCTCATAACTGAAGAGGCACCATACTCTCTGCATCCCCCGGCTTCTGCAGGACACATTTCACCGGCACTCGCCCACATCAGAGAGTTCTTTATTGCCCTCAGCTACTTAAGATCATACCTTCCAATGACACAGATGCCCAGCAGCAGCCTATCAATACAGTCGCCCACAGACATCTGGAAGTTGGCTGGAACACGGTGTGGCGAGCAGTACACACGCCTTTTCTACCTATGACGGTGCGTTCATTGTGGTTCGTGGTTGTGAACGGGAAGTTCGCTACCTGTCAGAGCTACATTCCATTCATCTGACGGATGACCCCTTGTGTCCGACATGCTCAGTCGTTGACTCAGATACACACAGCCTGACTTGTGCCACAACCAACGATTGCCGGCTACTCACGCAGTGCATGCTGGCATTACTCTTGCAGCGATTGACGGAGTCTATCGCCCCTGTAGATACATTGTGCCCCGACGGCGTATACTTTTCACCGACCAGGACGAACGCCGTTAAGTGGCTAAAAGGCATGGCTCTTTACCACATATTTAGTGATGCTCACAAAGGCACACTCGACTTCTGGTCCCTACTGATGACACATGCAGGCTTCAGCCGCCACCCGACGTACAGGACCCACTTCGTTAATTATTTAGGTTCATTATTTGTGGACCCTCCTGCTCACTGGGGTTTTCCGGGTATAAGACGCTGAAACTGAAGAAGAATCCTGGAGCATATTGATCCTCTACGGACGGAATGGGGGCGAACCCCTACCAACAGACGAGAAGACGACTCTGACGCTCGGCTACGGCAGCTGTAGGATCTTTTTTTAATAAAACTAAATTAATTGCATAAATACAATAAAATAAATAAAAATGAATAATTAAACCAACATAGACAAACCCACTGAATCCTCTTGTTGATCCTTCGATCCTAGAACACGTTGAAAAAAAAATATGTCAATATAGCACTTGCCCGTGAAATGCAAAGGTTCCGAGTTCGAGTCTCGGTCCGGCACGTAGTTTTAATCTTCCAGGAAGTTTCATACCAGCGCCCACTCAACCACAATGTCATTACTTGATCTCTACAATGATTTGTAATTCAGTTAGAAATACTGAGAACAATGGCAAATAAAATTCAGTTGTACCACGGAAAATTTTCTAACAAAAGTAATAAATTTATCCAGTGGCAGAATATATAGTGGCTACTGTCGCTTAGTAATTTTTCAGGACATTTCTCTTGGACAACAGCGGTCTGGCAAAAAGTACTGTAAAATGGACGCAAACTGTCTCAACCCGCAAAAACATTTATTTTGTGGTAACGTTTTTGGTTTGGTTTTTGGCCATACTTACCACAATGGTAGGCGGTGGCGGTGAAAGGAGCGGGCGTTTTAATTCCACTAACGTCAACTGCTCGGTTGTCGTTCATGGAGTTACAGTTACAACAAACGCTTCATTCACCAGCACCGCCTACCATCATGGTAGGAGGGTCTGAGGATGGTCAAAAACTGACGAAAACGTTTGTGGTCGAGACTGTTTGTGTTCATTTTTAAAGTGTCGTCATTTAAATAAATTTCAAGATCCATTATAAGGTGAGCACTGAACACTCCAAAATCAGAGTTGACGTGATTTGTTTAGTAGGTCAGCGGTATTATCAAATATTGCGTTAACAGTGACACAGACCTGTAATGTGTATCGGTGTCATTGTTGAAAATCTTTATCCTCATGACGTATCTCACATTTTAACGATCTTCATTGCAGATAGCGACAGAATAAAAAGATATTCTTCCCTGAAATGAATCAGTATCTAAGATATCGACGGCACGTTAACCAACGAAGTTATGCCAAGGCTTACTTCGATTTAACAGGCCACGCCTGTTGAGCGCTACGCGGGGCTAAGTCACAGCGCGTATTATATGGGATGTCCTGATTGCTCTCGAACACACCTTAACTTGTTTGCCGGCCGTCACATGTGAGGCATCAGGGGTCTTCACCAGTGGCGTACGGCTAGCTATGTGTCGCAACTGTACGGAATATCTTTTTACAATTTCCCGTCTTCCTTTAACGTTTATACTATTGTTCTCTGCACGATAGCACAACTCCTCAAAATGTTACGGTAAATACGCAATTACCTTGGGAGCATTTTTTCTTAAGAAATTTACAAGGCACTGCAGCTCTTACCGTAAATAAGGGACACGCAGGCTTATCTTGGTTACTAATTTCTGTCTTTTGTGTGTGGTGCAATCAATCGTATTCTCAGGTGGACGGAAGTGAAAGTAAATAGTAACAGCTATTGTATCTTTAGTCGTTTAAACTGACTGCTGCCACAGTGCTACACTCCAAGTTGTTCAATACTTGCAAAAAGTCATCACCAGTAAGTCACCCGGACACAGTGGTCATCGCAACTGCACGGAATACCCTAGCACGTCTCGCATCAGACTCAAATTCTCAGGTCAGGGGAACCACGTCAGTAGTGCGCAGGTAAGTTCAGAATTTGGATCTGACAGAAGGCGTGCTAGGATAGTCCGTGCAGTTCGGTTACTACTGTGTCCGCATAGCTTAGCAGTCAGAGCATCTACCACGCAAGCAGACGACCCGAGATCGAATTTCGGTCCGGCATTAGTTTTCAACTTTCCCCTCTGATGTAAATCAACGCTCAGTAGCAGCTCCATATTGAAATTCTTTAGTCTCTTGATTTATAATGTCTGCACGATCAAAATGGTGTCGATTCTTTTGGACATGTCAGAAAGAACAGACACCACATATATATACAATGTACATGAGCCAAAATGTTATGATTGCATACTTAAGAGTGTGTTGGTCCACTTCAAGAACGCCATTTAGCAGTGATTCTGCGGTCCATGGATTTGACAAGTATTTCATAGTTTCTCAGAGGTCTGTGGTCCCAGATGCCTACGCTCAGGTTGCACACTTCCCGTTATTTTCAGGCGGTTAGTTTGTGGGTGCGGAGCTGACAGCCGATAACGTCCCAGTTAGGTTTCATAGGATTCAGATAAGACGAATTTTATGGCCAAGACATCAACATGAGTTCACTACCATGCTTCTCAGACCGTTTCAGCACGATTCTGGCCTTGTGACACAGACAGTTACTGTGCTGGAAGATGGCACCATTGTTGGAGAAGACATGAATTAAAGGGTTACGGGTGGTGCCTAATAATGTTAACGAAGTCCACAGCTAGCACCGTGCCTTCGATAACCACCCCAGGTCCCATGGAAGCCCAGGTGAATATCCTCCACAACATAATACTGCTCAGCGATCTGCGTCAATGGCGCGCTGCGTGTTTCGAGCAGACGTTCGTCTGGATGACGGCGTATCTGTACATGTCTATCGACCTGGTTGAACAATAAACGGGATTCATCCGACCAGACAACACGATTTCATCGATCCGCAGTCCGATTTCGATGATCCCGTGCCCACTGTAATAATAATTGAAGCTGAATTGGGTCAGCGTGGGAACACGTAGGTCCCCTCTGCTGCGAGACACCATTTTCAACACCGTGCGCTGAACGGTGTGTTCCAAAACACTTGTGCCTACGCCAGTACTGTATTCTGTCGTCACATCTGCCACAGTTCGCCGCCTATCCTGCTTTACAGAACGGGAAAGCCTCCGATCCCTATGTTCTGTGATGAGGTACGGCCGTCCAACTTCTTATCGCCTAGTCGTGGTTTCAGCATTCTTCAACCACTTTCCATAGATGCTCACGACAGCAGCATGCGAACAGCCCAATAGCTCCGCCGTTTCCAAAATGCACGCACCCAGGCACTGGGCTAGAGCAATCTGGCTTTTGTCACAGTCGCTTAAGTCGGCGGATTTCCACATTTGCGCCACTTATCGTCGCTAGAATGATTCCCCATTCGTCTCTGGTCCGGTCATATACTTACCTTACCACGTCGCGTGCCCTCAGCGCCACCAGGCAACATACAACCTCGCGGTGGGCAGCGGTCATAATGTTTTTGTTCATCAGTATAGCCGGCCGGGGTGACCGAGCGGTTCTAGGCGCTACAGTCTGGAACCGCGCGACCGCTACAGTCTGGAACCGCACGACCGCTACGGTCGCAGGTTCAAATCCTGCCTCGAGCATGGATGTGCGTGATGTCCTTAGGTTAGTTAGGTTTAAGTAGTTTTAAGTTCTAGGGGACTGATGACCTCAGCAGTTAAGTCCCATAGTGCTCAGAGCCATTTGAACCATTTCATCAGTATAAATAATGAACTAGCTGAGAACAAGTAATAACTGTGTCACGAACTGACTTCAGTTTTGCCATACGGCCGAGTAAAAAGTGCGAAAACTTCATCTTCCGTGTCTCTAAAATAGTTTCGTGTTCAGTCAGTAATGTCCTAGTTCTTCATCCAAATTAGAATAGTAAATTCTTTGCTACTTCTTACAGACTGCAAAAAAAGAATGCATGCCAATATAGTCTTTGACAGGAATCACGCAGTTTTCGTGTGTAAGTAGTCATTTACGTGAAACCCTAACTAAATAGGTATGTGTTTTTGTAAAGCTAATTTTTAGTTAGCACTTGAGGGCACTTTATTTTATTGTCAAATAACAGTCCTTCCATAAAAGCTGTTCTCTAGACTGACACTGCAAATTTTTGTCCATCTCAAAATTACACTCCGTCTCATTATATTGTCGCAGAAGAAACTGGGTAGAACAACCAGTGTGGTGTAGTGGGTATGACACTAGACTGCTGCATGAGGGTCGTGATTTCAGAACTCCCCTCAACTATAAAGTTTTAATTTCTATATTCGGTTCGAGTACATTGTAGAAGTATCCACAACTGTCAAGAAGCACTGTACTGGAATGTTCTGTAATTGTACATATACCGCATGTGTTCTGGCCAGAGGCAGTTCGCTCCTCGCTCTTGTATGTGCAAGTGCTGAATAAACCTTCGTCAAGTGAAGTTGTTGTTCGTCATTCATCTAATTACACCTTCTTCTCAGTGACATTATTCTGGTGGAGACCCTGAGTATTGGAACTTGTGATAGCGCACATTATCGACGACACAGTGACTCCCATCAGGCCACGACAGAGCCGCCGTTTACGTGGCGAGAAACACGAGTTCGAGTTATATGCAACAGATCGCAATCTACCGGAGACAGAAGGACGTCACGATGACAGCAGTTGTGTGCCACCACATGAGACATCCTTCCGGGTTCTCTCGTGACGATGGCCAAGATCCAAACAAGTGGCTGAATGTAATTGAGCGTATAGTCAAATTTAATAAATGGGATGAGACCGTGTGTTTGGCTAACGTATTTTTCTACTTGGAGGGCACTGCCAAGCAATGGTATGAGAAAACCGAGGAAAAGTTCACAAACTGGGAAGTATTCCAGGCGGAAATGCGCAAGTATTTCGGTGACACACAACGACACACGTGCAAGGCTGAAGATAAATTAAAGTACAGGGCACAGCGTCCAGAAGAAACAACAGCATCCTACATTCAGGACGTCTTGGAGCTGTGTAAAATAGTGGATCCTAGAATTAAGGAGGAAGATAAGGTTGCACATCTCATGAAGGGTGTTGGTGAGGACATGTATCAAGACCTACTCCTGAACGAGGTTTCGACAGCAGACGACTTCATAAAATGGTGCCAGTATACCGAGACAATGCATCAAAAAAGAATAACACGCAAGAAGTTTGAACAGCTTCCAAACGTCGTATCGATGTCTGTGATGGAGGAAGCAACTGATTTCACAAGTGTTCTTCGTCAGATAGAGAGGAAGTTCAGAAGGCACTTGGATTGCACGGCGAACAAAAAACCGAGACGTTTCAAGAGGTCACAGGGGAGGAAGTGGAACAGACATTGAACCCAATCTCTCGTCCTTCATTTCCCTTTAAACCGGTGCAAAAGTCGAGACCCAGGAAGAGTTGCGTTCCTACAATGACGCATAAGGAACCTCTTTGGGCACCAAGGAAGACTGACATCTGGAGGACCCAGGATAACCAACCAGTATGTTTCCACTGCGGACGACCGGGACATGTGGTGCGCTATTGTCGAGAAAGACGGCCGATATTTGATGACGCTCGCACCAGAAGACAGCAGTTGGATCTTATCCGACGAAAACTCCGGGACGACGAAGATGAACAAGAAGATGTGGGTGCAGGACGACGTAGGTCACCATCGCCGCAAGCTGGCTGCTGGAGAGGACGCTCCCCAACACGCCGATCAAGGTCTCCATCGCCGTTTAGAAGCTCCAGCCGATCACCTAGCCGCCGCAAACTGGAAAACTAAAGGGTGCGACCTTCCTTGGCGGTGAGGCCACCGACTACAAAAATCCTCCGCCGTCTATCACTACAAAAATGATAGGAAACTACGTCGATATCCTCATGGATGGCCGACCAGCCCAATCTCTTGTGGACTCTGGCGCATCATATCCAGTCATTTCGGAGAAGTACCGTCGCCAGTTGGAGAAAACCGTATTCGTCGACAGCAAAACATCTCTGCTGAAGGTGGCTAATGGGAAATATGTAAAACCTACAGGAAGATGTGTCATTCGTGTGGGTATAAGTGGCCATACACAGCCCTTAGAATTCATCGTCTTACAAGAGTGTAGTCATGACGTGATTCAAGGATGGGACTTTTTGAAAGCTTCTCAGGCAATTATAGATTGTGTCGCTTGAAGATTATGCTAGACGAGACATTGTGGACAGAAAGATGCGCATCCGAGTGTGTGGAGACTGTGTGCTGGATAAAGTGATCATTCCTGCAGTCAGCGCTAGAAAGGTAACTGTCATGTGTCATGCCATGCATCAACCCATGAATTTTGTAGTGGAATGTAAGAGGAGCATACCACTGAAGAATAATTTGGTCATCCCAGCCTCTGTCGTCTCGTTTAAGAACGGATTCGGTGAACTGTGGATAGTTAACTGTCGCCGAGAACCGCAGATCACTCCAAGACGCATGTGCGTAGCAAACGCTGAGCCGTTAACTGCCGAACAGCTTAGCGTCATAAAACCTCCCATGCCGAGTCTGTGGGCGAAATTGGCGCTACCACTACGAGACAAGATCTTCTACCTCGACTATCAGCAGGTCTCACTAAGGAACAACAGAAGAAGCTACTTGCCATTCTTCAAGAGTTCTCTGAATGCTCCAATCCACAGGTGAAGAGCAAATTAGACAAGTCGACGGTGAAGCACCGGATTAGCACTGGAGACCATCAACCAATAAGCCAGAGAGCATACCGTGTGTCAGCAACGGAACGTCGAATAATTCGCGACGAGATAGAGAAAATGATGAAGAATGACATCATTCAGCCTTCGCAGAGCCCATGCTCGTCACCAGTGGTTCTCGTCAGGAAGAAGGATGGTAGCTGGCGTTTTTTGTGTTGATTACAGGAAGCTTAATAAGATAACTAAAACGGACGTTAACCCCCTTCCACGAATTGACGATACACTAGATTGTCTGAAGAGCGCTAAGTTTTTCTCAACCATGGACATGTACTCGGGATACTAGAAAAAAACTGTATTCATCACCCCTGAGGGCCTGTATGAGTTTAAGGTAATGCCGTTTGGTTTGTGCAATGCACCGGCAACTTTTGAACGGATGAGGGATAATCTTCTAAGGCACCTGAAGTGGACGACGTGTCTTTGTTATTTTGATTACATTATAGTGTTCTCAGAGACATTTTATGAACACGTAAAACGACTGAGGGCCGTTCTTAAGTGTCTCCAACAAGGCGGACTGAAACTTAATTCAAGGAAGTGTCTCTTTGGAGCAAAAGAAATCAAAATACTTGGACGCCTTGTGCGGCCAGACCCAGAAAAGGTGAGGTCTATAACGGAATTTCCTGTTCCTAAAAGTATTAGAGATGTGAGAAGCTTCCTCGGATTATGTTCTTATTACCGTCGTTTTACCAAAGAGTTTTGTATCAAAGCCAGGCCACTCCAAGAGTTGTTAAAACCCGATGCTTAATTTATCTGGGGTGGTGCTCAACTAGATTCTTTTGATGTGCTGCGAAAAGCTCTGACGACTGACCCTGCACTTGGTCTGTATGATGAGAGAGTACCTACAGAACTACACACAGATGCCAGCGGGTATGGGATCGGTGCTGTTATGGTGCAAATTTCGGATGGAAAAGACAAGGTTATAGCCTATGCATCTAGCCGAGAGAAACTACTCAACTACAGTAAGAGAATGTCTTGCTGTGATCTGGGCCATGTGCAAATTTCGACACTATCTCTCTGGAAGGCCATTCACAGTTGTTACAGAACATCATTCACTTTTTTCGTTGCCGGCCGCGGTGGTCTAGCGGTTCTGGCGCTGCAGTCCGGAACCGCGGGACTGCTACGGTCGCAGGTTCGAATCCTGCCTCGGGCATGGGTGTGTGTGATGTCCTTAGGTTAGTTAGGTTTAAGTAGTTCTAAGTTCTAGGGGACTTATGACCTAAGATGTTGAGTCCCATAGTGCTCAGAGCCATTTGAACTTTTTTCGTTGACATGCCTCTTTCAGAGTGGACACCTAGCAGAAGGATCTGCACGGTTTGTGTCTCCCAAGGAGTTCTTGATGGTGCGAACCTCTGTGATCACTGTGACGGGCCATTTTTCTTTCGGTGTTCATGGTACAAGTTAATGGTTTGTTCTGAACATTGAATGTCGACATCGTCCATTTTGTGAAATGTAATACGCACATCCCATAGAAGTTTGATCTCCGCACCTTCCGGACACTCATTTCCTGTCACCCCCATGATGCACATGGTGCGTCGTTAGCAACTAACGTTTTTCCTGTCGTAATGTTAACACAACACTTTCAAATGAGCCTCACTAAAGACTGAACCTGCGAGATCGCACTCAAGGAGTTCCTTGTAAGTCGTAGCAGGACTGTCTTTTGTGTGGATTACTTAAGCAGGTGTAATGGCATAACGCGTCTGCCTTAAGTTATAGCCTCGCAACGTCAAACAGCGACCAAACCGTCAGGGCCGGTTTAAGGCTACCGCAATAAATGTAATCGTGGGGGGCTGCCGAGCTTGAGGGCGCCCCGCCATGATCACTGTCAAAATTTGCCCTCACTTGACGAACGACATGGTTTCTTGCCGAAAGAAGAAAAAAATTTCAAATTTTGAATGTTAATAGGATGCATTCACACTAATTCCGCTGTCGAGAGCACCTTCATTCCTGTGTGCCTTTCCTTAATCCCGACAGCTTTCAAGAATACCGAGCCAGTTGTTCTCCATGTGAACCGACTACAATACAGATTTTCATTTCTGTCCCAGTCGGCCGCCGGATTGTGCACAAATCCCAGAAATGTTTGATGTCGCCGACCGGCGCTGTGGTGCTATCGGACCCTGTGATCTGTTTTATGTAATAGTGTAGAATGAGTCGCAAGTATTTGTCGAGTGCCAAAAAAAGAGAACTTAGGTATGACATCGTAAACGAGCAGTTGTTCAAAATGGTTCGTCCAATAAATTTTTGAGCCTAACTGACAGTGTTTCTGTCAATGTACAGTGTGATGTGAAGTGTTATTAGAGATTCATCGGTTGATAAAACTGAAGAATCGTATCTTTCGTGCAAGCAAGAACTACTGGCTGAAGAAACTGTTCCACTAGCGGAAATAGCTTGATAGTGTTACCGTGGAAGAAACCGGAGCAGGCCAAAATCACGAAGAAGAAAAAATAAGTCGTCTAAGAACGGTAATGGCCTTCAGATTGTCGATGATCTTAGCGATCCGGGAACCTGGCCGCATATTATAAGTGACTAGTGAACCCAGAAATCCTAAGTAATTGCTAAATACGTATGAGACCCAAATTTCCGTTCACCCCTCTCTCTGTCCGTCTCCCCCTGTTCCCTCCTTTGTTTGTCGATGACCTCCTCCTCTCCCTGTGTGTCGTTCTCCTTCTTCCCTCTCTCTCTGCCCGTCTCACCCTTCCCCCTCTCTATGCTCATTTCCTCCCCCTCCCTGTCCACCAACTCTTCCCCCTTTGCTCTGACTTTGAGACCTGTTTATTCGTGTTTCAAAGGAAATTTGATCAAAAATTGAAGATTCTTAAAATAAATGGGTGAATCCGATGACTGGTATACGTGGTATGAGAGAGACCTCTCCATCGACTGAGTCTGTGAGGACAGACAATATTTCGCGTTATTTTAATCTGCAAACGGGTAGGATTACAAAGTTTCTGGCGATTCAGATCCACAGTAGTATTGCAGATATGACCCGATGGCCCATAAATACAGATTTCCTAGCTTCTGTGAAAACTGACTGCAAGGAATAAAAGGAAATAGCGTATTGCTGTATATATATATATATGTGTAACATTCCTTCGTCTGAATCTTTATTACAGTACTCAGCAAAAATTTGAAATAAATCGACCACACAATTTTCGAGATTTTTGCCAAAACAGTTTGCCTATTGTATCTTATACCTATTTATACCCTACATATATTTAAAAATGTATAGTCTATGGCGATCCAAATTTTATTAGAGTATCATGTGAAAATTTGAAGTAAATAGCTAAAGAATTTTTCGAGATTTTTGCTAACAACGTCTCCTTATTATATATTTCATATATATTTATATACAACATATATTTTAAAAAATACGGCCAATGTCGGTCGCAAAGTTTGGTAAAGCATTGTGTAAAAATTTGACCTAAATCGGTCAGAAACTTTTGGAGATTTTTGCTAACAACGTTAAAAAACGGCTTGTTTTCGTACGGTAATAGAGATGTATCTACATTTATTACGCCTTTCAAATGTTTATTAGAGATCTGTGTAAAAATTTGAAGTAAATTGGTCAAGAACTTTTCGAGATTCTTCTTAACAATGTTTCCGCTTTATATAACGCATCGATATTTTCCGTTATCTTTCAAATGACGCAGGAGTTAAGAGAACATGCTTTGTACATTTTCGAACAAATGAAGCTGTGTGTTACTTTCACTGCAAGTTGTTAAATTCGAGTGAAGACTCCCTCACAAGAAGTGGTTTAAGAGACTGGCAAAGCTTGTCAGAACTTCTCTCTAACTACGAACTGTACCGCAGCCGTGTAACTGAAATGTGTAAGTGGAAAGAGCTTTCGCAGAGAATTAAAAACTCAAAGTTAATCTGTCGGGCAACTCAAGATAAGATCGTTCAGGAAGAATGGTGGAGATGGTTTTTGTTAAGGTTATTTTCCATGGTATGTTTCCTTGCCGAAAAAAATCTTCCATTAAGATCATACATGTCCGAAGGAACTTTGAATCGTACTTATCAGCAACACAGGCACTGCAATATGACATTTATCCGCCGACACCGGGCAAGGGACTTTCAGTTAAAGTTTCTCCCTTGTACAGAAATATACAGAATGGATTGAAGAGCACAGTTTGTAGACATATGGTTGTCAACATATGGGGCTTTGAGGCTGGCCGTGACAAGTGCTAGTTTAGCCTAATGGTAAGGCGAACGCTCGTGTTATCGGGCAATCCGAGTTCGAGTGCCGGCCCGGCACAAATTTTCATTGTCGTCATTCCATTACACAGGTGATGGTTTTCTTTATTCGTAACTGCGAATACATTTCGTGTATTTCATAACAGCTGCAGTCTTCGCAGTGCCTTTTCCTTGCATCGTACTTCTGAGCAACACTGGCATTGCAATATCGTATAAAACTTCTAGAGAACATACGCGTTACAAAGGAAACGAAGGTCTCATCATTTAACTAACACAAAATCCTAATTGAGTCAACTCCCAGTGAAGTATTTGTACCGAAATCGCGCCCAAAGTGCAAAAATTAAACTTTGCCCAACGATTGTGGCGAGTATATTTTAGAGTAACTGATGAAGTGGTGGGTTCACTGCCCTATTGTCAGGGGCCTAAGACATGTCTGGTAACCGGTAACCCCCGTCAAACAGTGAAAGAGGAGCTTATTGTGCCAGGGGATGTTTGCTTGATTAAAGAGTTAGTTTTATTTTATTTATTTATTTATTTTTGTGACTTCAGTAAAGGTTTGTTCTAAACTGAAGCAGATCTAAGTGTTAAAGGGTTTTAAAAGCTTGTATTTAAAATATGGGCTAATCGAATTACTCAAAATTATAACACAGTAACGACACTGAAAAGTTTTACTAAACAATATTTTACTTTGTCTGTCATTTCTGTAGCAGTTTTGAATGTACCGGGTGATCAAAAAGTCAGTATACGTTTGAAAACTGAATAAATCACATAATAATGTAGATAGAGAGGTACAAATTGACACACATGTTTGGAATGACATGGGGGTTTATACAAAATTTCAAAAAAACAAAAGTTCAAAAAATGTCAGACAGATGGTGCTTCATCTGATCATAATAGCAATAATTACCATAACAAAGTAAGAGAAAGCAAAGATGATGTTCTTTATAGGAAATGCTCAATGTGTCCATCATTCCTCAACAATAGCTGTAGTCGAGGAATAATGTCGTGAACAGCACTGTAAAACATGTCCGGAGTTATGGTGAAGCATTAGCGTCGGATGTTGTCTTTCAGCATCCCTAGAGATGTCGGTCGATCACGATACACTTGCGACTTCAGGTAAGCCCAAAGCCAATAATCGCACGGACTGACGTCTGGGGACCTGGGAGGCCAAGCATGACGAAAGTGGCGGCTGAGCACACGATCATCACCAAACGACGCGCGCAAGAGATCTTTCACGCGTCTACCAATACGGGGTGGTTCTAATAAAACCCCATGTGATTCCAAGCATGTGTGTCAATTTTTACCTCTCTATCTACATTATTCCGTGGTTTATTAAGTTTTCAAATTTATACTGACTTTTTTCTCACCCCGTATGTCAGGGCTTGTTAGACATATGTGGTCGTGATTGATAAAGTTCTGATACCAGTTGCAAAGACAAAAAGTTGCCCAAATTTTCCCCACGTAAGTATAAGACTTTTAAATAATATGCTGCTTTTATTTATCTCATAGAAAAATTCATGTTTGTTTCGATTACAAATGACCTAAATATCTAACCTGTATGACTCATGTGAACCTATAAATCTCTGTTTTGTTTACACTTACTAATCTTGCCAATCAATAACAAGTATTTGTATTAAATAAAGATAAAATGAAGCATTTAACATAACCAGAAAAGAAACAACATCGAAGACGGTATAATAATGCTCAGAAGAAGGGAGATAATAATGGAATTGTTGTGTGAAAATGAAACTGGTCGATATTTACAGTCTTAAGTGCTGCTGCCTGGCGGACGCAAGGCGAATCCTTTCGTTCTGAGACAACAGAGAGATCTGGAGCAGGTATGTCTTGTACGGGCTTCTTCTTAGCAGCGACCGTTATATGAGCTGCTGTAGGAAAAGAGAAATGAAAAGGAGTAAGTCTTATTGCAGTGATACGCTGCAACTTCTTCTTCCAGAGACGTCAGACATTGATCCGTCTGATAAAAGCCAGAAATAGAGTGCTGAGGAAGATGAACTTGAGGAAGACGACGAGGATCTGAATTCTGGGGAATCAGACTGAAACTGTCGACATGGAAACTACATGTATAAACACATTTAATTATTTGCATAATTAAAGTTTTATGTATTTTTAAAGCAACTGAATTTATTTAAACTGTATTTATGGATCAACCAATATTTCCTTTCCGATCAAAACAGTGCCCAGTCAGACTAACTTTCTACATTATATTTATGAAAAATAAACTGATACTTTCATGTTCCTACTATTGAATTTGCAAAAACAGACCCTCACGAAAAATACGTACATTAAAAATTTGTAGTACTTTACCTAAGCATATTGGTAGAATACTGCTACGTAAATACTTACAGCTATTCTTCATATGTTCTGTTCCAAAATATCACGCTCTTATGCATAAACAGAATCACGATCTGAAGCTGAAAAACTTTGCCAGAATCCTGTGACAACCGCCGGTCGTCTTTGGGATTATTAGACAACATATGCTAATATATACACTTCACAATAGGTATATATAAGGAAACGAATGAAATATCATTGTACATAGAGCTAGAATTATTGATTACGTTTAGAGAAATTTAAAAAAATTACTACCAGAAATTATTGCAAACCTGCTAAACACGGAACAATCATGAGTGTGACGAGGTATTTGTTTACCCTGATAGAAATATTCCTGTCATCAGATCGCCACCAAAATTTACACTGCAAATTAAGGTTATCTCATGCGCCTACGTTGACATTTTCAGTCCAAAAGACTAGAAATTGTGGAAAGTAGCATGGTACAAACTGAAAGACAGGCAGAGAAAGCAACAAATGCATGCCGAGTCAAACCGTGTGCCTTTCTAAAGATGGCAATGAAGGTATTAACACTTATAACTAAGTTAAGTGAACGAGAGAGTAACTAAGTTAAGTGAACGTTTAAAACTATTAAAGATAATTCTGGCCAGGGTTTCGGTATAAATAGACCAATGTGCGACGTCCAGCGGCGGCACATCGCCGAAGGTTTTAGTACGAAATTAGCTTATCAGCGGCACTCACATTCGAATTTCACGCGTCGGGTGACGAGATGGGGCGTGGGCGGGTCAGCAACGCGGCGAGTGGCGGTGCGAGGGCGGAGGCGGAAGCGGCGGCGCCCAGGGTAGCGTTGGAGGGTGCGGTGTAGCGCGAGCACAGCGCGGCGTGAGGGCGGAGACTGGCGCCCACTTCACGTGGGAGGCAGTTCAGCACGTGGCCGTGTGGAGGGGCGATCACCCGGCAGGAGGGGCCATCCACGGCCCGATTCGACGGCCTTAACGCTCCACACGCGTCCGCAAGCGCCGAGCGTACTGCGTGCGCGTCCTACGCAAATAAAGGATGCGGTTCACAACGAGGCGCAGCCCACTGTATTCAACTGCCCTGCCAGATGTTACTCATTGTTTAAAGGCGGCAACCACCCGCAAGAGCATACAAGCGAGGCCGGACATAACGGTGGATTTAATTTCAATTCTGACACCAGCTTTACGTGCAGGTATTGACCGTGCAAGAATGGGAGCGGGAAACGGGCCTCCAGGGTCCTCAGGATGAATTTTTAAATGCAAATGAGAGACTGCTTGCAGTCACATCTGTAGTTTACAACCCCAAAGCGGAACAATTTGAAGTGGAATGATCATATAAAATTAATTGTTGGTAAGGCGGTTACCAGGTTGAGATTCATTGGGAGAGTCCTTAGATAATGTAGTCCGTCAACAAAGGAGGTGGCTTACAAAACACTGGTTCGACCTATACTTGAGTATTGCTCATCAGTGTGAGATCCGTACCAGATCGGGTTGACGGAGGAGATAGAGAAGAGCCAAAGAAGAGCGGCGCGTTTCGCCACAGCGTTATTTGGTAACTATGATAGCGTTACGGAGATGTTTAACAAACTCAAGTGGCAGACTCTGCAAGAGAGGCGCTCTGCATCGCGGTGTAGCTTGCTGTCCAGATTTCGAGAGGGTGCGTTTCTGGATGAGGTATCGATTATATTCCTTCCCCCTACTTATACCTCCCGAGGAGATCACGAACGTAAAATTAGAGAGATGCGGGCGCGCACGGAGGCTTTCCGGCAGCCGTTCTTCCCGCGAACCATACACGACTGGAACAGAAAACGGAGGTAATGACAGTGGCACGTAAAGTGCCCTCCGCCACACACCGTTGGGTGGCTTGCGGAGTATAAATGTAGATGTAGAAAGCCCTATTCCTATGGGATATAGTGGTATGCATTACTATTGCAACGGGAGACTGCCGCAACCAAACTGAGAGGCATCGTGTCCAGTAGGAGGGGAACTGATGAACGCCTTTGTCCGGTAAAGAGCTTGTAGGCAAGAGAACGAGATCAGCATATCGACGCTTCCTCGCCGGCTCGCTCGGCAAACCGATCGTTTCTAGCCCTCTCATTGGCGGGTTGCGTGTACTCCGGAGCACGTCTCCGTGTTCCCAGTACCAGCAACTTCATCTCTCGTCAGCACTACCCACGTGGGAAGCTAAGGACGAGAAATGAGCATGATTGTCAAGTAAACTGTAACATCTGATGTCTTACTGGCTCAGGCCCAGCCATTCTTCCATCGCAGGGAGCGGTACCGTAATTCATACGAACAATTTAAAAAATATATAAAGTCGGGACGTTTTGGAAAAATAACCCTGTACCCTCTCTGTTTAACTGCTCGCCACACACAGAATCACTAATATTATCGCCGCGCGGAGTCGGCCTTGCGGTTTGAGGCGCCATGTCACGGATTGCGCGGCCCTTCCCGCCGGAGGTTAGAGTCCTCTCTCGGGCATGAGTGTATGTGTTGTTCTTAGCATAAGTTAGTTTAAGTAGCGTGTAAGTCTAGGGACCGATGGCCCCAGCAGTTTGGTCGCTTAGGAATGCACGCACACTTGACCTAATAGTAATATCCTCAAGCCCGCCAGATTGGCCGTGCGGTCTAACGCACGGCTTTCCGGGAGGGAAGGAGCGCCTGGTCCCCGGCACGAATCCGGGATTTGTGTCGAGGTCCGGTGAACCGGCCAGTCTGTGGATGGTTTTTAGGCGGTTTTCCATCTGCCTCGGCGAATGCGGGCTGGTTCCCCTTATTCCGCCTCAGTTACACTATGTCGACGATTGCTGCGCAAACAAGTTCTCCACGTACGCGTACACCACCATTACTCTACCACGCAAACATGGGGGTTACACTCGTCTGGTGTGTGTGACGTTCCCTGGGGGGGGGGGGGTCCATCGGGGGCCGAACCGCACAATAACCCTGGGTTCGGTGTGGGGCGGCGGAGGGGTGAAGTGGACTGTGGTAGTCGTCGTGGGGTTGTGGACCACTGCGGCTGCGGCGAGGACGGAGCCTCTCCGTCGTTTCTAGGGCCCCGGTTAACCATACAACATACAGTATCCTCAAAGCATGTTCCTTTGCTCGTGACTCACCCCGTATTTAAGCCATTCTGCAAGGCATACATTTTACGTATGTCAGTGGCCTGTCGCATAACAATTACTCTATGATGGAGCAGCACACATATGAGAGTGACTCTAACTCGTTTCATACTCGTGTCTGTGATTACATATAAGCCATTATTCTATGCATTTTATTTTCTGTGTCCGCAGCTGTGATTGTAACATGCGCAAATTGCCATTAAATACAACATATAGAAGACCTGTTATGACAGTCACACGTTGTTATCGTACCAGACGACACGCAGCTTATTAATTGTAATGTACTACTCACTGCCGATATACGTAGACCTCTATGACCGTCTTTGGCTCCGCCACAACAGTGATCAGCTCTATGTAGTATGAATATGTCCACAGCGTTAACGCATATTACTGCTTTAACATGAATGAGTACCCTACCTAGCACTGTTTTTGTAGATTGGCGATGTAATTTATATTACTATATGCTAACAGGTAACTCTGTACAAGTGTTAACCACTTATGTTTGTATTATGTTGTTTTCGAAATTTGTCACATCACTGTTTCACGGTATAATTTAATACTGACGGGAAAAACTTACGGGATACCTACTAATGTCGTGTAGGACGTCCTTTTTCCCGGAGTAGTGCAACAGCTTGACGTAACTTGGACTCAACAAGTCGGAAGCACCCAGCAGAAATGTTGAACGATGCTGCGTCTATAACCGTCCATAACTGCGAAAGTGTTTCCGGTGCAGGATTTTGTGCACGAACTGACCTCTCGTTTGTGTCCCGCTAACGTTTGTTGGGTTTCATGCTGGGCGATCTGGATGATCAGATCATTCGCTCGAATTGTCCAAAATGTTCTCCAAACCAATGATGAACCATTGTGAGCCGATGACATGGTGAATTGTCACCTATAAATATTCCATCGTAGTTTGGGAACATGAAGCCCATGAATGGCTGTAAATGGTCTACGCCAGTTGATGATCGGGTCAGCTGGACCAGAGGACTCATTCCATTCCATGAAAACACAGTCCACACCATTATGAAGCCGCCACCAGCTTACACAGTGCATTGTTGACAACCGGAGTCTATAACTTTGTGGAGTGTGCACTCCACCCGAACGCTACCATCAGTACTTACCAAGTGAAATCTGGACTCATCTAATAAAGCCACGATTTTACAGTCCTCTAAGGTCCAACCAATATGACCACAAGCCGAGGAGCAGCGCTAAAGGCAATGTCGTGGTGTTAGCAAAGGCACTCCCATCAGTTGTCTGGTACCATAGTTCATTAACGCCAAATTTCGCCAGTGTCCTAACGGATAAACTCATCGTACGTCACACGTTGATTTCTGCTATGATTTCAAGCGGTGTTGCTTTTCTGTTAGCACTAACAACTCTATACAACCTCCACTGCTCTAATTCATTAAGTGAAGGCCGTCAGGAGTATTGGGACAAAGCAGATTCTGGAGCAAAGTACCGTTATCCAAGAGAGCGGCGGTGACGTCATCAGTTGATGCCAGCTGGTGACGTCATCCAACATGGCGGCCACAACACCAGCTGATGACACAAGTGCGAAACATGTTTACATTACAAAGCGATTTAATATTGATAGATATTGTTAAAAGTTGGTGGTTAATGATTTAGTAGTTGCAGAAATCTCATTCATCATAATTAATGTTAGTGGTCAACAAAGTTCAGCAGTACTGTTGGTAGGTATAGCCATACATCAGCTTAGTTGTAACAATGGGCATATCGTACACGAAGGATTAACGGTACATAATCATATTTGTTATAGTATCTAGGGCCATATGATTTGTTCATCGGACACCAACCTTCCTCGTGAACCACTCTATTTGCTGGTGAAAAACATCAGATACTTCACAGTAGTTCCTGAGATTAGTCTCCACAGACAGTCACAAAATATGGTGAAAAACTCTAATTTATAATCATTAGAGCTATATAAAGCAGCTTGTTTGAATCAGGAAATTTTTTTCGAAATAGAGTTATTGCTACAACGAGAAATTACCTTGGTAATACAAATGAAAACTTTTGTCACTATAGTATACATTTAAGCATATTTACTGTTCAAGTTCCTAAAAAAACAGTTAGCTATCTTTCAGTGCAAAAATTTTCCAGTCTTGCGATTCAGAGGTTTGAAAACGTTCAGTGCAACTGAGAAATTTCCTAAAGACATAAAGAATTAAGAACTGTTACCAATGGTGCTGAACAGAAGGATAATAGAGCATAATTTTTAGAGTATTCCAAAATTTAGGGTAAAATCATTGGCAGGTGTAGACTTCTTGGAAGACTTCAGATGCTCTCTAAATTTTAAAGGTTAAAAGATGCAGCTGTGTGTGCGAGGCCAAGAGACAATGGTTCCATTTAAAAATCAGTTTAAGTTTGAAAGGGAAAACTCAGGTAATTTCTCTGTTGAAGAGTTCCAGGACGCCAATATACCCGACTGTATAAGCATTCGCAACATTAATGGATGTAAAAAGAAAGGGGATATACAAAGGGAATGTGAACAGAAAGATACTTTAGCAGAAATTAAGAACAGAGAAGAGAAAACTGAAGTTTTGTCTGACAACCAGAAAGAGGCTCTGAAAGAAGTGCTCATGATGGTCAAGGAAGTGTTTTCGGAATATTCAGGGCATATTATGGACTTTTTGTGTCGATTAACTATAAAACCACATGACAAGTTTGCGGCATTACTTTAAAAGAGCACGTAGTTGGGATAAATCAGAATACTTGCATTTATTGTAAATAGGTTGATTTAACTTTTCCCAGCCCACTAGAGGTGGAGATTAATGAGCTGGAGAATCCTAGGTTGGAGTACTCACGAATTCCGCAAAGGTCTTCATGTTACTCGCTATTGCCTTCTTGTAGACAAGTCGCTTACCTGAGAACATCCTCAGATGATACGTTACGTCTGTAATAGTAGTAGTAAATGAGGATTTAAGAGTCAGTAAAATAAATACCATGTTTCAGTATAGAATGTTGATGTATCACTTTAATAGCTTAAAAATATATCTAAGCCCTTTGGATTATATAGCATTTGTTCTGAAATTACAATAGTATTTATGACTGATATAACTTGTCTGAGAATGGAATGTAGATGTATACATTTCCTGAGCAGCCTACCGCGTAACTCTGAAAATATCCACTTATTTCCGGAAAACTTAGAAGAAGAAGAAGAAGTAGTAGTAAATCTGCTAAAGAGAGACTACAAACACAATGTCTGTCATTAAAGAAATCAAGGTTTCGTTTCCTAAAACTTACAGAACGTCATTGCTCAGTCATAATTATGTAATGTCCATATATGATGGTACTGTGGTGAAGATAATAATTTTTCCTCCTCCTTTAATGTAACGCCTCTGTCCACAGGGCCAAACTCGAACAGCCCCTTGAATAGTTATAAAAGCGTGATGTTTAAAACCATGTACTTCCTAGCGGAGGAATTGTACACGCACGTAATAGACGGCTCCCATAGTAGATTCACATCAGAGCCCATTGTAAAGAAATTACGACAGATAACTTCTCTCCTAGGTCTTTGATGTAAGACATTTTTTTTATGTGTTTGGTGCTCACAACCTCATATTTCATGATCATTCCTTCACAGTTCTAAGTAGAAATTAGAATCTTATGAAAGCAGAGAGATGTATCATACAATAATTTTACACATCTTCAGAACCATGTGCTGTGAAAGCGTCTATGCATAGTCCCTAATAAGTGTTCAGCAGGTGACTATGCATAGTCAAACCGTGGTCGGTAATCGTTCGAAAATGCTTTGTATGTCTTAGTGTCGGCTGGAGCGGGGGGAGTGGGTAGGTGGGTAGGTTGGACCAGGCGCCTGCTCACTGCTGTGGTCTGCTCATAAACGTTACTACGTTTCACGACATTCTAGCGTTGGGTAGTTACTTAAACAACTGGCACGGCGTCACCATGCGAGGACGAATGCTTAGTGCAATGACTGACTTAGCACTCGCAGGATGAGGGGGTGGCATTATAAACGTCTCGAATCATAACATTATCCCATCGTTGCCACACACAGCTGCGGAATCTTTCGGAACTCTAATACTAATTTAACGCCATCGTTGAGGCGTACTCACGCACGTGTGTGTATGCTCACATTGTTCCCATGTTCCTGCTCGGAGATGTGAGTGTGCTACAGAACTTCGTGATCTCGTTAATAATAACAATAATAATAATAATAACTATGCAGAGGCTCTGTAAAAAATAACATTCAATGAGAAGTTCTGGGCCAGTTCACAGTACTTTGGAACATCATTTCTGCTACGCACAAGAATTTTATGCTTTGCCAGAGGCATATGACTCCGTACGTTGTTATGAAATTCGCGTTCAGTTACGCTTAGCGAGTCCAGTATTTATTTTCTATCATTACGACAGAATGTGGTCCACCTACGGCAGATGGCTCTGTCCTTCGTATAAAGTTCCACTATCGTAAGCATGAATTTTCCCGAAATTTCATCATGTTGCGACAGTACTGCTTCATTAGTTTGTTAGAGTACTATCTAGGCCTCCACCTGTCACTGACTATGTAAAGAGCTATCACGTTGAGAAGAAAATAGCCCACTATCGTACAGGAAGAAATTCATCACGTTTGGAATTCTTACTTTCAGATAGTTTAAGATTGGTATGTGCTATACACACACCAGACGTTTTGGTCTGAAAAACAAAAGCACAGTGACTTCGTTCAGTGCACTACAGTGAGTCTTACATGGACATTGCCCATGTGTATTCGACAGCAAGGGGACACAGCGATCTATACAGACGCCCCCAGCGAAAACATGGTGGTATGGCGCTACTCCCTCCTCCCCACATAATAAAGATATGCTAGCCCTGCATAAGCTCGTAGTCTGTTGGGTAGGTGAGAGGGTGGAGGGGGGGGAGGGGAAGAAGTCCCACATCCCCGATACCTAGACCCAGAACATTGTAAACATCGATCTACTATCGATATGAACCCGTTCAGCAGATATCACCGTCACCTGACGAGGAATGTCTAGTCAGACATACGCACGGTGCATGTAAGTGAGTGTGCTGTCCATGAGTAGAATGAGGAAGACGCATGATCTATCTGGCAGACTGAGAAGGCCCAAGGGCTGAGCACGAGCATTTCGGAAACTGCACGACTTGTCGAGTGTTCAAATAGCGCTGTGGTGAATGTCTTCAACACGTGGCGAAACCAAGGTGAAACCACGACCAGACGTCGTGGTGTTGGGCGGCAACCCCTCATTACAGATGTCGGACGTCGTAGGCTGGGCAGACTGCTAAAACAGGACAGACGGCGAACTATTGTGTAACTAGCATCAGACTTTAATGCTGGGCAAAGTGTGTCTGGACACACAGTGTACCAAATAATCCTAACAATGGACTTCCGCAGCCTTGCATGTGCCTATGTTAACATCACAACATTGGCAACTACGCCTGAAACGAGTACCTGACCATCAGCATTGGACGTTGGCGCAGTGGTAGAGCGTTCCATGGTCTGATGAATCCCGATACCTTTTTCATTATGCCGATGGAAGGGCGCGAATCCGTCGTTTTCCATGAGCACAGCTGATTGATCCTTCTACTGAGGGACAGAGACAAGCTGGCGGTGGCACCACAATGCCCTGGGGAACATTCACATGGGCATCCATGGATCCATTGGATCTCACCCAACTCACCATGATGGCCAAGGAGTATCGTTCATTGATTGCAGACCACGTACATCCCTTCATGATGATCAAGAGAATGTGCCATGTCACAAGGCCATGAGTGCGATGGAGTGGTTCGAGGAACACAGCAGCAAGTTCTAAATGATGTAGTGCCCCTCCAACTCACGAGATCTGAATCCAACCGAATACATCTAGAATGTGACTGAATGTGGCGTCAGAGCTCATCGTCCTTCTCCCCGGAATTTACGAGAATTAGGTGACTTGTGTGTGCTGGTTTGGTTCCAACTCCACCCAGCGACGTACCGAGGCCCCACTGCCTCCATGCCACAACGCTTCGACGCTGCCATAGTCGCTGGGTGATTCGATGTCGCCTTCTACTAGGGAAGAAGAGAAATATTGAATAGATGAAAAGTCAGTAACAACTAGTAAATGTGATCATTTCAGCACGTACTCCTAATTACATGTACTGACTGTTCTTACATCCATTACTGACATCATCGTCTCTATAGTCCCCATGCTCACCCAGCTGTTATGTGCAGTAATGCAGCTAGTGAGGAATCAGAGTATAGTCAGTACACTATTTAATGTAGTTATATTGTGAATGGAAGATTAAGCTATCCCTGTGAGTATGCCACAGGACACACTTGTACCATATCTAATGATGGTTTTTCTTTAATATTAGATGAACTGCAGACTACTATATCGCTACCTTCGTACCACTCCTTAAGCGACGAGGACATGGTGGAGTTTCCTGGTAGCTGTAAGTGTAAGTAGCCTGTTTGTATGTTTGCAGCGCTATAGGCTGTGTTAATATCGCTGACAGCGGTCTGCGCCCTAGGCAAGAGATTCTGCGGTTGGACGGACTAGCAGTTAGCGAATGGAGAGAGAAGGCTTTGGACATGATTTTCTTAGTGGAGACTCAGTGTTGGTAGGACATGCATGCATTGTAAAATGAGGATGGATGTAGTTGGTAATGTTTGGGTAGTGGAATCATTGACAACTATATAATTTTGTGAAGTGGATGCCACATAAATAAGGTAAAATCTTCTAAATACATTATTTGATCTTCAACAAACTCTTTGTTTTGCTAACCATATGCCTCTTAGTAGTTAGAGTCTATAGTAGTCAGAATCTTTTTATTTAGCGGGCTGTAGTTGCTGCTTGCTGTAATTGCTGTAGTTCGTGTTAGGAAGATTTTCTGTGAGGTAAGTGGCTTATGAAAAAGTACGGGTTGGTGTTAGGATTTCTTGCAATTCGAGGCCATTCTTTTGTGTTAATTATTTGTAGCCATGTTGTCACTGTATAGCAGTCAGATTGCGATGGGCTTGTATATTGTGGGTAATAAATGAATGGGTCAAGTTTGAGTTGTCTTTGTCAGGGAAAATTCTGTAGATCAGTGTTTTAAATGATAAAAATAAGTAAAGACACAATAGTTTCACCTAGTAAAGAGACAGTAGTTTCACGTAAACAGT